>NC_092048.1:10121541-11337791 GCF_003086295.3 Arachis hypogaea
TATATATAGCTTACGTGTCGCTTGAGGATACATTGATTGATATTATGATAATTGATATTGATATTGAAATATAATGATATTTAAATTTATAACTTAGATTATTTATAACTTAGATTACAACAAAGCTAATAAATAAAAAAAAATCAATATCTACATCTATACTATTCTTTTTATTATTTATAATATCATAATATATATATATATATTATATATATATATATATATATTTTTCATTATTCTTTATAATCATTATATACTTTTTTATAATATACTATTCTATATATATATATATATATATATAGAGAGAGAGAATAGTATTCTTTATTTTCTATATACTACATATGCGTATACATATACGTATACATACTATACTATATACTTTATTCCTAAATAACTATTACTATTACTTTACTATATTACTATTAGTATATTAGTATATTAGTATATATATATATATATATATATATATATATATTATATATATATATATATATATATATATATATATATATTTAACACTATGCACTATACATCATTCTAATCTGTTCAACGAGATAAGTCTCAAAGTGGTCCCTAAAGTTATCGTCGAGCCTCATAGTGATCCCTGAAGTTAAAAATTACTCATATTCATCTCTGAAGTTGCACTCCGGAACTCAGACTCGTCCTTCCGGCCAATTTCGTCTAGCTGGCGCAACCGGAAAGCTGACTTGGACTCGTTCGTGACACGCTGTCAGCACAACAGCTAGCTGACATGGCAACGTAAACTGTTTTGACTCAATTTGGTCCCTAAATTGAGGTTAAAAACCCTAACCCCCAATTGACTCTCTTCTCCTCTTTTTTCCATCGCACACTCTCTTCTCCTCTCTTCTCCATCGCACCAGAGATGACTCTCCTCTACAGTGTCTTCTCCATCTTCAAAATCCACACGTTATGGCTAGCACGAGCAACGCAGCTGGGAGCTCCAACAACCCACGATCATTTGGAAGCATCATGAGGAGAATGAATAGAAACAGAGATGCGCGTCTGCCAGAATGGTGTGGGTGCGGGTCGAGACCAGTGTTGTGATGGTCAGTGATGGATTCTAATACAGGGAGACCGTTTGTGGGTTGCCCAAACTACAATGTAAGTGTTTGATACTGTTGTTTGCTGTAATTCTGGATGTAAAGTTGGTTGATTCACTTTCCTGGGTGCAGACTACAGGTAAGAGGTGGTGTGAGTTGTTTCTGTGGGTGGATAAAATTCTGGAAGAAGATGCGGTAATATGTGATGGTAGAACAAGCTCTTCAAATGACAACAAAGAATGGAGGATGAAGATTAGATTCTGAAGTTAGAGTTCTCAAAATGGGGAGGGGGATTTTGCTGTTTACATGTATGCTGCTGCTACTGATTACAGTTGTTGTGCTTGTCTTAAGCTTAGATAGGCAACAGAGTCAATTGAATTTTGCAAAAAAAATGTGACATGGGATATGCATATGTTGTTCTGTTTATGTACTTGTACCTGTCCTTTTGGTTGAAAGAAATGCAGATTATACTGTTTGACATGACTGTGTAAGAATAATTTGGAATTTGAATAAACAAGAGGTTATATGTAAATAATTGTTCTTGCACTACTAATGGATTCATCTAATGGAATTAATCTTAATTGCATATCAGAGACCAAGAAAAAAAAATCTGTCACAACTAAATTCAAGGGAATCATAATCCATATTCATATATTCATAATGCAGAAAACATATTTAAAATAGGCATTACAGAGTCAGGGCAATATTCAACAAGTATATCAAAGTTCTCAACATATTAAGAACACAAGTTTTGAACACTAAATCCCCAACACTGTGTTCAAAATTCAGAAAGCACGCTGCTTCATCAAAATAGATAAATAAAATAATCTTCTCCTAAACGTAATAATCCTAGTCTTCATCTTTTGTTTTGGGTGGTCTGAATCCAAGGTTGGAAACAAACTTCATGAAGTTAGCAAGCCTTGTAACGGTCCCCTGTGATGCACCTTGCATAGGATGAGACGGATGATTTGTTGCGGGTTAATTGGTTGCTGGTTGGGTGGTTGCTGCTTGATTGTTGCTTCCCGGAGTTGCCTTTTCTTGTTTGGAGGACTTCCTTTTGGGAGGGAGTTTTGGTGGCCTCACAGGAGAAGGCAAAACCTATTAGTGAAGACAGGTAAAATAGTTAGTAAAAGTGCATAAGAACATGCACATAATAAAATGAATGTCATCTAATTTTTTGAACCTATTGAGAGTCATCAGTTTGTGACAAGGGTAGTTGACTGAGTTCAAGCTGAATTTCGGTGGGGGTTGTGGGACAAGGGTGGCTTCACCACCATTAGCAGCAAGGGGTTGGGCAGCAGCAGCCTCTGCAGCAACAGCAGCATCCTCATTAGCAGCTCTAGAGTTACATAAGTGACATCAGAATGGTCCCTTCAGTGTTATAAGTGACATCAAAATGGTCCCTATTCTTTACATACAAATCAGTTCATTATATACACAACAGTTCATCAAGCATTAGTCCATCTACTAAGTAAAGCAGTAGTTCATTATATACACAGCAGTTCATTATATAAGCAGTGATCCAACTACTCTGTAATGAATATCTTCTCACTTATTCTATTATCACAACAGCCAATACTAATTATACAACAACAAATAAATTTCTAAAACGTACCTTCTACTTATCTGATATAAAACAGAGCTTGTTTTGCTTATAATCTCCCAAGTCTTCATGAAGTAATTCCAAGAACCACCTCCAGTTTTTAGTATTTTCAACAGGGACAATTGCATATGCAATCACATACATATGATTCTCTACATATCTAATATGAAACAGAGCTTGTTTTACTTATAATCACATTCTTCGTTGTCATTTGAAGAGCTTGTTCTACCATCACATGTTACCGCATCTTCTTCCAGAATTTTATCCACCCCCAGAAACAACCCACACCACCTGTTACCTGCAGTATGAACCCTGGAAAGTGAATCAACCAAGTTTACATCCAGAATTACAGCAAACAATAGCATCAAACACTTACATTGTAGTTTGGGAAACCCACGAACGGTCTCCCTGGATTAGAATCCGTCGCTGACCATCACAACACTGGTCTCAACCCGCACTCACACCATTCTGGCAGACGTACATCTCTGTTTCTATTCATTCTCCTCATGATGCGTCCAAATGATCGTGGGTTGTTAGAGCTCCCAGCTGCGTTGTTTGCGCTAGCCATAACGTGTGGTTTTTGAAGATGTAGAAGACACTGTAAGAGAAGCAATAGAAGAGAGTCACCTCTAGTGCGATAGAGAAGAGAGGAGAAGAGAGTGTGCGATGGAGAAGAGAGTCAATTAGGAGTTAGGGTTTTTAACCTCAATTTAGAGACCAAATTGAGTCAAAACAGTTTACGTCGCCACGTCAGCTAGCCGTTGTGCTGACAGCGTGTCACCAACGAGTCCATGTCAGCTTTCCGGTTGTGCCAGCTGGACGAAATTGACCCGAAGGACAAGTCTGAGTTCCGGAGTGTAACTTCAGGGATGAATATGAGTAATTTTTAACTTCAGGGATCACTATGAGACTCGAGGATAACTTCAGGGACCATTTTGAGGCTTATCTCCCCAACTATTATATATGCTCTACAAATATTATCACGTTCATTGACATTATACTATCAAATCGGACGTCGCTTTCATGGATCCCTTTCTAGTAAAGAGATATCAATATCTCTTTCTAATATTGGAACTTTGGCTTCATGTTGATGTGTATTTTGAGTATGATTAGAGAGTTCACTTACTTGAACTTCTTGTGAAATAAGATTTGAGGGTTGACTTGTTTGAACTCCAACATTATTAGTAACTTTTTCTCTTAAAAATTGCATCAATTTTACTTTGCTTTCTCATCATAAAATGTTCTAGTTTCTTTTTACCTGATAAAAAAAAGAATTCAAATAATTATATATTCACAAGAATAAACAAAGTCTAAATATTTTTTATTAATTAAACATCAATAACAATATTTTTTCACTAAGTCACTATCAATTTCACTAAAAAAAAAAAGAAACGAAAAAAAGAGAGAGAATAAATCCTAAATATGGATAAGCCAATTTATCTATGTGAGCATAAAAAACATAAAATTGTATTATTTTATAGTCAAAAAATATGATTTGTTAATTAATAATTTTATACAATTATATAAAAGAAGTAAAAAGTAGAATGAGTAGTGAGTACCTTTGCTTTAATTGATATAATGATATGATTGAAAACTTGTGACACTTGACAGTGATGTGAGGGCGTGGCTATGCCTCCAAAAGACTACCGAGCGTCAAAAGGAACAAGGAACATGAAGAAAGAGAATGTAGTGTTTAGGGATTTAAAAAACTTTAAAAATCATTATACTACTAATATTTTTTATAAAAGTTAGGGGCCCAGGTATCCACTTGCCCCCTCCCCCATGTATCCGTCCCTGCTCATGACTCACGAGCCATTGCATGCTCATACTCTTCTTCCAATCGGTGCTCACAATCGCTGTTTCCTTTGAAATCAAGAATGAAAAACTATTCTCCAGTATAATCTCTTCATCTCTCTTTCTTTGGATCGTGATTTATTCTCCTTCAAACCTTTCTCAATCTTAATCTAATTCTAGGATTTTATTATTCTCATTTTGGTTGTCTCTTTTTCATTTCATGCTTGTTTTGATTTCGTTTTAATTTTGTTCCAAAGTATTGTCTGCATAAGAAAGTAACATTATTCTAATTTGATCGTAGTGTGCATGAGTGATTGAATCAGAACTGCAAAGAGAAGGAGAAATTCCAAGAACAAACCCACCGATCACCACCAGTTCTCCACGCCGGAAGATCTCTGTAAGCACAAATCTCAATCCTCTTATTCTTTTGATCTGATTCCCATTATTGTTGTTATTGTCATTTATTTACAAAATCATTTAAATTATATTCAGCTAGTTGCAAATTATAATTTTAAGCTATGTTTTTGTTCAACTGATTTATTGATTCAGAGTTCAGAAGCAAGGTATTTCTTAATACAAATGTTTATTGAAAAACTTTGTTTATGGAAGATAGCTTTAGTTATGTTAGCTATTATAATTTATTATCATTATGTTTCTTAGCTTGTTATAACTTATTACTACTCTTTTCCACCAGGTTGTGTCAATAAGCTATGGAATTTGCATCTATGATGATCTATGTGAGTTAAGCTTCACACTTTTTTTTCTCGCATACATTAGAAAATAATGGCTAAAAAGGGATAGCACCTATTCGCTCAAATATATAGCAGTTATTACGAGGTCTACTACTACAGTGTAAGTTTATTTTATAAAGTGTAATATTAATTGAAACAATTTTGACTCACATATTTTCAATCTTGTAAACTAAATTTTCATTCTCTTCTTTTTTGTTCTCTTCAATTTGGGAGTTTAGGTCCTTTTGAATAAGTAAGTAAATTTCTGCTGTTATTTATTATTGAAAATTGAAATAATTTTGACTCACATTTTTCACCTACGACACTATTGTAACACCCAAACTATCAAAATGTCACGCTTTCGACTGCGCCATTCTGATAGCTCAGATATTACGACGACTCTTAAAATATTTAATACTAAAATATGAGCCTGTTTGAACTTAACACGTATTTTTCCAAACATACATCCATACTTTCAATACAAATTATAATACTTACAAAGAATACATACATACATATATACATATTATTAGTTTTACAAGAATTACATAATCAAGATCCTATCCCTCTTAAACAAACTTGTAAAGATAAAGGCAAGGGGAAAAGTAACTAATAAAATACGAAACATCTTTTAAACAGAAGAGGAATATATAAGTTCTTCCGAACCTCGTCGTCCATAACCTGGAAAAGAGAGACCTATAGGAGAGTGAGAACGTCGTCCTTGCTAGTTCTCACTATAGGGTTAGAGAATTACTATAATAGGATACGTGAAAATAAAACTCTTTTTAAAGTACAGTGATTAATATCCGCCTTATGTATCCTTTCAAAACTAAAAACATACATTCAAATATCTGAAATCCTTTTTAAAAGAGAAAACTGTCAACTCTTCAAAAATCCCAAAACCTTTTTAAAAGTTTCTCCTAGACATCATGAAGGACCAAGCTGTCCCAAGCATAGGTTCATTAAGTCTATGCTGAACCAGTTTAGTTTTTCATACTTTCCTAAACCAAAAAAATACAAACCAAACACGGCCTTCCGCCCATCTCATAATCAACCATGGCCCTAGGCCCAAACAATCCAAACAACAGCCAATCCACTGCAATCCAACCAATTTTTCAGTCACAAACACAAGTAAGAAGATTCAAACACAATCAAGCAGTTAGATCAAGTAGAACAATTAACAGTTAAATACAATTAATCACATAGGCAAACCAAGTACAATATACACACCCAAACAATGTCACATAGATGCATATGATGAATGCCTATCCTAGTGGCTGATGAGTCCCATCTGTCGGTTATAAAGCCAACCTGACAAGTCCTGGTAGCTAACCATTGGACTGTCCCTCTGTCGTGCATCCCCAACTCGAGTTATTCACAATCATAATCATAATCACACAACACCCACACTGGTTTTTATCCACGGGGGCAAGCTCATCCGGAACTTTCACAGTGTCCGGCCACACTTACGACATAGGGTCAGCAGAGTATTGGGTCTCAACCCGGAGCACGTGGTGGCTAGCCACTGCTTTCACCCAAAAAAACTCGTATCTCAGATAATTGGAAGTGTAACAATCACTTTATCAAATCAATAATCATCCATATTCATATTCACTCATAATTTGATATTAATACAGCCAGCCGGCTCAGCATAATCCACAACCAGCCATAATTCATTATCATGTACTGCCATCCGGCTCATAACATAATAGCACTTCTACCATCCAACATCATCAAACTCATAAAGTCATCACTCAAGTCATAAATCGCTTTTTCTCAAATCTCTTTACTTTGAAATTGATGAGCGGATAATTTATACGCTTTTTGGCATTGTTTTTAGTATGTTTTTAGTATGTTTTAGTTAATTTTTATTATGTTTTTATTAGTTTTTAATTAAAAATCACAATTCTGGACTTTACTATGAGTTTGTGTGTTTTTCTGTGATTTTAGGTATTTTCTGGCTGAAATTGAGGGACCTGAGCAAAAATCTGATTCAAAGGCTGAAAAAGGACTGCAGATGCTGTTGGATTCTGACCTCCCTGCACTCGAAGTAGATTTTCTGGAGCTACAGAAGCCCAATTGGTGCACTCTCAATTGCGTTGGAAAGTAGACATCCTGGGCTTTCCAGTAATATATAATAGTTTATACTTTGCCTGAGATTTGACGGCCCAAACAGGCGTTCTAAGTCAGCTCAAGAATTCTGGCGTTTAACACCGGAACTGGCACAAAAGCTGGAGTTAAACGCCCAAACTGGCACAAAAGCTGGCGTTTAACTCCAAGAAAAGTCTCTACACATGGAAGCTTCAATGCTCAGCCCAAGCACACACCAAGTGGGCCCGAAAGAAGATTTCTGCATTAATTACTTATTTCTGTAACCCTAGGCTACTAGTTTTCTATAAATAGGACCTTTTGCTATTGTATTTTCATCTTGGTTCTTCTGGTTCCCCCTCTGGGGCCGAAGCCAATGAACACCATTATCACTTTTGTATTTTCAACGGTGGAGTTTCTACACACCATAGATTAAGGTGTGGAGCTCTGCTGTTCTTCATGAATTAATACAAGTACTATTGTTTTTCTATTCAATTCACGCCTACTTCTTCTCTAAGATATCACTTGTTCTTCAACTTGATGAATGTGATGATCCGTGACACTCATCATCATTCTCACCTATGAACACGTGCCTGACAACCACCTCCGTTCTACCTTCGATTGAGTGCATATCTCTTAGCCTTCTGGTTCATGACGCATGGTTGCCTCACCTGACAACCGAGCTTTCCATTCCATGAAATCAGAGTCTTCGTGGTATAGGCGAGAATCAATTGGCAGTATTCTTGAGATCCGAAAAGTCTAAACCTTGTCTGTGGTATTCTGAGTAGGATCTGGGATGGGATGACTGTGACGAGCTTCAAACTCGCGAGTGTGGGGCGTGTGACAGACGCAAAAGGATCAATGGATCCTATTCCGACATGATCGAGAACCAATAGCTGATTAGCCAATGTTGTGACAGAGCATCAGGAATATTTTCACTGAGAGGATGGGAGGTAGCCATTGACAACGGCGAAACCCAACATAAGCTTGCCATGGAAGGGAGTATGAATGATTGGAAGAAGGCAATGGGAAAGCAGAGGTTCAGGAGGAACAAAGCATCTTCATACGCTTATCTGAAATTCTCACCAATGAATTACACAAGTATCTCTATCTTTATTTTATGTTTTATTTATCTTTTAATTATCAATCCTCCATAACCATTTGAATCCGCCTGACTGAGATTTACAAGATGACCATAGCTTGCTTCAAGCCGACAATCTCCGTGGGATCGACCCTTACTCGCGTAAGGTTTATTACTTGGACGACCCAGTGCACTTGCTGGTTAGTTGTGCGGAATTGTGACAAAGTGTGATTCACGTTTAAGAGCTCCAAGTCCTTTGGCGCCATTGTTGATGATCACAATTTCGTGCACCAGAAATCAAAAATCAATTCCTTCCAGACTTAACTTTAAACTCCCCATTTCTCAAATCATTATAGGCTCACAAGCCACTTTTCCTCAAATGTAAATTTCTTTTTTTAAAACAAAGTCACCTTTCTCAACATCTTTCCATAACTTTTCAAAAACCACACCAAATTAAAAGTTTTTTCTGAGAGATTCAAAATCATTCATCCTAAAATAGGATTTGGTGACAAAAGTTCCTCAGCAGAGTCTCAAGTTTTTAGGGGAGAATAACATAATTTATTTCATCAAATTCGTTTAAAATCTTTAAAACCTTGGATTCCTGATTTGAGTAATAAAATAGAATCTAAGTCAAACCGAGTTGTGTAATCAATTACTCCGAACACATTTTCAAAACTATTTATTTTACTTAAACAAAACCAACTCCAATCCCATGATTAAATATAAAGCATTTCAAACTGCTCAAAGATTGTTTTAGTCTTGAAAAACTTAGAATTCAAAGAGTGCTTTAAACTTTTCCTAAAAAATTGTAAAATTAGACTTGTCAATAAACTTTCACGTTCTTTCAAAGTCATTGAAACTCCTCTAATTGAAACCCTCAAGTCAAATTCATAGACAAACCCTTTTTACATTTAAAACAACCTTAAAACATAAGTTTCTTCTAAATAACTTGCTCCCAAAGGAGATATAATACTTTTCTTAAGAAACAAGACTAAATCATAGTTTCCTTTTTTAATAATTCATTTCAAAAGCATAAGTCATCCCTTTCTTAAATAATCCAAGTAAAATATTAGAAGTCTTTAACTCATAATTTTCCAAATAATATTTCAATAAAGTCTCGGATTTTATAGGAATTTTGGCAGACCTCCCCTAAAACTTGGACTCTGCCACCCTTTCTGGGTCCCAACCAAACCATTCCGCAACCCTCTTCAACGGGTTCAAAACCAAATCAGTTCAAAATCAAGTTGTTTCCAAAAGTGCATCATTTTCAGATTTCAAGAACACCAATTCAAACTCAAATCAATTTTCAACAGGATAAACTCGATTTCAAAGCTTTTACAAAATAACTTTAAAGAAGCATTTCCAGAACAGTCCATTTCACAAAACCGAACAATAATTCAGCCAAACAAGCATTCATATTCATCTAAGACAACCAATAATACATAAGACTTATACAATCACTCAAAGATACATTTTCTCACATCAATATCCATATATAATAATTCCAATTCATAAAGTGTAGTTTTTTAAAAAGGCCCCTACCTCGATAAGTCAAAACCATAACCCAAATACCTCACAGAAATACTTTCGTCTCGACCCAAATCGACGACAACCAAAACCTCAACTCCGCTTGCTTTCTCAATAGCATAACAGCCTCAAACGTTAGATGCAAACTCGGTTTCTAATTCCTAAGACCATTAACATCGCAAATACTTTAATACACATAATAGAATGCTAACGCGGGGTCTCCAAAACAAAAATACTTACTGTAATGACAAAACGAAGCAGCGACAGTCTCTGAACCGGTTTGGCGGCAACCCCGGCAACCACCGCAAGTGGCAGTGGCGACTGGACGCCGGCGACAGCAACTGAAACTAACATGCAATGATTGTAACGCTTTCGGAAACTCAAAAGAAATGAAACCCAATACTTAAAACCTTACTGGTAGTATTTTTCCGGCAACGGCAGCGGGTCTCGAGCGGCAAAAGTGGCGGTGGCTGGGCACGGGTCTCCCCTCTCTCTCCTCTGCTCCCTGCTCTCTCTCTCTCTCTCTCTCTCTCTCTGTGTGTGTGTGTGTGTGTGTGTGTGTGTGTGTGTGTGTGCGTGCGTGCGTGCGTGCGTGCGTGCGTGCGTGCGTGTGCGTGTGCGTGTGCGTGTGCGTGTGCGTGTGCGCGTGCGCGCGCGACCCGACGGCTTCCCTCTCGACGGCAACCCCTAACGCGATGGTGCCTTCTCACCAGCAGCTAACCCTTGGTGGCATCAAAAGCGAGGTGGCTGAGCTCGTCAACGACGGCGGCGCAGAGGCAGCTTCTTCCTCTCCTGTGTGCGCCACCCTCTTTTGTCAGTCTCTCTTTTCGTGAACTTCAAGGACAATGGCAACACCGTGAGGACGAACGTTGACGGTGAATAGTAGCGGCAGCCTCCTGGACGACGGTGGCAGCGCAAGAAGTAGGACGTAGTGGCAGCGGTGGTCCGCGATGATGGCACGAGCTCCTCCCTCCTCCATTGGCGCTCTCCTCCCTCGGATCTCCCTTCCCCGTTTCCCTCTGCCTTTTTTTCGTTTCTTTCTTTGTTTCTTTTCATTTTGTTTTTGCATGTGTGTGTCTAGGATAGTGGGGGCTGCGGCTGCTGCTTGAATTAGGGGAGTTAGGGTTCAATTTGGTTAGAGTAGGGTTTATTTTGGGTAAAATTAGGTATAAGGGTGTTCTTGGTAATTTTAATAAAAATTAGGGGTTATAGAGAATTAATTTGAAATCTAATTTAATCCTTAAAACTAGTTAAAAATATTATTTGTTGTATCAAAGTACTAATTAATCTCAATCAAATGCTCTAATTGAAAACATAATACAATATAATTAATTTTCTTTATTAACAAAAACCTAAAGTATTTATTTATACAAAGAATATCATATAAAAATCTTATTATTTTACAACTACTAATTTTGTAATTTAAATATAGAAAATAGTTCAATAATTGTAAAATTAAATAAAATTCTAATTTAAATAGCCAAATATAATTATTTTTTTTGAATTTCCAAGACTTTAAATTGTAAATAGCAAGGTTCTGAGAACCGGACCGGTCATTGAACCGGTCAAGTAATTGGTTCAGTGGTTCATTGGTCTGACCGGGGTCGAACCGTGGTTAAACCGGTTTAATTAAATATACAGTGAAATTATAAAAAAAATTCAATATACAAATCACAACCTTGAATATAGCATTAAAAAAAATCCAGAACCACAGAATCCAGAATCCAGAATCCAAAATATTCTATATAGCATTCAAAATAAATAAAAAACTCAAGCAAATTTTGAGTGAACATCGGATTGCAAAGGAGCCTTTTGTACTTTCTGTAACAAACAAACCACACAAGCAACAATCAGCATCCATTGAAAACAAGATCATTCATTCATAACAAAGTTCTGTTATAGGGTTTGGACCAACAATGGGCCTGAACACACACTTTATCAATTGACATAGAAAATTATCTACCCTAGTACAAAGTATAGCAATGCTATTGCACACTAAACAAATTGAAAATTTCTGTAAAACGCAAATAAAAAATCCAAATTTCTTGTACAGTATTATGTTATTGTTGCTGATCATTTTATGACTGTTCCATCTAAATTGAACAGAGCAGAATTGAAAACAGATCGAAATAGAAGAATAGAGCAGAGCAAAATTCTCAAATCCAACATACATCAAATTAATTCTCAAATTCAACATGCAACAAATTTATTTAACATTTCATTAATCATATAATAATTGATATATTGAAGAAGAACAGAAGCCAGGAATAAAAACAGAATATGAACACAAGAAGTCAAGAACAGAAGCCCAGAACAAAAAATGAACAGAAGAATAGAAGCCAAAAACAAAATAAAAAAATTACAGGAATATGAACAGAAGATCAAAAGCCCAGAACAAAAAATGAAAACACCAAGAAGCCAAGAACAGAAGAAAGAGCTAGAAACCAGAACTTACTGCAAGATGAAGTAGAGAACAGAAGGCCAGAAGCTCGAGCCTCGAAATAGAGAATAGAACCGTGAGCGACGACCCGCGGCAGTGGGCGACGACCCGCGGCGGTGAGCAACGACCCGCAGCGGTGGGCGACGACCCGCGATGGTGAGCGACGGTGACGGACTACCCGCGACAGTGACCCTCGATTCACGGTGTCGGTTCTCCTTCGCATACAGAAGCTCCAGCCTAGAAGAGCTTAGGGTTGGGACTTTGGGAGTGGGAGTGGTCTTGCCTTCTTGGAAGAGTTTAATTGATTAGTGATTAGGGATTTAGCTGCAACGCATTCTTCACTCTTCGGCGTTTTTTCTTTATTTAAAAAAAAAAAACAAACGACGCCATTTTCATTGACGGGGGAAAACTGGTACTTAAAGAAACTGGACCGGTTCGTCCGGTTTGCCAGTTAACCACCGGTTCGGCCAGTTTTTTGACCGGTTTTTGGCAGCACGGTTTTGTAGGTGGACCGGACTGGCTAGGTGATCGGTTTTCGGTTAACCCGGTTGAACCGGCTGGTCCGGTCCGGTTTTCAAAACATTGGTAAATAGGAAGATAATTCAAAATTATAGTGTTTGGATAAAAAACTTAATTTATTTCAAATCCAATTAATCAAAACTACCTTTAATTATCTTCAATAAAATAATTTTTGAACTTAAAACTATAAACAAATATATATAATTTAAAATTAGTTCATAGTAACTTTTTAAAAGTTCTGGGTCTTACATTCCACCCACCTTATAAAACTTTTCGTCCTCGAAAAATAAAAGAATACATAAGGTAATACAAAGAATCAGTACTCTGCTTTCTAAATTCTTTTAAATAAGTAAGAAAGTTTAGCATATATATATATATATATATATATATATATATATATATATATATATATGTAAAATACTGAATAGCTATAAGATTTAGATATAAGGATAGAGCATGGTGTAAGGCAGAAGATACCAGAAGGCTCGATGCAAAAGGTTATATGGTTTTCAAGACTTTACCAAAATTGGAAAAACACAATAGAGGGCAAGTTTCACAAGATAGACATTCAAAAAGTAAAGTGGTAATTAAAGTGGTAAGTTGAGGATGAAGGATTCCCTCTCTTATTGCGAAGAAAAAGTTTAAGGTTGAGGATTCCCTCCCTTGTTGCATCGGGGATTGGATAGAAGGTTGAGGATTCTCTTCGGTTCAATTTCCAACTGTGGTTAGGATGGTGGTTTCAATTTTGATTGTGATTATGATTGAAAAGTGTGGCGGAAATTATATCCCAAGAGTGTGTAGGACACCATATCTCAAGAATGTGGCGGGCACTATATCCCAAAAGTGTGGTGGGCACTATATCCCTGATAGCACATTTCTCTCTGGTTGCAAGGTGAAAACGCACATTCTTTCATATGTGGAAAGACACACTCCTTCATAATTCCTCCAAGAGAAGGGGAAAAGATACTCTCATTCGTTTATATTCCTTCTGAAGATGCACAACCGAGAGATCATGTCCGAGTTCACTACCGGATGTGTCGAGTCAAGCAGTTTAACCGACAAGTGAGCTCACAGCCAATAGGACAAGCATATATCATGTGCATTTGTTTGCTATTGTTTGAGTGTGCATAACTATTTTGGTTTGTCCAATTGAATTTCTGTTAACTGTTAAATGTACTATTTGTTGTGATTGCTCTTTAGTTGTATTTGTTTTGTACTTCTTATTTTTTGTGTATGGTTTCACAATTGAGACTTGAGACTTGAAATTAATGGTGATTATGACTATGTGAATGAATGAGATCGTTGGTAGTTCAAAGTATGTTAAAATTAGCAATTAACTCCGTATTGATTTTTTTTTGTGATTGAAATTACCGAACTGAATACTGAACCGAGTAATTGGATATTAGGAGTAAAGATGAGATTATATTGGAAATGATTGAGGTTAGAGGTAATTGATAACGCTGAGACTTTAGCAAATTGACCCAGTTGGGATTAGCTAAAATCCTGGACTTGAACTTCTGTGAAGTTGGAGAATTAGGATTGTCTAGTGGGTTCATATCTCTTTATATAGTCTTTATTTGGAACTATTACTCTACTGGGAACCTTCGAATTCTCACCCATCGTGGTTTTTCTATTTTTCAAATATAGGGTGTGACGCACCTCGTTGAGTGTGTGAGATTCTGTTTGGCGAAATGAAGGATATTCTTTTGAAGTTCACTTTTATTTATTTAGAGTTTTCTCTACTTTTGAAATCTTTTTTGTATATTCCTATTAGAAGTTTTTATTTGGAAAAACAGGAATATTCTGGTGTAATATTCTAGCCGGCTTTTTCTTCACGGGTCGAAACTAATAATTATTAAATATCTTATTTCAGAACTTACGTACCTATATATGTAAACCTGTTTTGCTTTTGTATACGATGTTCACTTGCATTAACATGATTTGAGTGTGATTAACGGCTGTCAATTGTTTAAAAAACTTTTCACAGGCTCCTAATGATATTATTATTCTTCAAATATTATATATGTATCTTTCTTTTAGGTATCATAATGCCTCGCCACCTTTAATTTATGATTTAATTGTAAAGCTGTGTGTGGTAGGGTATTACAGAAAGCTTGAAGAGTGAAAAAAACATGCTTTTCTATGGTTATTCTTATCTGAAATTTTGTAATAGGTTTTATTATCATTATAAAATAGTAAAATAAGTATATGTATAATTATGTTCAATGTAAATGCTAATACTTAGAACTCAAATATTATATGCAATTACATTCAGGGACAGATCCAAGGAGGGGCAAGCATAGGCTTTGCCCCCGTCTTTTTTTTGAACAAAAATAAATAATTTTAAGTATATAAAGTTATTATATACTATATAATTTTATTTTTTATTTAAAAATAGAAGAGTAAATAATTGTCTTATATAAATAATAAAATTATTAAACTCAAAAATAAATAATAATCCTTAAATTGAAAAAAATATTATTGTCAATTAATTTTGGATTAAATAAATTTTTAAATATTTTAAAATTTAAACTTTTTGTTTTTTAATATTTTTTCTCTTAATTTTTACACCTATTATCATATAAAAATACTCTAGTATTTATAATAACTAAAACAATCTTTATATATTATTGTACATACATAAAAATAAATTATTTTAAAATTTATGTATTTTTATCATGATATAAAAATTTTAACATATTAAGTAAATTCATTTAAATGATTATATTTTTTATATTTTATACACGAATATATTTTAATTACATATAACAAAATTATTAGAACAACTTATTTATATTATTTTATAGTATTTTTTTATGATATGAAACATAAAAATATAATTTATTGTCACAATAATACTCAATAAAATAAACTAATTAAAAAATAGACCATTTTTATATTTTATCGAATCCAAAATAAAAATAAAATTTATAAGAATTAAGATAATTTTTTTATATAACAAGCACTTATTAGTATTTTTAATTAAAAAATATTAATCATGATTATATATTACTAAATATATAATATTATATTTGATTATACAATATTTTAATTTTTGGTCCCACTTCTACTGAATTTTTGTATCCTTTCCTAATTACATTTAATTGTAGTTTTTTAATCACAAGACATATTTTATTGGATGTTACTATTTTAATTTTTTACATTTTAGAACCTACTTCCTAGATTAGATATGTAAACTTGTTATTGATATTGTGTTTAATAAAATATTTTATTTTGTAGTAATTAATTTTAGTATATTTATATTATTTACAAATAATAATAATTATCTGAAAAAATAATTTGAGATTTTAGAAAAAAAGATATATTGTTAGTCTTAATAAAATGAGTATAATATAATTAAAAAATGTGTTAAAGTTTTAGCGAAAATAATAATAGCAACTAAAAGTGAATAATATTATAATCTTAGAATTACTTTTAGTAGCCATATAAAATTTTGAGAAAATGGTCACAAAAAATTATAACTTTAGGGGCCATTAAAAAATTTTTTTATTGACAATTGTATAATTGCTACAAAAAGTGATAATTTTTAGCGGCCATTAAAAAGATCTTTATTGGCAATTATATAATTATCACTAAAATATTTTAGTGACAAAACATAAGACGGTTAATCTCTAATTGCTAGTAATTATATTAATGACTATTTTAATTATCACTAAAAACAAAATAAATAGTCACTAAAAATCATTTTTTCTAGTAGTTACTGTATTAATTGATTGATTATATTAATTGATTGTTATTTTGATATGTATGAATAAGAATTCATATATATACAGGTTCATCCATCATTCATTCATTTTAATAGTTTACATCATATTATTGAGTATATATATCACTGAAAAGTCTCATATAAAGTAATCTGTTTGTGATTTACAACACATATATGTAATTATAGAAATTAATACATTACAACACATATATGCAATCGCCAATCGGTCTCTATTTTTTAACTTGCTCTCAAGGAAAATTAATCAATTCCCTCCAGGCCCTTGAGGTAGATCCATTAATTAACTTATATTGATTCTTCACCACTTCAGCTTTGCTGGAAAATACTATAAAAGCATTCAAAAAAAAAAGTAAGAACGTCACATTAAGAAACAAGAAAAGGAATTCAAAATAAAACAAAATGAGCAATAATCTATCTGAAATTTGTGCCCCCACCTTGTCAATAAGTGATTGATAGTATGGCTTTACTTTTTTAACGTCCACCAAAACTTTGCTTTTGCTATAGAGATCATATTTACTACATAATACATAAAATTACAGGTGATGTTATTGATTAGTAATAATACCAAATGCTGTGTGCAAATTATTTGATATATATATATATATTAAAAAAAGACTAACTTGAAAATGTGAAGCCACTTTAAGTTCTCAAAATCTTCTTCACTCATGAGATGAGTATATGCTCCCTCCTTATGCAAAGCTGCAAAAGAGTTTTAAGCTTAATACATCGTTATTGAAAGAAAATTCTAAAAAATAATTATGATTTTTTTTTTTTGTTTACAAAATAAAACGAACTTTTGTTGCCCAACAAAAAATGCCTTCTTATGACATAAAAGGAAAAGCACATAGTAAATAAAAATACTTACGATAAAATGAGTGATATCTAATAATGAATAAGCCAGGTGAAGGTAAAGTGGTTCCATTTTCCTTTGCTACCTATAAATTCAAGTGAAGTATAAATTTATTATATATCTTGAACAAAATAATAAATAAATTATATATAAATTATAACTATATATTTAATTACTCACCATATACATATAGTCATCATGTTCCCATGACATGAGTACATTGTCTAATCCACACCCTTTACTATAGACTCCATCTTTAGTGTTATAAGCAGAATTTTTGCTATCTGGGTTTTCTTTGAAATACTGAAGCATAGAAAAAGTTTATATTATTGGTTGATAATAATTTTAGAATAAAAATATATTATTTATACACTAAAATTAACTATTATATATTATTTATAAATATATGTATAATTTAATTTATTTTTAATATGTATTTTATATTTTAATATGTATTTTATACTGATTGTTAATTTTAATATAAATTTAACATGATTGTTTTAGAGACATGCAAAAAAAGGGGTCATTTTTACAGTTTTGTTAGAAGAGGAAGGCTACCTTGTGGTGAACATTTTTTTCATCAAAGGCACAACCAACAGGAAAGGTATCTCCTGCAAATATATATTTAATCATTTGGTTAAATTTTTAATTTAAAGTAACATGCCAAAACTAGCTAATTGGGAATTTAAAGATTGATAAAATAATTATACATAAAATATAGGGATGTGTCTTATTTAAAATATTGTAAATTGAATCAAAATAATTACAACACAAATATTTTTATAATTAATTATTTACACTCTCTCAACCTTAATGTAGCCATAATGACTTAATAAAAATTTGGTTTTGTATTATGGTTTTAAAATGATAATTAATTTTAAATATTGTAATTAAAATTTATTTCTAAAACATAATATTTAAAAGATTATTCCATTTCAAAAAAAAAATATCATAAAGAATAAGAAAGTTCTTACCAACAACAGCCCATTGAGGAAGTTCACCGAATTGAGGAAGGTGAAGAATCTTTCCGAGATCTGAAATAAACAAATATTCATTTGTCAATTCATATTAACTATCTATCAATAATGAAAAAACTTTCTTAAAATAAAAGGACAAAAAATAACTAAAATTAAACTAATTAACCTTTATAATAGAAAATGAAAAAAAAAATCTAAGATTTCAAATTTAATTACCATGGATGAGAGCAGTCAAATGTAACCAATCTTCGTTAGGATAATCTTTTCTAATGGCTTCTGCAGTTTGTAATAAATGTTGAATTTGAGGTTCATCCAAATCAGGATCACTATCATCCACTACTTCATTAAGCAGCTCACAACATTCCCATATGTTCATTTCTGCTTTGTCCAATTTCTTATAGTGCTCCCTCATTTTCTTTACCTATATTATTAGCAAATGAAATTTTCATGAATTAGCATTGAGCTTTCATGTTATTGTGTATTAGTATATATAAACATGTTTGAAGAAAATAAGAATTTGACTTACAAAGTCATATGTCTGATTAATGTGTTGTAATCTATAGAATTCTTCCACACCTTTTTGTCTTTCACTTTCAATATCATAATCCCTGCCAAATAATCTCATTAGAAGACTGATTTCACTTTGATCGATATCTGAAGCCATTTTTACAAATTTGTATGTGTATTATTGTATGGTATATGTAAGCTTTTTATGAAGGGTTATGAATTTGTAAATTATTTTACACAATATTTTAAATTATTATTTAAATAGTAATTAGATATAAAAAGTTGTTATATTTATTGATATATGATTTGGTATATATATGAAAAGTCTTTTACTTTGTGATCAAAATTAAATTCTTTCAAAAATATAAAAAAGAAATCTCAGTTTTATTGAGAGAACGTGGGTCACAAAGATACAAAATTTTTCTCGCCCTTTATGTAGTAAAATTAGAGCAAACTAAGTTTAAGTTAGGTTTTTTATTTTTAAATTATATTGACATATGTAATTAGTTGCATATTTAACATTTAAAACAAAATTAAATTGTTAAAAATATTAGATAAAGAAATGTAGCAATTTATATGTCTTTTCTATTACTAAAGAAAGTTAGAGTTTAATTTTTATTATTAAAAAATTAAGATAAAAAATCTTAAAAAAAATATCTATGCACAATCACATTTTAAGTTTAAATAAGACTTTTATATATGTCAAAATTTATATTAGAGATATAATTATTTATATGTCTTATTATATTAATTTAAATTTTTTTAGATGAGTGAATTTATGTCAAATATATGGCGTTAGCTGCTTAAAATCATAAATTTTAAATCAAAGAAATAAAAATCAAATAAAAGAGAATATTGAAATAAAGGGGAACTGAAACCTGAAAGATTGGCCAAATGCATTGCTTTTTGGGGCCTTAAACATTCTGTCCTTTGCCGACACAAGCTCACTGGTTTCTTCGGTGTGCACATTCTTCTTTTCCTCAGCTTGGGAACCTAGAAAAAAAAAACAAATTGAGATATATGGGATTTTCTACCCAGAAAGAAAAAATAACGCTCCAATACTTTTTTTTAAAAGAAGAAGAAAAGCATAATCAAACCATGGGCATGGTGCTCAGCCTGGATGGCCATTTTCTCTATTTCAAATAAGCAAGAAGCGAAGCACAGGACAAAGAAGCTTAGAAACTTGGAAGAAGGGATATGAAACTCCAGTGAAAATGGGTGTGACAATAACTTAGGACAAAATGAGTTTATATAGTACAACACCAAGTCCTTGTCGTGAAATTTGAAATCTTGGAATCCTTAACTAAAATGACGTTTCGGAGGATTTATCATTATCTGTATAAACCAAAACCATACCATTCTTAGTAACTTTCCAATTAATTAAATTTATGCCAACAACTATATGCCAGCAGTATGCTTACCAAATTCACCCACTATTATATTTTAGATATTTAGTAACATTTATCTTTTAATATGTATTAAAATATTGGCAATGTAGCTATTAAAATATTAGCAAGGTAGCTAAAATTATATTTTAGACAACATTTAAAATAAAACTTTAGTAAATATACTTAATTTTTTAAAAAAATTTAAATAACTGTTACCTATTTTTATTCCTAAATACACCATGTATTCATACTCTCCCCAAAACCTTTTTACAATCAGGAACGGATCCAAAAATGTTATCATGTGGGTCCATAATATATATAATATTTAAAAAAATATACAAATAAATTATAATGTAAGATGTATTATAAAAATATACCAATAGAAAATATATATTTAAAGTATAGAAAAATATGTGTACTTTTTACTAACAAAGTGATACACGTCGATTCTTCATATCATAAAATTCATCGATGATAGAATCTGTGTCAAATCTTTTAGCAATCTTATTCTCAATGTAAATCAAAAGACAATTAGTAAGAAATTCATCTTCTATTTTGTTTCTGAGTCTATTCTTCACAATATTCATAGCTGAAAAAGATCTCTTAGTTATAGCAGTTGAAACAGGGAGAGTTAATACCAAGCTAATCAAACAATCCGTCAAATGATATGTTAAAGACTTTCCCATCTTCGTTAATCGTCCTTGACTTAACTCCGAAATTGTGCACAAGTTAGTTAACTCAACATGATTAGGAACATCAAGTTCATAATGTTGAGGTTGCATTCTAATGTGAAATTTCTCTTGGTCACTGAAGTCACAGATAAAACCATTAACGTTCTACTAATTCACATACTACTTTGTTGATACTGAAGAACTTATAATTATCTCTGGGATCTAAAGTTGAACTTAAAGTAAGTAATTCTACCATATTATCATTGAATCTTCCATTAAGCTCTTGCAATTGTGTATTAATTACAGCCATAAATAAATTAACATGGTAATGATGCTCCACTGAAATTTGGTTAACAATTTTGCGAGTTTGGCCTCTTCTAGGAATATGCAATGCATTCATATCAGGAACTTCAACTTCATGTTTCTCACAAAATAATATAACTTCTTTTATGAAAGCCTCTCAACATGATTCTCTCATTCTTTGGATTAAAGTCTTGGTAGTAGAAAACCAGAGTTAAAACATTCAATATGTCTTGATTTTTTCATTGCAAAGCTTGATAAAGATCATGACTAACAACTTCCAAAATATTTCTCATCAAATGCAAAACAAAGACAAATTTAAAGGATGTGATAGCATCATAAGCAGCACTAACATTACCACGAGTGAAAAAATTGCCTTCTTCAGTGTTTTTTGAAGAACTTCACAAGTAGCATCAAACATGCATAGCAAGCTACGTACAGAATTCAAATGAGACTCCTATCTAGTATTTTCAACTCTTTGATTAAGTCCACTACCTGTCACAATTTGATCATTGGCAATTAAGTTTGCAACATTATTTGCTTGAGCAACCCTTAACTGATCATGACGTTTAGGAGAAATAGTCACAATATTCATAATTAGTGTAAGTTTTGAAAAGAATTGATGAACATAGCAAACTTCTTTGGCTGCAGAAATAAGTGCAAATTCTAATCGATGAGCAAGACAATGAATGTAATAAGAAAATGGGCAATCTTTCAAAAATAGAGCTTGGAATCCATTTCATTCACCACGCATATTACTAGCTCTATCATACCTTGTCCCCAAAGATTTTGAACATCAAGATTATGATGAAAAAGAACTGATGAAATTTATGTTTTCAATGTCAAAGAACACGTATCAGAAACATGTATAAGATCAAAAAATCTTTCTTTAACACAATCATGCTTGTCTACAAATCTTAAAACCACAGACATTTGTTCTCGCTTTGACTAATCTCTTGCTTCATCAATAATTAAACAAAATTTAGAATTACCAATTTCTTCTCGAATTGTTCCACGCACTTTTCTAGCAAAGATATGCAATATATCTTTTTGAACACTGGGAGATATATATTGAGCATTTCTAGGAAAATTTTCAAGGATAACATTATTAACATTTTGATTACACGAAGCTAAAAGTTTAATTAACTCAATAAAATTTTTCCTATTCAAAGATCCAGGACTTTCATTGCCGCCTCTAAATGCACATGCTTGAAATGTAATCCATCAAATAGCATCAATAGATATCTTCAATCTTAAGCGATTATTTGAAATAGTTTCATCACTATGCCTATCAAGAACTTTGTCTATATGCTTAGATTAAGCCATTAAATCATCACAAGATTTCACACATAAATTATAGGGAGAATTATTAGGACTAGAACCCTCGTGACATACAAATGCGTAATTCAGTCCATTGTTTACTTTCTTCCAATTACTAAATCCTAACTCTGAAAATGTATTTTTCCATCATTGCGAGCACCATAATGTTTACCAAACAAGTAGCAAGGCAAACAATAAGCAGCATCTTTTCTGGTGAATATTTTAACCGACTTGAAAATTTCTTAGACCAAGAAGATTGAATATATCGATGGTGATTGTTATTACCAGAAGCTGAATAGCTAATATTTGTTAGTTGGTATGGCCCAAATATTGAGATAAGTCTCAAAGTGGTCCCTAAAGTTACCGTCGAGCCTCATAGTGATCCCTGAAGTTAGAAATTACTCATATTCATCCCTGAAGTTGCACTCCGGAACTCAGACTCGTCCTTCCGGCTAACTTCGTCCAGCTGGCGCAATCGAAAAGCTGACTTGGACTCGGTGACACGCTGTCAGCACAACAGCTAGCTGACATGGCAACATAAACTGTTTTGACTCAATTTGGTCCCTAAATTGAGGTTAAAAACCCTAACCCCCAATTGACTCTCTTCTCCTCTTTTCTCCATCGCACACTCTCTTCTCCTCTCTTCTCCATTGCACCAGAGGTGACTCTCCTCTACAGTGTCTTCTCCATCTTCAAAATTCACACGTTATGGCTAGCGCGAGCAACGCAGCTGGGAGCTCCAACAACCCACGATCATTTGGAAGCATCATGAGGAGAATGAATAGAAACAGAGATGCGCGTCTGCCAGAATGGTGTGGGTGCGGGTCGAGACCAGTGTTGTGATGGTCAGTGACGGATTCTAATCCAAGGAGACCGTTCGTGGGTTGCCCAAACTACAATGTAGGTGTTTGATGCTGTTGTTTGCTGTAATTCTGGATGTAAACTTGGTTGATTCACTTTCCTGGGTGCAAACTGCAGGTAAGAGGTGGTGTGAGTTGTTTCTGTGGGTGGATAAAATTCTGGAAGAAGATACGGTAATATGTGATGGTAGAACAAGCTCTTCAAATGACAACAAAGAATGGAGGATGAAGATTAGATTCTGAAGTTAGTTCTCAAAATGGGGGGGGGGGGGATTTTGCTGTTTACATGTATGCTGCTGCTACTGATTACAGTTGTTGTTCTTGTCTTAAGGTTGGATAGGCAACAGAGTCAATTGTATTTAGCAAAAAAAATGTGACATGGGATATGCATATGTTGTTCTGTTCATGTACTTGTACCTGTCCTTTTGGTTGAAAGAAATGCAGATTAAACTGTTTGACATGACTGTGTAAGAATAATTTGGAATTTGAATAAACAAGAGGTTATATGTAAATAATTGTTCTTGCACTACTAATGGATTCATCTAATGGAATTAATCTTAATTGCATATCAGAGACCAAGAAAAAAAAATCTGTCACAGCTCAATTCAAGGGAGTCATAATCCATATTCATATATTCATAATGCAGAAAACATATTTAAAATAGGCATTACAGAGTCAGGGCAATATTCAACAAGTATATCAAAGTTCTGAACATATTGAGAACACAAGTTTTGAACACTAAAATCCCCAACACTGTGTTCGAAATTCAGAAAGCACGCTACTTCATCAAAATAGATAAATAAAATAATCTTCTCCTAAACGTAATAATCCTAGTCTTCATCTTTTGTTTTTGGGTGGTCTGAATCCAAGGTTGGAAACAAACTTCATGAAGTTAGCAAGCCTTGTAACGGTCCCCTGTGATGCACCTTGCATAGGATGAGATGGATGATTTGTTGCGGGTTAACTGGTTGCTGGTTGGGTGGTTGCTGCTTGATTGTTGCTTCCTGGAGTTGCCTTTTCTTGTTTGGAGGACTTCTTTTTGGGAGGGAGTTTTGGTGGTCGCACAGGAGAAGGCAAAACCTATTAGTGAAGACATGTAAAATAGTTAGTAAAAGTGCATAAGAACATGCACATAATAAAATGAATGTCATCTAATTTTTTGAACCTATTGAGAGTCATCAGTTTGTGACAAGGGTAATTGACTGAGTTCAAGCTGAATTTCGGTGGGGGTTGTGGGACAAGGGTGGCTTTACCACCATTAGCAGCAAGGGGTTGGGCAGTAGCAGCCTCTGCAGCAACAGCAGCATCCTCATTAGCAGCTCTAGAGTTACATAAGTGACATCAGAATGGTCCCTTCAGTGTTATAAGTGACATCAAAATGGTCCCTATTCTTTACATACAAATCAGTTCATTATATACACAGCAGTTCATTATATAAGCAGTGATCCAACTACCCTATAATGAATATCTTCTCACTTATTCTATTATCACAACAGCCAATACTAATTATACAACAACAAATAAATTTCTAAAATGTACCTTCTACTTATCTGATATGAAACAGAGCTTGTTTTGCTTATAATCTCCCAAGTCTTCATGAAGTAATTCCAAGAACCACCTCCAATTTTTAGTATTTTCAACAGGGACAATTGCATATGCAATCACATACATATGATTCTCTGCATATCTAATATGAAACAGAGCTTGTTTTACTTATAATCACATTCTTCGTTGTCATTTTAAGAGCTTGTTCTACCATCACATGTTACCGCATCTTCTTCCAGAATTTTATCCACCCACAGAAACAACCCACACCACCTCTTACCTGCAGTCTGCACCCTGGAAAGTGAATCAACCAAGTTTACATCCAAAATTATAGCAAACAATAGCATCAAACACTTACATTGTAGTTTGAAAAACCCACGAACGGTCTCCCTGGATTAGAATCCGTCGCTGACCATCACAACACTGGTCTCAACCCGCACTCACACCATTCTGGCAGACGTGCATCTCTGTTTCTATTCATTCTCCTCATGATGCTTCCAAATGATCGTGGGTTGTTAGAGCTCCCAGCTGCGTTGTTCGCGCTAGCCATAACGTGTGGTTTTTGAAGATGTAGAAGACACTGTAGGAGAAGCAATAGAGGAGAGTCACCTCTGGTGCGATGGAGAAGAGAGGAGAAGAGAGTGTGTGATGGAGAAGAGAGTCAATTAGGAGTTCGGGTTTTTAACCTCAATTTAGGGACCAAATTGAGTCAAAACAGTTTACGTCGCCACGTCAGCTAGCCGTTGTGCTGACAGCATGTCACCAACAAGTCCATGTCAGCTTTCCGGTTGCGCCAGCTGGACGAAATTGACCGGAAGGACGAGTCTGAGTTCCGGAGTGTAACTTCAGGGATGAATATGAGTAATTTTTAACTTCAGGGATCACTATGAGACTCGAGGGTAACTTCAGGGACCATTTTGAGGCTTATCTCCTGTTCAACACTTAAATTAATTTTATTACCTACACACCTTACCAGATGCTTCCATTTAATTATTGTATTTACTACTTTGACTTTTCCATTCTTCTCTCCCATTCCTTTTAACCCAAAAAAGAGAACTGTAAAATTTCTTCCCCGTTCAAAATTGCTTCTTCATCTGTTAGCCATTCTAGCTCATTTGCTCGCATGCATCATTGTTTTAACAAAAGGTGAGTTGGCTAACCATTTCTGTTGCATGTTAAAGCTCTTTTCGTGGTTATCTCCGGCCAAGCAAGCTTATTTTGTTTTGTCCCCGGTCCTTTCCATCCCTTTTCCAACGAGATTGGTGGTCCTTTCAGTATAGTTTCTTACCCAGCCTCCCACAAACATCGTTTCAGTCTTACTGGGTTACTCGTGCTTACCTGCTTGATACTGAGTATGTTGGTAACCTCTATCTTTGCTTTGGCACAATTCATTCGTTCATTTTTTTTGTGTTTGTGATTGCCACTATTTTGCTGGCTAATGGAGTCACTGCTATTTCCGCTGCTGCCCGTTTATGTTTCATGCTCGTTTATATTTCGGGGAACATGTCTAGCTTTTTCCTCTCAATAGTTGCACGCAGATGCATTTTTGTTGTGTGGACTCCTGCTTGGTGCATCTCTTTCTTTCGTCACATAAGTGTATGATGCAGAGATTATGATATGTGATTGATGGACAAATTATTGTAGTAACCACAAATTTTACTTTCAGGCCACGGTTGCTCTTCCCCCAATTTTTTATGGTGAATTTCGGTCTGAACTGCCAGATGAGGTTAGATTTGTCGATTTCTCAGGCCGTCGGTTCACCATGCTGCTCCACAAGACTCCTTCTCTTTGCTTAATAGTGGGAGGGTTTCCTCAATTAATTAATGCCTTTACCATCAAGGGAAGATGCTGGTTCTTTATGGTCTATGTCGGTAATGCCAAGTTCGTTATATTCCATGTGCTAGATGCGAATGCGCGTTTCCCAGATGGCGGAGTATCCTGGGACCACCCTTTAGCTGTAGGCTTGTAGCTGAACTATTAGGGAATATTTATATCAATTTTGCCGCTTATTTTGTGCCCACTTTGCCTGATGATGAGGATTTGTTGTTACCAGATTCAATCCACTCTAATTTGCCTTCAGCAATATATCCCAAGGGTGATACATACACCATCCAGTTCGCATCAACCATACAAAATTTACCCATGTTGTCGTTGCTTCTCAAAATGTATTTGACTTTTGTTACTACTTTTGTTGCCAAACCTCTTGACTATCGCGCCTTTACTTCAATGCTTGGTCATTATTCACTTGCCTACCCCGGAGCACTTCACAGCTTGCTGCCAAAATGTGAGACTGTTGTTGTCGACAAAAAGATTACAAAATACCAAGCTGACGAGTATATTCTGGTAAGGATTTATTCAGTCGTTCCATGTTTCCGTGTTTGGTTTATGTCGGTTTTCGTCCTCCATGTCTACATCTACGTAGTCACCACATCTTACTCTTAAACCATTTTCTCTCATTTGTTTTGTAGACCCTCCCGATCAGTTTTGTTCAAAGGGCTTTTGGGACTAAACCTGATCAAGTCAACGTTGTTGATGATGCTGGTCTGTGTTACAAGGTCGATGTTCGCTCCAAGCCCAGTCGACTCCGAGAGTGCTATTTTGGTAGGGGCTGGAGGCCTTTTAGTCAGTAGCACATGCTTCGAACGGGAAGCGCCATTAGGCTAATGGTTTATTCCCTCAAGAACTGGCGTGTGCATTGTCATGTCCTATGTATTTGATGCTTTGTTCCCTGAAGTCAAAAAGTGTGCTCCCACCATCAAATATCGAACTTGGTGTTTAAGCAATGTGTCATATTAATTTTCATATGTGCTGCTGGTTAACTCATTAATTTAGAGCACTTTAAATTTAGCGACCGGATACAGCTTAGATAAATTTTATTCATATCCAGTCAAAAGTACTTTCGTTCTTTAACATACTCTTCGACAATGCTATCTATAGAATCGGATGTGAATCTACTGCGTTAATCGTGGGAAAAAAATGATTTTTTGTTACTCATTTATAAAATAGGCATCATGTTATATCTGTATATAGCCTCTAGGGTCGTACTATTACACTTTTTCTTTTATCGGAGACGCCTCCCCATTATGGTTTCAGAAAAATTAGATCTATAACACTCATCACAACTTTTGATTCCTTTAAGTCATATTTATCCATCTTGCATTAAAGTAAAATTATTTTCATCAAATAACCCATTAACCAAATTTTTATTCCTTTTATATTAAAGACTGCCTTCAAAAAACCATTTAACTAATTATTTTTTAACTCATTAGATTGCATTTTTTACAGCATTCAATAGTTATTATATTTTCATCTTAAAAACTCTTCAATAATTTATAAATTATTAACTTATAACTTGAAAAATTATGTCTTTTATATGGTTATTTTTGTGGTTTGTATGTATTATTTTTACATGAGATAAAAAAACCTTCACCATTATTTTTTTCCATAACAGCGTCTATACATTAATTCTTCTATACATTAACAGGGGACAGATCCTTTTATTTCAGTGTTATAATAACGTTTTTCGATATCATCGAATGAGTTGTATAATGGTTGAAAAAAAATTCAACACAACTTGGCTAAATCTGCATTTATCAAATATTTCTTTCTTATAATTCCATTCACAGATTGTTATTGTCATTAGTATTTAATTCCCGTGTTGCCACATGTGTCAGGCATTTTCGACTAACTCACTAAGTTTTCATCCCGTGCTCCCTTTCACCCAGAACAGTGAAGTGCTTTTTCATTGTGACCTTTGCTCTCTCTAGATTAATTCATTTCATCTTTCGGTTATGACCTCAGCCTTATAATCGAGAATATCTTAGAGCCTTTTGTTGGATTTTGTTAAACAATACACCTTATGCGAAAAACATTAGCCTACCGTTTGAGGACATTCACACAAATCGCCATTCCCGACCATCCCAACTCAATGTCAAGTCTTTCTGCTCAGTGTGCGTTCATCGCTCTGAGTCAGTAGGTGTGTCGCTAATTCCTACATTCAATGTATACATCGGTGGGTTTTGACCGTCATCTCCCAATTCTGCAAGGTTTGCCCTAACCTCAACTGCTTCACCAACTTTTCGACTCCTTGCTCAGTGCAAGAAAAAAATCAAACACGAGTTTTGGTTATTCCTTGGCGTTACCCTTTTCCACGAGGTCTTCAGACCCAAACTTATTTATTATTTATTTAATATTTAATTTATTTATATATTTATTTATTTAATTATTAAGTTATTAGTTATTTAATTAGTTATTAGTTATAGTTGTGCACATGCATGTGAGTATATTTGTTTTGGCCTTCAAGCCGCTTCAAATATGGATATCGAGATGGAGAGTCTATTAGGATATATGCGTATATGTGTATTAATAACACCCATATTATAATAACAACCATATAAAATCTAATATAATAATATAATGTTTCATATATACTAAATAATATTTGTAATATACAAATATCTAATATATAATATATAATATATAATTTATATCAATATAAATATACAATATATAACATATGCTAAATAATAAATAATAAAATACACTATAATTGCTCAGTCAAATTAAATGGCTAACATTCAAATTGTGTCTCAAGTTAGGGTTTCAGGTTTTACATTCATGGGTTTATTTAAATGTTGTCTCAGCACCGTCAGACGGTCCAGACCGCAGTCCGATTTCCGGTATGGTGAATGGCCTTTCGTTAATGCTGGGACCTGGTGCCCTATAAATTCTTCTCTTCCTTTCTACATGCTTCCACACTTACTTTCTCTGCATCTTTTATACTGGTCCGTTTTAAGCCGTCGTTTACTCACGTCACTGATGTTTATTATGATTGCTATTGCTATTGCTATAGGCACATGTGTTAAAGCTTTGCCTTGACTTCCTTAGATTTAATCCTAACCAGGCATGAAATAATTTTAACATTAATTCTTCCGATTTCGACCTATTTCTTTGTCTCTCTTGCTCTTATTACCACGATCATCGTTTTGTATTCGTTTCTCTCCCAATATTTTAATAGATAAGATCCTTGTGAGGCAAATAATTAGCCATTACTTCATAGTTGTTGTTACCAAAAAAGGAAGTTCATGCATGGCGTCTTTCTTATAATATGCATAATTGGTGTTATATTTATTTTTGCTTTCTTTGATCCTCCCTGGATGTGGATTGTGGTTTTTGGTGTGTAATTATGTCTCCTCATGTAGATTTTTTTTAATTGATCTCTAGAATTCTCTGCAGTTAATTAGGTACCCAGCTCATATTTTCATATAAAGTTTGTTCGAGACCCAAATCCACTCCCCTAGATGGATCAGACTTTTGATTCTGTTAAGGAACTTTCTCTTATTTCTGAAAAGAACTGGTGCATTAAAGTAAGGATTTTGAGGATGTGGAAGTTTTCGTCATATGAAAAGAGTTACTCTCAACCTTCAATGGAGTTGGTTGTACTTGACAAAGAGGTACGTTTCCGCCTTTTGTTACATCATGTATGTTATTCCTTTTGGATGTTTGTCACCTCTGTGATATCAAAAATCTCTTTATTTTTTGTTCCATCGTTGTCAGGGATCGCGAATCTATTGTTTCATCTGGTCCATTCATTACCGTCTTTTTGAACCGATCCTTGAGGAGGGGAAGGTGTTTGTTCTGGCCAACTTCACGATGGACTCAAACACGCAGAAATACAGGCCCACCAAGCATAGTATGCGGATCATATTTAAGAGGGACACATTGGTCTCGAGTGTTGATGACATCAATATTCCAATTGAGTCATTTGATTTCGTGGTAACTAAGGAAATATTATCTTCGGTTAGGGATGACTTATTTCTTATTGGTATGCTCTTTGATGTCCTCATTGTGCCACCCACATCTAGGTCATTTCCCTAGAATATCATTTTTTGCATCTGCCAACTGTTTGTTAATGCCCGCTTATCTTGAGGTTATCTGGAGCAGATTTTGTTGGTCTTTTGTCCGCAAAGAGTGACTTGATTCCTTTCGGAAAAAAAAAACCCAAAAGTCACACTACATGAAAATCGAGCTTGATGATCTGAGGTAAGTCTTCCCTTTTTATTGTGTATAGAAATATAGAAATCTGGATACCTCATTCATGCCGCAATCCATACTTACCTCTGATTGTGTTGTTTAATGATTATAACTGGTCTATGTAAACCGCGATAAAAAATACGTGTGGACCCAAAAGTGGCAGTGAGAAGCTTTCATGCACGTTGTGGGAAAATTATGCATCTGAATTGGTCACTCGTCTTGTTGCCAACAAGGCCACCGAATTTATAATCGTGCTCCAATTTGCCAAGATGAAGTTCTACAATGGTATATTTAAAATTGCCTAATTAGCAACAAACCTGCTTATATGTAATCAAGTATTTGTCTAATCAAATTAAATTTTGTTTCAGGTGTGATGACTATCACCAACACAAACTACACCACAAGGCTCATGGTTAATGCTGACCTTGAAGTGGTTAAGAAATTCCGCCAAAAGTCCGGTTCTTTAACAAAGGCTTTAGTTTTTGTTCACCAATCTTTAACAAGCAACTTAACGCATTCATATATTGGTTGTGATATGGTGATATTGTTAACTTTTTGATGCAAGGCTTATTGGACTTGGTACTAAGCATAAGCCCAGCGTTGATGTTATAGGCCGGGTAGTGAGGCATTTTCCTTTTGAAGATTTTCTCAGCCTTACACCCTATGCACCCATACATCAGATAAAGCAAACTGTTGAGGTGTGTTCATTGGGTGCTTTGAAATTTATGGTCGTTTCCTAACACCAATTTAAATATAGTCTTTGTGGAAACCATCTTGAAACACTTTAATACGTGAGTTCCATGTTTTCATGCGATACACTACTCTTTGCAGAAATTCTTTAAAATTATTCTCCATCATGCATTTTGTTTATGTCATTCTGGTTATTTTTTTCCTATGTGATACACTACTCTTTGCAGGAATTCGTTAAAATTATTCTCCTTCGTGCATTTTGTTTATTTCATTGTGGTTAATTTTTTTCTTCCAGAAATCAACCTACGTGACCTGTGGAATGGTGATCGACATTGACAGAGATCATGCATGGTGGTACAAGGCTTGCAGACAATGCACTCAGGGACTGGAGGCACTTACTGACCAGTTTTATTATGCAAAATGCGATGTTTACTCAACAATTTTTGTTGCGAGGTTGGTTTTCGTTCCTGTGTGGTTGGTTTGATCCTGTGTAGTCTCCTTATATTCAATAACTTTAGTTGGTTTTTATTTTTTTGATTTGATGCTTTCCCTAGATTTGGAATCGGTTACAGCAAATAGCCATGTTGCACCTGTGTTTATTGTTAAATCTGATCAGAGCATTTGTTGCATCATCAACATGTCCCCCTCTTTTTTTGTTTCTAATGTGTTTTTTATTTGTGCATGAAGGTTTAGCATTCAGGTTCGTGTTGTTGATGACTCAGATATAGCAACCTTTGTTCTCTTTGAGAATTCTGCCTCAAAGTTCTTAGGACTAACTGCCACTGACATCCGCACCAGCATGCTTGCTAAGGTTCATTATTAGTTGTTTGTTTCCTTTTGGTCTGACATTTTGTGAAGTCTTTCGCTGCCGACTTACTCACTTCTTGTCTTCCACAAACAGGGTTATAGAAGAGACCATTTCCCAGAGGAGCTGAATGCACTGGTTAGGAAGACAGTCCGATCCTTTTCAAGCTTACTGTTAGGCATGATAGCCTAAATAAATTTCAGGCGTTCATGATCACCATTTCTAGGATATGTTCTAATCCAGAAATTATAGCTTCACTTGCTTTAGAAAAGAACATTAAATTGGTACGAGTCTTTGATTACTCCACAAAGGCCTCTCAATTAGCATTATGTATTCAACTGCTGCTGCTTTTTGTGTTCCTTAACACTTTACAATCTCACCGTTATATGTTCCAGGATGCATTGCAGAAGTTGACCACTGCAAAGGGTGTTCATAGCGGTGAATTGATTCGAAATGGGAGCATAGTCGGAGTTGCTGGTTCCACCACCCCTCTGAGCACCAAAGCCACATCTGTTTCTGAGCATGGCGCTGACCACGTGGTTACACAGACTCCTGTCAAACGGCTGTGCATTAGATCCGATGATGACCTCTCCTCTCGTGCCTCACTCTCTGCCTCCAAGAGTCTTCTGCCTGCGTTTGAGAAGTGCATCCCAGGGAATGCCACCGATCCTGTTGCAGAGGATATGTGAGCCGGTCATCCCTCCGTCTCAGAGCTTTAAATAAAAGTAAAGCCAACCGAACTGCTTGGCATTAAATAAACTGCTCTGACTCTTTCGTTTTATCAACTTGATTTCGACTTACTTAAGATTCCTAATGTTACATTCACAGTTGGCATTTATTTTTACATGTTCACATTAGCAATGTGTCATGCCACGTTAACATGCTGCTGCATGGTCTCATTGTCATCGTTGTTATTTAGTTTGCTCGATCATAGTGTTAGATCTCATGGCGGCTCTCGGTTGGGCTTCTCGTATGGTCTGGATTGAGATGCCCCGTATTGATGCTACCGTTAGTTTATACGCTGTTCTGTTTATCCTTCCATGTGGTTTTGTAATCCCCGTCAGATGTTATGTCACTACTTCACTTGGTTAACTACATCTTACTGATTTCGTTAACATGTAGGAGTTTCCTTTTTTTTTTTTGCTTTTTCTCTGTTTATGTGTACTCCTATCATTGCAACCTGAATGTTGTATGTCGTTAAACATGGAATTTCACGAGTTGGATTTGCTTATTCACTTTGCTTTCTTATGCCATGGGGCGGGGGGTTTAAACTAGGGTGCTATTGGAAGTGAAGCTCTTTTATTTTGAGAATAGTTCTGCAATAACCGCATTGAGTTACCTGATTAGTGGCGCTCTGTGTTAGGCATGGGACCTGTGTATGAAACAGTGTGCTCATTCCCATACCCTCTTTGTTAATTATTTTCTAATAACTGTTGATAGTGATTGGTTTTCTGGAGTTTCGTCAACACAGCATGAACGACAAGCCATTTTAGTTGCGCCCCACACTTTCCCACCTAGATGTATCTGTTCTGTGCATATGATATATTTATCACTAACCGGTTCTTTGCAATGCGTTCCCCGGGGCTTAATGCAAATTGGTTGGATGCATAGGTTTCTTCTTCCATCCTTCAAAACACCATTAACATTATTCATACCCAATCAATAACGAACCAGCATAAAAGGTGATAAAGTTGCGCCCGACAAGTACTTTTGCCTTTCATTGATGTTGTATAAAAAAATATATCTCCTTGAATAGACTTCCATCTGCCAATAATTTCACATTAATTGAATAATTGAATTATTCTATTTAGATTAGCTTCTTGTCATTCAAACACAGGCGTCGCAATATGATTTGCGCGGTCCTCCTTAATTTGTGAAGACACACCATATTTATAAGTACTTACATTTTTGCAAAAGTGGCAGTAGATTTTTCTTTGAATAGAAAGCCCATTTTTTTCTATATTGTGTGTGTAGATTGTATGCTTCCATGTTAGAGCATTGTCAAGATTTTTTACATACTTCCGTGGGTCAAATAGACCAAGCGGTTTTAAATTCCACTCATTCAAAGATAAACAACTCTTATTTATAAGCAAGGCTATCTTATACCTTATCAATAGTGGGTTTTATTCTGCTGTTGTTTATTTATGCCGTGCCTTCTTTTATGGTTTCGATTTCAAGTCAGATTGTTACCAATTTATGGTCGTGCTAATAAATTGTAATTAAGCACAAAAGATCAGAGAAAAATTTCATTTACCTACACGCATGGAAGATCTTTGCATGCATCAGCACTCCAAATTATTTCCCAACAGTTGATTGTCATATTATACGAGGCAGAGAAAATTAGTTTGGATACAAATAAATGTCTTATATCGAACAATCATTCTTAAATTGTTAAAATTTGATTCTTAAACTGTTAAAATTTGATTATTTTAACCAAAGAGATTTTCCCTTATGTTGAGATATGGCTAAAATTTTCTTATCACATCTTTTATATGAACAATGCATATTTCACACTATTCCTTTTGACCTTGCATAGTAAGATGCAAAGCCCGTTTTGGAGATTAAGTTAAAACACATTGCATTATTTCTATTCTCTTAAAAAAACCTCTCTAATTCTTTCCTACGGCACCTTTGTTTGTATACCAGAACTCACTTAACATTTCTTTTGTTGTTATTTTCTCTCTCTAAATATAACAGTTATGTGCTGAGTAGTCAAACCGAACTGGTGTTTACCCGGACTCCTGTTTCCATGTTCCACTACTCTTTTTTTTATGTTACAAATAATAAGTGTAACTATGATTCTGCAATTACAATTTCCCCTATCAGCTAACTTCCTTCTCTCTTTCTTTTGGTCATGTTAAGGTGATCGGTTGACTATGTCTTGAGTTCATTGTTTTTTGAATTTGAATTAGTCGTGGGATGCCAAATTGATCCGTTTCCTCTGTGAACTGGTCTCTTTTCCTTAATGGTCAAAGACTAAGCAAGCGCCTGAGCACATGTGTTTTTCATAGTCCAACTTTGACATCATTCCTGATGTAGATCTTTCGGTCTTTTCCTTTCTTCCCAGTATTTGTTGACCTTTATCATTGCGTGTTGCCTTTCCTGTCTAGCTGAGCGGTGTCCAATTTTGCAATTGTCTGAAATCAGTTTGAGTACCTGTAACAAAATTATTCCACACACCTACCCCTTTGGCAACCGGTTCGGTTGCCTGGATTCCATGGAACACCAAGCTAAGCTCGCAGGGCAACGGCGGATGAATTTGCTGGGTCATAAGAGGCGCCGGGTCAACGTGTTGCTGAGTCCATCCGGCCCCGAGAATGGTTTGTTAGTCATTGTCCACTACATAGTTCGCTTCATGCTTGTCGTCATTTTTCCATTAGACTTTTTCATTTTTTGGCATGATCCATTCTTTCCTCTGTGAGGGAACATGTCATTTTTTGCTGGAAATTTTGCGTGACCCTTATCTTGCTGCTCTACTGGTGTGTTTATGCATGATTTATAAACTTTCATCTACGATTTTCTGTTGTTGCAGTTGATCCTAACAGACACATGTCTGAGTCCTTCCAAACCGCTATTGGTGTGCTCCAAAAATCACCCGCCTCTGTTGTCACAGTCCAAGGTTAGCTTTACTTTGTCAATCTAAGGTGGATATCTTTTCTAACTTATTCTTTGGCTAAATGGCTCTCCGCGGAATGTAGCAATATTCCCCCACACGTGCGATACTCACCGCTGGTATTGCTTAGTTATCGTGATCACCTGTGCTACTCCGTTTCATTTTTGTCATACTGTTCCTTTTTTAAATACTGCCCCGTACCACGGTGTTGGTTTGTCCATCCGCGGATAACACCCCTTTTTTCCATTGCAGGTTCTTCATCGTGCAATGTACCTAGGTTTGGTGACAGACAAAAGTGTTCTGTAACACGTACCACGTAAGTAATGCCTGAATTTCCCATTTCTCTAGGATATGTTCTGAAGCCGGGAATTATGCTGCAATTAAACAATTAAACAATTCTACCGTATAAGCTGGTACAATTTTTTTTATCATTAGTATGGGACCTTTTGCCGAGCCTCACCCGCAGCCACGGTTGAACATGGGTCTTTGACTGGATTGTTCCGCCCACTAACTCACAATCGTTTTAATGTTTCAAATTTAGCTCCGAGATTTGATAACTGGTTTTCATCAAATATGCAGTCGGGTTGGCTATTCCCCTTTGTCCCGATCTGCAAATTTTTATCTGCCTGAGGCTAGCGACGTCCAAGTTGAAGCTTTTGTTGCATCTTCTACTGAACCAGGTGTTATTCTCAATGACTATGATTATGAGTTTATCCATATTTTGACCTATTATTGCACTCCTGCAAACCTTGATTTTGCTTTATTTCATATGTTCACTAGATGTTTGGTCTATTGGGCAATCCACGCAAAGATGTGTTTTTTGTGGGGCAAACATGTGGATGCACGAGCGACTTGCGAAAGGTGGAGCCAATAACACTATATTATTTGCTATTTGTTGTATAAGTGGAAAGGTCACTCTCCCTTTGTTGCCGGTCCCGCTACCATTGTTGAAGGTGTTGTTGGATGGAGATGATGAATGATCTTTGCATTATCAGAAATATATCAGGGCCTTTAATGGTATTTTTTCGTTCACATCTATGGCTGGAAAGATTCAGTACACATTAAACAAGGGTTCCGCTCCCCCCATGTTTGTTATTAGTGGCCAAAATTACCATTCAATTGGAAGTTTGATGCCACAGCAGTCTAGCAAGCCCAAGTTTGCTCAGCTCTATTTCTATGATACGGAAAACGAAGTTTAGAACAGGATTGACGCAATTGGGTGAATTGGTTGTACTGATTGTCTGCTGATATTTTAATATGTGTATTATATGATTTCGGTGTGACCTTCATTTATCTTGATGTATTTTGGTTTTGGGTTGATGTAGCCTGTCTAATCAAAACAAATATATAGATCAGACCATTGTGGCCGACCTCAGCAACATGCTTGATTCCCACAATTCTCTTGCTAAGTCTTTTCGATATGCTAGGCAAAGGTTCGTTGAAGATTCAACCACTCCGCTACAGCTTCGTCTTATCAAGAAGAGGAATACTGATGGTAGAAGATATATTCTACCATCAGCGTCTGAAGTTGCTGCTCTTATTGTAGGTGATTTTGATACAGATAACCTTGAGAGGGATGTTGTACTTCAGACACATTCAAATCAGTTGAAACGCATTGATGTTAATCATCCCCAGTACCTTGCACTACAGTACCCCTTGCTTTTTCCATACGGTGAAGATGGTTTTCGGAGTGTGATGAACTGATCTCTTCTAGTAAAGAATTCACAAAAGTAATCACGTTGTAAGTATAGTTTCTAAAGCGGCAAAGAATCCTTTCATACAAAAGTTTGGTTGTCACAAGTAACAAACCCCTAATAAAATTGATAACCGAAGTATTCAAACCTCGGGTCGTCTCTCAAGGAATTGCAGAGAAGTATGATTTATTATTGGTTATGAAAAAGTATCTTTTTGGGTTTTTTGAAATATGGAACAAGGAAATAAATTGGCAAGAAAGTAAATTAATAATCATGAAAACCCTTGCAAGGTATAAGAATTGGAAATTCCATCCTAGTTATCCTTATCAATTGTGATGAGAATTATTTATTGCTTCCACTTAGTTAACCTTTACTAAATAAAGGAAAGTCAAGTGGACTAATCAATGGGATTCCTCAAGTCCTAGTCAACTCCTAAGAAAAGACTAGCTTTAGAGGAATCCAAATCAACCAGCAAATCCTAATTATCAATCAACAAAGGAGTTTGATAACTCAAGTGTCACCAATTACTCAACCAAATCCAAAAGGGGAGAAATCTAAATTAAATTGAAAGCATCAATAATATAAATTGAAGAAAGCAATCATAAATCTGAAATATCTCAAATTGTATTAAATAGAAAATTAAATTAAACATGAGAATTCATAAACCAAATAGTAACATAAAGTAATCAACAAAGGAAATAAATAAACTGGAATGCTAGAATAAATAAAAGTATAAGAGAAACTAAATTAAAGGAACATTGAACCTGGAATTGAGAAGAAATAAACCTAAAACTAAGAGAAATCCTAAATCCTAAAACCTAGAGAGAGGAGAGAGCCTCTCTCTCTCTAGAAACTACATCTAAAACCCTAAAATTGTGTATTATGAAATTGTATGATTGAATGATTTGATTCTCCCATTCTGCAGCCTCTATTTTGTGTTCCCAGGCTTGGATTTGGGCCGAAAAGGAGCCCAGAAATTGCCCCCAGCGTTTTCTGCAACTTTCTGCAACGTCGCTCGTGTTTTGTGCTAGGCACGCGTTTGCATCGTCCATGCGCACGCATCGCTGCCCGTTTCTCAAATACTTCATTTTTCTCGTTTCTTCCACTTTTGCATGTTTCCTTTCCATCCTCTAAGCCATTCCTGCCCTATAAAGTCTGAAAGCACTCAACATACGGATCACGGTATCGAATGGTAATAAAGGATAATTAAAACTAACAGTTTAAAGGCCTAGGAACATGTTTTCAATTATATCACAAAATAAGGAAGGGATTGTAAAATCATGCAAATTATATGAATAAGTGAGCAAGAAATTGATAAAAACCACTCAAATGAGGACAAGATAAATCATAAAATAGTGGTTTATCAGAGTGATATCTTAATATCCGATAAAAGATCTAAGCAACAGTTACATAAGCGAAAAACAATTAGCATGAGGGAGTTTCTGTCTTTTCGAATCCAAATGAGAACGCATGAGTCGCAAGTTCTTCTCAAATCAAGACGTTTGTTCCAACAATTTTTGGTTGATAGTTACACTATGGTAGAAGCTGAAAGACTACAATATCACAGGTTCCACCAGAACAAGTTTCGCTCCTATCAACTGCAAGGCCTACATGAGTGCCTAATTCATGGTGAGACACAGGCTGCAGGAACTGGCAAACGAGTTATCTTGCCGTCTTTATTTGTCGGCGGTCCCTGGTACATGTACAACAATTGCAAAGATGCATTTTCTATTTGCAGGTATGCCGGTTACCCTAGCTATTTCATTACTATCACATGTAACCCAGATTGGAACAAGATTAAAGATTGCGTTGCGGACTATTCATTAAAGCCAAGTGACAGGCCTGATATCATATCAAGGGTTTTCAAGATCAAGTTAGATGCCTTGCTAAAAGACTTAAAGGATGGTCCATATTCGGAAAGCCCAAAGGAGGTAAGGTTTTTCATTCAGTGTCTTCAAGTTCACGCCAACACATTTGTCCTTTTTCCATCAATGGTTATTTGTCCCCTCACATATTCTTTTCTTTTTCCCATTTTCTTTGTTTTAGTTGTGTACACAGTTAAATTCCAGAAGCGTGGTCTTCCCCACTGTCACATTTTATTATTTCTTTAGTCAGCCGAGAAGCCTAGATCATCCGATGATATTGACCATCATATATCGGCCGAGATACCTGACGAACACACTCAACCTAAGCTATACAGCTTAGTCCAGAAATTCATGGTTCAGACCCTGTGAAGTTTTGAACACGAGTAGCCCGTGTATGGTTAATGGGAAGTGTTCCAAGTTTTATCCAATGCCATTCCATGAGAAAACAGCCATAGACAGTGCAGGTTTTCCCAAGTATAAACGGTCGGATAATGGTCGTTCAACAAGCAAGAGGAATGTTGACCTCGACAATCGGTTTATTGTCCCGTACAATGCAAAATTGCTTCTTAAGTATGGGTGCCACATAAATGTTGAGTATACTTGCCAGACATCTGCTATTAAGTATTTGTTCAAGTACGTCCACAAAGGTAATGATCGTGTCACAGCTTCATTTTTCTGATCGCATGATTCAGCTGATTCTGTTGTCACTGTGGATGAAATCCAAAACTACTATGATTGCCGATATATATCTGCTTGTGAGGCATCCTGGCGGCTATTCGGGTTTGAGATTCAGTTTAAAGAGGCAAACGTCCATTCCACCTGCCAAATGAACAGAATATTTTGTACGAAGATCATCAACTTATTGAGAATGTTATCGAGACTGCGGTCTCAAAGGATAGTATGTTTATTGGCTGGTTTAAGGCTAACAAGGATTTTGATCTGGCCCGTACACTGACTTACACGGAGATGCCGTCATTTTTTGTTTGGGACAAGCAAGGGCATATGTGGAGGCCACGGAAGCAAGGGAATGTGAGTGGTCGTCTCACACATATTCCTCACTCGCATGGAGAGGAGTACTACCTTCGTTTGTTATTGAATTATCAAAAAGGGTGCCAGACATTTGCTGATGTTCGTTCTATTTGTGGCATTGTGTACGATACATTCAAAGATAATTTACTTATATATATATGTGATTAAAAAATAATTGAATATTATATACAGTAAAAAATTGATATTATTAAAGGATAAAATTAAAATTTATTTCTATGTATCGTTTTTGTCCCCAACGTTTTCGTTCTATTTAAGTCCCTACCGTTTCAAAATCGTCATCAATTTTGTCCTGCCGTCAATTCTGTTAATGAATTCCTAACGGCAGGATAACATTGAGCCAATTTTGAAACGTTAGGGACTTAAATAGGACGATTGAAACGTTAGGCATAACTCTGGGACTTACTCCAAACATTGAGGACAAAAATGATACTTTATTCTGAATTATTTATATTTAAGTATTAAAAATACTATTTATATATTAAAATCAATCACTAAAATTAGTCAATAATATATTTATATATAAATATATGTATTATTTAATTTATTTTTAATATATTTTTATATTTTAATTTTTATTTATACTAATGACTGATTTTCTTAATAACTAAATTTAATATATGCATACCATAGTATTTAAGTATAGGCCATGTATCGAGTATAAATAAGCAAATGCTCATGTGGGGTTAGAGCAAGAATGGAAACATAATAGGGTGAAAAAAAAAGGTTATGGAATGAATGGAGGATAATGACAAGGTCCTAGTCTTCCCTCTAATTCCATGCATACGAAACAAGCAAGAAAAACAAATACTTATATTTAAGTAGACTTTGAAATTTGATACACGTCTCCTGAGTGACACCCAACAATTATGCTCATTCAGGTGGAATGCACTTTCATGCTTGCTAATTATCTTCCATGGCCAAAACCAAAATCATAACAAACCTGGAATACCCAAAACCCAAAACTAAAAGCTCTCTTTGTCTATGTTTCTTTGGAAGTAGTGCTTCAACATCAATAGGGTCAACCAACAACACAGGATCTCGTCAACAAAAAAGTTGGTTCCCATGGCAGAGGATTTTTCTGATATTACCCTTAAATCAAATATATTAACTTGAGCCAAAAGGAGGGTGAATGTTGATTAACTAACCCATTCCTTTGATGATCTACAAAATCTTAGACTTGATAGTCTCCTGAATTCCCTCTTCTTCGAGGAAATTCTCAACAATTTTTTCCTCAGACGGATCCCTATATGATAAGTGTACAAAAAAAATAAGAGTTACACCCCAAATTAGTAATTTTTAGTCGAACACCTTAATCATCGACAAATTTTAATCATTAAACCAGTCCGTAGCCTTTTTGTTTTGTTAGACAAAGCAATCCTCTTGTCAAATTTTAGTAAAATGTTAAACAAATCAGTCTCTATGTTATTTAATAAAAACACAACATACCCTAAAAATTTTTAAAATTCTGATATTAGACACTAATTTGGTGATTAAAATTTATTGAAGACTACAGGAATAAAAATTTCTTAGCAACTGATTTATGGTATTATCTGAAAAAAAAAGGAAAATATGACAGAATTGAAGCACGGAGAAATACAGAAAAATGGTAAGAAATCATAAAAGTTGGTGATCAAGTTGAGGTTTTGAGTATAATGCAGGTATGTCAATTGAGATTTTTCCGGGGTTTTGGATTTTTTTTTTTTTTATCAAAATGCCAATTGATGAAGAGGTAAGGACATTCTTCAGGCAAGTCCAAGGTGAAGTATATTTATAATGAAAGTTGCCTCCCAGAGACAAGCTGCTTAACTTTAATCTGATTGATCATATTCTAATGATATTTTTTTTATCAAATTGAGTTGACATGCATAAGTCCAGTTACTTTGTGATCAGTATGGAAATGTTGCAGCTTTGGAATTTTCATGTGAAAATCCCTTTATGACAGATTTACGAAACAGATTTACAAAAGTCATCATTATGGACTAGGATTTGCTTAGGTAAGTTGAGGAATGCTTCTTTTTTAATTATTACCAGTATCTGATGTTGCTTAGAACTCTATTATCCACAAACCTTGGCATCTTTTGGAGGCTTGCATAAATTTCAATGTCAACACTATGTCTCTATTTAGTAGTAATACCAATTAAAGGTGCCTAAGTTGTATGAAAGTGAACAAACTTTTGTCCTGTTGACATTTAGTGTATCCTCCAGAAAATATTGTAGGATTTTTCATTACTTGCGATATACCTGACACACTAGAAGAAATTCTTCTTCTGTCCTTTCAAAAACTTTCTCAGTTTAAATTCCTAAATGTTATATTATGGACTGTATGATCAATCAAAGTAGGGGAGGGCCTTCATTAGTTTTAAAACAAAATAAGGAGTAGCATTCTATAAGCATGAATGGGATGAACGAAATAGAATGGAAAGAAACCGACAAATAGAATTTTGTGAGAAAAAAAATAAAATAAGTCGCTGCTGGTCCTACTTCTAACACCACTATAATAGTTTGTACTACATATATGTATGTCATGCGGTATATCATATATGTTCTTATTGTTTTCCTTTAAGTTACACTTAGTAAGGATGAAAGTAAGAAATTTATTAACAAAAATGGATACTTAATCTGAACAGAGAGATTAATGCTTATTGAAATTAATTAGAAAAAAAATGTGATACCCAATTTACTATTTTTTTCAATTAATTTTTTTTCTGAGATATTTGTAAAAGTTACTTGGATTTTTTTTCATTCCTTGAATATCTTGGTGAATAAATACATTGATTTTGCAGTTGCTTTTTTTTTTTTAATTTGCCAACTGAAAGTATATAACCACTTGCTAGATGAGGGGTTGAGTGTGTTCATGTGGTACTGTTGCTTTGTTATTATTTTGTTTATTCATGTCCATCAAAATCTTAGGGATAATCATCTCCTCCTTTCTCTTCTACAGCCTTTTTGTGGCAGCTGATAAGGTTTACCATGTTTCAACTTCTGAAAAATTAGAGATTCACTCTCATGTTAAAGATATTATTGATGTTGATATTTTGAGCTGGGCAATTATTAAAGTGAAAAAAGCAAAAGGAGATTCACAAGAGGTGTTTCAAAGTTATCAACCAAAAATTTATCGATTATAAGTTATCAATCTTTTATAATGAGTACATTGTAAGCTGACTCTCAAGTCTTTTTTAATTAAAGATTAGTGTTTAAGAATTATGTGTGTCGAGAAGAGGAAGTCAATTTATTCAGGATCAAATTAGTTTTGATAATTCTGTAGTATATTATTAAACTAAACTTCAGTCCTAATTAAGTTAGATCAAATTTGTTTATTGAGGATCAAATTAAGTACCTTTGCTTTTATTTTTGACATATTTTTGTTGAACCTACTGGGTACAGTTTATCATATTTTACAACTATGATATCTATCGAATTATGTAACAGTGAGTTTTGGCTTTGATTTTACTTTGTTTATATACTTTCTTTTAATAGGTATCCAGGCTTTAAATATGATGTTATTCCTCTTTGGGAGCAAAATCATAATTCTGTTAAAAAACAAAAGCAATAGCCATTACTTTATATTGATCGCAAAGATAATCGACCAATAGTTGGTTTAGAAAATTTTACTATACTATTTTTTCAAGCATGTAATTCTATGAATTTAGGAAGAATTTACGAAGAGGTCAAAGGCTCAAAGCTCAACATAAAAGACCTTTGATCTTTTGGTATATGCATATGCAAAAAAAAAAGAAGAAAATTAAAGAACATTGAAATATCAAATAAAAAAGAAAATAAAAGAGAAAAGAAAAATAAAGAAAAACAAGGAATAAGAAAAAGTGAAGAATTTGAGTAAAGTATATTTTTTTTTGTAAGTTCACTTCTATATCATTGTAAATAAAAAATTACCACTTAGTTATGTTAAAAATATTCAATAATAACAACTCCAATACAATTCAAATTCTATAAGATAATTGACTCATAAAAATTGTATATTTTAAAAATATACAAATTGATTGAGACTTAAGAGTGGTATCATGCATGATCATATTTGTGAAACATCATGTATAAGTTGTTAAAAATTCTCTCATGTATATTTATTTTTTTATTGGATAAAAGTTATAAATAAGAGTAATAAAGATATGAACACAAATTTAAAATAGTTTATATGAATTTCTTCAATATGGATAAATTTATAATCTATTTTTTTTAGAATTTAATTTTGATACATTATTAGTGTAAAATTATTTTACACGTGTATCTAATATATTAGTAAAAATAACTACCATTTACATTGATCGCTCTTCTTTATTAAAACATTAATAATATGTTTTTTATTTAAAATAATTATAAAAACTCCTTCAATAGTATAAGTTATAAAAAAATTAGTTCTATAATAGCAATCTGATTTTTGAAACCGAAATTATTTATTTCAACTTTTAAGTACAAATCAAGTTGGAATTGATTTTTTTTTATTTTAAATTTCCATTTCACCTTCTTAGAAAAAAACAGGACAATAAAAATCAATTAAGAACATTAGCAGCACATTTAATTCAAATAAAAATGATTCAGATTAGCAATTATACACAGAATTATATTTTCTATTTTTCAGCTATCCATCAATGCAAAGACAAAATAATAATTAAACTATACCATATTAAAGTGAAAGTTAGTCGAAAAAATTGCAAAAATACAAATATGAATGTCAAATAACGACAATATTTGTTTGTATATAATGAAAATAGTGTATGAAATAATAGAATAAAATCAAAGTATAAAAAACCCGTGTAAAAAGAAGAAGTATATTGCGAATTTTAGGAATATTAAGAATTTTGCAATTAAAGTACAATCAACGGTGATAAATAAATTTATGTATAATGATAATTTTGCATACAACATTCAATATTTGAAATTAGTGAATAAAGGATTAAAAAGTTTATTCTATTTCAACTAATTAAGCTGCCGTACAAATTAAAAAGATAACAAATTACCATTTAAACATATTACAGAATCAACGTGACACGTTGGAAGCGTGGGCCATACAATAGGCTATAATAACTAACTTAAACATTAATATAATAAAAGAGATTAATTACATAATTTCTTTGTATACTAAACAAATTACGTCTTTTAATAAATATATATTAATGTTTCTGTTAAGAAACTGTACATAAATACAATAAAATAAATACAATAAAATAGATTAGGTACAAAATTTGTATGTAATGCGGGTCATATATTAGAAATTTAATAATATAACTAAATATTCTTTAATTGATAAATATTCTTTATATGATTATAATATAAATTATTTTTATTTAGTCTCTAGAAAGCAAAAAATAAAATATTTTTACATACTATATAATAAATTTTTATACACAAATAATTTTTTATGTTAAAAATAATAATTATTAATATTAATAGATATATAACAATAAATTTTTATAATAGATCAATATTTGACCAGCGCTATAATTTTATACTAGTGGTATTAATAAAAAAGTAAAGAAAAGAAAAGTGGGATAAATTGAGCAGTTACATTGATTTCAGAAAGGTCGTCTTTGCCTAAAGGCCTTTGAAAAAAAAGTTGATTTTATGGTGCTTTCTAATTCATTTCGAAGAGTCTCTTTCTGTCGTGCGCTTGAGGGTAGATATAATAATACTCATCACTTCACTCATAACTCAACTAACTAATTATTTTTTTTGTGTTCTTCTCTTTATCTTTATTATTGTTCCTTTTTTTTTTTTGTCTAAGTGCAATAAGTCATGTTATTCTTCTTTTTTGGGATTGTAATTTGTAAGTAGTAATTGTTTTGTTCATTCAAAGCAATTATATCGAAGACCAAATTATATTGAGTACTAAACTTGACTATTATTTTTAAATAAGATTCAAATATTATCACTCATTATATATACTTTTTTTTATATATATTATTTATTATATATATGATACATATAAGTTTATATATATATTCTAATAATCAATTATTGTAAAATCACCTTATGAAGCTTCCAAGATTTGAAGGAGCCTAGACCAGGTTTTCATCTTCATTAGGAAGCTTAACAGCAGAATAAGCATCGACACCACCAAGTGCATTAAGAATTGGAGCTGTCAAATAAATTCAAATTGTTTTGTAATTGTTTGCTGTAATTGCTGAACCTAATGTTCTTATTGGATTCATTGATCTCCCTGATGCTGGCCTGTAAATTAATAATATCATTATAATAATTAATTTATGTTTAACTATCTAGACAATGGAATTCTTTTATATTTAGTTTTGTGTGTATAGATATCATATTTTTTTAGAAATTAAATTTTCATCAATCTTAATTACTACGTGCATAACTTTTTTTTATATAATAAATGCTATTTTGACTTAAACATTTTCTTAACAACTAATATGTATTATTTTTTAAGAGAATTATATATATCAAGATTTAAAAAAATAATTAAATAATATCACCTTATTAATTAATTTAAGAAAACAATGCATGCAACCGTGACCATAAGTATTTAGTATATTTCTTATTAGTCTATCTTTTTATTTATTTATTTATTTTTATTATATATATATACACACACGTAATAATTAATCAATCCAACAAAAATCCTACTAAACCAAGATCATATGGTGAGAATATCAATCATGTGAAGGAATGAATAATAAAAAGAGCATGTCTTTCATTTTCAGTTTCCTTCTTATCTCAAGGTACCTTTTATTATTATTATTATTATTATTATTATTATTATTGCTGATAATGGGGACCATATATATTGAGACATGATATAGTCCCCTATAAAGAATTTATTGAGGACCAGGTGTTTTGACTCAAATATGGCAACCATAGGCCATAGCATTTTAATTTGGATTTCAATGGCACCGCCCTACCACCAAGCCCGCTTGTTTGGGTTGATTCTTTTTCAATAATAATAATAATAAAGAGATATATACAACCAATTATTTGGCTCACTTATTCACAAAGTTTCTTAATTACCCATATGGTACTGAAAAAAAAATTATTTTATTTATCTGATTAATAATGCAACACACAGCAAATTAATGCCCTTTAATTATTCAAGATATATTTAATTTTTTCTAAACGTATCTATCTAGTAAATAAACATAATTATTATTGAGCAATATTAAATTTTTTCTAAAAATGTAAACTAATTTGAAGATAATAAGAACAAATGAATAGAGTAGTATTCATGTTTACTAAAGCTTAAAAAAGTGAGATCAAATATAAAACTTACAAAAATAACTAATTAATTATAAAACTTATCACATACATAATAATCCCATGAAAAATTTTTAAATAAGAGTATCCATTTCTAGAGGCAACTTGAAAATTTTAGTATTTTATATAATACTTCACGTCATTATTGGACAGTGGACACTACAATTATTGCAGACGCACACATGTACCTATTTTTAATATTTCTTTTTTCATTGACTCTTGCCCTTTGCAGTACTACTAATATATAAATGCACCCAATCATATAATAATCAATAGTTAATATATAGTTTATATAAATAGTTAATTTAGTAAATAATTTTTAATACTTTTAGTATAAGTATATATTTTATTCTTAATTGTTATTAATATAGTTTTGATACATTACCTAGAAATAATACTTTATTAGGAGGTATATATTGTTGCTATATGGTGAAAATATTTGTTTACAAATATTAATTCATACGATGATACATAAATATTATTCAAGATATTATTCAAGTGTTATTAGTTTAAAATTGTAATGGGATACATTTATTGAATTTATATATTATGCTCTTGTGTGAATAATATTAAATTTTATAATTTATTTTATTATATAATTATTCATTAAATTTTATAAATAAGAGTCCAATCAAGACACACAAAAAATACACTTTAGTAATTAATTTTTAATATAACCTACTTAATAAAAATAATTCAAACAAGATATTTTTATCATTTTATATATTTTCACAATTTCAATTTATATAAAAGTAGTTTTACCTACAATTCAAGATTTATATACGGTGATGATCAGATTTTAGTTACTATATTATAATTTTTTTATTTTTGTACAAATAGTACATAAATAATAAATAGTTAGTTAATTTTGATAATTTTAAATTGATAATGTCTCTCTTTTAAAAAAAAATTGATAATATCTCTCTCAAATTCATATATATAAGTATATTACTTTTAATGTAAAATACATTGTTATTGAATTTTCATCAAATTAGACTAACATTATAATTTTAAAGATAATTCTTAAATATTTTTTTATTAAGTAAGGAATGTTATATTTTTTGTCAATTAAATAAATTTTAGTTTTTTATTATTATATTTTATATTAATGTTTTAAATTTAGAGTTTAAACTTTGCTAAGATTTAGGGTTTAAAACTTAGGATTGAAAGTTTAGGATTTAAAATTCAAAAATTAAGATTTATAGTTTATAGCATTTAAAGAGCGTTGCACTATTTATTTTTTTTTTTCAGAGCACAATAACATTATTTTAGAATATTCTAAATATTTTTTTCAAAAAAGTAATCTAATAGATATACATCACAAACTAAATTCAAGTACGTATGAAATTATTACTCAGTTATTTTTATCTATTTTCATTCATATATATTTGTGTCATTTATAATATTTACACAATATTAATTTTCTATTCAAATTTTTTAATGATAATTATAATTTTAATCTTATTAACATATATTTTAATTATTATACTATTAAATATATTTTTAAAACACAAGAGAATTAAATCGCTCATATAAAATACATATTAAAATATAAAATATGGATTAAAAATATATAAAAAAATATTATGTATTTTTATACAAATACATAGTAATTAATTTTTAATATATATATATATAATTAATATTTTTTAAAAAAAATTAAATTAAATAATCCACTCCTACAAACATAAAAGTATTAAATCTTTTAATAATATTAAAATTTTGTAAAGTTTCTTTTGCAGCTAACACAGAAATTTTATCACAAAAAAATTATTTCCTTATACATGTATATAAAAAGTGATATAAAGATTATTTTTACGAAAATATTTTGTCATAATTCATTATCTTTTTCAAACACAAAAAAAACATATATTTTTATGGTTGCATATAAAATATTTCGGTAAAAATAAAATTTGAATATTGGTCTTTCGGTGAATATTATTTATTGAGATTATTAGATTATTATATTGTAAGGCCCACATCGGTTGGAGAGGGGAACGAAGCATGCCTTATAAGGGTGTGGATACCTCTCCCTAACATGACGCGTTTTGACGAGTGAGTGTGGGGGGCTTCAGCTAGCATCCCTATCGTCAAAGGCAAAACCGTGAGGCCTTGTGTTCCAAAGCGGACAATATCGTGCTAGCGGGTGGTCTGGGCTGTTACAGATGGTATCAGAGCCAGAACCCGGATCGATGTGCCAGCGAGGGCGCTGGACTCCCTTAGGGGGGTGGATTGTAAGGCCCACATCGGTTGGGGAGGGGAACGAAGCATGCCTTATAAGGGTGTGGATACCTCTCCCTAGCATGACGCGTTTTGACGAGTGAGTGTGGGGGGCTTCGGCTATCATCCCTATCGTCAAAGGCAAAACCGTGAGGCCTTGTGTGCCAAAGCGGACAATATCGTGCTAGCGGGTGGTCTGGGCCGTTACACTCTCCATACATTCACAGCGCTCACCACATCCCTCCTCTCCATACATTCACAGTGCTCACCACATCCCTCCTCTCCATATATTCACAGTGTGGGGGGTTTCGGCTATCATCCCTATCGTCAAAGACAAAACCGTGAGGCCTTGTGTGTCAAAGCGGTCAATATCATGCTAGCAGGTGGTCTAGACTGTTACAGATGGTATCATAGTCGGAGCCCGGATCGATGTGCCAGTGAGGGTGCTGGGCTCCCTTAGGGGTGGATTGTAAGGCCCACATCAGTTGGAGAGGGGAACAAAGCATGCCTTATAAGGGTGTGGATACCTCTCCCTAGCATGACGCGTTTTGACGAGTGAGTGTAGGGGGCTTCGGCTATCATCCCTATCGTCAAAGACAAAACCATGAGGCCTTGTGTGTCAAAGCAGACAATATCGTGCTAACAGGTGGTCTGGACTGTTACAGATGGTATCAGAGCTGGAGCCCAGATCGATGTGCCAGTGAGGGCGCTGGGCTCCCTTAGGGGGTGGATTGTAAGGCCCACATCGGTTGGGGAGGGGAACAAAGCATGCCTTATAAGGGTGTGGATACCTCTCCCTAACATGACGCGTTTTGATGAGTGAGTGTGGAGGGTTTCGGCTAGCATTCCTATCGTCAAAGGCAAAACCGTGAGGCCTTGTGTGCCAAAGTGGACAATATCGTGCTAGCAGGGGGTCTGGGCTGTTACACCATACATTCACAGCGCTCACCACCTCCCTCATTTCCATACATTCACAGCGCTCACCACCTCCCTCCTCTCCATACATTCACAGCGCTCACTACCTCCCTCCTCTCCATACATTCACAGTGCTCACCACCTCCCTCCTTTCCATACATTCACAGCGCTCACTACCTCCCTCCTCTCCATACATTCACAGCGCTCACCACATCCTTCCTCTCCATATATTCACAGCACTCACCACCTCCCTCCTCTCCATACATTCACAGCGCTCACCACCTCCCTTGTAACAGCCTAGACCACCCGCTAGCACGATATTGTCCGCTTTGGCACACAAGGCCTCACGGTTTTGCCTTTGACGATAGGGATGATAGCCAAAGCCCCACACTCACTCGTCAAAACGCGTCATGCTAGGGAGAGGTATCCACACCCTTATAAGGCATGCTTCGTTCCCCTCCCCAACCGATGTGGGACCTTACAATCCACCCCCCTAAGGGAGCCTAGCACCCTCGCTGGCACATCGATCCAGGTTCTGGCTCTGATACCATCTGTAACAGTCCAGACCACCTGCTAGCACGATATTCTCCGCTTTGGCACACAAGGTCTCACGCTTTTGCTTTTGACGAGTGGGTGTGGGGGGCTTCGGCTATCATCCCTATCATCAAAGACAAAACCGTGAGGCCTTGTGTGCCAAAGCGGACAATATCGTGCTAGCGGGTGGTCTGGGCTGTTACAGATGGTATCAGAGTTAGAACCCGGATCGATGTGCCATCGAGGGCGCTGGGCTCCCTTAGGGGGTGGATTGTAAGGCCCACATCGGTTGGGGAGGGGAACAAAGCATGCCTTATAAGGGTGTGGATACCTCTCCCTAGCATGACGCATTTTGACGAGTGAGTGTGGGGGGCTTAGGCTATCATCCCTATCGTCAAAGGCAAAAACGTGAGACCTTGTGTGCCAAAGCGGGCAATATCGTGTTAGCGGGTGGTCTGGGCTGTTACAGTGAGATGTATGGAGAGGAGGGAGGTAGTGAGCGCTGTGAATGTATGGAAAGGAGGGAGGTGGTGAGCGCTGTGAATGAATGGAGAGGAGGGAGGTGGTATACTATTATATAGTTATCAGAACTGGACTATGACACCTCTTCTTTCCACTATGCCACCTTGATTTTTATTAATGTATGTGAAAAAAATTAAATATATAATAAACTTAGAATAAATTTTTATTTATTTTTATTCTTTTAAATGTAGATTGATATAGATACCAACACAAGTAATAACACATAATATACAAACATATTGATATTGATTGTGTTATCTTTTATTTTCTCTTGTTCATTTAAATTGAGAAAGTATTTTGTACTAGTGACTAATTTATTATCTGTTTTTATACTATAAATTATGTCTAAGAATTGATATTTGATTGTCATTAATATATTTTTTGAAAACATGTATTCAACTTTTAATTTTAATTTTATTTTTATAATTTTATATTTTTATTTATATATGATCGAGTCAACTGGATAAATCAATGACTCATCGGTTGAATCAGTGACCCAGTGACTTAATCGTATGACCGGATTAATTATCAGTTCGGTTCTGATAACTATATATATAGACTTAAGTCTTCGTATTTTATATATGTTTATATATATATTTTATATTTTATATTATTTTTTCATAAAGAGTTTTTTTTATATATTTTTTGTTTTCCTTCTATTTCATTTTAAAATTCTTTTGTTTTGAATTGAAAAATATTAATTAATTAATCTTTTTACTATTAACTTTAATAAAGAGTAAGAATAAGTATAAAAAGTGAATATATAAAAAAATAAAATAAATAATAAAGATAATTTTATTCTTTTAATTTAATTTGTTTAAAATTTATATGCATATATGTTATTTTAAAATATAAAAAAAGGTATTTAAAAATATTGAAATGGGACTAAAAATCAGAGTAGAAAAAGAAAAGTATTTGCTTCTTATTTTCAAATTATAAATAGCTTAGGAACATGAATAAAATATTATATTACTCATTTAAATAAAAAAGGAATAAACTTTTACTCTAGAAATAATATTTGTCGGGCTTTAGACATTAAAACATCAATCATGGCATTTTGAGCCATATCTACCATTAAATACGAGTGTGTGCCATTGGTCATATTACTTGTATAATTAGTAATTATGATTCATAGGACTTTCTCTCACTCTCCGGATTGCATTTGCATAGCTCTAAATAGGGTTAAGTATGATTTTGGTCCCCAATGTAGGGGCTGAAAATTTATTTCATCTCTCGCCTTTTTTTCGCTCTAAAATGGTCCCCAAAGTTTTAGTTTATTTTAAAATCGTCCTTTTTACCAATTATATTTTTTTATTACCAAATTACCCTTTATTAAAAAAATTATAAAATAAAATAAATATAAAATAAATAAATAAAAAAAAGAAAAAAAGAAGAAAGGGGGATACAGAAGCGGGGTGGGTGGGGAGAAAGGGGGGGAGGGGGAGGGTGGAGGGGGGAGAGAAAGGGGACCCATGCCGCCGCACCACCGCCCCCGCCCGCCGCTTCTTCTTCTTCTTCCCGTCGCCGCACCGCCGTCCGACACCCACCGCCATCCGCCACTTCTTCTTCTTCTTCTTCCCGCCGCCGCACCCACCGCCGCACCGCACCGCGCCGCCACCACCACCTCCTTCTTCTTCTTCTTCTTCTTCTTCTTCTTCTTCCACCGCACCATCGCCCCTGCCGCACCACCACCATCTTCTTCTTTTTCTTCTTCCGCCTCACCACCGCACCACCAATTCTTCTTCTTCTTCTTTCTTCTTCTTCTGTGAACTTGATTTGTTTGTGAAATTTTTGGATTTTTTTTTAAATTTGTTGTGGAATATTGTTGTTGTTGAAATTTGTTGTGGAATATTGTTGTGGATTTCTGATGATGATGATGATGATGATAACCATGATGATAATGTGGTGGTGGTGGGTTCTGGTGGTAGTGGTGGTTTTGTTCTGGTGGTTTAGGTGCTGTTCTTCTGATGATGATGATGATGATGATGACCATGATGATAATGTGGTGGTGGTGGTGGGTTCTGGTGGTGGTGATGGGAGAAAACACAGCGCTGCCGAGACGGGGGGAGGGGGAGAAAGAGAAGCGGGAGGGGGGTGTTGTTTTGGGAAGAGGGGAAAGGGGGAAGGGGGAAGGTCGCCGTCGCAGCAGCTCCACGCCGCCGCCGCTCCACGCCGCTGCTCCTCCTCTGCCTGCATTTGCGATTCTGCTTCTGTTTCTGGTTGAGGAAGAAGAGGGGAGGTAGGGAGGGAGGGGTATTTTTGTCCGAAGGACCATTTTACAATAAACTGAAACCTTGGGGACCATTTTGGAGCGAAAAAAAGGTGAGGGACGAAATAAATTTTCAGCCCCTACGTTGGGGACCAAAATCATACTTATCCCTTCTAAATAGTCACCACTCATTCATTTAAAACCTAAAGAAATGTTGAAATTGAAAGACAGGAACTGAAACTTAAAAATTTAATTAAATTTTTGTATTATATTTAGTATAAGATATATAAAATGATATTATATTTTAGTATTTTATTTAATTTAAAATAAAAATAAATAAAATGATTAAATTACTTCTAATAATTAAAATAATAAAAATAAAATTCTAACTTGATTGTTATAGCAAGTGACAAAGCTTATGTAATTTATATATTCTGATCGGTCGTCAACGATGCATGCGCCGCCATTTCACGATCAACGTCCCTAAAGCACAGTAAATATTCAATCCAACGGTTTAAACTGATTATTCTTTACTGTACCGTGTAGAATAGCGTACTTGGTTCATGTGTACACCATGACACACACGATTCAGCATTGTTCCGTACGATTTCTCGTGCCCGAAGTTCAATCATAATTGAATGGACCCTCGTCTCTATTCTAATATGATGTCAATATAATGGTCCTATCCTATGTTGCATAATTAATTAATTAATTAAATTATGGTGTATTTTATTTTTATAAATCATGTATGAAATAAAGCATAAGAAAGAGGTACGGATTATACCACCTCTACATATTTAAATGATTTAAGAAGAACCATGGATAAATCATTACCCGATGTCAAGCATTATTGTAACTTTAAGAAAATCTCTTTCTTTAACAATATCATTCTACGCAAATTCTTGATTGCTCGTCCCCAGGCCCGGTTGGAATCCATATACATCTGGATAAGAATTTTACAATTAGGATATAAAAGTTTAGCCAAATTAAGATCCACACTCACTATGAAATCACTACAACAAAAGCGCCATTTAGCGGCGGTTCCAGGAGCCGTTTAGCGGCGGTTTTGAACCGCCGCAAAACATTTCGCGGCAGTTTCATGAAACGCCGGAAGATAGGGCGTGGCAAAACGGATAGCGGCGGTTTTAGTCAACCGTTGGAATAACCGTCGCAAAATGTGAATGAATTTTGCGGCGGTTATAATACGGTTATAATAACCGCCGCTAAATAGTAAATAAACGAAAGTAGCACTTGTTTTGCGGCGGTTTAGAACTGCCGCCAAATTTCAGTATTTTCATTTATAGTTATTAGAATCGGACTGGACCGTCCGGTGGTCCAATTAAAACCGCGCTTCCATCAATGGACCCACAACGTGTGGATCAACTATGTAAAGCCTTGCACAAATGAAGAAGGCAGGGCTCGAACCTTGAACCTGGAAGAAGAAAAAGCTTTAACAATGTCATGCTGCCACCAAGCCAAATGACTCTTCGATATATAGCGCTAATAATTATGTATATCATACGAACACATTTGATTGCAACACAATTTTTTGTTGTATACTTTATATCTGATCATAGTTATTATAGACACCTTATATATTGAGTAAAATGCACAATTAAACCAAATGGACGACCAAATTACACAATTCTACCAAATTGAAAAACATTACCAGAATATCCCAAAAGCACATTCTTATGTAATTCGAATCAGTCCCATTCGAATGAGACAAACCAATACTAATTTGAATTAGTCCTATTCGAATTAGTAGTGATGCTTGTAATTCAAATTTGTCAAATTCGAATTATGCTTGCATGTAATTTTAGGGAAATTCAAATTAGGGTGATTCAAATTATGCATGCTAGGACGTCCCTAGTAATTCAAATCGGTCTATTTCGAATTAATTTTGGACCATAGTAGATCGAATTAATTTACATCTATTTTTTTGTGACTATTTACATCTATTTATATATGATCCAAGCGTATATAAAGAGTACATTTAATTATATCCATAATAAATTCAATAAAGAGTACATTTCAATAACAAATAAAAAAAATAATAATTATAAATATTTTTTATAAATTATTAAAAATCTAACATTTTCTAAAAATATTTATTAAGATTTAGAATTTAGTCTTTAATATTTGAAATTAGTGAAATATTTGCCAAAAACATTATATTTGTTAGTCAGTTAGCATTATTGAATTTATTAACCATGATAATATGCAGATCATTAATTGGTTTTTATATAAAAATATTTTTATTCTATTTAGTATTTAATTTTGGTAAAATATTAATTAATTTTGAATTTTGTTATTATGAATTCTTATATCTAAGAATACAGGTTAAGATTGTTATTAATAAAAATTTTAAATTTTTTATTTTAATAAATGCTCAACAAATCATTAAAATAAAAAATTTAAAATTTAAAATGATAATTTTGGTAAAATTATAAAATTTTGAATTTTTAATGATTTGTAGAAAATATTTTTAATTATTATTTTTAGTAATTTATAGAAAATATTTATAATTATTATTTTTAGAAAATGTTTGATTTTTAATAATTTATAAAAAATATTTATAATTATTATTATTATTTTTATTTATTATTGAATGTACTATTTATTATATTTATTATGAGTATTATTAAATGTACTTTTCATTGTACTCTTTATATACTTTTGGACCATATATAAATTAATGTAACAATGATTTAAACATATGTAGCTTAAGATAGTAGTGTTTACTTAACTAGATTATACCCAGATGGTTATTACTAAAGAAAACGTTGCAATATGTGGTAATACACATTTTGCGCAAAATGTAAAATAATAACTCACCAGGGGTACATATAGCGGCGGTTTTTGAAAAGACGCCGCGAAATGCAAACCTGATTGAAATATAGCGGCGGTTCAAGAAAAACCGCCGCTAAATGTCGGCTGATTGCAGTCCCAACCCCTAACCGCTGCTATATGCGCCGCAAGTTGTCGTTTTGCGGCGGTTTCACACAACCGCCGCAAAATAACTGTCGCTATCTTAAGGAATTGTTGTAGTGAATTTTTATTCATGTTTATTCAAAATATATATTGTCTAAATATTTTAGTAATCCAATTTCATGAATCATCGATGCATGTGCACACTGCATATCTAGAATTAGAATACGGTTAAAAACATTCGCATGTTCATGAATCATCGATGTTACGTTATCTATTTTTGGTGGGTATAAAGCATCAAATTTACATGTTGCATTATTAACTTTTTACAATTATATTTTTTTTATTATTATATCTTTTTTTTCTAAACTTTGTAAAAAAAATTGATAATAAATTGAATGTTTCATAATTAATTATTATATCTTATATTTAATTTATTAACAAATAAATATAAAATTTTCATTTTATTTTTATCATTTATCTTATATAAAATAATTTTGAATTTCACTTAGCTTGACCAGCATCAAAATTTAATTAATGACAATAACTTTAGACTTCATAATTTTTATCACAGAACAAAAGTCATTTCAATTTAAAATGCCTATACATTAAATATGTTGGTTTTCTATTATATGTCAACCGTTAGTAATAACAACACTAGATTTTAAATCATCGAAAACAATTAAATTGTTAATTAATTACTCTTATGAAAAGCTAAATACTAATAGGCAGATTATCTTATAAGAAGTAATTCATATATATATATATATATATATATATAGTTTGTTTATTTATCAATTTAGCTATATAAGAAATAATATATGAAATTTTTTTTTATTTTAAAGAGTGAAGTTAAATAAAAAATGAAAATTAACTTATAAGATGTTTTTCCTCGTTATAATTAATAATTGCCACTATTTTAGTTTCTAAGTACACCAATTTGGATATTTGGTAGATATTTGCTGTTGGGATGATTATGATCCATTTTCTTATTATGAACTTTTTTGAATATCTATATGATAATTATAAGATAGTAGAACTCTATCAATTATAAAAATAAAATTATATTGTGTTGCTAATTTCAGCGAATTATTCTATAGAAGTGGCAACCACTTTCTAATAAATAATCTAAACTTGTTTATGTTATTTATAGTCTTAAATTAATTTGTTAAGTAGTTCAAGTCTCCTACTATGAACGACATTTATTAGATCGGTAGTGCTAAAAAGAAAAACAAAAACGATAAAAATTTATTTTATTTAACATTTATTATAATTAATAAATATTAAATAAGACAATTTTTAATAATATTTTATTAATTTTTTTGTTATTAAATATTTCCGTTATTAAATATTAGCTCAAGTCAAATAAAGCACCCAATAATAATTAGATGTAATTTTCATTTTAGGTTTTAAAATCCCTACTTAAAAATAATGCGACCCATATTAATATTTAAGTGAATTTTAGGTGAACTTTTATTCACGATTTTTATATAATAATAGTTAAATAACATCATGACATTATAATGGCTAATTGACATAGTCAATATAATTTTTGAAATTGAATCTTATGATTTAATTAGTGTCAACTGAAAAATAATTAATGAGCGCTCTCTTTATATATTATTTACGGATAAATATTGATGATCTTTGCATTATTACTAAAGACATAAATATTAAATATGACCTTGGCCTAAGTCACATGTCATCATATTCTTTGTTATGTTGTCTATTTTTGGTGGATATAAAGTATCAAATCTAAATGTTGATGACAGATCAAATGTAGAGACCCAATTCAATAGTTGCACTTGCATACATTATTATTATCATCACTATCACGCACTACAATATTTTTGAGCTATTGCAACATATGCGATAAATAACTCTTAAAAAGTGTTATCTAAAGTGGTTAAAAACATCACTTAAAATTTATTGCAAAACAATAAAACTAATACAACACCTTGTTAATAAGTGTTATTTTTTATCAATTTAAAAAACATATAAAAAACGTTGCTTTAATAAATTAAACAAACAACATTTATAATATTTATATATTACACTTATTAAATGTTGCTATATTAAATATACAAAAACAACTATTATAATAATAATATATTACTTTTTTTAAAAGTTGCCTTTAGATTTATTTTAGTCTTCACGTTTCAAGTGTTGCTTAAAATTTTTTAATATTTTTTAAAAAACAAAAATAAACTATATTGTGCAGAGAAAGAGAAAAAAGGGAGAAGAAAACTACAATCCATTCCATCCAAAATGTTTCGTTCTTAAAACTACAACCCTAACAAAATTCCTAAAATATTTCAATTAATAAAATCACAAAATCCTCAATCCATTCCAAATGTTTCGTTCGTCTGTTGTTCTTCAATCCATTCGATGATGATGCGCGTTTCTTTATTGAGCTTCGATCTCAATCTCTGCTCGCTAATGAGCTTCGATTTTTTCTTCTCGTGAACGTGCTTCGATCTTCTCTGCTCGTCAATGTGCTTCGATCCTCTGCTCCTCTCCTCGTTGAGCTTCGATTCTCTACTCGTTGAGATTCGATCATCTGCTTGTTGAGCTTCGATCCTCTACTTCTCTTTTCATCGAGCTTCGATCCTCTCTGCTCGCGTTCATCACCGCCAGTCACTGTTCGATTATCACTGCTCGTGTTTTTGGTGAGATTCTCGTTTTTGGCATTCTTCTGCAGGTATTGATGATTCTATCGTTCTTTTTTCTGCTCTATTTTAGCACCTGTTTACATATCCTTCCCATTGACAAGTTTAGGTCACGCAAATAGCATTCCTGTTGTTACTTTGAATTTGAATTGTTTGAGAATTATTTCACTTTATATTTGTTCCTTATGCCTTATGTTTGTTATATTTATCACTAAGCTTGTTATTCAACTTTGCGCTCTTTCTGTTTGTTATATTGTCTCAGTCATTAGTTACTCTTTCTTCTATCTTTTGTTTTTCTCCAAGTACAAATAAGTAGTTTCTTATATTAAACAGGGGAAGTATTGTATGGTGGTTGTGATGACGTTGGTGTTGGAGCAGCAGCACTATAGGGAAGGTGAGAAAGTGGTGATGGTGTTTTTGGAGGGTTTGGGTGATGGTTGTTGTGGGTAGCAGGCGAAGGAGCTTGAGAAATTGGTGATGGAACATATGGAGGATTAGGTGATGGTTGTTATGAGCAGGGGAAGGAGCCTGTGGTGGAGTTGGAGTATGATAAGGTGGTTGAGAAATTGGTGTTGGTACATATGGAGAAGGTGATGATCTTGGTGTTCCTGGTGGACTATTGGAGTATATGGAGGGTTATGGCCAGGGGAGGGAGCTTGTGAAGGAGGGGGATGATGATTAACTTAAATAACATTTACTACTTTTCTGCCAGTATTGAATTGCCTATGTGCTTCACAAAATAATTTCTTTAGAATCTCTATTTAACTGTGTAATGTGTCTTATTCAAATTTGCAGGCTGCTTTTCTGTCAGCTTTGGTTGGATCAGAGGTTGCATATTCTGCTGCACAAGCTACAGTGACAACTCTCTCGGAGGCTTACGAAACAACTAAAAATCATCGATCATTCCCGAGAAACACATCACTACAAGGTGAGAATGGCGAATATCTTTGGCTTAAGATTACGAGCTTCTGAATCAATTAAGATAATGGTCATAATGGAGGTTATCTTGAAATGGATGGATCAATCTTCATCATGTACTTATTGGACTAGTTTTTGAAACGTGTTTTTCTAAATTATGTGAATCTATACACTGTGCTGCAATTTTTTCCGTTTGTTTTTCTTCCTCCCCTCTTCTTCTGGAGCTGATATAGTATGTTCATGTGATTCTCAACAGAAAGTAAAGAATTTAACTTATTAACTCATTTTTCTCAGTATAATGCTGGCTTTGTTTCTGATGCAGAAGCTGGTATTAAACCTTAGCATGTTAATAAACATTTCTGCAACTGACCTTTTCTTGAAAATAGCAAGACCCGCCGCTTTGACGCTTGTGAAGATCCAGAATATGGAATTTTAAATTTTAATGATGTCACTTAATTTGAATTTGTGAGTTTTAATCAACTATCTTATCATATTGATTAAAAAAGTTCTCTTTATTTTGTTTAATTAAAACAGTGGTGTTGGTGTATCTTTACTCTGTTACTTTGAGATTTTTTCATTATAAATTTGGAGATTGAAGACTGTGTCTCTAACTAATAGCTTAAACTTTTAGGATAAGTGTTCATATAATAAGGTATTGGAGTTTCTATGATTTAAAGGTCTATGAAAAACTCATAGCCTGTTAGAAACAATTGGGATTGCATGTTGGATTATTAGGTCTTGTGTTATGCTAGAGTTTCAACCATAATCTAACTTCTTTCATTCAGAAACAGGATAAGAAATTATGAAAAGAACAGTGACTATTTGTGTTGTGTTTATGATGACTGTGACTATTTTGATACAATCACTTGCAACATTAAAGACAACATTAGCTAGAAATATTGTGTGGAGATATGTTTTGATTGCTTAGAATTTTTGTTTGCCTTGTTGCTTCCCAGTTCCGAGAAAATGCAGGAAGCCACGATCTTCCTTTGTCTGTTGAAACCTTAATAGCTCTGTCCAAATTGACAAGAGAAGGTTTGGACAAAATTTAGTTTTTTATTTATTTTTATTTTTTCTTCAAGTATTTTATTCATAATTCATTGTCATTTGAAGTTTTCAGGTATGAAGATAAAGCCACCTCGATATGACAAAGTAAGGGCTTAGCTTAGACATATTTTCATTATTTTGATACATTTTCGCTTCATTGTTGCTGATGCTTATTTCTCTGCCTCTGCAGTCTGCATTCAACGGAAGAGGCGACCGTGCTGATCCTTCAACTTGGCCAGAGGTAGAAGGACCCCTTACGGTAACATATTATCTATTGTAATTCTTAATCCCTTTTCTTTTTCTTTTTTCGTGACAGATTAATGTCACGTTGTAACCGATGAAGTAAAGGCAAACAGACCAAATCTTACTGATGTCGATTAACATGAATTCTTTATAAGGCTCTAAGGTTGGTGATATCCAGCTTTGGAAAAAAAGAAAAATGGTTTTCTGGCTGAACTAAACTTAAGAGTATAATGAAATTTTTGGGGTTAGCCCTGCCATGAAACAAATACAGATGTCGAGTTTTTAATACTTCAATTATTGTGCATGAATGACTGTCTAGGTTGTGTTATTTGAGGGTTGGATGCTCGGCTTCAAGCCTCTTCCTACGAAAGTTGTGAAGGCTGTTGATCTTCAGGTCAGAACTAGAAATTCATATTTAGTTTTCCATAGGGAGGGAAGCTCACAAGTGAATCTATAAAGTTCTTTTCACCCATTGTCATTTGGACAAAGTTCAATTCAAGCCCAGAAAATTATGAAATTCTATATTCTGCATTCAAGGATTATTACAAGGTAATCCCAGCAACATGGTACATTAATAAATCATGCTTTGCTAAGGGTAATCTCAGTAGGCTTTCTAATTCTTGACCTTTGAATATTATTCTTGCAGGTATGGTTGGAGTTGGTAAGCAAATCCGTTAAAGAGACTGATGAATCTCAGATTTTCCGGAATCTCGAAGCTCAACATAGATATCTGGTGTGGAGAGAAGAAAAGGTAGTTTGCCTATTTTGTTTCTAACTTTTTAAATGACTGGTGATTTTCCATAAGAATATAAATGGATGTCATAGTTATGATGGTTTATGATTTCAATAATTCAGAGAGAAGTCACTTTCCAGTTTCCCACCTATGAAATAGAATTACACAATTTTGATAAACATTATGGTCTTGCTTGTATATGATGGGAACATCCACTGTCTTTCAAACAATAAAATGGAAGTTTTGAACTGTTACACATTGAGCAACCAACCTAACAAGAACTTGCGTTTTAGTATTGTCCATGTCTAATTCTTATTAACTAGAAAATTTGGTGAGTAGGATCCTGGACAGAGTGTTTTGAAGAAACTGATTGGGGAAACACTTGCAAAGGTAGACCAAATTTGAGGTTAGTCTTATTCTGTTACATCCTAGTGCTACGGATCCTTAATTCCTGTTTTATCCCATAGGATTTGCTAAGAGGCTTTCTCTTTAATGGAGTTGACGTACTAGGCAGCAAAACGTTCAACGATTATTTTCCGCACTACTGCTCGAATGATGGTGATCTGAATAATAAAGGCAGCATAATTGGGAAGTCTTTTGAAAATCGCCCATGGGACGAGAGAGGAGAATTCCTTGGTAATATCTTTTGAACCAAGTTTCGTCCTATTGCTGCTTTCTTTTATTTTCTTATTAGAGTCTTGTTATTTTTGCTCCATTGGCATCATTGGAGTATTTTAGGTGAAGGAATTATACCATAGGGAAGCCTTTCATAATCGTGCTTGTTTTTTCAGCTAGAAACTGTGAATAAAAACCTTGAAGGTTATTATGATGCATGGGACAAATTCATAAAATCATGGATAGTCATCAAGATTAAGGATCCAAGTTGTGTCTACCAATGGCGTTTGCAGGTAGCTCTGCTTTTTGACACCCCTTTACTAAATTGTACAATGTTTATATTCGGAACCTAGTCATAACACATACTAAATTGGAGGATCTTGTGAAGCTTCTCTTGCAACAGAGTTCTCTTGGCACAAATATTGATGAAGCATTGTTTTTATTACGAGCTAAGGAACCAACACATGATATAAATGGTAAGCAATGTCCGAATGGCAACGATCGTCCTTCCTCATCAACTCGTGATCCAAAATGATGACCAGGTATAACAAAAAAATTTGCAGTAATTTTTGTGATTTATCATTTATTGGGAATGGACTATCAACATTTTTGGATCAAATGGATCTTGTACATAGAAGCATTGGTGGAACATGCGAAATACAAGTAATCTTCCAGAACAAATAGGTCATGTTAGTCAAGCAGAAAAAACATAGTGACAATTGAAATTGATTGTTTCTCCTAGATTGTGATGCCTCGGAATCAGATGTAATAAAACTAGGTATGCATGGTTTTCTGTGCAGTAGTTACATTTTCCATGCTTCGGGTAGAATAAATGTTTGTATCCTCCATTGTTGTTAGTTAATTATACTACTCTCTATTATCTTTTACCTCTTCTATGCCAAAACCTGCATTTACTGGATTGTGATTTGATTCAAGGTTTTAAATTGTGGACTGCATCATGCAGGTGCCACATTGAACAATAACCACAACTGCAATTTGAAGCATTGGTGTGGTGAGTTTCAGCTTGTTCCTTTGTCTGCTTTGATCCTTCCTGATGTTACTATTCTGTATTAACAGAAGCCACCTGCAGATACCTCTGTTACCATTCTTCCACTAATGTCTCTTATATTAATGGAAATCACCTTGCCATTGAAGTTTAGCGATCAACCCGAAATCGCAAAATATTAATTAGTTTCAGCTTGTATTTGGTCAATCTATGACATCTTTTTTATAAATATTAATTACTATTTTTTATGACAATTATTGTTAGACAAGAATTTTATTATTTTGTTGAGAATTATTGATGAACATGTATTTAAAATACTAATTGAACTTTTTAATATCTATTTTAATTAGAATTTTCTTATTAGTTATTTTGTCTCTTTTATAATTTTTTTCTATTATGCACAAATTTATTTATTAATTAAAATAATTACACATGTATAAACAAACAATTTTATTGTAAATTTTAATTTTTTGTATTTTTATTACAAAAATAATTTTTATTTTTATCAAAAAGGCAACCCTTTTATTAGTTGCATATTTTGAATATTAGACAACACTTGTATGGTTGCATATCCAAAAGAAAAAGCAACACTTGTATAGGTTGCATATCCTAAAGAAAAGACAATACTTTAAAGGGTTGCATATTCAAAACTAATAGGCAACACTTTAAAGTATTGCAAATTCAAACTTATAAGCAACACATAAAAGGGTTGAATTTTATTGCAAATAGGCAATATTTTTTAGTAGTGGTCAAAATATGAGAAAAGACAACATTGCAAAAGTGTTGTCTCAAAGACACCTTTGAAGTGTTGTTGTTTTTTAACCAAAGGCAACACTTACCAAATGTTGCTTTTGTTGCTCTCAAAAGCAACGCTTTTGAAACCAAAAAGTGTTGCCTTGATCTAAGGCAACGGCTGTATATGCAACGCCGCCCAAAAACATTGCCTTAGGTCTAAAAGTGTTGCCATAGATCAAAAGCAATCTTTTGTCAGCCTTTAGGCAACACTTTTTAAATGTTGCCTCAACGTGAAAATGTTGGAGTGTCGTATGTATTATCAATTCGTTGTTTATTTTATTGTGCTTAAGCGGTCAATTTTTTACCAAATATATGATGTCTTAGGTTTACATATAGAATAATTATGGTGGCAAATTTGGAAAAAATTATACAGTGGGAGATATATATAGGGTTACTTTACTTTATCTAAGGGCCATGTAAATATGATACATATAAATAATATTTTTTGGTATTATATATATATATATATATATATATATATATAAAGAATATGAAAAGAAAAAAAAACGAATGCATTAAGTCTACAATAAAAATTTTAACTAGATTTTTTAAAAAAGTATAAATTATACATGATGAATTTATATTTTTATTTTTTATATTATAAAAAATACTTTTTATTTTTAAAAAATACTTTTATCATAATCAATAAAACTTATATTTTTTAACATATTATAATTAATCAGTTCACATGAAAGAAGAAGGAGACAAACATTAAAATGAAGACAACCGATATTACTACCTATATCTAAGTAAATGATGTTTTTATACCAATATGATAGGGTAAAAAAAAATTTGGAGGAAATAATTGTGGTACTAGGATAAGGTTAAAAAAAAAAAAAAAAGAGTAAAAATCAATATCGTACACTATTTCACTGTTACGGTGTATAAAGTATAAACAGATCCTGTTTCTGACTACATATTACACAGAGAAAGAAAAAGTCATTGTTAAAGTACATGTGTAGCAGTTTCCTCCCAAAGCAAATGGCATTACCTTTCATTGAATGTGTTATGAATATTCAACCCTTTCAACCTACTTTAATGGTCTCTAATAAATGCACTTCGTCACTTATTTAGTACAGTGTTTAATGGGTTAATTATGCTTTTTTGTACTATTCATAAGTGAAAAAGGCTGATTATTTTACTCTCAACTCTCCACATAAAATATAGTAAAAGATTAATTAAAACGGCAAACACTTTATCTTTTAAATAAAAGTGCTTTTGTTTATAAGCACAGATATTCACTTTTATTTATAAACACGGATATTCAGATAAGGACAGAAGAGACATAATTTTATTTAAGTAAGTGATATATAAGCCAATATATTATATTTTGAAATACTTGATTAAACATTACTAAAAGACATAACTATTTTTTTTATTTTTTTTCATTGTTTTAATTAATTTTTTACAATTATATTTTTTTTATCATAATATCTTTTTCTTCTAAACATTGTATGAAGAAAAATGATAATAAATTGAATGTTTCATAAATTATTCTATTTTATATTTAATTTATTATCAAATAAATATAAAATTTTCATTTTATTTTTATCATTTATCGTATATAAAATAATTTTGAATTTTACTTTACTAGTATCAATTTAATTAATGACAATAACTTTAGATTTTAGAATTTTTATCATAGAATAAAAGTCATTTCAATTTAAAATACCTATACATTAAATATGCTGGTTTTCTATTATATGTCAACAGTTAGCAATAACAACACTAGATTTTAAATCATCGAAAATAATTAAATTATTGATTAATTACTCTTATGGAAAACTAAATAAATACTAAAAGTAGTTAGGTAGAATAAATAGATTATCTTACAAGAATTAATTCATATATATATATATAGAGAGAGTTCTTTTATTTATCAATTTAGCTATATAAGAAATAATATAGGAAATTTTTTATTTTGAAGAGTCAAGTTAAATAAAAAATAAGATTAATCTATAAGATGTTTTTCTCGTTATAATTAATAATTGTCACTATTTCAGTTTCTAAGTACACCAATTTGGATATTTGGTAGATATTTACTGTTGCGATGATTATGATCTATCTTTTTATTATGAACTTTTTTGAATATCTATATGATAGTTATAGGATAGTAGAGCTCTATCAATTATAGAAATAAAATTATATCGTGTTGTTAATTTCCAGCGAATTATTTTATAAAAGTGGCGATCACTTTCTAATAAATAATCTAAATTTATTTATACTATTTATAGTCTTAAATTAATTTGTTAAGTAGCTCAACTCTCCTACTATGAACGACATTTATTAAATCGGTAATACTAATAAGAAAAACAAAACCGATAAGAATTTATCTTATTTAACATTTATTACAATCAATATTTTTAAAAAATATTTTTATCATAATCAATAGGACTTATATTTTTTAACATATTATAATAGGTGTGAAAAAAGAAAGAGACAAACATGCATTGAAATGAAGGCAACCTATATTACTACGTATATCTAATTAAAGGATATTTTTATACCAGTCTATGAGATTTGGAGGGAATAATTGTAGTAGAATAGGATAAACAAAGGACGTAAAAGAACTACCTTCATTTCACGCTTTCTGACTGCAAATAGATAGAAGAAAAAAAAAATCGACACTAATCATATTACTTAATCAAATTGAAATTAGTGGATACTAATTAAATCACAAAATTCAATAAAAATAAACTCCAAAATCTAAGGAAAAAGAAATAACTAAAATCATTTAAAAAAATCAAAACCTAATAAATCGAGACATTTAAAATTATTTAAATAAGAACATCCAACACTAAAAAAAATATTTAACATTATTAAAAAATATATTCAAAACCTAAAAAAAAATATCCAAAATATATAAGAATAAGGAGAAGATAATTATAACAGTAGCAGTGCCAGGAAAAATGAAAGAAAAAATAAACGTGTGTGTAAACTAAAGATAAAATGCATGTGAATATGAATGTGTAATTTGAAAAAAAAAAATTAAAAAGATAATTTAAGAGAGAGACTTAAATTTCATTTCTTATAATTCATTATAATTCTCTTTTAACTATTATTTAAATTATTTTTAATTATAGTTAATTTCTCTACTAATTATGGACTAAATTATACATGTTTTATACATAAACTTTAATAATAAAACTCAAACTTGTAAAAATTTATTCATAGAATCATAAATTACATCGATTTTAAACCTAAACTTATAAATTCGAGAGTTTTTTATAACTTTTGTATAAGATTATGTTTATTGAAAATTTTTATGAACACGAATATAGGTAAGAAATTTTGTACAATAAAAAATAGTTATTTGTATAATCTCCAAAGTTATTTTTACTAATTTATGTTTCAAAAATTAAAATCTTTTATATTTATATTATCAACTATTTTAATAAGTACAAATAAATTGTATTTTTTATTGAATAGGATTAAAATATAAATATTAAAATAAAATAAAATAACATTGAATAACTACCTTAACTGGAATCAATTTAAAAGTAAACGTTCCAAAGACTAAACATAAGTTATAATTTTATCTAATATTATTATAATTATTTGTGTATTTTATAGTACTATAAAAGTAAATACAAAAAAGTATTGAATTATTAAGCATAAAGTTGATTGATGTAACTTGATGTAACTTGATGTAAAACAAATTATATAAAAGTAACTTGGTACTATGACCGTGACTATGGGACTTGCTAAGGTGGAGAAATCTACATTGTTATTCTTAGGATTTATTCTTATTGAAAGCGGTTCACGTATATCATTGTACTTTAATAGAATATTATTGTTTTCATCATTTCAACCAATAAAAATTTGTCATAAAATATAACGATGAATGAGATGAAAGGGAGAATTTTGTAGGTGAAATTATTTGTTTGAAGAGCACAATAGAAAAATAGTTTGTACTTTCCTTTACCAACATAATAAGAGATAAAGTTGCTATCTTCTCCTTTAATACTTTAATCAATTTGTGTTGAAAAGAGTTAAACATTGTGATGAATTAATATAAGTCGGTCTCTTTTTCACTAACATTTTTGTTACAAAATAATTATTATTTTATTTAGATATTTAATATAATTAAAATAGTATTTAATAAAATATTTTTATTTAATAAAATGTTACACACACATATTATTTAAGCTTTTTTAATATATATACAATTTTTTTACAGTAAATAAATATTTAATTTAGATATTTATTATATCTTTATATTTTAAAATATTATCTTTATAAATTTATTTTATAACATTCATTTTAATATGAATTTTTATATTTATCATAATCTAATAATCTCAATAAATAATATTCACCGAAAGACCAATATTCAAATTTTATTTTTATCGAAATATTTTATATGCAACCATAAAAATATATGTTTTTTTTTGTGTTTGAAAAAGATAATGAATTATGACAAAATATTTTCATAAAAATAATATTTATATCACTTTTTATATACATGTATAAGGAAATAATTTTTTTGTGATAAAATTTCTGTGTTAGCTGCAAAAGAAACTTTACAAAATTTTAATATTATTAAAAGATTTAATACTTTTATGTTTGTAGGAGTGGATTATTTAATTTAATTTTTTAAAAAAATATTAATTATATATATATATTAAAAATTAATTACTATGTATTTGTATAAAAATACATAATATTTTTTTATATATTTTTAATCCATATTTTATATTTTAATATGTATTTTATATGAGTGATTTAATTCTCTTGTGTTTTAAAAATATATTTAATAGTATAATAATTAAAATATATGTTAATAAGATTAAAATTATAATTATCATTAAAAAATTTGAATAGAAAATTAATATTGTGTAAATATTATAAATGACACAAATATATATGAATGAAAATAGATAAAAATAACTGCGTAATAATTTCATACGTACTTGAATTTAGTTTGTGATGTATATCTATTAGATTACTTTTTTGAAAAAAATATTTAGAATATTCTAAAATAATGTTATTGTGCTCTGAAAAATAAATAAATAGTGCAACGCTCTTTAAATGCTATAAACTATAAATCTTAATTTTTGAATTTTAAATCCTAAACTTTCAATCCTAAGTTTTAAACCCTAAATCTTAGCAAAGTTTAAACTCTAAATTTAAAACATTAATATAAAATATAATAATAAAAAACTAAAATTTATTTAATTGACAAAAAATATAACATTCCTTACTTAATAAAAAAATATTTAAGAATTATCTTTAAAATTATAATGTTAGTCTAATTTGATGAAAATTCAATAACAATGTATTTTACATTAAAAGTAATATACTTATATATATGAATTTGAGAGAGATATTATCAATTTTTTTTTTTAAAGAGAGACATTATCAATTTAAAATTATCAAAATTAACTAACTATTTATTATTTATGTACTATTTGTACAAAAATGAAAAAATTATAATATAGTAACTAAAATCTGATCATCACCGTATATAAATCTTGAATTGTAGGTAAAACTACTTTTATATAAATTGAAATTGTGAAAATATATAAAATGATAAAAATATCTTGTTTGAATTATTTTTATTAAGTAGGTTATATTAAAAATTAATTACTAAAGTGTATTTTTTGTGTGTCTTGATTGGACTCTTATTTATAAAATTTAACGAATAATTATATAATAAAATAAATTATAAAATTTAACATTATTCACACAAGAGCATAATATATAAATTCAGTAAATGTATCCCATTACAATTTTAAACTAATAACACTTGAATAATATCTTAAATAATATTTATGTATCATCGTATGAATTAATATTTGTAAACAAATATTTTCACCATATAGCAACAATATATACCTCCTAATAAAGTATTATTTCTAGGTAATGTATCAAAACTATATTAATAACAATCAAGAATAAAATATATACTTATACTAAAAGTATTAAAAATTATTTACTAAATTAACTATTTATATAAACTATATATTAACTATTGATTATTATATGATTGGGTGCATTTATATATTAGTAGTACTGCAAAGGGCAAGAGTCAATGAAAAAAGAAATATTAAAAATGGGTGCATGTGTGTGTCTGCAATAATTGTAGTGTCCACTGTCCAATAATGACGTGAAGTATTATATAAAATACTAAAATTTTCAAGTTGCCTCTGAAAATGGATACTCTTATTTAAAAATTTTCATGGGATTATTATGTATGTGATAAATTTTATAATTAATTAGTTATTTTTGTAAGTTTTATATTTGATCTCACTTTTTTAAGCTTTAGTAAACATGAATACTACTCTATTCATTTGTTCTTATTATCTTCAAATTAGTTTACATTTTTAGAAAAAATTTAATATTGCTCAATAATAATTATGTTTATTTACTAGATAGATACGTTTAGAAAAAATTAAATATATCTTGAATAATTAAAGGGCATTAATTTGCTGTGTGTTGCATTATTAATCAGATAAATAAAATAATTTTTTTTTCAGTATGTGTATGGCCATATGGGTAATTAAGAAACTTTGTGAATAAGTGAGCCAAATAATTGGTTGTATATATCTCTTTATTATTATTATTATTGAAAAAGAATCAACCCAGACAAGCGGACTTGGTGGTAGGGCGGTGCCATTGAAATCCAAATTAAAATGCTATGGCCTATGGTTGCCATATTTGAGTCAAAACACCTGGTCCTCAATAAATTCTTTATAGGGGACTATATCATGTCTCAATATATATGGTCCCCATTATCAGCAATAATAATAATAATAATAATAATAATAATAATAATAATAATAAAAGGTACGTTGAGATAAGAAGGAAATTGAAAATGAAAGACATGCTCTTTTTATTATTCATTCCTTCACATGATTGATATTCTCACCATATGATCTTGGTTTAGTAGGATTTTTGTTGGATTGATTAATTATTACGTGTGTGTATATATATATAATAAAAATAAATAAATAAATAAAAAGATAGACTAATAAAAAATATACTAAATATTTATGGTCACGGTTGCATGCATTGTTTTCTTAAATTAATTAATAAGGTAATATTATTTAATTATTTTTTTAAATCTTGATATATATAATTCTCTTAAAAAATAATACATATTAGTTGTTAAGAAAATGTTTAAGTCAAAATAGCATTTATTATATAAAAAAAAGTTATGCACGTAGTAATTAAGATTGATGAAAATCTAATTTCTAAAAAAATATGATATCTATACACACAAAATTAAATATAAAAGAATTCCATTGTCTAGATAGTTAAACATAAATTAATTATTATAATGATATTATTAATTTACAGGCCAGCATCAGGGAGATCAATGAATCCAATAAAAACATTAGGTCCAGCAATTACAGCAAACAATTACAAAGCAATTTGAATTTATTTGACAGCTCCAATTCTTAATGCATTTGGTGGTGTCGATGCTTATTCTGCTGTTAAGCTTCCTAATGAAGATGAAAACCTGGTCTAGGCTCCTTCAAATCTTGGAAGCTTCATAAGGTGATTTTACAATAATTGATTATTAGAATATATATATATATAAACTTATATGTATCATATATATAATAAATAATATATATAAAAAAAAGTATATATAATGAGTGATAATATTTGAATCTTATTTAAAAATAATAGTCAAGTTTAGTACTCAATATAATTTGGTCTTCGATATAATTGCTTTGAATGAACAAAACAATTACTACTTACAAATTACAATCCCAAAAAAGAAGAATAACATGACTTATTGCACTTAGACAAAAAAAAAAAGGAACAATAATAAAGATAAAGAGAAGAACACAAAAAAATAATTAGTTAGTTGAGTTATGAGTGAAGTGATGAGTATTATTATATCTACCCTCAAGCGCACGACAGAAAGAGACTCTTCGAAATGAATTAGAAAGCACCATAAAATCAACTTTTTTGTCAAAGGCCTTTAGGCAGAGACGACCTTTCTGAAATCAATGTGACTGCTTAATTTATCCCACTTTTCTTTTCTTTACTTTTTTATTAATACCACTAGTATAAAATTATAGCGCTGGTCAAATATTGATCTATTATAAAAATTTATTGTTATATATCTATTAATATTAATAATTATTATTTTTAACATAAAAAATTATTTGTGTATAAAAATTTATTATACAGTATGTAAAAATATTTTATTTTTTGCTTTCTAGAGACTAAATAAAAATAATTTATATTATAATCATATAAAGAATATTTATCAATTAAACAATATTTAGTTATATTATTAAATTTCTAATATATGACCCGCATTACATACAAATTTTGTACCTAATTTATTTTATTGTATTTATTTTATTGTATTTATGTACAGTTCCTTAACAGAAACATTAATATATATTTATTAAAAGACGTAATTTGTTTAGTATACAAAGAAATTATGTAATTAATCTCTTTTATTATATTAATGTTTAAGTTAGTTACTACAGCCTATTGTATGGCCCACGCTTTCAACGTGTCACGTTGATTCTGTAATATGTTTAAATGGTAATTTGTTATCTTTTTAATTTGTACGGCAGCTTAATTAGTTGAAATAGAATAAGCTTTTTAATCCTTTATTCACTAATTTCAAATATTGAATGTTGTATACAAAATTATCATTATACATAAATTTATTTATCACCATTGATTGTACTTTAATTGCAAAATTCTTAATATTCTTAAAATTCGCAATATACTTCTTTTTTTTACACGGGCTATTTGATACTTTGATTTTATTCTATTATTTCATACACTATTTTCATTATATACAAACAAACATTGTCGTTATTTGACATTCATATTTGTATTTTTGCAATTTTTTCGACTAACTTTCACTTTAATATGGCATAGTTTAATTATTATTTTGTCTTTGCATTGATGGATAGCTGAAAAATAGAAAATATAATTCTGTGTATAATTGCTAATCTGAATCATTTTTATTTGAATTAAATGCGCTGCTAATGTTCTTAATTGATTTTTATTGTCCTGTTTTTTTCTAAGAAGGTGAAATGGAAATTTAAAATAAAAAAAAATCAATTCCAACTTGATTTGTACTTAAAAGTTGAAATAAATAATTTCCGTTTCAAAAATCAGATTGCTATTATAGAACTAATTTTTTTTATAACTTATACTATTGAAGGAGTTTTTATAACTATTTTAAATAAAAAACATATTATTAATGTTTTAATAAAGAAGAGTGATCAATGTAAATGGTAGTTATTTTTACTAATATATTAGATACACGTATAAAATAATTTTACACTAATAATGTATCAAAATTAAATTCTAAAAAAAATGGATTATAAATTTATCCATATTGAAGAAATTCATATAAACTATTTTAAATTTGTGTTCATATCTTTATTACTCTTATTTATAACTTTTATCCAATAAAAAAATAAATATACATGAGAGAATTTTTAACAACTTATACATAATGTTTCACAAATATGATCATGCATGATACCACTCTTAAGTCTCAATCAATTTGTATATTTTTAAAATATACAATTTTTATGAGTCAACTATCTTATAGAATTTGAATTGTATTGGAGTTGTTATTATTGAATATTTTTAACATAACTAAGTGGTAATTTTTTATTTACAATGATATAGAAGTGAACTTAAAAAAAAAAAAATATACTTTACTCAAATTCTTCACTTTTTCTTATTCCTTGTTCGTTTCTTTATTTTTCTTTTCTCTTTTATTTTCTTTTTTATTTGATATTTCAATGTTCTTTAATTTTCTTCTTTTTTTTTTTTGCATATGCATATACCAAAAGATCAAAGGTCTTTTATGTTGAGCTTTGAGCCTTTGACCTCTTCATAAATTCTTCCTAAATTCATAGAATTACATGCTTGAAAAAATAGTATAGTAAAATTTTCTAAACCAACTATTGGTCGATTATCTTTGCGATCAATATAAAGTAATGGCTATTGCTTTTGTTTTTTAACAGAATTATGATTTTGCTCCCAAAGAGGAATAACATCATATTTAAAGCCTGGATACCTATTAAAAGAAAGTATATAAACAAAGTAAAATCAAAGCCAAAACTCACTGTTACATAATTCGATAGATATCATAGTTGTAAAATATGATAAACTGTACCCAGTAGGTTCAACAAAAATATGTCAAAAATAAAAGCAAAGGTACTTAATTTGATCCTCAATAAACAAATTTCATCTAACTTAATTAGGATTGAAGTTTAGTTTAATAATATACTACAGAATTATCAAAACTAATTTGATCCTGAATAAATTGACTTTCTCTTCTCGACACACATAATTCTTAAACACTAATCTTTAATTAAAAAAGACTTGAGAGTCAGCTTACAATGTACTCATTATAAAAGATTGATAACTTATAATCGATAAATTTTTGGTTGATAATTTTGAAACACCTCTTGTGAATCTCCTTTTGCTTTTTTCACTTTAATAATTGCCCAGCTCAGAATATCAACATCAATAATATCTTTAACATGAGAGTGGATCTCTAATTTTTCAGAAGTTGAAACATGGTAAACCTTATCAGCTGCCACAAAAAGGCTGTAGAAGAGAAAGGAGGAGATGATTATCCCTAAGATTTTGATGGACATGAATAAACAAAATAATAACAAAGCAACAGTACCACATGAACACACTCAACCCCTCATCTAGCAAGTGGTTATATACTTTCAGTTGGCAAATTAAAAAAAAAAAGCAACTGCAAAATCAATATATTTATTCACCAAGATATTCAAGGAATGAAAAAAAAAATCCAAGTAACTTTTACAAATATCTCAGAAAAAAAATTAATTGAAAAAAATAGTAAATTGGGTATCACATTTTTTTTCTAATTAATTTCAATAAGCATTAATCTCTCTGTTCAGATTAAGTATCCATTTTTGTTAATAAATTTCTTACTTTCATCCTTACTAAGTGTAACTTAAAGGAAAACAATAAGAACATATATGATATACCGCATGACATACATATATGTAGTACAAACTATTATAGTGGTATTAGAAGTAGGACCAGCAGCGACTTATTTTATTTTTTTTCTCACAAAATTCTATTTGTCGGTTTCTTTCCATTCTATTTCGTCCATTCCATTCATGCTTATAGAATGCTGCTCCTTATTTTGTTTTAAAACTAATGAAGGCCCTCCCCTACTTTGATTGATCATACAGTCTATAATATAACATTTAGGAATTTAAACTGAGAAAGTTTTTGAAAGGACAGAAGAAGAATTTCTTCTAGTGTGTCAGGTATATCGCAAGTAATGAAAAATCCTACAATATTTTCTGGAGGATACACTAAATGTCAACAGGACAAAAGTTTGTTCACTTTCATACAACTTAGGCACCTTTAATTGGTATTACTACTAAATAGAGACATAGTGTTGACATTGAAATTTATGCAAGCCTCCAAAAGATGCCAAGGTTTGTGGATAATAGAGTTCTAAGCAACATCAGATACTGGTAATAATTAAAAAAGAAGCATTCCTCAACTTACCTAAGCAAATCCTAGTCCATAATGATGACTTTTGTAAATCTGTTTCGTAGATCTGTCATAAAGGGATTTTCACATGAAAATTCCAAAGCTGCAACATTTCCATACTGATCACAAAGTAACTGGACTTATGCATGTCAATTCAATTTGATAAAAAAAATATCATTAGAATATGATCAATCAGATTAAAGTTAAGCAGCTTGTAGGCAACTTTCATTATAAATATACTTCACCTTGGACTTGCCTGAAGAATGTCCTTACCTCTTCATCAATTGGCATTTTGATAAAAAAAAAAAATCCAAAACCCCGGAAAAATCTCAATTGACATACCTGCATTATACTCAAAACCTCAACTTGATCACCAACTTTTGTGATTTCTTACCATTTTTCTGTATTTCTCCGTGCTTCAATTCTGTCATATTTTCCTTTTTTTTTTCAGATAATACCATAAATCAGTTGCTAAGAAATTTTTATTCCTGTAGTCTTCAATAAATTTTAATCACCAAATTAGTGTCTAATATCAGAATTTTAAAAATTTTTAGGGTATGTTGTGTTTTTATTAAATAACATAGAGACTGATTTGTTTAACATTTTAGGATTGCTTTGTCTAACAAAACAAAAAGGCTACGGACTGGTTTAATGATTAAAATTTGTCGATGATTAAGGTGTTCGACTCAAAATTACTAATTTGGGGTGTAACTCTTATTTTTTTTGCACACTTATCATATAGGGATCCGTCTGAGGAAAAAATTGTTGAGAATTTCCTCGAAGAAGAGGGAATTCAGGAGACTATCAAGTCTAAGATTTTGTAGATCATCAAAGGAATGGGTTAGTTAATCAACATTCACCTTCCTTTTGGCTCAATTTAATATATTTGATTTAAGGGTAATATCAGAAAAATCCTCTGCCATGGGAACCAACTTTTTTGTTCACGAGATCCTGTGTTGTTGGTTGACCCTACTGATGTTGAAGCACTACTTCCAAAGAAACATAGACAAAGAGAGCTTTTAGTTTTGGGTTTTGGGTATTCCAGGTTTGTTATGATTTTGGTTTTGGCCATGGAAGATAATTAGCAAGCATGAAAGTGCATTCCACCTGAATGAGCATAATTGTGGCCAAGATTTGTTGGGTCAGTAGTGTCACTCAGGAGATGTGTATCAAATTTCAAAGTCGTTACTTAAATATAAGTATTTGTTTTTCTTGCTTGTTTCGTATGCATGGAATTAGAGGGAAGACTAGGACCTTGTCATTATCCTCCATTCATTCCATAACCTTTTTTTTTTTTCAAACCCTATTATGTTTCCATTCTTGCTCTAACCCCACATGAGCATTTGCTTATTTATACTCGATACATGGCCTATACTTAAATACTATGGTATGCATATATTAAATTTAGTTATTAAGAAAATCAGTCATTAGTATAAATAAAAATTAAAATATAAAAATATATTAAAAATAAATTAAATAACACATATATTTATATATAAATATATTATTGACTAATTTTAGTGATTGATTTTAATATATAAATAGTATTTTTAATACTTAAATATAAATAATTCATAATAAAGTATCGTTTTTGTCCTCAACGTTTGGAGTAAGTCCCAGAGTTATGCCTAACGTTTCAATCGTCCTATTTAAGTCCCTAATGTTTCAAAATTGGCTCAATGTTATCCTACCGTTAGGAATTCATTAACAGAATTGACGGCAGAACAAAATTGATGACGATTTTGAAACGGTAGGGACTTAAATAGAACGAAAACGTTGGGGACAAAAACGATACATAGAAATAAATTTTAATTTTATCCTTTAATAATATCAATTTTTTACTGTATATAATATTCAATTATTTTTTAATCACATATATATATAAGTAAATTATCTTTGAATGTATCGTACACAATGCCACAAATAGAACGAACATCAGCAAATGTCTGGCACCCTTTTTGATAATTCAATAACAAACGAAGGTAGTACTCCTCTCCATGCGAGTGAGGAATATGTGTGAGACGACCACTCACATTCCCTTGCTTCCGTGGCCTCCACATATGCCCTTGCTTGTCCCAAACAAAAAATGACGGCATCTCCGTGTAAGTTAGTGTACGGGCCAGATCAAAATCCTTGTTAGCCTTAAACCAGCCAATAAACATACTATCCTTTGAGACCGCAGTCTCGATAACATTCTCAATAAGTTGATGATCTTCGTACAAAATATTCTGTTCATTTGGCAGGTGGAATGGACGTTTGCCTCTTTGAATTGAATCTCAAACCCGAATAGCCGCCAGGATGCCTCACAAGCAGATATATATCGGCAATCATAGTAGTTTTGGATTTCATCCACAGTGACAACAGAATCAGCTGAATCATGCGATCGGAAAAATGAAGCTGTGACACGATCATTACCTTTGTGGACGTACTTGAACAAATACTTAATAGCAGATGTCTGGCAAGTATACTCAACATTTATGTGGCACCCATACTTAAGAAGCAATTTTGCATTGTACGGGACAATAAACCGATTGTCGAGGTCAACATTCCTCTTGCTTGTTGAACGACCATTATCTGACCGTTTATACTTGGGAAAACCTGCACTGTCTATGGCTGTTTTCTCATGGAATGGCATTGGATAAAACTTGGAACACTTCCCATTAACCATACACGGGCTACTCGTGTTCAAAACTTCACAGGGTCTGAACCATGAATTTCTGGACTAACCTGTATAGCTTAGGTTGAGTGTGTTCGTCAGGTATCTCGGCCGATATATGATGGTCAATATCATCGGATGATCTAGGCTTCTCGGCTGGCTAAAGAAATAATAAAATGTGACAGTGGGGAAGACCACGCTTCTGGAATTTAACTGTGTACACAACTAAAACAAAGAAAATGGGAAAAAGAAAAGAATATGTGAGGGGACAAATAACCATTGATGGAAAAAGGACAAATGTGTTGGTGTGAACTTGAAGACACTGAATGAAAAACCTTACCTCCTTTGGGCTTTCCGAATATGGACCATCCTTTAAGTCTTTTAGCAAGGCATCTAACTTGATCTTGAAAACCCTTGATATGATATCAGGCCTGTCACTTGGCTTTAATGAATAGTCCGCAACGCAATCTTTAATCTTGTTCCAATCTGGGTTACATGTGATAGTAATGAAATAGCTAGGGTAACCGGCATACCTGCAAATAGAAAATGCATCTTTGCAATTGTTGTACATGTACCAGGGACCGCCGACAAATAAAGACGGCAAGATAACTCGTTTGCCAGTTCCTGCAGCCTGTGTCTCACCATGAATTAGGCACTCATGTAGGCCTTGCAGTTGATAGGAGCGAAACTTGTTCTGGTGGAACCTGTGATATTGTAGTCTTTCAGCTTCTACCATAGTGTAACTATCAACCAAAAATTGTTGGAACAAACGTCTTGATTTGAGAAGAACTTGCGACTCATGCATTCTCATTTGGATTCGAAAAGACAGAAACTCGCTCATGCTAATTGTTTCTCGCTTATGTAACTGTTGCTTAGATCTTTTATCGGATATCAAGATATCACTCTGATAAACCACTATTTTATGATTTATCTTGTCCTCATTTGAGTGGTTTTTATCAATTTCTTGCTCACTTATTCATATAATTTGCATGATTTTACAATCCCTTCCTTATTTTATGATATAATTGAAAACATGTTCCTAGGCCTTTAAACTGTTAGTTTTAATTATCCTTTATTACCATTCGATACCGTGATCCGTATGTTGAGTGCTTTCAGACTTTATAGGGCAGGAATGGCTTAGAGGATGGAAAGGAAACATGCAAAAGTGGAAGAAACGAGAAAAATGAAGTATTTGAGAAACGGGCAGCGATGCGTGCGCATGGACGATGCGAACGCGTGCCTAGCGCAAAACACGAGCGATGTTGCAGAAAGTTGCAGAAAACGCTGGGGGCAATTTCTGGGCTCCTTTTCGGCCCAAATCCAAGCCTGGGAACACAAAATAGAGGCTGCAGAATGGGGGAATCAAATCATTCAATCATACAATTTCATAATACACAATTTTAGGGTTTTAAATGTAGTTTCTAGAGAGAGAGAGGCTCTCTCCTCTCTCTAGGTTTTAGGATTTAGGATTTCTCTTAGTTTTAGGTTTATTTCTTCTCAATTCCAGGTTCAATGTTCCTTTAATTTAGTTTCTCTTATACTTTTATTTATTCTAGCATTCCAGTTTATTTATTTCCTTTGTTGATTACTTTATGTTACTATTTGGTTTATGAATTCTCATGTTTAATTTAATTTTCTATTTAATACAATTTGAGATATTTCAGATTTATGATTGCTTTCTTCAATTTATATTATTGATGCTTTCAATTTAATTTAGATTTCTCCCCTTTTGGATTTGGTTGAGTAATTGGTGACACTTGAGTTATCAAACTCCTTTGTTGATTGATAATTAGGATTTGCTGGTTGATTTGGATTCCTCTAAAGCTAGTCTTTTCTTAGGAGTTGACTAGGACTTTAGGAATCCCATTGATTAGTCCACTTGACTTTCCTTTATTTAGTAAAGGTTAACTAAGTGGAAGCAATAAATAATTCTCATCACAATTGATAAGGATAACTAGGATGGGATTTCCAATCCTTATACCTTGCAAGGGTTTTCATGATTATTAATTTACTTTCTTGCCAATTTATTTCCTTGTTCCATATTTCAAAAAACCCAAAAAGATACTTTTTCATAACCAATAATAAATCATACTTCTCTGCAATTCCTTGAGAGACGACCCGAGGTTTGAATACTTCGGTTATCAATTTTATTAGGGGTTTGTTACTTGTGACAACCAAACTTTTGTATGAAAGGATTCTTTGCCGGTTTAGAAACTATACTTACAACGTGATTACTTTTGTGAATTCTTTACTAGAAGAGATCAGTTCATCACACTCCGAAAACCATCTTCACCGTATGGAAAAAGCAAGGGGTACTGTAGTGCAAGGTATTGGGGATGATTAACATCAATGCGTTTCAACTGATTTGAATGTGTCTGAAGTACAACATCCCTCTCAAGGTTATCTGTATCAAAATCACCTACAATAAGAGCAGCAACTTCAGACGCTGATGGTAAAATATATCTTCTACCATCAGTATTCCTCTTCTTGATAAGACGAAGCTGTAGCGGAGTGGTTGAATCTTCAACGAACTTTTGCCTAGCATATCAAAAAGACTTAGCAAGAGAATTGTGGGAATCAAGCATGTTGCTGAGGTCGGCCACAATGGTCTGATCTATATATTTGTTTTGATTAGACAGGCTACATCAACCCAAAACCAAAATACATCAAGATAAATGAAGGTCACACCGAAATCATATAATACACATATTAAAATATCAGCAGACAATCAGTACAACCAACTCACCCAATTGCGTCAATCTTGTTCTAAACTTCGTTTTCCGTATCATAGAAATAGAGCTGAGCAAACTTGGGCTTGCTAGACTGCTGTGGCATCAAACTTCCAATTGAATGGTAATTTTGGCCACTAATAACAAACATGGGGGGAGCGGAACCCTTGTTTAATGTGTACTGAATCTTTCCAGCCATAGATGTGAATGAAAAAATACCATTAAAGGCCCTGATATATTTCTGATAATGCAAAGATCATTCATCATCTCCATCCAACAACACCTTCAACAATGGTGGCGGGACCGGCAACAAAGGGAGAGTGACCTTTCCACTTATACAACAAATAGCAAATAATATAGTGTTATTGGCTCCACCTTTCGCAAGTCGCTCGTGCATCCACATGTTTGCCCCACAAAAAACACATCTTTGCGTGGATTGCCCAATAGACCAAACATCTAGTGAACATATGAAATAAAGCAAAATCAAGGTTTGCAGGAGTGCAATAATAGGTCAAAATATGGATAAACTCATAATCATAGTCATTGAGAATAACACCTGGTTCAGTAGAAGATGCAACAAAAGCTTCAACTTGGACGTCGCTAGCCTCAGGCAGATAAAAATTTGCAGATCGGGACAAAGGGGAATAGCCAACCCGACTGCATATTTGATGAAAACCAGTTATCAAATCTCAGAGCTAAATTTGAAACATTAAAACGATTGTGAGTTAGTGGGCGGAACAATCCAGTCAAAGACCCATGTTCAACCGTGGCTGCGGGTGAGGCTCGGCAAAAGGTCCCATACTAATGATAAAAAAAATTGTACCAGCTTATACGGTAGAATTGTTTAATTGTTTAATTACAGCATAATTCCCGGCTTCAGAACATATCCTAGAGAAATGGGAAATTCAAGCATTACTTACGTGGTACGTGTTACAGAACACTTTTGTCTGTCACCAAACCTAGGTACATTGCACGATGAAGAACCTGCAATGGAAAAAAGGGGTGTTATCCGCGGATGGACAAGCCAACACCGTGGTACGGGGCAGTATTTAAAAAAGGAACAGAATGTCAAAAATGAAACGGAGTAGCACAGGTGATCACGATAACTAAGCAATACCAGCGGTGAGTATCGCACGTGTGGGGAATATTGCTACATTCCGCGGAGAGCCATTTAGCCAAAGAATAAGTTAGAAAAGATATCCACCTTAGATTGACAAAGTAAAGCTAACCTTGGACTGTGACAACAGAGGCGGGTGATTTTTGGAGCACACCAATAGCGGTTTGGAAGGACTCAGACATGTGTCTGTTAGGATCAACTGCAACAACAGAAAATCGTAGATGAAAGTTTATAAATCATGCATAAACACACCAGTAGAGCAGCAAGATAAGGGTCACGCAAAATTTCCAGCAAAAAATGACATGTTCCCTCACAGAGGAAAGAATGGATCACGCCAAAAAATGAAAAAGTCTAATGGAAAAATGACGACAAGCATGAAGCGAACTATGTAGTGGACAATGACTAACAAACCATTCTCGGGGCCGGATGGACTCAGCAACACGTTGACCCGGCGCCTCTTATGACCCAGAAAATTCATCCGCCGTTGCCCTGCGAGCTTAGCTTGGTGTTCCATGGAATCCAGGCAACCGAACCGGTTGCCAAAGGGGTAGGTGTGTGGAATAATTTTGTTACAGGTACTCAAACTGATTTCAGACAATTGCAAAATTGGACACCGCTCAGCTAGACAGGAAAGGCAACACGCAATGATAAAGGTCAACAAATACTAGGAAGAAAGGAAAAGACCGAAAGATCTACATCAGGAATGATGTCAAAGTTGGACTATGAAAAACACATGTGCTCAGGCGCTTGCTTAGTCTTTGACCATTAAGGAAAAGAGACCAGTTCACAGAGGAAACGGATCAATTTGGCATCCCACAACTAATTCAAATTCAAAAAACAATGAACTCAAGACATAGTCAACCGATCACCTTAACATGACCAAAAGAAAGAGAGAAGGAAGTTAGCTGATAGGGGAAATTGTAATTGCAGAATCATAGTTACACTTATTATTTGTAACATAAAAAAAAGAGTAGTGGAACATGGAAACAGGAGTTCGGGTAAACACCAGTTCGGTTTGACTACTCAGCACATAACTGTTATATTTAAAGAGAGAAAATAACAACAAAAGAAATGTTAAGTGAGTTCTGGTATACAAACAAAGGTGCCGTAGGAAAGAATTAGAGAGGTTTTTTTAAGAGAATAGAAATAATGCAATGTGTTTTAACTTAATCTCCAAAACGGGCTTTGCATCTTACTATGCAAGGTCAAAAGGAATAGTGTGAAATATGCATTGTTCATATAAAAGATGTGATAAGAAAATTTTAGCCATATCTCAACATAAGGGAAAATCTCTTTGGTTAAAATAATCAAATTTTAACAGTTTAAGAATCAAATTTTAACAATTTAAGAATGATTGTTCGATATAAGACATTTTATTTGTATCCAAACTAATTTTCTCTACCTCGTATAATATGACAATCAACTGTTGGGAAATAATTTGGAGTGCTGATGCATGCAAAGATCTTCCATGCGTGTAGGTAAATGAAATTTTTCTCTGATCTTTTGTGCTTAATTACAATTTATTAGCACGACCATAAATTGGTAACAATCTGACTTGAAATCGAAACCATAAAAGAAGGCAGGGCATAAATAAACAACAGCAGAATAAAACCCACTATTGATAAGGTATAAGATAGCCTTGCTTATAAATAAGAGTTGTTTATCTTTGAATGAGTGGAATTTAAAACCGCTTGGTCTATTTGACCCACGGAAGTATGTAAAAAATCTTGACAATGCTCTAACATGGAAGCATACAATCTACACACACAATATAGAAAAAAATGGGCTTTCTATTCAAAGAAAAATCTACTGCCACTTTCGGAAAAATGTAAGTACTTATAAATATGGTGTGTCTTCACAAATTAAGGAGGACCGCGCAAATCATATTGCGACGCCTGTGTTTGAATGACAAGAAGCTAATCTAAATAGAATAATTCAATTATTCAATTAATGTGAAATTATTGGCAGATGGAAGTCTATTCAAGGAGATATATTTTTTTATACAACATCAATGAAAGGCAAAAGTACTTGTCGGGCGCAACTTTATCACCTTTTATGCTGGTTCGTTATTGATTGGGTATGAATAATGTTAATGATGTTTTGAAGGATGGAAGAAGAAACCTATGCATCCAACCAATTTGCATTAAGCCCCGGGGAACGCATTGCAAAGAACCGATTAGTGATAAATATATCATATGCACAGAACAGATACATCTAGGTGGGAAAGTGTGGGGCGCAACTAAAATGGCTTGTCATTCATGCTGTGTTGACGAAACTCCAGAAAACCAATCACTATCAACAGTTATTAGAAAATAATTAACAAAGAGGGTATGGGAATGAGCACACTGTTTCATACACAGGTCCCATGCCTAACACAGAGCGCCACTAATCAGGTAACTCAATGCGGTTATTGCAGAACTATTCTCAAAATAAAAGAGCTTCACTTCCAATAGCACCCTAGTTTAAACCCCCCGCCCCATGGCATAAGAAAGCAAAGTGAATAAGCAAATCCAACCCGTGAAATTCCATGTTTAACGACATACAACATTCAGGTTGCAATGATAGGAGTACACATAAACAGAGAAAAAGCAAAAAAAAAAAAAAGGAAACTCCTACATGTTAACGAAATCAGTAAGATGTAGTTAACCAAGTGAAGTAGTGACATAACATCTGACGGGGATTACAAAACCACATGGAAGGATAAACAGAACAGCGTATAAACTAACGGTAGCATCAATACGGGGCATCTCAATCCAGACCATACGAGAAGCCCAACCGAGAGCCGCCATGAGATCTAACACTATGATCGAGCAAACTAAATAACAACGATGACAATGAGACCATGCAGCAGCATGTTAACGTGGCATGACACATTGCTAATGTGAACATGTAAAAATAAATGCCAACTGTGAATGTAACATTAGGAATCTTAAGTAAGTCGAAATCAAGTTGATAAAACGAAAGAGTCAGAGCAGTTTATTTAACGCCAAGCAGTTCGGTTGGCTTTACTTTTATTTGAAGCTCTGAGACGGAGGGATGACCGGCTCACATATCCTCTGCAACAGGATCGGTGGCATTCCCTGGGATGCACTTCTCAAACGCAAGCAGAAGACTCTTGGAGGCAGAGAGTGAGGCACGAGAGGAGAGGTCATCATCGGATCTAATGCACAGCCGTTTGACAGGAGTCTGTGTAACCACGTGGTCAGCGCCATGCTCAGAAACAGATGCGGCTTTGGTGCTCAGAGGGGTGGTGGAACCAGCAACTCCGACTATGCTCCCATTTCGAATCAATTCACCGCTATGAACACCCGTTGCAGTGGTCAACTTCTGCAATGCATCCTGGAACATATAACGGTGAGATTGTAAAGTGTCAAGGAACACAAAAAGCAGCAGCAGTTGAATACATAATGCTAATTGAGAGGCCTTTGTGGAGTAATCAAAGACTCGTACCAATTTAATGTTCTTTTCTAAAGCAAGTGAAGCTATAATTTCTGGATTAGAACATATCCTAGAAATGGTGATCATGAACGCCTGAAATTTATTTAGGCTATCATGCCTAACAGTAAGCTTGAAAAGGATCGGAGTGTCTTCCTAACCAGTGCATTCAGCTCCTCTGGGAAATGGTCTCTTCTATAACCCTGTTTGTGGAAGACAAGAAGTGAGTAAGTCGGCAGCGAAAGACTTCACAAAATGTCAGACCAAAAGGAAACAAACAACTAATAATGAACCTTAGCAAGCATGCTGGTGCGGATGTCAGTGGCAGTTAGTCCTAAGAACTTTGAGGCAGAATTCTCAAAGAGAACAAAGGTTGCTATATCTGAGTCATCAACAACACGAACCTAAATGCTAAACCTTCATGCACAAATAAAAAACACATTAGAAACAAAAAAAGAGGGGGGCATGTTGATGATGCAACAAATGCTCTGATCAGATTTAACAATAAACACACAGGTGCAACATGGCTGTTTGCTGTAACCGATTCCAAATCTAGGGAAAGCATCAAATCAAAAAAATAAAAACCAACTAAAGTTATTGAATATAAGGAGACTACACAGGATCAAACCAACCACACAGGAACGAAAACCAACCTCGCAACAAAAATTGTTGAGTAAACATCGCATTTTGCACAATAAAACTGGTCAATAAGTGCCTCCAGTCCCTGAGTGCATTGTCTGCAAGCCTTGTACCACCATGCATGATCTCTGTCAATGTCGATCACCATTCCACAGGTCACGTAGGTTGATTTCTGGAAGAAAAAAATTAACCACAATGAAATAAACAAAATGCACGAAGGCGAATAATTTTAACGAATTCCTGCAAAGAGTAGTGTATCACATAGGAAAAAAATAACCAGAATGACATAAACAAAATGCATGATGGAGAATAATTTTAAAGAATTTCTGCAAAGAGTAGTGTATCGCATGAAAACATGGAACTCACGTATTAAAGTGTTTCAAGATGGTTTCCACAAAGACTATATTTAAATTGGTGTTAGGAAACGACCATAAATTTCAAAGCACCCAATGAACACACCTCAACAGTTTGCTTTATCTGATGTATGGGTGCATAGGGTGTAAGGTTGAGAAAATCTTCAGAAGGAAAATGCCTCACTACCCGGCCTATAACATCAACGCTGGGCTTATGCTTAGTACCAAGTCCAATAAGCCTTGCATCAAAAAGTTAACAATATCACCATATCACAACCAATATATGAATGCGTTAAGTTGCTTGTTAAAGATTGGTGAACAAAAACTAAAGCCTTTGTTAAAGAACCGGACTTTTGGCGGAATTTCTTAACCACTTCAAGGTCAGCATTAACCATGAGCCTTGTGGTGTAGTTTGTGTTGGTGATAGTCATCACACCTGAAACAAAATTTAATTTGATTAGACAAATACTTGATTACATATAAGCAGGTTTGTTGCTAATTAGGCAATTTTAAATATACCATTGTAGAACTTCATCTTGGCAAATTGGAGCACGATTATAAATTCGGTGGCCTTGTTGGCAACAAGACGAGTGACCAATTCAGATGCATAATTTTCCCACAACGTGCATGAAAGCTTCTCACTGCCACTTTTGGGTCCACACGTATTTTTGATCGCGGTTTACATAGACCAGTTATAATCATTAAACAACACAATCAGAGGTAAGTATGGATTGCGGCATGAATGAGGTATCCAGATTTCTATATTTCTATACACAATAAAAAGGGAAGACTTACCTCAGATCATCAAGCTCGATTTTCATGTAGTGTGACTTCTGGGTTTTTTTTTTCCGAAAGGAATCAAGTCACTCTTTGCGGACAAAAGACCAACAAAATCTGCTCCAGATAACCTCAAGATAAGCGGGCATTAACAAACAGTTGGCAGATGCAAAAAATGATATTCTAGGGAAATGACCTAGATGTGGGTGGCACAATGAGGACATCAAAGAGCATACCAATAAGAAATAAGTCATCCCTAACCGAAGATAATATTTCCTTAGTTACCACGAAATCAAATGACTCAATTGGAATATTGATGTCATCAACACTCGAGACCAATGTGTCCCTCTTAAATATGATCCGCATACTATGCTTGGTGGGCCTGTATTTCTGCGTGTTTGAGTCCATCGTGAAGTTGGCCAGAACAAACACCTTCCCCTCCTCAAGGATCGTTTCAAAAAGACGGTAATGAATGGACCGGATGAAACAATAGATTCGCGATCCCTGACAACGATGGAACAAAAAATAAAGAGATTTTTGATATCACAGAGGTGACAAACATCCAAAAGGAATAACATACATGATGTAACAAAAGGCGGAAACGTACCTCTTTGTCAAGTACAACCAACTCCATTGAAGGTTGAGAGTAACTCTTTCATATGACAAAAACTTCCACATCCTCAAAATCCTTACTTTAATGCACCAGTTCTTTTCAGAAATAAGAGAAAGTTCCTTAACAGAATCAAAAGTCTGATCCATCTAGGGGAGTGGATTTGGGTCTCGAACAAACTTTATATGAAAATATGAGCTGGGTACCTAATTAACTGCAGAGAATTCTAGAGATCAATTAAAAAAAATCTACATGAGGAGACATAATTACACACCAAAAACCACAATCCACATCCAGGGAGGATCAAAGAAAGCAAAAATAAATATAACACCAATTATGCATATTATAAGAAAGACGCCATGCATGAACTTCCTTTTTTGGTAACAACAACTATGAAGTAATGGCTAATTATTTGCCTCACAAAGATCTTATCTATTAAAATATTGGGAGAGAAACGAATACAAAACGATGATCGTGGTAATAAGAGCAAGAGAGACAAAGAAATAGGTCGAAATCGGAAGAATTAATGTTAAAATTATTTCATGCCTGGTTAGGATTAAATCTAAGGAAGTCAAGGCAAAGCTTTAACACATGTGCCTATAGCAATAGCAATAGCAATCATAATAAACATCAGTGACGTGAGTAAACGACGGCTTAAAACGGACCAGTATAAAAGATGCAGAGAAAGTAAGTGTGGAAGCATGTAGAAAGGAAGAGAAGAATTTATAGGGCACCAGGTCCCAGCATTAACGAAAGGCCATTCACCATACCGGAAATTGGACTGCGGTCTGGACCGTCTGACGGTGCTGAGACAACATTTAAATAAACCCATGAATGTAAAACCTGAAACCCTGACTTGAGACACAATTTGAATGTTAGCCATTTAATTTGACTGAGCAATTATAGTGTATTTTATTATTTATTATTTAGCATATGTTATATATTGTAATATATTGTATATTTATATTGATATAAATTATATATTATATATTATATATTAGATATTTGTATATTACAAATATTATTTAGTATATATGAAACATTATATTATTATATTAGATTTTATATGGTTGTTATTATAATATGGGTGTTATTAATACACATATACGCATATATCCTAATAGACTCTCCATCTCGATATCCATATTTGAAGCGGCTTGAAGGCCAAAACAAATATACTCACATGCATGTGCACAACTATAACTAATAACTAATTAAATAACTAATAACTTAATAATTAAATAAATAAATATATAAATAAATTAAATATTAAATAAATAATAAATAAGTTTGGGTCTGAAGACCTCGTGGAAAAGGGTAACGCCAAGGAATAACCAAAACTCGTGTTTGATTTTTTTCTTGCACTGAGCAAGGAGTCGAAAAGTTGGTGAAGCAGTTGAGGTTAGGGCAAACCTTGCAGAATTGGGAGATGACGGTCAAAACCCACCGATGTATACATTGAATGTAGGAATTAGCGACACACCTACTGACTCAGAGCGATGAACGCACACTGAGCAGAAAGACTTGACATTGAGTTGGGATGGTCGGGAATGGCGATTTGTGTGAATGTCCTCAAACGGTAGGCTAATGTTTTTCGCATAAGGTGTATTGTTTAACAAAATCCAACAAAAGGCTCTAAGATATTCTCGATTATAAGGCTGAGGTCATAACCGAAAGATGAAATAAATTAATCTAGAGAGAGCAAAGGTCACAATGAAAAAGCACTTCACTGTTCTGGGTGAAAGGGAGCATGGGATGAAAACTTAGTGAGTTAGTCGAAAATGCCTGACACATGTGGCAACACAGGAATTAAATACTAATGACAATAACAATCTGTGAATGGAATTATAAGAAAGAAATATTTGATAAATGCAGATTTAGCCAAGTTGTGTTGAATTTTTTTTTCAACCATTATACAACTCATTCGATGATATCGAAAAACGTTATTATAACACTGAAATAAAAGGATCTGTCCCCTGTTAATGTATAGAAGAATTAATGTATAGACGCTGTTATGGAAAAAAATAATGGTGAAGGTTTTTTGATCTCATGTAAAAATAATACATACAAACCACAAAAATAACCATATAAAAGACAGAATTTTTCAAGTTATAAGTTAATAATTTATAAATTATTGAAGAGTTTTTAAGATGAAAATATAATAACTATTGAATGCTGTAAAAAATGCAATCTAATGAGTTAAAAAATAATTAGTTAAATGGTTTTTTGAAGGCAGTCTTTAATATAAAAGGAATAAAAATTTGGTTAATGGGTTATTTGATGAAAATAATTTTACTTTAATGCAAGATGGATAAATATGACTTAAAGGAATCAAAAGTTGTGATGAGTGTTATAGATCTAATTTTTCTGAAACCATAATGGGGAGGCGTCTCCGATAAAAGAAAAAGTGTAATAGTACGACCCTAGAGGCTATATACAGATATAACATGATGCCTATTTTATAAATGAGTAACAAAAAATCATTTTTTTCCCACGATTAACGCAGTAGATTCACATCCGATTCTATAGATAGCATTGTCGAAGAGTATGTTAAAGAACGAAAGTACTTTTGACTGGATATGAATAAAATTTATCTAAGCTGTATCCGGTCACTAAATTTAAAGTGCTCTAAATTAATGAGTTAACCAGCAGCACATATGAAAATTAATATGACACATTGCTTAAACACCAAGTTCGATATTTGATGGTGGGAGCACACTTTTCGACTTCAGGGAACAAAGCATCAAATACATAGGACATGATAATGCACACGCCAGTTCTTGAGGGAATAAACCATTAGCCTAATGGCGCTTCCCGTTCGAAGCATGTGCTACTGACTAAAAGGCCTCCAGCCCCTACCAAAATAGCACTCTCGGAGCCGACTGGGCTTGGAGCGAACATCGACCTTGTAACACAGACCAACATCATCAACAACGTCGACTTGATCAGGTTTAGTCCCAAAAGCCCTTTGAACAAAATTGATCGGGAGGGTCTACAAAACAAATGAGAGAAAATGGTTTAAGAGTAAGACGTGGTGACTACGTAGATGTAGACATGGAGGACGAAAACCGACATAAACCAAACACGGAAACATGGAACGACTGAATAAATCCTTACCAGAATATACTCGTCAGCTTGGTATTTTGTAATCTTTTTGTCGACAACAACAGTCTCACATTTTGGCAGCAAGCTGTGAAGTGCTCCGGGGTAGGCAAGTGAATAATGACCAAGCATTGAAGTAAAGGCGCGATAGTCAAGAGGTTTGGCAACAAAAGTAGTAACAAAAGTCAAATACATTTCGAGAAGCAACGACAACATGGGTAAAATTTGTATGGTTGATGCGAACTGGATGGTGTATGTATCACCCTTGGGATATATTGCTGAAGGCAAATTAGAATGGATTGAATCTGGTAACAACAAATCCTCATCATCAGGCAAAGTGGGCACAAAATAAGCGGCAAAATTGATATAAATATTCCCTAATAGTTCAGCTACAAGCCTACAGCTAAAGGGTGGTCCCAGGATACTCCGCCATCTGGGAAACGCGCATTCGCATCTAGCACATGGAATATAACGAACTCGGCATTACCGACATAGGCCATAAAGAACCAGCATCTTCCCTTGATGGTAAAGGCATTAATTAATTGAGGAAACCCTCCCACTATTAAGCAAAGAGAAGGAGTCTTGTGGAGCAGCATGGTGAATCGACGGCCTGAGAAATCGACAAATCTAACCTCATCTGGCAGTTCAGACCGAAATTCACCATAAAAATTTGGGGGAAGAGCAACCGTGGCCTGAAAGTAAAATTCGTGGTTACTACAATAATTTGTCCATCAATCACATATCATAATCTCTGCATCATACACTTATGTGACGAAAGAAAGAGATGCACCAAGCAGGAGTCCACACAACAAAAATGCATCTGCGTGCAACTATTGAGAGGAAAAAGCTAGACATGTTCCCCGAAATATAAACGAGCATGAAACATAAACGGGCAGCAGCGGAAATAGCAGTGACTCCATTAGCCAGCAAAATAGTGGTAATCACAAACACAAAAAAAATGAACGAATGAATTGTGCCAAAGCAAAGATAGAGGTTACCAACATACCCAGTATCAAGCAGGTAAGCACGAGTAACCCAGCAAGATTGAAACGATGTTTGTGGGAGGCTGGGTAAGAAACTATACTGAAAGGACCACCAATCTCGTGGGAAAAGGGATGGAAAGGACCGGGGACAAAACAAAATAAGCTTGCTTGGCCGGAGATAACCACGAAAAGAGCTTTAACATGCAACAGAAATGGTTAGCCAACTCACCTTTTGTTAAAACAATGATGCATGCGAGCAAATGAGCTAGAATGGCTAACAGATGAAGAAGCAATTTTGAACGGGGAAGAAATTTTACAGTTCTCTTTTTTGGGTTAAAAGGAATGGGAGAGAAGAATGGAAAAGTCAAAGTAGTAAATACAATAATTAAATGGAAGCATCTGGTAAGGTGTGTAGGTAATAAAATTAATTTAAGTGTTGAACAGGAGATAAGCCTCAAAATGGTCCCTGAAGTTACCCTCGAGTCTCATAGTGATCCCTGAAGTTAAAAATTACTCATATTCATCCCTGAAGTTACACTCCGGAACTCAGACTCGTCCTTCCGGTCAATTTCGTCCAGCTGGTGCAACCGGAAAGCTGACATGGACTTGTTGGTGACATGCTGTCAGCACAATGGCTAGCTGACGTGGCAACGTAAACTGTTTTGACTCAATTTGGTCCCTAAATTGAGGTTAAAAACCCGAACTCCTAATTGACTCTCTTCTCCATCACACACTCTCTTCTCCTCTCTTCTCCATCGCACCAGAGGTGACTCTCCTCTATTGCTTCTCCTACAGTGTCTTCTACATCTTCAAAAACCACACATTATGGCTAGCGCGAACAACGCAGCTGGGAGCTCTAACAACCCACGATCATTTGGAAGCATCATGAGGAGAATGAATAGAAACAGAGATGCACGTCTACCAGAATGGTGTGAGTGCGGGTTGAGACCAGTGTTGTGATGGTCAGCGACGGATTCTAATCCAGGGAGACCGTTCGTGGGTTTTCCAAACTACAATGTAAGTGTTTGATGCTATTGTTTGCTATAATTTTGGATGTAAACTTGGTTGATTCACTTTCCAGGGTGCAGACTGCAGGTAAGAGGTGGTGTGGGTTGTTTCTGTGGGTGGATAAAATTCTGGAAGAAGATGCGGTAACATGTGATGGTAGAACAAGCTCTTAAAATGACAACGAAGAATGTGATTATAAGTAAAACAAGCTCTGTTTCATATTAGATATGCAGAGAATCATATGTATGTGATTGCATATGCAATTGTCCCTGTTGAAAATATTAAAAACTGGAGGTGGTTCTTGGAATTACTTCATGAAGACTTGGGAGATTATAAGCAAAACAAGCTCTGTTTCATATCAGATAAGTAGAAGGTACATTTTAGAAATTTATTTGTTGTTGTATAATTAGTATTGGCTGTTGTGATAATAGAATAAGTGAGAAGATATTCATTATAGGGTAGTTGGATCACTGCTTATATAATGAACTGCTGTGTATATAATGAACTACTGCTTTACTTAGTAGATGGACTAATGCTTGATGAACTGCTGTGTATATAATGAACTGATTTGTATGTAAAGAATAGGGACCATTTTGATGTCACTTATAACACTGAAGGGACCATTCTGATGTCACTTATGTAACTCTAGAGCTGCTAATGAGGATGCTGCTGTTGCTACAGAGGCTGCTACTGCCCAACCCCTTGCTGCTAATGGTGGTGAAGCCACCCTTGTCCCACAACCCCCACCAAAATTCAGCTTGAACTCAGTCAACTACCCTTGTCACAAACTGATGACTCTCAATAGGTTCAAAAAATTAGATGACATTCATTTTATTATGTGCATGTTCTTATGCACTTTTACTAACTATTTTACATGTCTTCACTAATAGGTTTTGCCTTCTCCTGTGCGACCACCAAAACTCCCTCCCAAAAAGAAGTCCTCCAAACAAGAAAAGGCAACTCCAGGAAGCAACAATCAAGCAGCAACCACCCAACCAGCAACCAGTTAACCCGCAACAAATCATCCATCTCATCCTATGCAAGGTGCATCACAGGGGACCGTTACAAGGCTTGCTAACTTCATGAAGTTTGTTTCCAACCTTGGATTCAGACTACCCAAAAACAAAAGATGAAGACTAGGATTATTACGTTTAGGAGAAGATTATTTTATTTATCTATTTTGATGAAGTAGCGTGCTTTCTGAATTTCGAACACAGTGTTGGGGATTTTAGTGTTCAAAACTTGTGTTCTCAATATGTTCAGAACTTTGATATACTTGTTGAATATTGCCCTGACTCTGTAATGCCTATTTTAAATATGTTTTCTGCATTATGAATATATGAATATGGATTATGACTCCCTTGAATTGAGCTGTGACAGATTTTTTTTCTTGGTCTCTGATATGCAATTAAGATTAATTCCATTAGATGAATCCATTAGTAGTGCAAGAACAATTATTTACATATAACCTCTTGTTTATTCAAATTCTAAATTATTCTTACACAGTCATGTCAAACAGTTTAATCTGCATTTCTTTCAACCAAAAGGACAGGTACAAGTACATGAACAGAACAACATATGCATATCCCATGTCACATTTTTTTTGCTAAATACAATTGACTCTGTTGCCTATCCAACCTTAAGACAAGAACAACAACTATAATCAGTAGCAGCAGCATACATGTAAACAGCGAAATCCCCCCTATTTTGAGAACTAACTTCAGAATCTAATCTTCATCCTCCATTCTTTGTTGTCATTTGAAGAGCTTGTTCTACCATCACATATTACCGTATCTTCTTCCAGAATTTTATCCACCCATAGAAATAACTCACACCACCTCTTACCTGCAGTTTGCACCCAGGAAAGTGAATCAACCAAGTTTACATCCAAAATTACAGCAAACAACAGCATCAAACACCTACATTGTAGTTTGGGCAACCCACGAACGGTCTCCTTGGATTAGAATCCGTCGCTGACCATCACAGCACTGGTCTCGACCCGCACCCACACCATTCTGGCAGACGCGCATATCTGTTTCTATTCATTCTCCTCATGATGCTTCCAAATGATCGTGGGTTGTTGGAGCTCCCAGCTGCGTTGCTCGCGCTAGCCATAACGTGTGAATTTTGAAGATGGAGAAGACACTGTAGAGGAGAGTCACCTCTGGTGCGATGGAGAAGAGAGGAGAAGAGAGTGTGCGATGGAGAAAAGAGGAGAAGAGAGTCAATTGGGGGTTAGGGTTTTTAACCTCAATTTAGGGACCAAATTGAGTCAAAACAGTTTATGTTGCCATGTCAGCTAGCTGTTGTGCTGACAGCGTGTCACCAACGAGTCCAAGTCAGCTTTTCGATTGCGCCAGCTGGACGAAGTTAGCCGGAAGGACGAGTCTGAGTTCCGGAGTGCAACTTCAGGGATGAATATGAGTAATTTCTAACTTCAGGGATCACTATGAGGCTCGACGGTAACTTTAGGGACCACTTTGAGACTTATCTCAATAGTTGGGCCATACCAACTAATAAATATTAGCTATTCAGCTTCTGGTAATAACAATCACCATCGATATATTCAATCTTCTTGGTCTAAGAAATTTTCAAGTCGGTTAAAATATTCACCAGAAAAGATGCTGCTTATTGTTTGCCTTGCTACTTGTTTGGTAAACATTATGGTGCTCGCAATGATGGAAAAATACATTTTCAGAGTTAGGATTTAGTAATTGGAAGAAAGTAAACAATGGACTGAATTACGCATTTGTATGTCACGAGGGTTCTAGTCCTAATAATTCTCCCTATAATTTATGTGTGAAATCTTGTGATGATTTAATGGCTTAATCTAAGCATATAGACAAAGTTCTTGATAGGCATAGTGATGAAACTATTTCAAATAATCGCTTAAGATTGAAGATATCTATTGATGCTATTCGATGGATTACATTTCAAGCATGTGCATTTAGAGGCGGCAATGAAAGTCCTGGATCTTTGAATAGGAAAAATTTTATTGAGTTGATTAAACTTTTAGCTTCGTGTAATCAAAATGTTAATAATGTTATCCTTGAAAATTTTCCTAGAAATGCTCAATATATATCTCCCAGTGTTCAAAAAGATATATTGCATATCTTTGCTAGAAAACTGCGTGGAACAATTCGAGAAGAAATTGGTAATTCTAAATTTTGTTTAATTATTGATGAAGCAAGAGATTAGTCAAAGCGAGAACAAATGTCTGTGGTTTTAAGATTTGTAGACAAGCATGATTGTGTTAAAGAAAGATTTTTTGATCTTATACATGTTTCTGATACGTGTTCTTTGACATTGAAAACAGAAATTTCATCAGTTCTTTTTCATCATAATCTTGATGTTCAAAATCTTTGGGGACAAGGTATGATAGAGCTAGTAATATGCGTGGTGAATGAAATGGATTCCAAGCTCTATTTTTGAAAGATTGCCCATTTTCTTATTACATTCATTGTCTTGCTCATCGATTAGAATTAGAACTTATTTCTGCAGCCAAAGAAGTTTGCTATGTTCATCAATTCTTTTCAAAACTTACACTAATTATGAATATTGTGACTATTTCTCCTAAACGTCATGATCAGTTAAGGGTTGCTCAAGCAAATAATGTTGCAAACTTAATTGCCAATGATCAAATTGTGACAGGTAGTGGACTTAATCAAAGAGTTGAAAATACTAGATGGGAGTCTCATTTGAATTCTGTACGTAGCTTGCTATGCATGTTTGATTCTACTTGTGAAGTTCTTCAAAAAACACTGAAGAAGGCAATTTTTTCACTCGTGGTAATGTTAGTGCTGCTTATGATGCTATCACATCCTTTAAATTTGTCTTTGTTTTGCATTTGATGAGAAATATTTTGGAAGTTGTTAGTCATGATCTTTATCAAGCTTTGCAATGAAAAAATCAAGACATATTGAATGTTTTAACTCTGGTTTTCTACTACCAAGACTTTAATCCGAAGAATGAGAGAATCATGTTGAGAGGCTTTCATAAAAGAAGTTATATTATTTTGTGAGAAACATGAAGTTGAAGTTCCTGATATGAATGCATTGCATATTCCTAGAAGAGGCCAAACTCGCAAAATTGTTAACCAAATTTCAGTGGAGCATCATTACCATGTTAATTTATTTATGGCTGTAATTGATACACAATTGCAAGAGCTTAATGGAAGATTCAATGATAATATGGTAGAATTACTTACTTTAAGTTCAACTTTAGATCCTAGAGATAATTATAAGTTCTTCAGTATCAACAAAGTAGTATGTGAATTAGTAGAACGTTAATGGTTTTATCTGTGACTTCAGTGACCAAGAGAAATTTTGTAACAACCGCCCTTCTAGAAACAAAATTTAAATTTCAAAGTTTGAAAATCGGTTAGGAGATAAGATTAGAATTTTGAAATTTTAGATAGGAACCTAGTAACCGCCCTCAGTTTGAAATTTAAAATATCCCAACCACCCCATCCCCAGACGTATATAAATAGGGGAGCACCCATAGGTAGAAAATCACTCCTCTCAATATCAATCCTCTCCCTTCTCTCTCTACAAAGAAATAATATTCTGTGTGCACACACAAGAGGCAGGCTCGAAGAAGCGTTAGGAAAAAGAGTAGGGAATTATGTCTTTCTTACTTATCTTGGCATGTAGTATGCTTTATTTTGTTTTCTTCCATCCATGCATGGCTATCACCTTTCATGTATTTTATGGCATGAATTATTCTTTGTTTATCTCTCATCTACATTAAGCATGATTATCTATTTTGTCAATTATACCCTCTGGAAATCCATTAATATGTATCCCATATCTTTTCTATGTGTATTTACATAACCCTTTAATTATTATTCATTTTATGTTGAGATTACATGCCCCTTTATAACATTTTATTTAATTATTTAACATTCCCCAATTTTACTATGTGCCCTTACGTGACCTTTGATACCATTACCTTATTATTATTCCTTTTATGTTGAGAGTACATGCCCCTTTATAACATTTTATTAAATTATTTAACATTCCCTAATTTTACTATGTGCCCTTATATGACCTTTGATACCGTTACCTTATTATTATTCCTTTTATGTTGAGAGTACATGCCCCTTTATAACATTTTATTAAATTATTTAACATTCCCTAATTTTACTATGTGCCCTTACATGACCTTTGCTAACCGTTACATTATTATTATTCCTTTAATATCGAGAGTACATGCTCCTTTTTATATCTTGTTCAAGGAACCCTATTTTATTATATGCAACTAAATAACCCCTTATATCATTATTGTTCCTTTATTTTAAAGATCAAGGGTACATACTTTTTATAATATCTAATCCAAATATTTCAAACATTCACCTTCTTACTATATGCACTTAGATTATACTTTTTACATTATATCATTAATATCCTCTTAGGGTCAAAAGTATATGTTTTCTTATAATTGTTTTATTCAGCTAATTAATATCCTATTTTTTATAATGTACATCTATTTTATACCCCTCTAGGGATGAGAGTACCTACTTTCGTATAAAATCTTATTCAAACATGCTTATTTTATCATGATATATGCCTCTCCTCTCGCATGGTTCATTCTTGTATATGCCTAAATAACCGTACTTGTTAAAGAACCGAGGGAATGATCCTTCGGTAAGGGAAGGTGACCCCCAAAGACAAGATAATCGAGATGATCCTTCGGTAAGGGAAGGTGATCGAAAAACGTTTGGGATAAGAACCTTCGGTAAGAGAAGGGGACTATCCCATCAATTTTATATAATAAGATATCTTTTTATATGACTCCATTCTTGTGTATGTCTAAATAACCTTGATTGTAAATTAAACTGAGGGAATGATCCTTCGGTAAGGGAAGGTGACCCCCAAAGACAAGATATCGATATGATCCTTCGATAAGGGAAGGTGATCGATCGAGATGATCCTTCGGTAAGGGAAGGTGATCGCCAAAACGTTTGGGATAAGAACCTTTGGTAAGGGAAGGGGACTCCCACTTATACCGGTTTGAGCTCAATACCCTCCATATAAGTTATAAATTAAGAAAGAAAGAAGGCACGAATGAAAGCTTGAGTTCTATGTTTTCCTTAGATTTAATTATGATTATGTTGATGTTATCCTTCTATTTTCCTATATGTTTCCCCTTTCTTTTACACACATGTTTTACAAAAAAAAGAAGATGCATATTACATGCCGTGTTATACGTTTGTTTTTAAAATCCCGCACGTGGGCTGGAGATGGATATGGAGGTGTTGCATAGCACTCCTACTGAGACACTAGGTTCTCACTCCCTTTCTTTTCCCATACTGTCTCCAGAGGAACATGGCACAGCGGATAGAGACGACGCAGTGCCCCCCGAGGGTAGCTTCTAAGTATGACCCCTCAAAGCACGCGTGGGTAGTTGCGACCACTACTACCGCGCTTCAGACTATCTACTTAGGTCGAGATCCCGTGGAAGAAGAACCCCAGCTGCCCGTCATAACTTTCCTAGACAGGAATGCTTCAACATCTCGAAAGCAGTCACCTAAGGTGGTACACCTCGAGTCCGACTCCGAAGCCAAGGAAGAGGGACCCGATGACCCTGGCCGGAAGGAAGACACCATGTAGGAGGATCCAGAGGAGGAGTTGAACCCTTACAGAAGTCCAAAGGTGGAATACGTACCCTATTCCCCCACTTCGGCACTCCGTCGAGTTTTGGTCCATCCCACGCAATGGAACCGGGTCTTCACTGCGCGAAAGGGTGTTGGAGGGAGACCCCTGGTACCTCGATTCGTGAATAAAGACTCCTGATCAAGGATAGGATAGGATGCAAGTAGGGAGGCCTCTTCAACGAGATTAGTTTAGGATGTAGTTAGCTTCTTTTCCTGTTTTAGTTCCCTATAAGTATTTTGAAACGTACTCACGGTTAGGATGTTTATTTCCCTTTAATTCAAATTCCAACGTTTTAGCGCTACTCGTTCTTCGCTCTACACGTATTTACTCCTGCCACGCGTAACGATTAAATCATTCTTTTTTCTTGGCTCAAGTGTGGCACCTTATTCTAAAAACCCCCACGATAGTATAAGAACTTAGGGTGTTACATTAATGGTATCAGAGCAAAGTCGATCCTAGGAGATATGACTAATAAAACCTCTTCCTATGGTTATCCATAAACAGGGGACCCATGGCAAGTCGTGGACGCCCACGTGGCTCGAGCTCGAACTCATCAAACCTAGCAAAGCACATGAAGGAGATGGCCAAGGCAATGAAGGAGCAGGCCCAAGCCACCACTTTGATGGCCCAACAACTGTCCACTGGGGACAAGGATCCCAATATTCCCAGGCTGGAGGTGGGACAGACCCGTACAACTTTTGCTGACTTCAAGAAGATTGTCCGCCTGAGTTCCGTGGAGCCCTCGACCCTGATAAGGCAGAAGAATGGCTGACGGAAATGGAAAAGGTATTCACAATTTTTCCATGCACTGAGGAGCAGCAAGTGAACTACGCCACCTTCATGCTCAAGGCTGATGCCGAGTTTTGGTGGGATGGAGCAAGACGATTGTTGGAGGATGCTGGAATAGATATCAGTTGGGTCACCTTCAAAGAAGATTTCTACAAGAAGTACTTTCCCCTTTCTGTTCGAGAGTCCAAGGAGATGGAGTTTCTTCAGCTGAGGCAAGATAGGATGAGTATTGCAGAGTACACAGAGAAGTTTGAGAGACTCTGCAAATTTTCCGCCATGTATAAGGCTAATCCAGATGAAAAGTGGAAGTGTATGAAGTATCAAGGAGGACTCAGGGCAGAAGTCCTAACCGCTATAGCCCCACTGGAAATTCGGGAGTTCTCCTCCCTCGTTAGCAAGTGCCAGGTGATCGAAGAATGCACCAAAAAACTAGCGTCGGAAAGAAGCGAGGCTTTCAAGAAAAGGCAACTAAATCAAGAATCATCTCAGCAGCCACCGCAGAAGAAGGCCTTTCTTGGGAAACCTACAGGAAGGCAACCTCAACAGGGCACGGATCGCCAGGAACCTCCCACTGATGCCTCACCAAAGACCACCGAACTCAAGGAGTGTGCTACATGTGGGAAGCAACATAGGGGTAGGTGCCTTGCCGGACAAAATGTCTGCTTCCGGTGTTTTCAGCCGGGGCATATCGCCAGGGAATGCCCAGCAGTCCTCCCACCCCCTGCCAATCCACCACAGCGTCAAGGGCGAGTCTTTGCCCTCAGCAGCCAAGAAGTCCACAAGTCAGAAGATCGAATCGAGGGTAAATGCACAATTAATAGAATCCTTTAACCATCCTAGATGATACTGGTGCTTCTCTTTTGTTCATATCTCTCTCCGCTACTAGTAAGATTAGCTAACCCATGTCTAAATCGCTATGCATCCTACGAATGACCTTTATCGACCAAATTAGAATGTAGAATTTGGGGGCAAATTCTTTTTTTATGGGGGTGATAATGTAACAACCGCCCTTCTAAAAACAAAATTTAAATTTCAAAGTTTGAAAATCGGTTAGGAGATAAGATTAGAATTTTGAAATTTTAGATAGGAACCTAGTAACCGCCCTCAGTTTGAAATTTAAAATATCCCAACCACCCCATCCCCAGACGTATATAAATAGGGGAGCACCCATAGGTAGAAAATCACTCCTCTCAATATCAATCCTCTCCCTTCTCTCTCTACAAAGAAATAATATTCTGTGTGCACACACAAGAGGCAGGCTCGAAGAAGCGTTAGGAAAAAGAGTAGGGAATTATGTCTTTCTTACTTATGTTGGCATGTAGTATGCTTTATTTTGTTTTCTTCCATCCATGCATGGCTATCACCTTTCATGTATTTTATGGCATGAATTATTCTTTGTTTATCTCTCATCTACATTAAGCATGATTATCTATTTTGTCAATTATACCCTCTGGAAATCCATTAATATGTATCCCATATCTTTTCTATGTGTATTTACATAACCCTTTAATTATTATTCATTTTATGTTGAGATTACATGCCCCTTTATAGCATTTTATTTAATTATTTAACATTCCCCAATTTTACTATGTGCCCTTACGTGACCTTTGATACCATTACCTTATTATTATTCCTTTTATGTTGAGAGTACATGCCCCTTTATAACATTTTATTAAATTATTTAACATTCCCTAATTTTACTATGTGCCCTTATATGACCTTTGATACCGTTACCTTATTATTATTCCTTTTATGTTGAGAGTACATGCCCCTTTATAACATTTTATTAAATTATTTAACATTCCCTAATTTTACTATGTGCCCTTACATGACCTTTGCTAACCGTTACATTATTATTATTCCTTTAATATCGAGAGTACATGCTCCTTTTTATATCTTGTTCAAGGAACCCTATTTTATTATATGCAACTAAATAACCCCTTATATCATTATTGTTCCTTTATTTTAAAGATCAAGGGTACATACTTTTTATAATATCTAATCCAAATATTTCAAACATTCACCTTCTTACTATATGCACTTAGATTATACTTTTTACATTATATCATTAATATCCTCTTAGGGTCAAAAGTATATGTTTTCTTATAATTGTTTTATTCAGCTAATTAATATCCTATTTTTTATAATGTACATCTATTTTATACCCCTCTAGGGATGAGAGTACCTACTTTCGTATAAAATCTTATTCAAACATGCTTATTTTATCATGATATATGCCTCTCCTCTCGCATGGTTCATTCTTGTATATGCCTAAATAACCGTACTTGTTAAAGAACCGAGGGAATGATCCTTCGGTAAGGGAAGGTGACCCCCAAAGACAAGATAATCGAGATGATCCTTCGGTAAGGGAAGGTGATCGAAAAACGTTTGGGATAAGAACCTTCGGTAAGGGAAGGGGACTATCCCATCAATTTTATATAATAAGATATCTTTTTATATGACTCCATTCTTGTGTATGTCTAAATAACCTTGATTGTAAATTAAACTGAGGGAATGATCCTTCGGTAAGGGAAGGTGACCCCCAAAGACAAGATATCGATATGATCCTTCGGTAAGGGAAGGTGATCGATCGAGATGATCCTTCGGTAAGGGAAGGTGATCGCCAAAACGTTTGGGATAAGAACCTTCGGTAAGGGAAGGGGACTCCCACTTATACCGGTTTGAGCTCAATACCCTCCATATAAGTTATAAATTAAGAAAGAAAGAAGGCACGAATGAAAGCTTGAGTTCTATGTTTTCCTTAGATTTAATTATGATTATGTTGATGTTATCCTTCTATTTTCCTATATGTTTCCCCTTTCTTTTACACACATGTTTTACAAAAAAAAGAAGATGCATATTACATGCCGTGTTATACGTTTGTTTTTAAAATCCCGCACGTGGGCTGGAGATGGATATGGAGGTGTTGCATAGCACTCCTACTGAGACACTAGGTTCTCACTCCCTTTCTTTTCCCATACTGTCTCCAGAGGAACATGGCACAGCGGATAGAGACGACGCAGTGCCCCCCGAGGGTAGCTTCTAAGTATGACCCCTCAAAGCACGCGTGGGTAGTTGCGACCACTACTACCGCGCTTCAGACTATCTACTTAGGTCGAGATCCCGTGGAAGAAGAACCCCAGCTGCCCGTCATAACTTTCCTAGACAGGAATGCTTCAACATCTCGAAAGCAGTCACCTAAGGTGGTACACCTCGAGTCCGACTCCGAAGCCAAGGAAGAGGGACCCGATGACCCTGGCCGGAAGGAAGACACCATGTAGGAGGATCCAGAGGAGGAGTTGAATCCTTACGGAAGTCCAAAGGTGGAATACGTACCCTATTCCCCCACTTCGGCACTCCGTCGAGTTTTGGTCCATCCCACGCAATGGAACCGGGTCTTCACTGCGCGAAAGGGTGTTGGAGGGAGACCCCTGGTACCTCGATTCCTGAATAAAGACTCCTGATCAAGGATAGGATAGGATGCAAGTAGGGAGGCCTCTTCAACGAGATTAGTTTAGGATGTAGTTAGCTTCTTTTCCTGTTTTAGTTCCCTATAAGTATTTTGAAACGTACTCACGGTTAGGATGTTTATTTCCCTTTAATTCAAATTCCAACGTTTTAGCGCTACTCGTTCTCCGCTCTACACGTATTTACTCCTGCCACGCGTAACGATTAAATCATTCTTTTTTCTTGGCTCAAGTGTGGCACCTTATTCTAAAAACCCCCACGATAGTATAAGAACTTAGGGTGTTACATTAATGGTATCAGAGCAAAGTCGATCCTAGGAGATATGACTAATAAAACCTCTTCCTATGGTTATCCATAAACAGGGGACCCATGGCAAGTCGTGGACGCCCACGTGGCTCGAGCTCGAACTCATCAAACCTAGCATAGCACATGAAGGAGATGGCCAAGGCAATGAAGGAGCAGGCCCAAGCCACCACTTTGATGGCCCAACAACTGTCCACTGGGGACAAGGATCCCAATATTCCCAGGCTGGAGGTGGGACAGACCCGTACAACTTTTGCTGACTTCAAGAAGATTGGTCCGCCTGAGTTCCGTGGAGCCCTCGACCCTGATAAGGCAGAAAAATGGCTGACGGAAATGGAAAAGGTATTCACAATTTTTCCATGCACTGAGGAGCAGCAAGTGAACTACGCCACCTTCATGCTCAAGGCTGATGCCGAGTTTTGGTGGGATGGAGCAAGACGATTGTTGGAGGATGCTGGAATAGATATCAGTTGGGTCACCTTCAAAGAAGATTTCTACAAGAAGTACTTTCCCCTTTCTGTTCGAGAGTCCAAGGAGATGGAGTTTCTTCAGCTGAGGCAAGATAGGATGAGTATTGCAGAGTACACAGAGAAGTTTGAGAGACTCTGCAAATTTTCCGCCATGTATAAGGCTAATCCAGATGAAAAGTGGAAGTGTATGAAGTATCAAGGAGGACTCAGGGCAGAAGTCCTAACCGCTATAGCCCCACTGGAAATTCGGGAGTTCTCCTCCCTCGTTAGCAAGTGCCAGGTGATCGAAGAATGCACCAAAAAACTAGCATCGGAAAGAAGCGAGGCTTTCAAGAAAAGGCAACTAAATCAAGAATCATCTCAGCAGCCACCGCAGAAGAAGGCCTTTCTTGGGAAACCTACAGGAAGGCAACCTCAACAGGGCACGGATCGCCAGGAACCTCCCACTGATGCCTCACCAAAGACCACCGAACTCAAGGAGTGTGCTACATGTGGGAAGCAACATAGGGGTAGGTGCCTTGCCGGACAAAATGTCTGCTTCCGGTGTTTTCAGCCGGGGCATATCGCCAGGGAATGCCCAGCAGTCCTCCCACCCCCTGCCAATCCACCACAGCGTCAAGGGCGAGTCTTTGCCCTCAGCAGCCAAGAAGTCCACAAGTCAGAAGATCGAATCGAGGGTAAATGCACAATTAATAGAATCCTTTAACCATCCTAGATGATACTGGTGCTTCTCTTTTGTTCATATCTCTCTCCGCTACTAGTAAGATTAGCTAACCCATGTCTAAATCGCTATGCATCCTACGAATGACCTTTATCGACCAAATTAGAATGTAGAATTTGGGGGCAAATTCTTTTTTTATGGGGGTGATAATGTAACAACCGCCCTTCTAAAAACAAAATTTAAATTTCAAAGTTTGAAAATCGGTTAGGAGATAAAATTAGAATTTTGAAATTTTAGATAGGAACCTAGTAACCGCCCTCAGTTTGAAATTTAAAATATCCCAACCACCCCATCCCCAGACGTATATAAATAGGGGAGCACCCATAGGTAGAAAATCACTCCTCTCAATATCAATCCTCTCCCTTCTCTCTCTACAAAGAAATAATATTCTGTGTGCACACACAAGAGGCAGGCTCGAAGAAGCGTTAGGAAAAAGAGTAGGGAATTATGTCTTTCTTACTTATGTTGGCATGTAGTATGCTTTATTTTGTTTTCTTCCATCCATGCATGGCTATCACCTTTCATGTATTTTATGGCATGAATTATTCTTTGTTTATCTCTCATCTACATTAAGCATGATTATCTATTTTGTCAATTATACCCTCTGGAAATCCATTAATATGTATCCCATATCTTTTCTATGTGTATTTACATAACCCTTTAATTATTATTCATTTTATGTTGAGATTACATGCCCCTTTATAACATTTTATTTAATTATTTAACATTCTCCAATTTTACTATGTGCCCTTACGTGACCTTTGATACCATTACCTTATTATTATTCCTTTTATGTTGAGAGTACATGCCCCTTTATAATATTTTATTAAATTATTTAACATTCCCTAATTTTACTATGTGCCCTTATATGACCTTTGATACCGTTACCTTATTATTATTCCTTTTATGTTGAGAGTACATGCCCCTTTATAACATTTTATTAAATTATTTAACATTCCCTAATTTTACTATGTGCCCTTACATGACCTTTGCTAACCGTTACATTATTATTATTCCTTTAATATCGAGAGTACATGCTCCTTTTTATATCTTGTTCAAGGAACCCTATTTTATTATATGCAACTAAATAACCCCTTATATCATTATTGTTCCTTTATTTTAAAGATCAAGGGTACATACTTTTTATAATATCTAATCCAAATATTTCAAACATTCACCTTCTTACTATATGCACTTAGATTATACTTTTTACATTATATCATTAATATCCTCTTAGGGTCAAAAGTATATGTTTTCTTATAATTGTTTTATTCAGCTAATTAATATCCTATTTTTTATAATGTACATCTATTTTATACCCCTCTAGGGACGAGAGTACCTACTTTCGTATAAAATCTTATTCAAACATGCTTATTTTATCATGATATATGCCTCTCCTCTCGCATGGTTCATTCTTGTATATGCCTAAATAACCGTACTTGTTAAAGAACTGAGGGAATGATCCTTCGGTAAGGGAAGGTGACCCCCAAAGACAAGATAATCGAGATGATCCTTCGGTAAGGGAAGGTGATCGAAAAACGTTTGGGATAAGAACCTTCGGTAAGGGAAAGGGACTATCCCATCAATTTTATATAATAAGATATCTTTTTATATGACTCCATTCTTGTGTATGTCTAAATAACCTTGATTGTAAATTAAACTGAGGGAATGATCCTTCGGTAAGGGAAGGTGACCCCCAAAGACAAGATATCGATATGATCCTTCGGTAAGGGAAGGTGATCGATCGAGATGATCCTTCGGTAAGGGAAGGTGATCGCCAAAACGTTTGGGATAAGAACCTTCGGTAAGGGAAGGGGACTCCCACTTATACCGGTTTGAGCTCAATACCCTCCATATAAGTTATAAATTAAGAAAGAAAGAAGGCACGAATGAAAGCTTGAGTTCTATGTTTTCCTTAGATTTAATTATGATTATGTTGATGTTATCCTTCTATTTTCCTATATGTTTCCCCTTTCTTTTACACACATGTTTTACAAAAAAAAGAAGATGCATATTACATGCCGTGTTATACGTTTGTTTTTAAAATCCCGCACGTGGGCTGGAGATGGATATGGAGGTGTTGCATAGCACTCCTACTGAGACACTAGGTTCTCACTCCCTTTCTTTTCCCATACTGTCTCCAGAGGAACATGGCACAGCGGATAGAGACGACGCAGTGCCCCCCGAGGGTAGCTTCTAAGTATGACCCCTCAAAGCACGCGTGGGTAGTTGCGACCACTACTACCGCGCTTTAGACTATCTACTTAGGTCGAGATCCCGTGGAAGAAGAACCCCAGCTGCCCGTCATAACTTTCCTAGACAGGAATGCTTCAACATCTCGAAAGCAGTCACCTAAGGTGGTACACCTCGAGTCCGACTCCGAAGCCAAGGAAGAGGGACCCGATGACCCTGGCCGGAAGGAAGACACCATGTAGGAGGATCCAGAGGAGGAGTTGAACCCTTACGGAAGTCCAAAGGTGGAATACGTACCCTATTCCCCCACTTCGGCACTCCGTCGAGTTTTGGTCCATCCCACGCAATGGAACCGGGTCTTCACTGCGCGAAAGGGTGTTGGAGGGAGACCCCTGGTACCTCGATTCGTGAATAAAGACTCCTGATCAAGGATAGGATAGGATGCAAGTAGGGAGGCCTCTTCAACGAGATTAGTTTAGGATGTAGTTAGCTTCTTTTCCTGTTTTAGTTCCCTATAAGTATTTTGAAACGTACTCACGGTTAGGATGTTTATTTCCCTTTAATTCAAATTCCAACGTTTTAGCGCTACTCGTTCTCCGCTCTACACGTATTTACTCCTGCCACGCGTAACGATTAAATCATTCTTTTTTCTTGGCTCAAGTGTGGCACCTTATTCTAAAAACCCCCACGATAGTATAAGAACTTAGGGTGTTACAAATTTCACATTAGAATGCAACCTCAACATTATGAACTTGATGTTCCTAATCATGTTGAGTTAACTAACTTGTGCACAATTTCGGAGTTAAGTCAAGGACGATTAACGAAGATAGGAAAGTCTTTAACATATCATTTGACTGATTGTTTGATTAGCTTGGTATTAACTCTCCCTGTTTCAACTGCTATAACTAAGAGATCTTTTTCAGCTATGAATATTGTGAAGAATAGACTCAGAAACAAAATAGAAGATGAATTTCTTACTAATTGTCTTTTGATTTACATTGAGAAGAAGATTGCTAAAAGATTTGACACAGATTCTATGATCGATGAATTTTATGATATGAAGAATCGACGTGTATCACTTTGTTAGTAAAAAGTACACATATTTTTCTATACTTTAAATATATATTTTCTATTGGTATATTTTTATAATACATCTTACATTATAATTTATTTGTATATTTTTTTAAATATTATATATATTATGGACCCACATGATAACATTTTTGGATCCGTTCCTGATTGTAAAAAGGTTTTGGAGAGAGTATGAATACATGGTGTATTTAGGAATAAAAATAGGTAACAGTTATTTAAATTTTTTTAAAAAATTAAGTATATTTACTAAAGTTTTATTTTAAATGTTGTCTAAAATATAATTTTAGCTACATTGCTAATATTTTAATAGCTACATTGCCAATATTTTAATACATATTAAAAGATAAATGTTACTAAATATCTAAAATATAATAGTGGGTGAATTTGGTAAGCATACTGCTGGCATATAGTTGTTGGCATAAATTTAATTAATTGGAAAGTTACTAAGAATGGTATGGTTTTGGTTTATACAGATAATGATAAATCCTCCGAAACGTCATTTTAGTTAAGGATTCCAAGATTTCAAATTTCACGACAAGGACTTGGTGTTGTACTATATAAACTCGTTTTGTCCTAAGTTATTGTCACACCCATTTTCACTGGAGTTTCATATCCCTTCTTCCAAGTTTCTAAGCTTCTTTGTCCTGTGCTTCGCTTCTTGCTTATTTGAAATAGAGAAAATGGCCATCCAGGCTGAGCACCATGCCCATGGTTTGATTATGTTTTTCTTCTTCTTTTAAAAAAAAAGTATTGGAGCGTTATTTTTTCTTTCTGGGTAGAAAATCCCATATATCTCAATTTGTTTTTTTTTCTAGGTTCCCAAGCTGAGGAAAAGAAGAATGTGCACACCGAAGAAACCAGTGAGCTTGTGTCGGCAAAGGACAGAATGTTTAAGGCCCCAAAAAGCAATGCATTTGGCCAATCTTTCAGGTTTCAGTTCCCCTTTATTTCAATATTCTCTTTTATTTGATTTTTATTTCTTTGATTTAAAATTTATGATTTTAAGCAGCTAACGCCATATATTTGACATAAATTCACTCATCTAAAAAAATTTAAATTAATATAATAAGACATATAAATAATTATATCTCTAATATAAATTTTGACATATATAAAAGTCTTATTTAAACTTAAAATGTGATTGTGTATAGATATTTTTTTTTAAGATTTTTTATCTTAATTTTTTTAATAATAAAAATTAAACTCTAACTTTCTTTAGTAATAGAAAAGACATATAAATTGCTACATTTCTTTATCTAATATTTTTAACAATTTAATTTTGTTTTAAATGTTAAATATGCAACTAATTACATATGTCAATATAATTTAAAAATAAAAAACCTAACTTAAACTTAGTTTGCTCTAATTTTACTACATAAAGGGCGAGAAAAATTTTGTATCTTTGTGACCCACGTTCTCTCAATAAAACTGAGATTTCTTTTTTATATTTTTGAAAGAATTTAATTTTGATCACAAAGTAAAAGACTTTTCATATATATACCAAATCATATATCAATAAATATAACAACTTTTTATATCTAATTACTATTTAAATAATAATTTAAAATATTGTGTAAAATAATTTACAAATTCATAACCCTTCATAAAAAGCTTACATATACCATACAATAATACACATACAAATTTGTAAAAATGGCTTCAGATATCGATCAAAGTGAAATCAGTCTTCTAATGAGATTATTTGGCAGGGATTATGATATTGAAAGTGAAAGACAAAAAGGTGTGGAAGAATTCTATAGATTACAACACATTAATCAGACATATGACTTTGTAAGTCAAATTCTTATTTTCCTCAAACATGTTTATATATACTAATACACAATAACATGAAAGCTCAATGCTAATTCATGAAAATTTCATTTGCTAATAATATAGGTAAAGAAAATGAGGGAGCACTATAAGAAATTGGACAAAGCAGAAATGAGCATATGAAAATGTTGTGAGCTGCTTAATGAAGTAGTGGATGATAGTGATCCTGATTTGGATGAACCTCAAATTCAACATTTATTGCAAACTGCAGAAGCCATTAGAAAAGATTATCCTAACGAAGATTGGTTACATTTGACTGCTCTCATCCATGGTAATTAAATTTGAAATCTTAGATTTTTTTTTCATTTTCTATTATAAAGGTTAATTAGTTTAATTTTAGTTATTTTTTGTCCTTTTATTTTAAGAAAGTTTTTTCATTATTGATAGATAGTTAATATGAATTGACAAATGAATATTTGTTTATTTCAGATCTCGGAAAGATTCTTCACCTTCCTCAATTCGGTGAACTTCCTCAATGGGCTGTTGTTGGTAAGAACTTTCTTATTCTTTATGATATTTTTTTTTTAAATGAAATAATCTTTTGAATATTATGTTTTAGAAATAAAATTTAATTACAATATTTAAAATTAATTATCATTTTAAAACCATAATACAAAACCAAATTTTTATTAAGTCATTATGGCTACATTAAGGTTGAGAGAGTGTAAATAATTAATTATAAAAATATTTGTGTTGTAATTATTTTGATTCAATTTACAATATTTTAAATAAGACACATCCCTATATTTCATGTATAATTATTTTATCAATCTTTAAATTCCCAATTAGCTAGTTTTGGCATGTTACTTTAAATTAAACATTTAACCAAATGATTAAATACATATTTGCAGGAGATACCTTTCCTGTTGGTTGTGCCTTTGATGAAAAAAATGTTCACCACAAGGTAGCCTTCCTCTTCTAACAAAACTGTAAAAATGACCCCTTTTTTTGCATGTCTCTAAAACAATCATGTTAAATTTATATTAAAATTAACAATCAGTATAAAATACATATTAAAATATAAAATACATATTAAAAATAAATTAAATTATACATATATTTATAAATAATATATAATGGTTAATTTTAGTGTATAAATAATATATTTTTATTCTAAAATTATTATCAACCAATAATATAAACTTTTTCTATGCTTCAGTATTTCAAAGAAAACCCAGATAGCAAAAATCCTGCTTATAACACTAAAGATGGAGTCTATAGTAAAGGGTGTGGATTAGACAATGTACTCATGTCATGGGGACATGATGACTATATGTATATGGTGAGTAATTAAATATATAGTTATAATTTATATATAATTTATTTATTATTTTGTTCAAGATATATAATAAATTTATACTTCACTTGAATTTATAGGTAGCAAAGGAAAATGGAACCACTTTACCTTCACCTGGCTTATTCATTATTAGATATCACTCATTTTATCGTAAGTATTTTTATTTACTATGTGCTTTTCCTTTTATGTCATAAGAAGGCATTTTTTGTTGGGCAACAAAAGTTCGTTTTATTTTGTAAACCAAAAAAAAATCATAATTATTTTTTAGAATTTTCTTTCAATAACGATGTATTAAGCTTAAAACTCTTTTGCAGCTTTGCATAAGGAGGGAGCATATACTCATTTCATGAGTGAAGAAGATTTTGAGAACTTGAAGTGGCTTCACATTTTCAAGTTAGTCTTTTTTTAATATATATATATATCAAATAATTTGCACACAGCATTTGGTATTATTACTAATCAATAACATCACCTGTAATTTTATGTATTATGTAGTAAATATGATCTCTATAGCAAAAGCAAAGTTTTGGTGGACGTTGAAAAAGTAAAGCCATACTATCAATCACTTATTGACAAGGTGGGGGCACAAATTTCAAATAGATTATTGCTCATTTTGTTTTATTTGAATTCCTTTTCTTGTTTCTTAATGTGACGTTCTTACTTTTTTTTTTTTTTGAATGCTTTTATAGTATTTTCCAGCAAAGCTGAAGTGGTGAAGAATCAATATAAGTTAATTAATGGATCTACCTCAAGGGCCTGGAGGGAATTGATTAATTTTCCTTGAGAGCAAGTTAAAAAATAGAGACCGATTGGCGATTGCATATATGTGTTGTAATGTATTAATTTCTATAATTACATATATGTGTTGTAAATCACAAATAGATTACTTTATATGAGACTTTTCAGTGATATATATACTCAATAATATGATGTAAACTATTAAAATGAATGAATGATGGATGAACCTGTATATATATGAATTCTTATTCATACATATCAAAATAACAATCAATTAATATAATCAATCAATTAATACAGTAACTACTAGAAAAAATGATTTTTAGTGACTATTTATTTTGTTTTTAGTGATAATTAAAATAGTCATTAATATAATTACTAGCAATTAGAGATTAACCGTCTTATGTTTTGTCACTAAAAGATTTTAGTGATAATTATATAATTGCCAATAAAGATCTTTTTAATGGCCGCTAAAAATTATCACTTTTTGTAGCAATTATACAATTGTCAATAAAAAAAAATTTTAATGGCCCCTAAAGTTATAATTTTTTGTGACCATTTTCTCAAAATTTTATATGGCTACTAAAAGTAATTCTAAGATTATAATATTATTCACTTTTAGTTGCTATTATTATTTTCGCTAAAACTTTAACACATTTTTTAATTATATTATACTCATTTTATTAAGACTAACAATATATCTTTTTTTCTAAAATCTCAAATTATTTTTCAGATAATTATTATTATTTGTAAATAATATAAATATACTAAAATTAATTACTACAAAATAAAATATTTTATTAAACACAATATCAATAACAAGTTTACATATCTAATCTAGGAAGTAGGTTCTAAAATGTAAAAAATTAAAATAGTAACATCCAATAAAATATGTCTTGTGATTAAAAAACTACAATTAAATGTAATTAGGAAAGGATACAAAAATTCGGTAGAAGTGGGACCAAAAATTAAAATATTGTATAATCAAATATAATATTATATATTTAGTAATATATAATCATGATTAATATTTTTTAATTAAAAATACTAATAAGTGCTTGTTATATAAAAAAATTATCTTAATTCTTATAAATTTTATTTTTTATTTTGGATTCGATAAAATATAAAAATGGTCTATTTTTTAATTAGTTTATTTTATTGAGTATTATTGTGACAATAAATTATATTTTTATGTTTCATATCATAAAAAAATACTATAAAATAATATAAATAAGTTGTTCTAATAATTTTGTTATATGTAATTAAAATATATTCGTGTATAAAATATAAAAAATATAATCATTTAAATGAATTTACTTAATATGTTAAAATTTTTATATCATGATAAAAATACATAAATTTTAAAATAATTTATTTTTATGTATGTACAATAATATATAAAGATTGTTTTAGTTATTATAAATACTAAAGTATTTTTATATGATAATAGGTGTAAAAATTAAGAGAAAAATATTAAAAAACAAAAAGTTTAAATTTTAAAATATTTAAAAATTTATTTAATCCAAAATTAATTGACAATAATATTTTTTTCAATTTAAGGATTATTATTTATTTTTGAGTTTAATAATTTTATTATTTATATAAGACAATTATTTACTCTTCTATTTTTAAATAAAAAATAAAATTATATAGTATATAATAACTTTATATACTTAAAATTATTTATTTTTGTTCAAAAAAAAGACGGGGGCAAAGCCTATGCTTGCCCCTCCTTGGATCTGTCCCTGAATGTAATTGCATATAATATTTGAGTTCTAAGTATTAGCATTTACATTGAACATAATTATACATATACTTATTTTACTATTTTATAATGATAATAAAACCTATTACAAAATTTCAGATAAGAATAACCATAGAAAAGCATGTTTTTTTCACTCTTCAAGCTTTCTGTAATACCCTACCACACACAGCTTTACAATTAAATCATAAATTAAAGGTTGCGAGGCATTATGATACCTAAAAGAAAGATACATATATAATATTTGAAGAATAATAATATCATTAGGAGCCTGTGAAAATTTTTTTAAACAATTGACAGCCGTTAATCACACTCAAATCATGTTAATGCAAGTGAACATCGTATACAAAAGCAAAACAGGTTTACATATATAGGTACGTAAGTTCTGAAATAAGATATTTAATAATTATTAGTTTCGACCCGTGAAGAAAAAGCCGGCTAGAATATTACACCAGAATATTCCTGTTTTTCCAAATAAAAACTTCTAATAGGAATATACAAAAAAGATTTCAAAAGTAGAGAAAACTCTAAATAAATAAAAGTGAACTTCAAAAGAATATCCTTCATTTCGCCAAACAGAATCTCACACACTCAACGAGGTGCGTCACACCCTATATTTGAAAAATAGAAAAACCACGATGGGTGAGAATTCGAAGGTTCCCAGTAGAGTAATAGTTCCAAATAAAGACTATATAAAGAGATATGAACCCACTAGACAATCCTAATTCTCCAACTTCACAGAAGTTCAAGTCTAGGATTTTAGCTAATCCCAACTGGGTCAATTTGCTAAAGTCTCAGCGTTATCAATTACCTCTAACCTCAATCATTTCCAATATAATCTCATCTTTACTCCTAATATCCAATTACTCGGTTCAGTATTCAGTTCGGTAATTTCAATCACAAAAAAAAAAATCAATACGGAGTTAATTGCTAATTTTAACATACTTTGAACTACCAACGATCTCATTCATTCACATAGTCATAATCACCATTAATTTCAAGTCTCAAGTCTCAATTGTGAAACCATACACAAAAAATAAGAAGTACAAAACAAATACAACTAAAGAGCAATCACAACAAATAGTACATTTAACAGTTAACAGAAATTCAATTGGACAAACCAAAATAGTTATGCACACTCAAACAATAGCAAACAAATGCACATAATATATGCTTGTCCTATTGGCTGTGAGCTCACTTGTCGGTTAAACTGCTTGACTCGACACATCCGGTAGTGAACTCGGACATGATCTCTCGGTTGTGCATCTTCAGAAGAAATATAAACGAATGAGAGTATCTTTTCCCCTTCTCTTGGAGGAATTATGAAGGAGTGTGTCTTTCCACATACGAAAGAATGTGCGTTTTCACCTTGCAACCAGAGAGAAATGTGCTATCAGGGATATAGTGCCCGCCACACTTTTGGGATATAGTGCCCGCCACATTCTTGAGATATGGTGTCCTACACACTCTTGGGATATAATTTCCGCCACACTTTTCAATCATAATCACAATCAAAATTGAAACCACCATCCTAACCACAGTTGGAAATTGAACCGAAGAGAATCCTCAACCTTCTATCCAATCCCCGATGCAACAAGGGAGGGAATTCTCAACCTTAAACTTTTTCTTCGCAATAAGAGAGGGAATCCTTCATCCTCAACTTACCACTTTAATTATCACTTTACTTTTTGAATGTCTATCTTGTGAAACTTGCCCTCTATTGTGTTTTTCCAATTTTGGTAAAGTCTTGAAAACCATATAACCTTTTGCATCGAGCATTCTGGTATCTTCTGCCTTACACCATGCTCTATCCTTATATCTAAATCTTATAGCTATTCAGTATTTTACATATATATATATATGCTAAACTTTCTTACTTATTTAAAAGCATTTAGAAAGCAGAGTACTGATTCTTTGTATTACCTTATGTATTCTTTTATTTTTCGAGGACGAAAAGTTTTATAAGGTGGGTGGAATGTAAGACCCAGAACTTTTAAAAAGTTACTATGAACTAATTTTAAATTATATATATTTGTTTATAGTTTTAAGTTCAAAAATTATTTTATTGAAGATAATTAAAGGTAGTTTTGATTAATTGGATTTGAAATAAATTAAGGTTTTTATCCAAACACTATAATTTTGAATTATCTTCCTATTTACCAATGTTTTGAAAACCGGACCGGACCGGCCGGTTCAACCGGGTTAACCGAAAACCGGTCACCTAGCCGGTCCGGTCCACCTACAAAACCGTGCTGCCAAAAACCGGTCAGAAAACTGGTCGAACCGGTGGTTAACCGGCAAACCGGACGAACCGGTCCAGTTTCTTTAAGTACCGGTTTTCCCCCGTCAATGAAAATGGCGTCGTTTGGTTTTTTTTTTAAAAAAAAATAAAGAAAAAACGCCGAAGAGTGAAGAATGCGTTGCAGCTAAATCCCTAATCACTAATCAATTAAACTCTTCCAAGAAGGCAAGACCACTCCCACTCCCAAAGTCCCAACCCTAAGCTCTTCTAGGCTGGAGCTTCTGTATGCGAAGGAGAACCGACACCGTGAATCGAGGGTCACTGTCGCGGGTAGTCCGTCACCGTCGCTCACCATCGCGGGTCGTCGCCCACCGCCGCGGGTCGTCACTCACCGCCGCGGGTCGTCGCTCACGGTTCTGTTCTCTATTTCGAGGCTCGAGCTTCTAGCCTTCTGTTCTCTACTTCATCTTGCAGTAAGTTCTGGTTTCTGGCTCTTTCTTCTGTTCTTGGCTTCTTGGTGTTTTCATTTTTTGTTCTGGGCTTTTGATCTTCTATTCATATTCCTGTAATTTTTTTATTTTGTTTTTGGCTTCTATTCTTCTGTTCATTTTTTGTTCTGGGCTTCTGTTCTTGACTTCTTGTGTTCATATTCTATTTTTATTCCTGGCTTCTGTTCTTCTTCAATATATCAATTATTATATGATTAATGAAATGTTAAATAAATTTGTTGCATGTTGAATTTGAGAATTAATTTGATGTATGTTGAATTTGAGAATTTTGCTCTGCTCTATTCTTCTATTTCGATCTGTTTTCAATTCTGCTCTGTTCAATTTAGATGGAACAGTCATAAAATGATCAGCAACAATAACATAATACTGTACAAGAAATTTGGATTTTTTATTTGCGTTTTACAGAAATTTTCAATTTGTTTAGTGTGCAATAGCATTGCTATACTTTGTACTAGGGTAGATAATTTTCTATGTCAATTGATAAAGTGTGTGTTCAGGCCCATTGTTGGTCCAAACCCTATAACAGAACTTTGTTATGAATGAATGATCTTGTTTTCAATGGATGCTGATTGTTGCTTGTGTGGTTTGTTTGTTACAGAAAGTACAAAAGGCTCTTTTGCAATCCGATGTTCACTCAAAATTTGCTTGAGTTTTTTATTTATTTTGAATGCTATATAGAATATTTTGGATTCTGGATTCTGGATTCTGTGATTCTGGATTTTTTTTAATGCTATATTCAAGGTTGTGATTTGTATATTGAATTTTTTTTATAATTTCACTGTATATTTAATTAAACCGGTTTGACCACGGTTCGACCCCGATCAGACCAATGAACCACTGAACCAATTACTTGACCGGTTCAATGACCGGTCCGGTTCTCAGAACCTTTCTATTTACAATTTAAAGTCTTGGAAATTCAAAAAAAATAATTATATTTGGCTATTTAAATTAGAATTTTATTTAATTTTACAATTATTGAACTATTTTCTATATTTAAATTACAAAATTAGTAGTTGTAAAATAATAAGATTTTTATATGATATTCTTTGTATAAATAAATACTTTAGGTTTTTGTTAATAAAGAAAATTAATTATATTGTATTATGTTTTCAATTAGAGCATTTGATTGAGATTAATTAGTACTTTGATACAACAAATAATATTTTTAACTAGTTTTAAGGATTAAATTAGATTTCAAATTAATTCTCTATAACCCCCTAATTTTTATTAAAATTACCAAGAACACCCTTATACCTAATTTTACCCAAAACAAACCCTACTCTAACCAAATTGAACCCTAACTCCCCTAATTCAAGCAGCAGCCGCAGCCCCCACTATCCTAGACACACACATGCAGAAACAAAATGAAAAGAAAAGAAACAAAGAAAGAAACAAAAAAAAGGCAGAGGGAAACGGGGAAGGGAGATCCGAGGGAGGAGAGCGCCAATGGAGGAGGGAGGAGCTCGTGCCATCATCGCGGACCACCGCTGCCACTACGTCCTACTTCTTGCGCCGCCACCGTCGTCCAGGAGGCTGCCGCTACTATTCACCGTCAACGTTCGTCCTCACGGTGTTGCCATTGTCCTTGAAGTTCACGAAAAGAGAGACTGACGAAAGAGGGTGGCGCACACGGGAGAGGAAGAAGCTGCCTCTGCGCCGCCATCGTTGACGAGCTCAGCCACCTCGCTTTTGATGCCACCAAGGGTTAGCTGCTGGTGAGAAGGCACCATCGCGTTGGGGGTTGCCGTCGAGAGGGAAGCCGTCGGGTCGCGCGCGCACGCACACACACACACACACACACACACACACACACACACACACACACACAGAGCAGGGAGCAGAGGAGAGAGAGGGGAGACCCGTGCCCAGCCACCGCCACTTTTGCCGCTCGAGACCCGCTGCCGTTGCCGGAAAAACACTACCAGTAAGGTTTTAAGTATTGGGTTTCATTTCTTTTGAGTTTCCGAAAGCGTTACAATCATTGCATGTTAGTTTCAGTTGCTGTCGCCGGCGTCCAGTCGCCACTGCCACTTGCGGTGGTTGCCGGGGTTGCCGCCAAACCAGTTCAGAGACTGCCGCTGCTTCATTTTGTCATTACAGTAAGTATTTTTGTTTTGGAGACCCCGCGTTAGCATTCTATTACGTGTATTAAAGTATTTGCGATGTTAATGGTCTTAGGAATTAGAAACCGAGTTTGCATCTAACGTTTGAGGCTGTTATGCTATTGAGAAAGCAAGCAGAGTTGAGGTTTTGGTTGTCGTCGATTTGGGTCGAGACGAAAGTATTTCTGTGAGGTATTTGGGTTATGGTTTTGACTTATCGAGGTAGGGGCCTTTTTAAAAAACTACACTTTATGAATTGGAATTATTATATATGGATATTGATGTGAGAAAATGTATCTTTGAGTGATTGTATAAGTCTTATGTATTATTGGTTGTCTTAGATGAATATGAATGCTTGTTTGGCTGAATTATTGTTCAGTTTTGTGAAATGGAATGTTCTGGAAATGCTTCTTTAAAGTTATTTTGTAAAAGCTTTGAAATCGAGTTTATCCTGTTGAAAATTGATTTGAGTTTGAATTGGTGTTCTTGAAATCTGAAAATGATGCACTTTTGGAAACAACTTGATTTTGAACTGATTTGGTTTTGAACCCGTTGAAGAGGGTTGCGGAATGGTTTGGTTGGGACCCAGAAAGGGTGGCAGAGTCCAAGTTTTAGGGGAGGTCTGCCAAAATTCCTATAAAATCTGAGACTTTATTGAAATATTATTTGGAAAATTATGAGTTAAAGACTTCTACTATTTTACTTGGATTATTTAAGAAAGGGATGACTTATGCTTTTGAAATGAATTATTAAAAAAGGAAACTATGATTTAGTCTTGTTTTTTAAGAAAAGTATTATATCTCCTTTGGGAGCAAGTTATTTAGAAGAAACTTATGTTTTAAGGTTGTTTTAAATGTAAAAAGGGTTTGTCTATGAATTTGACTTGAGGGTTTCAATTGGAGGAGTTTCAATGACTTTGAAAGAATGTGAAAGTTTATTGACAAGTCTAATTTTACAATGTTTTAGGAAAAGTTTAAAGCACTCTTTGAATTCTAAGTTTTTCAAGACTAAAACAATCTTTGAGCAGTTTGAAACGATTTATATTTAATCATGGGATTGGAGTTGGTTTTGTTTAAGTAAAATAAATAGTTTTGAAAATGTGTTCGGAGTAATTGATTACACAACTCGGTTTGACTTAGATTCTATTTTATTACTCAAATCAGGAATCCAAGGTTTTAAAGATTTTAAACGAATTTGATGAAATAAATTATGTTATTCTCCCCTAAAAACTTGAGACTCTGCTGAGGAACTTTTGTCACTAAATCCTATTTTAGGATGAATGATTTTGAATCTCTCAGAAAAAACTTTTAATTTGGTGTGGTTTTTGAAAAGTTATGGAAAGATGTTGAGAAAGGTGACTTTGTTTTAAAAAAAGAAATTTACGTTTGAGGAAAAGTGGCTTGTGAGCCTATAATGATTTGAGAAATGGGGAGTTTAAAGTTAAGTCTGGAAGGAATTGATTTTTGATTTCTGGTGCACAAAATTGTGATAATCAACAATGGCGCCAAAGGACTTGGAGCTCTTAAACGTGAATCACACTTTGTCACAATTCCGCACAACTAACCAGCAAGTGCACTGGGTCGTCCAAGTAATAAACCTTACGCGAGTAAGGGTCGATCCCACGGAGATTGTCGGCTTGAAGCAAGCTATGGTCATCTTGTAAATCTCAGTCAGGCGGATTCAAGTGGTTATGGAGGATTGATAATTAAAAGATAAATAAAACATAAAATAAAGATAGAGATACTTGTGTAATTCATTGGTGAGAATATTCCTGATGCTCTGTCAATGGCTACCTCCCATCCTCTCAGTGAAAATATTCCTGATGCTCTGTCACAACATTGGCTAATCAGCTATTGGTTCTCGATCATGTCGGAATAGGATCCATTGATCCTTTTGCGTCTGTCACACGCCCCACACTCGCGAGTTTGAAGCTCGTCACAGTCATCCCATCCCAGATCCTACTCGGAATACCACAGACAAGGTTTAGACTTTTCGGATCTCAAGAATGCTGCCAATTGATTCTCGCCTATACCACGAAGACTCTGATTTCATGGAATGGAAAGCTCGGTTGTCAGGCGAGGCAACCATGCGTCATGAACCAGAAGGCTAAGAGATATGCACTCAATCGAAGGTAGAACGGAGGTGGTTGTCAGGCACGCGTTCATAGGTGAGAATGATGATGAGTGTCACGGATCATCACATTCATCAAGTTGAAGAACAAGTGATATCTTAGAGAAGAAGTAGGCGTGAATTGAATAGAAAAACAATAGTACTTGTATTAATTCATGAAGAACAGCAGAGCTCCACACCTTAATCTATGGTGTGTAGAAACTCCACCGTTGAAAATATAAAAGTGATAATGGTGTTCATTGGCTTCGGCCCCAGAGGGGGAACCAGAAGAACCAAGATGAAAATACAATAGCAAAAGGTCCTATTTATAGAAAACTAGTAGCCTAGGGTTACAGAAATAAGTAATTAATGTAGAAATCTTCTTTCGGGCCCACTTGGTGTGTGCTTGGGCTGAGCATTGAAGCTTCTATGTGTAGAGACTTTTCTTGGAGTTAAACGCCAGCTTTTGTGCCAGTTTGGGCGTTTAACTCCAGCTTTTGTGCCAGTTCCGGTGTTAAACGCCAGAATTCTTGAGCTGACTTAGAATGCCTATTTGGGCCATCAAATCTCAGGCAAAGTATAAACTATTATATATTACTGGAAAGCCCAGGATGTCTACTTTCCAACGCAATTGAGAGTGCGCCAATTGGGCTTCTGTAGCTCCAAAAAATCTACTTCGAGTGCAGGGAGGTCAGAATCCAACAGCATCTGCAGTCCTTTTTCAGCCTTTGAATCAGATTTTTGCTCAGGTCCCTCAATTTCTGCCAGAAAATACCTAAAATCACAGAAAAATACACAAACTCATAGTAAAGTCCAGAATTGTGATTTTTAATTAAAAACTAATAAAAACATAATAAAAATTAACTAAAACATACTAAAAACATACTAAAAACAATGCCAAAAAGCGTATAAATTATCCGCTCATCAATTTCAAAGTAAAGAGATTTGAGAAAAAGCGATTTATGACTTGAGTGATGACTTTATGAGTTTGATGATGTTGGATGGTAGAAGTGCTATTATGTTATGAGCCGGATGGCAGTACATGATAATGAATTATGGCTGGTTGTGGATTATGCTGAGCCGGATGGCTGTATTAATATCAAATTATGAGTGAATATGAATATGGATGATTATTGATTTGATAAAGTGATTGTTACACTTCCAATTATTTGAGATACGAGTTTTTTTGGGTGAAAGCAGTGGCTAGCCACCACGTGCTCCGGGTTAAGACCCAATACTCTGCTGACCCTATGTCGTAAGTGTGGCCGGACACTGTGAAAGTTCCGGATGAGCTTGCCCCCGTGGATAAAAACCAGTGTGGGTGTTGTGTGATTATGATTATGATTGTGAATAACTCGAGTTGGGGATGCACGACAGAGGGACAGTCCAATGGTTAGCTACCAGGACTTGTCAGGTTGGCTTTATAACCGACAGATGGGACTCATCAGCCACTAGGATAGGCATTCATCATATGTATCTATGTGACATTGTTTGGGTGTGTATATTGTACTTGGTTTGCCTATGTGATTAATTGTATTTAACTGTTAATTGTTCTACTTGATCTAACTGCTTGATTGTGTTTGAATCTTCTTACTTGTGTTTGTGACTGAAAAATTGGTTGGATTGCAGTGGATTAGCTGTTGTTTGGATTGTTTGGGCCTAGGGCCATGGTTGATTATGAGATGGGCCGAAGGCCGTGTTTGGTTTGTATTTTTTTGGTTTAGGAAAGTATGAAAAACTAAACTGGTTCAGCATAGACTTAATGAACCTATGCTTGGGACAGCTTGGTCCTTCATGATGTCTAGGAGAAACTTTTAAAAAGGTTTTGGGATTTTTGAAGAGTTGACAATTTTCTCTTTTAAAAAGGATTTCAGATATTTGAATGTATGTTTTTAGTTTTGAAAGGATACATAAGGCGGATATTAATCACTGTACTTTAAAAAGAGTTTTATTTTCACGTATCCTATTATAGTAATTCTCTAACCCTATAGTGAGAACTAGCAAGGACGACGTTCTCACTCCCCCTATAGGTCTCTCTTTTCCAGGTTATGGACGACGAGGTTCGGAAGAACTTATATATTCCTCTTCTGTTTAAAAGATGTTTCGTATTTTATTAGTTACTTTTCCCCTTGCCTTTATCTTTACAAGTTTGTTTAAGAGGGATAGGATCTTGATTATGTAATTCTTGTAAAACTAATAATATGTATATAACGAACTCGGCATTACCGACATAGGCCATAAAGAACCAGCATCTTCCCTTGATGGTAAAGGCATTAATTAATTGAGGAAACCCTCCCACTATTAAGCAAAGAGAAGGAGTCTTGTGGAGCAGCATGGTGAATCGACGGCCTGAGAAATCGACAAATCTAACCTCATCTGGCAGTTCAGACCGAAATTCACCATAAAAATTTGGGGGAAGAGCAACCGTGGCCTGAAAGTAAAATTCGTGGTTACTACAATAATTTGTCCATCAATCACATATCATAATCTCTGCATCATACACTTATGTGACGAAAGAAAGAGATGCACCAAGCAGGAGTCCACACAACAAAAATGCATCTGCGTGCAACTATTGAGAGGAAAAAGCTAGACATGTTCCCCGAAATATAAACGAGCATGAAACATAAACGGGCAGCAGCGGAAATAGCAGTGACTCCATTAGCCAGCAAAATAGTGGCAATCACAAACACAAAAAAAATGAACGAATGAATTGTGCCAAAGCAAAGATAGAGGTTACCAACATACCCAGTATCAAGCAGGTAAGCACGAGTAACCCAGCAAGATTGAAACGATGTTTGTGGGAGGCTGGGTAAGAAACTATACTGAAAGGACCACCAATCTCATGGGAAAAGGGATGGAAAGGACCGGGGACAAAACAAAATAAGCTTGCTTGGCCGGAGATAACCACGAAAAGAGCTTTAACATGCAACAGAAATGGTTAGCCAACTCACCTTTTGTTAAAACAATGATGCATGCGAGCAAATGAGCTAGAATGGCTAACAGATGAAGAAACAATTTTGAACGGGGAAGAAATTTTACAGTTCTCTTTTTTGGGTTAAAAGGAATGGGAGAGAAGAATGGAAAAGTCAAAGTAGTAAATACAATAATTAAATGGAAGCATCTGGTAAGGTGTGTAGGTAATAAAATTAATTTAAGTGTTGAACAGGAGATAAGCCTCAAAATGGTCCCTGAAGTTACCCTCGAGTCTCATAGTGATCCCTGAAGTTAAAAATTACTCATATTCATCCCTGAAGTTACACTCCGGAACTCAGACTCGTCCTTCCGGTCAATTTCGTCCAGCTGGTGCAACCGGAAAGCTGACATGGACTTGTTGGTGACATGCTGTCAGCACAATGGCTAGCTGACGTGGCGACGTAAACTGTTTTGACTCAATTTGGTCCCTAAATTGAGGTTAAAAACCCGAACTCCTAATTGACTCTCTTCTCCATCACACACTCTCTTCTCCTCTCTTCTCCATCGCACCAGAGGTGACTCTCCTCTATTGCTTCTCCTACAGTGTCTTCTACATCTTCAAAAACCACACATTATGGCTAGCGCGAACAACGCAGCTGGGAGCTCTAACAACCCACGATCATTTGGAAGCATCATGAGGAGAATGAATAGAAACAGAGATGCACGTCTGCCAGAATGGTGTGAGTGCGGGTTGAGACCAGTGTTGTGATGGTCAGCGACGGATTCTAATCCAGGGAGACCGTTCGTGGGTTTTCCAAACTACAATGTAAGTGTTTGATGCTATTGTTTGCTATAATTTTGGATGTAAACTTGGTTGATTCACTTTCCAGGGTGCAGACTGCAGGTAAGAGGTGGTGTGGGTTGTTTCTGTGGGTGGATAAAATTCTGGAAGAAGATGCGGTAACATGTGATGGTAGAACAAGCTCTTAAAATGACAACGAAGAATGTGATTATAAGTAAAACAAGCTCTGTTTCATATTAGATATGCAGAGAATCATATGTATGTGATTGCATATGCAATTGTCCCTGTTGAAAATACTAAAAACTGGAGGTGGTTCTTAGAATTACTTCATGAAGACTTGGGAGATTATAAGCAAAACAAGCTCTATTTCATATCAGATAAGTAGAAGGTACATTTTAGAAATTTATTTGTTGTTGTATAATTAGTATTGGCTGTTGTGATAATAGAATAAGTGAGAAGATATTCATTATAGGGTAGTTGGATCACTGCTTATATAATGAACTGCTGTGTATATAATGAACTACTGCTTTACTTAGTAGATGGACTAATGCTTGATGAACTGCTGTGTATATAATGAACTGATTTGTATGTAAAGAATAGGGACCATTTTGATGTCACTTATAACACTGAAGGGACCATTCTGATGTCACTTATGTAACTCTAGAGCTGCTAATGAGGATGCTGCTGTTGCTACAGAGGCTGCTACTGCCCAACCCCTTGCTGCTAATGGTGGTGAAGCCACCCTTGTCCCACAACCCCCACCAAAATTCAGCTTGAACTCAGTCAACTACCCTTGTCACAAACTGATGACTCTCAATAGGTTCAAAAAATTAGATGACATTCATTTTATTATGTGCATGTTCTTATGCACTTTTACTAACTATTTTACATGTCTTCACTAATAGGTTTTGCCTTCTCCTGTGCGACCACCAAAACTCCCTCCCAAAAAGAAGTCCTCCAAACAAGAAAAGGCAACTCCAGGAAGCAACAATCAAGCAGCAACCACCCAACCAGCAACCAGTTAACCCGCAACAAATCATCCATCTCATCCTATGCAAGGTGCATCACAGGGGACCGTTACAAGGCTTGCTAACTTCATGAAGTTTGTTTCCAACCTTGGATTCAGACTACCCAAAAACAAAAGATGAAGACTAGGATTATTACGTTTAGGAGAAGATTATTTTATTTATCTATTTTGATGAAGTAGCGTGCTTTCTGAATTTCGAACACAGTGTTGGGGATTTTAGTGTTCAAAACTTGTGTTCTCAATATGTTCAGAACTTTGATATACTTGTTGAATATTGCCCTGACTCTGTAATGCCTATTTTAAATATGTTTTCTGCATTATGAATATATGAATATGGATTATGACTCCCTTGAATTGAGCTGTGACAGATTTTTTTTTCTTGGTCTCTGATATGCAATTAAGATTAATTCCATTAGATGAATCCATTAGTAGTGCAAGAACAATTATTTACATATAACCTCTTGTTTATTCAAATTCTAAATTATTCTTACACAGTCATGTCAAACAGTTTAATCTGCATTTCTTTCAACCAAAAGGACAGGTACAAGTACATGAACAGAACAACATATGCATATCCCATGTCACATTTTTTTTGCTAAATACAATTGACTCTGTTGCCTATCCAACCTTAAGACAAGAACAACAACTGTAATCAGTAGCAGCAGCATACATGTAAACAGCGAAATCCCCCCTATTTTGAGAACTAACTTCAGAATCTAATCTTCATCCTCCATTCTTTGTTGTCATTTGAAGAGCTTGTTCTACCATCACATATTACCGTATCTTCTTCCAGAATTTTATCCACCCATAGAAATAACTCACACCACCTCTTACCTGCAGTTTGCACCCAGGAAAGTGAATCAACCAAGTTTACATCCAAAATTACAGCAAACAACAGCATCAAACACCTACATTGTAGTTTGGGCAACCCACGAACGGTCTCCTTGGATTAGAATCCGTCGCTGACCATCATAACACTGGTCTCGACCCGCACCCACACCATTCTGGCAGACGCGCATCTCTGTTTCTATTCATTCTCCTCATGATGCTTCCAAATGATCGTGGGTTGTTGGAGCTCCCAGCTGCGTTGCTCGCGCTAGCCATAACGTGTGAATTTTGAAGATGAAGAAGACACTGTAGAGGAGAGTCACCTCTGGTGCGATGGAGAAGAGAGGAGAAGAGAGTGTGCGATGGAGAAAAGAGGAGAAGAGAGTCAATTGGGGGTTAGGGTTTTTAACCTCAATTTAGGGACCAAATTGAGTCAAAACAGTTTATGTTGCCATGTCAGCTAGCTGTTGTGCTGACAGCGTGTCACCAACGAGTCCAAGTCAGCTTTTCGATTGCGCCAGCTGGACGAAGTTAGCCGGAAGGACGAGTCTGAGTTCCGGAGTGCAACTTCAGGGATGAATATGAGTAATTTCTAACTTCAGGGATCACTATGAGGCTCGACGGTAACTTTAGGGACCACTTTGAGACTTATCTCAATAGTTGGGCCATACCAACTAATAAATATTAGCTATTCAGCTTCTGGTAATAACAATCACCATCGATATATTCAATCTTCTTGGTCTAAGAAATTTTCAAGTCGGTTAAAATATTCACCAGAAAAGATGCTGCTTATTGTTTGCCTTGCTACTTGTTTGGTAAACATTATGGTGCTCGCAATGATGGAAAAATACATTTTCAGAGTTAGGATTTAGTAATTGGAAGAAAGTAAACAATGGACTGAATTACGCATTTGTATGTCACGAGGGTTCTAGTCCTAATAATATCTCCCTATAATTTATGTGTGAAATCTTGTGATGATTTAATGGCTTAATCTAAGCATATAGACAAAGTTCTTGATAGGCATAGTGATGAAACTATTTCAAATAATCGCTTAAGATTGAAGATATCTATTGATGCTATTCGATGGATTACATTTCAAGCATGTGCATTTAGAGGCGGCAATGAAAGTCCTGGATCTTTGAATAGGAAAAATTTTATTGAGTTAATTAAACTTTTAGCTTCGTGTAATCAAAATGTTAATAATGTTATCCTTGAAAATTTTCCTAGAAATGCTCAATATATATCTCCCAGTGTTCAAAAAGATATATTGCATATCTTTGCTAGAAAACTGCGTGGAACAATTCGAGAAGAAATTGGTAATTCTAAATTTTGTTTAATTATTGATGAAGCAAGAGATTAGTCAAAGCGAGAACAAATGTCTGTGGTTTTAAGATTTGTAGACAAGCATGATTGTGTTAAAGAAAGATTTTTTGATCTTATACATGTTTCTGATACGTGTTCTTTGACATTGAAAACAGAAATTTCATCAGTTCTTTTTCATCATAATCTTGATGTTCAAAATCTTTGGGGACAAGGTATGATAGAGCTAGTAATATGCGTGGTGAATGAAATGGATTCCAAGCTCTATTTTTGAAAGATTGCCCATTTTCTTATTACATTCATTGTCTTGCTCATCGATTAGAATTAGAACTTATTTCTGCAGCCAAAGAAGTTTGCTATGTTCATCAATTCTTTTCAAAACTTACACTAATTATGAATATTGTGACTATTTCTCCTAAACGTCATGATCAGTTAAGGGTTGCTCAAGCAAATAATGTTGCAAACTTAATTGCCAATGATCAAATTGTGACAGGTAGTGGACTTAATCAAAGAGTTGAAAATACTAGATGGGAGTAGGGGTGGAAACAGGCCAGGCCAGGCCAGGCTTTACTCTTAACAGGCCAGGCCTGTAATAGAGTATATTGGCCTTAGCCTGGCCTGTAGCCTGGTATAGGCTTTTTAATAAGTACTGAGTCTGGCCTGTTGTTAAATCTGGCCTGGCCTGAAGCCTGTCACTAGGCCTGTTTTTTTTTTAATAATAATTAAATTTAAGATATAATTTAATTTTTAAAATTATAAAATATTAAATAATAAATTTATGAATAATATTGATACAAAATACATTTATATAACTAAAGAGACAAATGGCTGAGTGGATAAAGGTATTTTCATAAGATAGAAGACCCAAGTTCAAATCCTTCCAATAGCATTTTTACTAGTATAATAAAACTCTTTATATATATTTGCAGGCTCAGGCCGGCCTGACAGGCCCAACAGGCTATTTCAAAAGCCTAGGCCTGGCCTTTTAAAGAATATAGGCTTTTTTAGTAGCCTGAGCCTGGGCCTATTTCCTATCAGGCCAGGCCAGGTCAGGCTGAACACAGGCCAGGCTGCAGGCCCCTGACAGGCCGCCTGGCCTATTTCCACCCCTAGATGGGAGTCTCATTTGAATTCTGTACGTAGCTTGCTATGCATGTTTGATTCTACTTGTGAAGTTCTTCAAAAAATACTGAAGAAGGCAATTTTTTCACTCGTGGTAATGTTAGTGCTGCTTATGATGTTATCACATCCTTTAAATTTGTCTTTGTTTTGCATTTGATGAGAAATATTTTGGAAGTTGTTAGTCATGATCTTTATCAAGCTTTGCAATGAAAAAATCAAGACATATTGAATGTTTTAACTCTGGTTTTCTACTACCAAGACTTTAATCCAAAGAATGAGAGAATCATGTTGAGAGGCTTTCATAAAAGAAGTTATATTATTTTGTGAGAAACATGAAGTTGAAGTTCCTGATATGAATGCATTGCATATTCCTAGAAGAGGCCAAACTCGCAAAATTGTTAACCAAATTTCAGTGGAGCATCATTACCATGTTAATTTATTTATAGCTGTAATTGATACACAATTGCAAGAGCTTAATGGAAGATTCAATGATAATATGGTAGAATTACTTACTTTAAGTTCAACTTTAGATCCTAGAGATAATTATAAGTTCTTCAGTATCAACAAAGTAGTATGTGAATTAGTAGAACGTTAATGGTTTTATCTGTGACTTCAGTGACCAAGAGAAATTTCACATTAGAATGCAACCTCAACATTATGAACTTGATGTTCCTAATCATGTTGAGTTAACTAACTTGTGCACAATTTCGGAGTTAAGTCAAGGACGATTAACGAAGATAGGAAAGTCTTTAACATGTCATTTGACTGATTGTTTGATTAGCTTGGTATTAACTCTCCCTGTTTCAACTGCTATAACTAAGAGATCTTTTTCAGCTATGAATATTGTGAAGAATAGACTCAGAAACAAAATAGAAGATGAATTTCTTACTAATTGTCTTTTGATTTACATTGAGAAGAAGATTGCTAAAAGATTTGACACAGATTCTATCATCGATGAATTTTATGATATGAAGAATCGACGTGTATCACTTTGTTAGTAAAAAGTACACATATTTTTCTATACTTTAAATATATATTTTCTATTGGTATATTTTTATAATACATCTTACATTATAATTTATTTGTATATTTTTTTAAATATTATATATATTATGGACCCACATGATAACATTTTTGGATCCGTTCCTGATTGTAAAAAGGTTTTGGAGAGAGTATGAATACATGGTGTATTTAGGAATAAAAATAGGTAACAGTTATTTAAATTTTTTTAAAAAATTAAGTATATTTACTAAAGTTTTATTTTAAATGTTGTCTAAAATATAATTTTAGCTACATTGCTAATATTTTAATAGCTACATTGCCAATATTTTAATACATATTAAAAGATAAATGTTACTAAATATCTAAAATATAATAGTGGGTGAATTTGGTAAGCATACTGCTGGCATATAGTTGTTGGCATAAATTTAATTAATTGGAAAGTTACTAAGAATGGTATGGTTTTGGTTTATACAGATAATGATAAATCCTCCGAAACGTCATTTTAGTTAAGGATTCCAAGATTTCAAATTTCACGACAAGGACTTGGTGTTGTACTATATAAACTCGTTTTGTCCTAAGTTATTGTCACACCCATTTTCACTGGAGTTTCATATCCCTTCTTCCAAGTTTCTAAGCTTCTTTGTCCTGTGCTTCGCTTCTTGCTTATTTGAAATAGAGAAAATGGCCATCCAGGCTGAGCACCATGCCCATGGTTTGATTATGTTTTTCTTCTTCTTTTAAAAAAAAAGTATTGGAGCGTTATTTTTTCTTTCTGGGTAGAAAATCCCATATATCTCAATTTGTTTTTTTTTCTAGGTTCCCAAGCTGAGGAAAAGAAGAATGTGCACACCGAAGAAACCAGTGAGCTTGTGTCGGCAAAGGACAGAATGTTTAAGGCCCCAAAAAGCAATGCATTTGGCCAATCTTTCAGGTTTCAGTTCCCCTTTATTTCAATATTCTCTTTTATTTGATTTTTATTTCTTTGATTTAAAATTTATGATTTTAAGCAGCTAACGCCATATATTTGACATAAATTCACTCATCTAAAAAAATTTAAATTAATATAATAAGACATATAAATAATTATATCTCTAATATAAATTTTGACATATATAAAAGTCTTATTTAAACTTAAAATGTGATTGTGCATAGATATTTTTTTTTAAGATTTTTTATCTTAATTTTTTTAATAATAAAAATTAAACTCTAACTTTCTTTAGTAATAGAAAAGACATATAAATTGCTACATTTCTTTATCTAATATTTTTAACAATTTAATTTTGTTTTAAATGTTAAATATGCAACTAATTACATATGTCAATATAATTTAAAAATAAAAAACCTAACTTAAACTTAGTTTGCTCTAATTTTACTACATAAAGGGCGAGAAAAATTTTGTATCTTTGTGACCCACGTTCTCTCAATAAAACTGAGATTTCTTTTTTATATTTTTGAAAGAATTTAATTTTGATCACAAAGTAAAAGACTTTTCATATATATACCAAATCATATATCAATAAATATAACAACTTTTTATATCTAATTACTATTTAAATAATAATTTAAAATATTGTGTAAAATAATTTACAAATTCATAACCCTTCATAAAAAGCTTACATATACCATACAATAATACACATACAAATTTGTAAAAATGGCTTCAGATATCGATCAAAGTGAAATCAGTCTTCTAATGAGATTATTTGGCAGGGATTATGATATTGAAAGTGAAAGACAAAAAGGTGTGGAAGAATTCTATAGATTACAATACATTAATCAGACATATGACTTTGTAAGTCAAATTCTTATTTTCCTCAAACATGTTTATATATACTAATACACAATAACATGAAAGCTCAATGCTAATTCATGAAAATTTCATTTGCTAATAATATAGGTAAAGAAAATGAGGGAGCACTATAAGAAATTGGACAAAGCAGAAATGAGCATATGAAAATGTTGTGAGCTGCTTAATGAAGTAGTGGATGATAGTGATCCTGATTTGGATGAACCTCAAATTCAACATTTATTGCAAACTGCAGAAGCCATTAGAAAAGATTATCCTAACGAAGATTGGTTACATTTGACTGCTCTCATCCATGGTAATTAAATTTGAAATCTTAGATTTTTTTTTCATTTTCTATTATAAAGGTTAATTAGTTTAATTTTAGTTATTTTTTGTCCTTTTATTTTAAGAAAGTTTTTTCATTATTGATAGATAGTTAATATGAATTGACAAATGAATATTTGTTTATTTCAGATCTCGGAAAGATTCTTCACCTTCCTCAATTCGGTGAACTTCCTCAATGGGCTGTTGTTGGTAAGAACTTTCTTATTCTTTATGATATTTTTTTTTTAAATGAAATAATCTTTTGAATATTATGTTTTAGAAATAAAATTTAATTACAATATTTAAAATTAATTATCATTTTAAAACCATAATACAAAACCAAATTTTTATTAAGTCATTATGGCTACATTAAGGTTGAGAGAGTGTAAATAATTAATTATAAAAATATTTGTGTTGTAATTATTTTGATTCAATTTACAATATTTTAAATAAGACACATCCCTATATTTCATGTATAATTATTTTATCAATCTTTAAATTCCCAATTAGCTAGTTTTGGCATGTTACTTTAAATTAAACATTTAACCAAATGATTAAATACATATTTGCAGGAGATACCTTTCCTGTTGGTTGTGCCTTTGATGAAAAAAATGTTCACCACAAGGTAGCCTTCCTCTTCTAACAAAACTGTAAAAATGACCCCTTTTTTTGCATGTCTCTAAAACAATCATGTTAAATTTATATTAAAATTAACAATCAGTATAAAATACATATTAAAATATAAAATACATATTAAAAATAAATTAAATTATACATATATTTATAAATAATATATAATGGTTAATTTTAGTGTATAAATAATATATTTTTATTCTAAAATTATTATCAACCAATAATATAAACTTTTTCTATGCTTCAGTATTTCAAAGAAAACCCAGATAGCAAAAATCCTGCTTATAACACTAAAGATGGAGTCTATAGTAAAGGGTGTGGATTAGACAATGTACTCATGTCATGGGGACATGATGACTATATGTATATGGTGAGTAATTAAATATATAGTTATAATTTATATATAATTTATTTATTATTTTGTTCAAGATATATAATAAATTTATACTTCACTTGAATTTATAGGTAGCAAAGGAAAATGGAACCACTTTACCTTCACCTGGCTTATTCATTATTAGATATCACTCATTTTATCGTAAGTATTTTTATTTACTATGTGCTTTTCCTTTTATGTCATAAGAAGGCATTTTTTGTTGGGCAACAAAAGTTCGTTTTATTTTGTAAACCAAAAAAAAATCATAATTATTTTTTAGAATTTTCTTTCAATAACGATGTATTAAGCTTAAAACTCTTTTGCAGCTTTGCATAAGGAGGGAGCATATACTCATTTCATGAGTGAAGAAGATTTTGAGAACTTGAAGTGGCTTCACATTTTCAAGTTAGTCTTTTTTTAATATATATATATATCAAATAATTTGCACACAGCATTTGGTATTATTACTAATCAATAACATCACCTGTAATTTTATGTATTATGTAGTAAATATGATCTCTATAGCAAAAGCAAAGTTTTGGTGGACGTTGAAAAAGTAAAGCCATACTATCAATCACTTATTGACAAGGTGGGGGCACAAATTTCAAATAGATTATTGCTCATTTTGTTTTATTTGAATTCCTTTTCTTGTTTCTTAATGTGACGTTCTTACTTTTTTTTTTTTTTTGAATGCTTTTATAGTATTTTCCAGCAAAGCTGAAGTGGTGAAGAATCAATATAAGTTAATTAATGGATCTACCTCAAGGGCCTGGAGGGAATTGATTAATTTTCCTTGAGAGCAAGTTAAAAAATAGAGACCGATTGGCGATTGCATATATGTGTTGTAATGTATTAATTTCTATAATTACATATATGTGTTGTAAATCACAAATAGATTACTTTATATGAGACTTTTCAGTGATATATATACTCAATAATATGATGTAAACTATTAAAATGAATGAATGATGGATGAACCTGTATATATATGAATTCTTATTCATACATATCAAAATAACAATCAATTAATATAATCAATCAATTAATACAGTAACTACTAGAAAAAATGATTTTTAGTGACTATTTATTTTGTTTTTAGTGATAATTAAAATAGTCATTAATATAATTACTAGCAATTAGAGATTAACCGTCTTATGTTTTGTCACTAAAAGATTTTAGTGATAATTATATAATTGCCAATAAAGATCTTTTTAATGGCCGCTAAAAATTATCACTTTTTGTAGCAATTATACAATTGTCAATAAAAAAAAATTTTAATGGCCCCTAAAGTTATAATTTTTTGTGACCATTTTCTCAAAATTTTATATGGCTACTAAAAGTAATTCTAAGATTATAATATTATTCACTTTTAGTTGCTATTATTATTTTCGCTAAAACTTTAACACATTTTTTAATTATATTATACTCATTTTATTAAGACTAACAATATATCTTTTTTTCTAAAATCTCAAATTATTTTTCAGATAATTATTATTATTTGTAAATAATATAAATATACTAAAATTAATTACTACAAAATAAAATATTTTATTAAACACAATATCAATAACAAGTTTACATATCTAATCTAGGAAGTAGGTTCTAAAATGTAAAAAATTAAAATAGTAACATCCAATAAAATATGTCTTGTGATTAAAAAACTACAATTAAATGTAATTAGGAAAGGATACAAAAATTTGGTAGAAGTGGGACCAAAAATTAAAATATTGTATAATCAAATATAATATTATATATTTAGTAATATATAATCATGATTAATATTTTTTAATTAAAAATACTAATAAGTGCTTGTTATATAAAAAAATTATCTTAATTCTTATAAATTTTATTTTTTATTTTGGATTCGATAAAATATAAAAATGGTCTATTTTTTAATTAGTTTATTTTATTGAGTATTATTGTGACAATAAATTATATTTTTATGTTTCATATCATAAAAAAATACTATAAAATAATATAAATAAGTTGTTCTAATAATTTTGTTATATGTAATTAAAATATATTCGTGTATAAAATATAAAAAATATAATCATTTAAATGAATTTACTTAATATGTTAAAATTTTTATATCATGATAAAAATACATAAATTTTAAAATAATTTATTTTTATGTATGTACAATAATATATAAAGATTGTTTTAGTTATTATAAATACTAAAGTATTTTTATATGATAATAGGTGTAAAAATTAAGAGAAAAATATTAAAAAACAAAAAGTTTAAATTTTAAAATATTTAAAAATTTATTTAATCCAAAATTAATTGACAATAATATTTTTTTCAATTTAAGGATTATTATTTATTTTTGAGTTTAATAATTTTATTATTTATATAAGACAATTATTTACTCTTCTATTTTTAAATAAAAAATAAAATTATATAGTATATAATAACTTTATATACTTAAAATTATTTATTTTTGTTCAAAAAAAAGACGGGGGCAAAGCCTATGCTTGCCCCTCCTTGGATCTGTCCCTGAATGTAATTGCATATAATATTTGAGTTCTAAGTATTAGCATTTACATTGAACATAATTATACATATACTTATTTTACTATTTTATAATGATAATAAAACCTATTACAAAATTTCAGATAAGAATAACCATAGAAAAGCATGTTTTTTTCACTCTTCAAGCTTTCTGTAATACCCTACCACACACAGCTTTACAATTAAATCATAAATTAAAGGTTGCGAGGCATTATGATACCTAAAAGAAAGATACATATATAATATTTGAAGAATAATAATATCATTAGGAGCCTGTGAAAATTTTTTTAAACAATTGACAGCCGTTAATCACACTCAAATCATGTTAATGCAAGTGAACATCGTATACAAAAGCAAAACAGGTTTACATATATAGGTACGTAAGTTCTGAAATAAGATATTTAATAATTATTAGTTTCGACCCGTGAAGAAAAAGCCGGCTAGAATATTACACCAGAATATTCCTGTTTTTCCAAATAAAAACTTCTAATAGGAATATACAAAAAAGATTTCAAAAGTAGAGAAAACTCTAAATAAATAAAAGTGAACTTCAAAAGAATATCCTTCATTTCGCCAAACAGAATCTCACACACTCAACGAGGTGCGTCACACCCTATATTTGAAAAATAGAAAAACCACGATGGGTGAGAATTCGAAGGTTCCCAGTAGAGTAATAGTTCCAAATAAAGACTATATAAAGAGATATGAACCCACTAGACAATCCTAATTCTCCAACTTCACAGAAGTTCAAGTCCAGGATTTTAGCTAATCCCAACTGGGTCAATTTGCTAAAGTCTCAGCGTTATCAATTACCTCTAACCTCAATCATTTCCAATATAATCTCATCTTTACTCCTAATATCCAATTACTCGGTTCAGTATTCAGTTCGGTAATTTCAATCACAAAAAAAAAAATCAATACGGAGTTAATTGCTAATTTTAACATACTTTGAACTACCAACGATCTCATTCATTCACATAGTCATAATCACCATTAATTTCAAGTCTCAAGTCTCAATTGTGAAACCATACACAAAAAATAAGAAGTACAAAACAAATACAACTAAAGAGCAATCACAACAAATAGTACATTTAACAGTTAACAGAAATTCAATTGGACAAACCAAAATAGTTATGCACACTCAAACAATAGCAAACAAATGCACATAATATATGCTTGTCCTATTGGCTGTGAGCTCACTTGTCGGTTAAACTGCTTGACTCGACACATCCGGTAGTGAACTCGGACATGATCTCTCGGTTGTGCATCTTCAGAAGGAATATAAACGAATGAGAGTATCTTTTCCCCTTCTCTTGGAGGAATTATGAAGGAGTGTGTCTTTCCACATACGAAAGAATGTGCGTTTTCACCTTGTAACCAGAGAGAAATGTGCTATCAGGGATATAGTGCCCGCCACACTTTTGGGATATAGTGCCCGCCACATTCTTGAGATATGGTGTCCTACACACTCTTGGGATATAATTTCCGCCACACTTTTCAATCATAATCACAATCAAAATTGAAACCACCATCCTAACCACAGTTGGAAATTGAACCGAAGAGAATCCTCAACCTTCTATCCAATCCCCGATGCAACAAGGGAGGGAATTCTCAACCTTAAACTTTTTCTTCGCAATAAGAGAGGGAATCCTTCATCCTCAACTTACCACTTTAATTATCACTTTACTTTTTGAATGTCTATCTTGTGAAACTTGCCCTCTATTGTGTTTTTCCAATTTTGGTAAAGTCTTGAAAACCATATAACCTTTTGCATCGAGCATTCTGGTATCTTCTGCCTTACACCATGCTCTATCCTTATATCTAAATCTTATAGCTATTCAGTATTTTACATATATATATATATGCTAAACTTTCTTACTTATTTAAAAGCATTTAGAAAGCAGAGTACTGATTCTTTGTATTACCTTATGTATTCTTTTATTTTTCGAGGACGAAAAGTTTTATAAGGTGGGTGGAATGTAAGACCCAGAACTTTTAAAAAGTTACTATGAACTAATTTTAAATTATATATATTTGTTTATAGTTTTAAGTTCAAAAATTATTTTATTGAAGATAATTAAAGGTAGTTTTGATTAATTGGATTTGAAACAAATTAAGGTTTTTATCCAAACACTATAATTTTGAATTATCTTCCTATTTACCAATGTTTTGAAAACCGGACCGGACCGGCCGGTTCAACCGGGTTAACCGAAAACCGGTCACCTAGCCGGTCCGGTCCACCTACAAAACCGTGCTGCCAAACACCGGTCAGAAAACTGGTCGAACCGGTGGTTAACCGGCAAACCGGACGAACCGGTCCAGTTTCTTTAAGTACCGGTTTTCCCCCGTCAATGAAAATGGCGTCGTTTGGTTTTTTTTTTTAAAATAAAGAAAAAACGCCGAAGAGTGAAGAATGCGTTGCAGTTAAATCCCTAATCACTAATCAATTAAACTCTTCCAAGAAGGCAAGACCACTCCCACTCCCAAAGTCCCAACCCTAAGCTCTTCTAGGCTGGAGCTTCTGTATGCGAAGGAGAACCGACACCGTGAATCGAGGGTCACTGTCGCGGGTAGTCCGTCACCGTCGCTCACCATCGCGGGTCGTCGCCCACCGCCGCGGGTCGTCACTCACCGCCGCGGGTCGTCGCTCACGATTCTGTTCTCTATTTCGAGGCTCGAGCTTCTGGCCTTCTGTTCTCTACTTCATCTTGCAGTAAGTTCTGGTTTCTGGCTCTTTCTTCTGTTCTTGGCTTCTTGGTGTTTTCATTTTTTGTTCTGGGCTTTTGATCTTCTATTCATATTCCTGTAATTTTTTTATTTTGTTTTTGGCTTCTATTCTTCTATTCATTTTTTGTTCTGGGCTTCTGTTCTTGACTTCTTGTGTTCATATTCTGTTTTTATTCCTGGCTTCTGTTCTTCTTCAATATATCAATTATTATATGATTAATGAAATGTTAAATAAATTTGTTGCATGTTGAATTTGAGAATTAATTTGATGTATGTTGAATTTGAGAATTTTGCTTTGCTCTATTCTTCTATTTCGATCTGTTTTCAATTCTGCTCTGTTCAATTTAGATGGAACAGTCATAAAATGATCAGCAACAATAACATAATACTGTACAAGAAATTTGGATTTTTTATTTGCGTTTTACAGAAATTTTCAATTTGTTTAGTGTGCAATAGCATTGCTATACTTTGTACTAGGGTAGATAATTTTCTATGTCAATTGATAAAGTGTGTGTTCAGGCCCATTGTTGGTCCAAACCCTATAACAGAACTTTGTTATGAATGAATGATCTTGTTTTCAATGGATGCTGATTGTTGCTTGTGTGGTTTGTTTGTTACAGAAAGTACAAAAGGCTCTTTTGCAATCCGATGTTCACTCAAAATTTGCTTGAGTTTTTTATTTATTTTGAATGCTATATAGAATATTTTGGATTCTGGATTCTGGATTATGTGATTCTGGATTTTTTTTAATGCTATATTCAAGGTTGTGATTTGTATATTGAATTTTTTTTATAATTTCACTGTATATTTAATTAAACCGGTTTAACCACGGTTTGACCCCGGTCAGACCAATGAACCACTGAACCAATTACTTGACCGGTTCAATGACCGGTCCGGTTCTCAGAACCTTTCTATTTACAATTTAAAGTCTTGGAAATTCAAAAAAAATAATTATATTTGGCTATTTAAATTAGAATTTTATTTAATTTTACAATTATTGAACTATTTTCTATATTTAAATTACAAAATTAGTAGTTGTAAAATAATAAGATTTTTATATGATATTCTTTGTATAAATAAATACTTTAGGTTTTTGTTAATAAAGAAAATTAATTATATTGTATTATGTTTTCAATTAGAGCATTTGATTGAGATTAATTAGTACTTTGATACAACAAATAATATTTTTAACTAGTTTTAAGGATTAAATTAGATTTCAAATTAATTCTCTATAACCCCCTAATTTTTATTAAAATTACCAAGAACACCCTTATACCTAATTTTACCCAAAACAAACCCTACTCTAACCAAATTGAACCCTAACTCCCCTAATTCAAGCAGCAGCCGCAGCCCCCACTATCCTAGACACACACATGCAGAAACAAAATGAAAAGAAAAGAAACAAAGAAAGAAACAAAAAAAAAGGCAGAGGGAAACGGGGAAGGGAGATCCGAGGGAGGAGAGCGCCAATGGAGGAGGGAGGAGCTCGTGCCATCATCGCGGACCACCGCTGCCACTACGTCCTACTTCTTGCGCCGCCACCGTCGTCCAGGAGGCTGCCGCTACTATTCACCGTCAACGTTCGTCCTCACGGTGTTGCCATTGTCCTTGAAGTTCACGAAAAGAGAGACTGACGAAAGAGGGTGGCGCACACGGGAGAGGAAGAAGCTGCCTCTGCGCCGCCATCGTTGACGAGCTCAGCCACCTCGCTTTTGATGCTACCAAGGGTTAGCTGCTGGTGAGAAGGCACCATCGCGTTGGGGGTTGCCGTCGAGAAGGAAGCCGTCGGGTCGCGCGCGCACGCACACACACACACACACACACACACACACACACACACACACACACGCACGCACGCACGCACGCACGCACACACACACACACACACACACACACACACACACACACACACACACACACACACACACACACAGAGAGAGAGAGAGAGCAGGGAGCAGAGGAGAGAGAGGGGAGACCCGTGCCCAGCCACCGCCACTTTTGCCGCTCGAGACCCGCTGCCGTTGCCGGAAAAACACTACCAGTAAGGTTTTAAGTATTGGGTTTCATTTCTTTTGAGTTTCCGAAAGCGTTACAATCATTGCATGTTAGTTTCAGTTGCTGTCGCCGGCGTCCAGTCGCCACTGCCACTTGCGGTGGTTGCCGGGGTTGCTGCCAAACCGGTTCAGAGACTGCCGCTGCTTCATTTTGTCATTACAGTAAGTATTTTTGTTTTGGAGACCCCGCGTTAGCATTCTATTACGTGTATTAAAGTATTTGCGATGTTAATGGTCTTAGGAATTAGAAACCGAGTTTGCATCTAACGTTTGAGGCTGTTATGCTATTGAGAAAGCAAGCAGAGTTGAGGTTTTGGTTGTCGTCGATTTGGGTCGAGACGAAAGTATTTCTGTGAGGTATTTGGGTTATGGTTTTGACTTATCGAGGTAGGGGCCTTTTTAAAAAACTACACTTTATGAATTGGAATTATTATATATGGATATTGATGTGAGAAAATGTATCTTTGAGTGATTGTATAAGTCTTATGTATTATTGGTTGTCTTAGATGAATATGAATGCTTGTTTGGCTGAATTATTGTTCAGTTTTGTGAAATGGAATGTTCTGGAAATGCTTCTTTAAAGTTATTTTGTAAAAGCTTTGAAATCGAGTTTATCCTGTTGAAAATTGATTTGAGTTTGAATTGGTGTTCTTGAAATCTGAAAATGATGCACTTTTGGAAACAACTTGATTTTGAACTGATTTGGTTTTGAACCCGTTGAAGAGGGTTGCGGAATGGTTTGGTTGGGACCCAGAAAGGGTGGCAGAGTCCAAGTTTTAGGGGAGGTCTGCCAAAATTCCTATAAAATCTGAGACTTTATTGAAATATTATTTGGAAAATTATGAGTTAAAGACTTCTACTATTTTACTTGGATTATTTAAGAAAGGGATGACTTATGCTTTTGAAATGAATTATTAAAAAAGGAAACTATGATTTAGTCTTGTTTTTTAAGAAAAGTATTATATCTCCTTTGGGAGCAAGTTATTTAGAAGAAACTTATGTTTTAAGGTTGTTTTAAATGTAAAAAGGGTTTGTCTATGAATTTGACTTGAGGGTTTCAATTGGAGGAGTTTCAATGACTTTGAAAGAATGTGAAAGTTTATTGACAAGTCTAATTTTACAATGTTTTAGGAAAAGTTTAAAGCACTCTTTGAATTCTAAGTTTTTCAAGACTAAAACAATCTTTGAGCAGTTTGAAACGATTTATATTTAATCATGGGATTGGAGTTGGTTTTGTTTAAGTAAAATAAATAGTTTTGAAAATGTGTTCGGAGTAATTGATTACACAACTCGGTTTGACTTAGATTCTATTTTATTACTCAAATCAGGAATCCAAGGTTTTAAAGATTTTAAACGAATTTGATGAAATAAATTATGTTATTCTCCCCTAAAAACTTGAGACTCTGCTGAGGAACTTTTGTCACTAAATCCTATTTTAGGATGAATGATTTTGAATCTCTCAGAAAAAACTTTTAATTTGGTGTGGTTTTTGAAAAGTTATGGAAAGATGTTGAGAAAGGTGACTTTGTTTTAAAAAAAGAAATTTACGTTTGAGGAAAAGTGGCTTGTGAGCCTATAATGATTTGAGAAATGGGGAGTTTAAAGTTAAGTCTGGAAGGAATTGATTTTTGATTTCTGGTGCACGAAATTGTGATCATCAACAATGGCGCCAAAGGACTTGGAGCTCTTAAACGTGAATCACACTTTGTCACAATTCCGCACAACTAACCAGCAAGTGCACTGGGTCGTCCAAGTAATAAACCTTACGCGAGTAAGGATCGATCCCACGGAGATTGTCGGCTTGAAGCAAGCTATGGTCATCTTGTAAATCTCAGTCAGGCGGATTCAAATGGTTATGGAGGATTGATAATTAAAAGATAAATAAAACATAAAATAAAGATAGAGATACTTGTGTAATTCATTGGTGAGAATTTCAGATAAGCGTATGAAGATGCTTTGTTCCTCCTGAACCTCTGCTTTCCCATTGCCTTCTTCCAATCATTCATACTCCCTTCCATGGCAAGCTTATGTTGGGTTTCGCCGTTGTCAATGGCTACCTCCCATCCTCTCAGTGAAAATATTCCTGATGCTCTGTCACAACATTGGCTAATCAGCTATTGGTTCTCGATCATGTCGGAATAGGATCCATTGATCCTTTTGCGTCTGTCACACGCCCCACACTCGCGAGTTTGAAGCTCGTCACAGTCATCCCATCCCAGATCCTACTCGGAATACCACAGACAAGGTTTAGACTTTTCGGATCTCAAGAATGCTGCCAATTGATTCTCGCCTATACCACGAAGACTCTGATTTCATGGAATGGAAAGCTCGGTTGTCAGGCGAGGCAACCATGCGTCATGAACCAGAAGGCTAAGAGATATGCACTCAATCGAAGGTAGAACGGAGGTGGTTGTCAGGCACGCGTTCATAGGTGAGAATGATGATGAGTGTCACGGATCATCACATTCATCAAGTTGAAGAACAAGTGATATCTTAGAGAAGAAGTAGGCGTGAATTGAATAGAAAAACAATAGTACTTGTATTAATTCATGAAGAACAGCAGAGCTCCACACCTTAATCTATGGTGTGTAGAAACTCCACCGTTGAAAATACAAAAGTGATAATGGTGTTCATTGGCTTCGGCCCCAGAGGGGGAACCAGAAGAACCAAGATGAAAATACAATAGCAAAAGGTCCTATTTATAGAAAACTAGTAGCCTAGGGTTACAGAAATAAGTAATTAATGTAGAAATCTTCTTTCGGGCCCACTTGGTGTGTGCTTGGGCTGAGCATTGAAGCTTCTATGTGTAGAGACTTTTCTTGGAGTTAAACGCCAGCTTTTGTGCCAGTTTGGGCGTTTAACTCCAGCTTTTGTGCCAGTTCCGGTGTTAAACGCCAGAATTCTTGAGCTGACTTAGAATGCCTATTTGGGCCATCAAATCTCAGGCAAAGTATAAACTATTATATATTACTGGAAAGCCCAGGATGTCTACTTTCCAACGCAATTGAGAGTGCGCCAATTGGGCTTCTGTAGCTCCAAAAATCTACTTCGAGTGCAAGGAGGTCAGAATCCAACAGCATCTGCAGTCCTTTTTCAGCCTTTGAATCAGATTTTTGCTCAGGTTCCTCAATTTCTGCCAGAAAATACCTAAAATCACAGAAAAATACACAAACTCATAGTAAAGTCCAGAATTGTGATTTTTAATTAAAAACTAATAAAAACATAATAAAAATTAACTAAAACATACTAAAAACATACTAAAAACAATGCCAAAAAGCGTATAAATTATCCGCTCATCAATTTCAAAGTAAAGAGATTTGAGAAAAAGCGATTTATGACTTGAGTGATGACTTTATGAGTTTGATGATGTTGGATGGTAGAAGTGCTATTATGTTATGAGCCGGATGGCAGTACATGATAATGAATTATGGCTGGTTGTGGATTATGCTGAGCCGGATGGCTGTATTAATATCAAATTATGAGTGAATATGAATATGGATGATTATTGATTTGATAAAGTGATTGTTACACTTCCAATTATTTGAGATACGAGTTTTTTTGGGTGAAATCAGTGGCTAGCCACCACGTGCTCCGGGTTAAGACCCAATACTCTGCTGACCCTATGTCGTAAGTGTGGCCGGACACTGTGAAAGTTCCGGATGAGCTTGCCCCCGTGGATAAAAACCAGTGTGGGTGTTGTGTGATTATGATTATGATTGTGAATAACTCGAGTTGGGGATGCACGACAGAGGGACAGTCCAATGGTTAGCTACCAGGACTTGTCAGGTTGGCTTTATAACCGACAGATGGGACTCATCAGCCACTAGGATAGGCATTCATCATATGTATCTATGTGACATTGTTTGGGTGTGTATATTGTACTTGGTTTGCCTATGTGATTAATTGTATTTAACTGTTAATTGTTCTACTTGATCTAACTGCTTGATTGTGTTTGAATCTTCTTACTTGTGTTTGTGACTGAAAAATTGGTTGGATTGCAGTGGATTAGCTGTTGTTTGGATTGTTTGGGCCTAGGGCCATGGTTGATTATGAGATGGGCCGAAGGCCGTGTTTGGTTTGTATTTTTTTGGTTTAGGAAAGTATGAAAAACTAAACTGGTTCAGCATAGACTTAATGAACCTATGCTTGGGACAGCTTGGTCCTTCATGATGTCTAGGAGAAACTTTTAAAAAGGTTTTGGGATTTTTGAAGAGTTGACAATTTTCTCTTTTAAAAAGGATTTCAGATATTTGAATGTATGTTTTTAGTTTTGAAAGGATACATAAGGCGGATATTAATCACTGTACTTTAAAAAGAGTTTTATTTTCACGTATCCTATTATAGTAATTCTCTAACCCTATAGTGAGAACTAGCAAGGACGACGTTCTCACTCCCTATAGGTCTCTCTTTTCCAGGTTATGGACGACGAGGTTCGGAAGAACTTATATATTCCTCTTCTGTTTAAAAGATGTTTCGTATTTTATTATTTACTTTTCCCCTTGCCTTTATCTTTACAAGTTTGTTTAAGAGGGATAGGATCTTGATTATGTAATTCTTGTAAAACTAATAATATGTATATATGTATGTATGTATTCTTTGTAAGTATTATAATTTGTATTGAAAGTATGGATGTATGTTTGGAAAAATACGTGTTAAGTTCAAACAGGCTCATATTTTAGTATTAAATATTTTAAGAGTCGTCGTAATATCTGAGCTATCAGAATGGCGCAGTCGAAAGCGTGACATTTTGATAGTTTGGGTGTTACAATAGTGTCGTAGGTGAAAAATGTGAGTCAAAATTATTTCAATTTTCAATAATAAATAACAGCAGAAATTTACTTACTTATTCGAAAGGACCTAAACTCCCAAATTGAAGAGAACAAAAAAGAAGAGAATGAAAATTTAGTTTACAAGATTGAAAATATGTGAGTCAAAATTGTTTCAATTAATATTACACTTTATAAAATAAACTTACACTGTAGTAGTAGACCTCGTAATAACTGCTATATATTTGAGCGAATAGGTGCTATCCCTTTTTAGCCATTATTTTCTAATGTATGCGAGAAAAAAAAAAGTGTGAAGCTTAACTCACATAGATCATCATAGATGCAAATTCCATAGCTTATTGACACAACCTGGTGGAAAAGAGTAGTAATAAGTTATAACAAGCTAAGAAACATAATGATAATAAATTATAATAGCTAACATAACTAAAGCTATCTTCCATAAACAAAGTTTTTCAATAAACATTTGTATTAAGAAATACCTTGCTTCTGAACTCTGAATCAATAAATCAGTTGAACAAAAACATAGCTTAAAATTATAATTTGCAACTAGCTGAATATAATTTAAAGGATTTTGTAAATAAATGACAATAACAACAATAATGGGAATCAGATCAAAAGAATAAGAGGATTGAGATTTGTGCTTACAGAGATCTTCCGGCGTGGAGAACTGGTGGTGATCGGTGGGTTTGTTCTTGGAATTTCTCCTTCTCTTTGCAGTTCTGATTCAATCACTCATGCACACTACGATCAAATTAGAATAATGTTACTTTCTTATGCAGACAATACTTTGGAACAAAATTAAAACGAAATCAGAACAAGCATGAAATGAAAAAGAGACAACCAAAATTGAGAATAATAAAATCCTAGAATTAGATTAAGATTGAGAAAGGTTTGAAGGAGAATAAATCACGATCCAAAGAAAGAGAGATGAAGAGATTATACTGGAGAATAGTTTTTCATTCTTGATTTCAAAGGAAACAGCGATTGTGAGCACCGATTGGAAGAAGAGTATGAGCATGCAATGGCTCGTGAGTCATGAGCAGGGACGGATACATGGGGGAGGGGGCAAGTGGATACCTGGGCCCCTAACTTTTATAAAAAATATTAGTAGTATAATGATTTTTAAAGTTTTTTAAATCCCTAAACACTACATTCTCTTTCTTCATGTTCCTTGTTCCTTTTGACGCTCGGTATTCTTTTGGAGGCATAGCCACGCCCTCACATCACTGTCAAGTGTCACAAGTTTTCAATCATATCATTATATCAATTAAAGCAAAGGTACTCACTACTCATTCTACTTTTTACTTCTTTTATATAATTGTATAAAATTATTAATTAACAAATCATATTTTTTGACTATAAAATAATACAATTTTATGTTTTTTATGCTCACATAGATAAATTGGCTTATCCATATTTAGGATTTATTCTCTCTCTTTTTTTCGTTTCTTTTTTTTTTTAGTGAAATTGATAGTGACTTAGTGAAAAAATATTGTTATTGATGTTTAATTAATAAAAAATATTTAGACTTTGTTTATTCTTGTGAATATATAATTATTTGAATTCTTTTTTTTATCAGGTAAAAAGAAACTAGAACATTTTATGATGAGAAAGCAAAGTAAAATTGATGCAATTTTTAAGAGAAAAAGTTACTAATAATGTTGGAGTTCAAACAAGTCAACCCTCAAATCTTATTTCACAAGAAGTTCAAGTAAGTGAACTCTCTAATCATACTCAAAATACACATCAACATGAAGCCAAAGTTCCAATATTAGAAAGAGATATTGATATCTCTTTACTAGAAAGGGATCCAAGAAAGCGACGTCCGATTTGATAGTATAATGTCAATGAACGTGATAATATTTGTAGAGCATATATAATAGTTGGGGAGATAAGCCTCAAAGTGGTCCCTGAAGTTATCCTCGAGTCTCATAGTGATCCCTGAAGTTAAAAATTACTCATATTCATCCCTGAAGTTACACTCCGGAACTCAGACTTGTCCTTCGGGTCAATTTCGTCCAGCTGGCACAACCGGAAAGCTGACATGGACTCGTTGGTGACACGCTGTCAGCACAACGGCTAGCTGACGTGGCGACGTAAACTGTTTTGACGCAATTTGGTCTCTAAATTGAGGTTAAAAACCCTAACTCCTAATTGACTCTCTTCTCCATCGCACACTCTCTTCTCCTCTCTTCTCTATCACACCAGAGGTGACTCTCTTCTATTGCTTCTCTTACAGTGTCTTCTACATCTTCAAAAACCACACGTTATGGCTAGCGCAAACAACGCAGCTGGGATCTCTAACAACCCACGATCATTTGGACGCATCATGAGGAGAATGAATAGAAACAGAGATGCACGTCTGCCAGAATGGTGTGAGTGCGGGTTGAGACCAGTGTTGTGATGGTCAGCGACGGATTCTAATCCAGGGAGACCGTTCGTGGGTTTCCCAAACTACAATGTAAGTGTTTGATGCTATTGTTTGCTGTAATTCTGGATGTAAACTTGGTTGATTCACTTTCCAGGGTGCATACTGCAGGTAACAGGTGGTGTGGGTTGTTTCTAGGGGTGGATAAAATTCTGGAAGAAGATGCGGTAACATGTGATGGTAGAACAAGCTCTTCAAATGACAACGAAGAATGTGATTATAAGCAAAACAAGCTCTGTTTCATATTAGATATGCAGAGAATCATATGTATGTGATTGCATATGCAATTGTCCCTGTTGAAAATACTAAAAACTGGAGGTGGTTCTTGGAATTACTTCATGAAGACTTGGGAGATTATAAGCAAAACAAGCTCTGTTTTATATCAGATAAGTAGAAGGTACGTTTTAGAAATTTATTTGTTGTTGTATAATTAGTATTGGCTGTTGTGATAATAGAATAAGTGAGAAGATATTCATTACAGAGTAGTTGGATCACTGCTTATATAATGAACTGATGTGTATATAATGAACTACTGCTTTACTTAGTAGATGGACTAATGCTTGATGAACTGCTGTGTATATAATGAACTGATTTGTATGTAAAGAATAGGGACCATTTTGATGTCACTTATAACACTGAAGGGACCATTCTGATGTCACTTATGTAACTCTAGAGCTGCTAATGAGGATGCTGCTGTTGCTGCAAGGCTGCTGCTGCCCAATCCCTTGCTGCTAATGGTGGTGAAGCCACCCTTGTCCCACAACCCCCACCGAAATTCAGCTTGAACTCAGTCAACTACCCTTGTCACAAACTGATGACTTTCAATAGGTTCAAAAAATTAGATGCATTCATTTTATTATGTGCATGTTCTTATGCACTTTTACTAACTATTTTACCTGTCTTCACGAATAGGTTTTGCCTTCTCCTGTGAGGCCACCAAAACTCCCTCCCAAAAGGAAGTCCTCCAAACAAGAAAAGGCAACTCCAGGAAGCAACAATCAAGCAGCAACCACCCAATCAGCAACCAATTAACCCGCAACAAATCATCTGTCTCATCCTATGCAAGGTGCATCACAGGGGACCGTTACAAGGCTTGCTAACTTCATGAAGTTTGTTTCCAACCTTGGATTCAGACCACCCAAAAACAAAAGATGAAGACTAGGATTATTACGTTTAGGAGAAGATTATTTTATTTATCTATTTTGATGAAGCAGCGTGCTTTCTGAATTTTGAACACAGTGTTGGGGATTTTAGTGTTCAAAACTTGTGTTCTTAATATGTTGAGAACTTTGATATACTTGTTGAATATTGCCCTGACTCTGTAATGCCTATTTTAAATATGTTTTCTGCATTATGAATATATGAATATGGATTATGATTCCCTTGAATTTAGTTGTGACAGATTTTTTTTTCTTGGTCTCTGATATGCAATTAAGATTAATTCCATTAGATGAATCCATTAGTAGTGCAAGAACAATTATTTACATATAACCTCTTGTTTATTCAAATTCCAAATTATTCTTACACAGTCATGTCAAACAGTTTAATCTGCATTTCTTTCAACCAAAAGGACAGGTACAAGTACATAAACAGAACAACATATGCATATCCCATGTCACATTTTTTTTGCAAAATTCAATTGACTCTGTTGCCTATCTAAGCTTAAGACAAGCACAACAACTGTAATCAGTAGCAGCAGCATACATGTAAACAGCAAAATCCCCCTCCCCATTTTGAGAACTCTAACTTCAGAATCTAATCTTCATCCTCCATTCTTTGTTGTCATTTGAAGAGCTTGTTCTACCATCACATATTACTGCATCTTCTTCCAGAATTTTATCCACCCACAGAAACAACTCACACCACCTCTTACCTGTAGTCTGCACCCAGGAAAGTGAATCAACCAACTTTACATCCAGAATTACAGCAAACAACAGTATCAAACACTTACATTGTAGTTTGGGCAACCCACAAATGGCCTCCCTGTATTAGAATCCATCACTGACCATCACAACACTGGTCTCGACCCGCACCCACACCATTCTGGCAGACGCACATCTCTGTTTCTACTCATTCTCCTCATGATGCTTCCAAATGATCGTGGGTTGTTGGAGCTCCCAGCTGCGTTGCTCGTGCTAGCCATAACGTGTGGATTTTGAAGATGGAGAAGACACTGTAGAGGAGAGTCATCTCTGGTGCGATGGAGAAGAGAGGAGAAGAGAGTGTACGATGGAAAAAAAGGAGAAGAGAGTCAATTGGGGGTTAGGGTTTTTAACCTCAATTTAGGGACCAAATTGAGTCAAAACAGTTTACGTTGCCATGTCAGCTAGCTGTTGTGCTGACAGCGTGTCACGAACGAGTCCAAGTCAGCTTTCCGGTTGCGCCAGCTAGACGAAATTGGCCGGAAGGACGAGTCTGAGTTCCGGAGTGCAACTTCAGGATGAATATGAGTAATTTTTAACTTCAGGGATCACTATGAGGCTCGACGATAACTTTAGGGACCACTTTGAGACTTATCTCGTTGAACAGATTAGAATGATGTATAGTGCATAGTGTTAAATATATATATATATATATATATAATATAATATAGTAAAGTAATATAATAGTTATTTAGGAATAAATATATAGTATAGTATGTATAGCATATGTAGTATATAGAAATAAAGAATATATTCTTTCTCTCTTCTATATTATAATATGTATATATAGAAAATAAATAATATATTTTATTTATATATATATATATATATATATAGAATAGTATATTATAAAAAAGTATATAATGATTATAAAGAATAATGAATATATATATATATATATATATATATATATATATATATATATATTATGATATTATAATATAATAATAATAGAATAGTATAGAATGTAGATATGTTGATTTTTTTTATTTATTAGCTTTGTTGTAATCTAAGTTATAAATAAATCTAATTATAAATTATAAATGATCATTTATCAATTATCAATATCAATATCAATTATCAATAAATATCAATCAATGTATCCTCAAGCGACGTAAGCTGAATATATGACGAAATCAGGAACGTACATTATTCACATGATTAAATATATTTCTACAATGATGTATATTAATATTTTATCCACGCATATAAATTTATGATTATCATCATCGAGATGGTCGAGGCAAAGTTGGGGCGCATGAAACTAATACGATACTAATTTATATAGTACACTGTATGATAATTATAAATAATATAATATATATTAGATACATAAGATATATATATATATATATATATATATATAATATATAAGAAATTATAAAACACACAGCATAGTTATCCATAAGCCTGACTCGAACTCCAAAGCTTTAAAACGCACTGGACCACAAGTCCGGGGATAAATTACAAAAGAAAAGAAACAAAACACGATCCATGACATGACAAAACACAAATGAAGAAAAGCGAAGAGTTGAATTTAAACATGAAACTTGGATTAGGCATGAGTAGGAGGATATATATATATAAGAAATTATAAAACACACAGCATAGTTATCCATAAGCCTGACTCAAACTCCAAAGCTTTAAAATGCACTGGACCACAAGTCCGGGGATAAATTAACAAAAGAAAAGAAATAAAACACGATCCACGACATGACAAAACACAAATGAAGAAACAACGAAGAGTTGAATTTAAACATGAAACTTGGATTAGGCATGAGTAGGAGGATCCTTGGTCGCAAGGCAATATCGCAAAAAAAATCTAACGACGAATCCACTCAGAGAAGCTGGCAGCATCTGCAGCTAAAAACATCATTAGAAACTTCTAATGCTTACCTACCCATTGCACCCATTAGTAAAAAAAAAAACCAACATTTGTGGGAGAGAGAAAACCACAACACCATTTGTTAATATTAAAAACTTTGGCCGTTACCTCGTGCAACGGGCGGACTAAGAGATCGCGTCTGCAAACCGAGGTCAACTTGGCCCACCAGACTCGCTTGTGAAGTAGTCGAGGCAAAATAGACAGGACAACAAAGGCTGTTGGTTGAGTTTTGTGGACTGCCGAAGGCGTTGCTAAGAACAGGAGAGGTGGGAGGAGTGTATTCTATGGAAAATGGAGGTATAACGTCGCCGGTGTGGAAGACATCACGAGAAAGGACGCTGTACAGTGAGGATTAACACTACTAAGTGTTGGAGCAGTGAAGTTGCTTCGAGAATGTGGCCTTGGATACACAATGCGGGATCCGTCAAGGTTCCTTATAGAGATGCATAGAGTGCCATCACCTTCATAGTAGGCGCGCAACCAAGCCCCATGCCTTATGTTGTACGCGGCAACCATGGAACGAAATCCCTCGGAGAAAAAAAGCATTGTTACCAACCTTGTCTAACATGACGCGAAACTCATTCCCATGGTTGTCCTTAAACATCATGAAATCACCGAGTTCATGACGAAAAGCGCGATAAAATGAACCGGGACTGGAAATCAAATATAGACCTTGGCATAATAAGGAAATCAAAATAGCTAAGTATACGTATGTGCATGAAGACCTCTTCAGTTTCTGGCAGTATCTCCATATTTAAATATATAAATAAATATATATTTCTATTATCCAAAACTTTTTAGTTTGTGTATATGGACACAATATATATCTTGTATATAATGTGCTATATACATAGATAAATTTGAATGTAAATGTATGACATGGATTAAAAGAACGGGAAAAATATGACATGCGGCCATTAAGCCAAAAGGAAAAAAGGATGGAGGTGTGCATGCCATAAAAGATGAGGCTTCAGATGACTATTTTCATATTAGAATTAGAATATATGAAATAGATAGAATATATGAATAAACGGGATCCAATGCAAGCAAGAGAAGCCTATAAAAATCAGGCTTGGGATCACCATTTTTGCTTGAGTCAGCAGATGGCCAAAGGCACATACTTCACAAAAAGATCAACAATATAAAAAGCTATATACGGGCAAGAACCTCCCATATTGGGTTCGTGTGTCAACAGAAAATGCTACAAAAGGAACATATAAGTATGTGTGTCTAAACATAAATAGAAAGCAAGATACATCTTGATCACTCACCCATGGTCCACCAGGCCGTAAATAAACTTTTGAAACATTCCAGATAGTGACCGCATGGCTAATAAAAAACCAAAGTCCGGGGAAACAGCAAAATGGTGGGGAATGGTGGGGGAAGGTGTGGAATGTGGTGCGTTGAGTTACTGATGTAGGGTAGACCGAGATTATATATGTGTATGTGTGTGTGTGTGTGTGTGTGTGTGTGTGTACGAATGACCTATTCACAGATTTAGATTTATATTTATTTATAATAAAGAGTAAGCGGTGTCTATAAAGATATTAATGTTATATTATTAATAATGATAATAATTATTGTTGTAAATGTAATTGATCAAAGAGAGAGATAAAATAAAAAATAAAAAAACAATAAATGAAGAATACAATAATAATGACAATTATATTATCTAACCACTGAAAAAACCAATTGAGGAAATGGGCTCATAATTATTGTTATTTTTATTGTTATAGCATACAGGGAACCGAGGCCGTGGTGAGGTATATTATTTGGGCCACCCTAGCCCGGATACCAAAGAAGACACTGGTTTAGATAACCTAAATTGACATATTTACAATAAAAAAGTAAGTGGTGCCTGTAAAGATATCAATGTTATATTATTAATAAAAATAATTAATGTTTTGTAATTGTTCAAAAAGTGAGAGATAAAATTAAATATTTTAAAACAATAATTGAATAATACAATAATAATGACAATTATATTATCTAACCACTGAAGAAACCAATTGAGCAGATGGTGTCATAGTTATTGTTATTGTTATAGCATATAGAAAACCGAAGCCGTGGTCAGGTATATTATCTGGGCCACCCTGGCCCGGATACCAAAGAAGAGACTGGATTAGATAGCCTAAAGGATTGACATGAATAAATATTGAACATGTAATAACAAAAATACTTCCCAAGTGACGCGACTAATAGAAATGTGAACACTCTGATTATTTGTATTATTATCAATTGTGTATTGTGTAACTTGAATTAAAAACTGAACTAATTGATAGTATGACCTATTAACCGAATAAAATGACAATGCAAAGTTATTTAGAATTTGACCTAGTGACCAAGCAAAAAAATTAAGCAGATGCTGTTCAAGGGTCCAAGGAACCAAGCGGTGGTCATTAATAAAATTTGGGCCCCGTAAAGCAGAATACACAGAATATCAGCTGATGTGATGATCAGACGGCTTAGTAGATAACCCTGTTCGAATATTTATCATGTAATACAACGATTAATAACCATGGTAATGACGAGAATGTAATATATATAATATAATATATAAATATAATATAATATAATATATAATATATAGTATAATGAAAATAATATAACCCAAAAAAGAGAGGTCAAATTTATAAGAAAAGCAAAACAGAATTCATCTAGGTGGTTCAGAATTAATTACGGAGACTATACGATGCACCTTATACGTGGTCCTGAACGAAAGTGAAAAAAATTGAATAACAAAAAGTTCCCGCCTCTCGAAGAAAGACCGATGAAAATGAATAATAGACAGGTACTCAATAAATGCAACTCATTGGATGAGATCAGTCAGCAAACAAGTATGGTGAAGTCTAATCATAGCAGTGATAATGACTTAGTTTAATTACTCCAAAGTTAAGTATAACTGAAACAAGATAGAGTACCATTAAATGAAATTGACAGTAAATATTGAAGCAAGGATAGAATTTGAAGTTCAATTACTCCAGGTAGGAAAATGTCTTGTCAGCAGAGACTCAAATGGGTTGAACAAGACGAATGAGAAAGAATGGAAAACAGGTAAAAAAATTAATTGCATTGATCCACCAACAATCATGAAATGGAGGGTAAGAAAAGCTGAATCGGCAAGTCCGGGGGATACACGGTAGCTGGAGGGATACATGAGTACCAAGCAAAAAGGAAACTGGCACATTACAGTCAAAAATAAACACGGCGGAAGATTTCAAAAGCGTATATGTATGTGCAATATAAATGCTGGTCTAACAGATAGGCATGGCACTAGATACCAGAAGAATTAATTTGGCAGACAAACATTAGGGGCGCACTATTAAAGGCGTTGCTTGATTGCATCTAATCGGTTGTTTACCAGATTAAAGATAATCACTACACTTGAATAGCAAAAGTTAGGTAGCCAAGGTTAGATTAGGGGGGATAGCAGCATATTAAAAGGCATGGCTTGATAAAATTTAAAAGCTTGTTTACCAATGTAAAGATCATCAGTAATCCTTAATAGCGAAAGTTAGTCACTCAAAATCAGATTAGCAGGGAATAGTTCGAGAATACACTAGAATGTATTCTGGATATAAATAGTATTAACAACAAATATATGGCAAGATTGAGGATGACTATTATTTGAAGGTATTATTACTATTACTATTACTATTATAACAAAAAAGAACAAATGACAAATTACCTGTGCAGGGAAGAGTCCAAAGTCAAACAAAACACTGCCATCAAACTGTATATCCTTGAAATTCCTGAAATGTACCTTGCCGCACAAAAGCTGGAGCTGCAGCGGACCACAGGTAGCTCAAAAGTCAAGGGTGTGGACACCTGAGGTCAAAGAAATTACCCTGATTCAACGAATGGGATCGTCCTGGAAAAGTTGATACAAACCAATTTTACATGCATGAAGTTGGCAGACGCAGATTATGGCACAACACAAAGCGATCATAGCATGATAACCATGTGGGGAGGTTTTATTTGTGAAATCATTGTGATAAACAACCAAAAAGTAAAAAACAAAAGCAGAGATGAATAAGGAATTACTGAGGTAATATGAAAAAGAAAGTGTGTCAGCGATGGTGAGGAGCAAGATCCACAAGAACGGCTAAAAGAAGGACCGACAGAACGATCACAGACACACCTTGATGTGCCCGTTTGAGTGAAGTGAGTGACGACTGCTTCAAGGGTTTGAAGGGGAATGCAGGAGGATAGGGTCACAACATAACAGTGGGCCAATGCTCACCCAATCCATAGTTACAAAGAGAACAGATTGGGCCCATGTCAGGAGAAAAGGCCGGCAATGTTTGAAAATAAAATGATGTATCAATTAATATCTTTGTATTGAAATGGCCAGAACAAAAGGCTAGCCCAAACCAACATTTCCCAGCTACGACTAAAATATGATAAGTTGCGAAGAGAGGAAAATGGTAACCGCAACACAAGATGCCTGGCCAAACCAGCCATTTTGCATTACCAAGAAATCCAGATCTGGCCTCACTAATATACACTACACAATACATTAACTAATAACGACGTAATATACAGCGGCATTTATAAAATATAAATAAAACATTAAACATTCATAGATCAAAAGACATGCAGTTGGAGATCAAAATCATAGCGAACTCATCGGCCCCGGGGGACAGGATGCAATCAAATCGGGGGCCACAATTAAATATTACAAATGGCAAATCACTAAGTTGTTCAGATAGTGTGTACATAAATCTTAACAAAGAAAAGCGCAAAACACAACCAGAAACAACAACACGTTATTCAGAAATCCTCAGACTTCTAGATAAAACCCCATGCACCCCTTGATCGAAACAACTCCAGGACATCTCACGCATCCAACGAACCTGACAACTCCGTCAGTCAGACCAACAGAGCGGAACTGGGCCTCCGATGCGACCGCAACAAGCGATGACTCAAGACCGTCGAAATCACGGATAGCATGGCTGATCCCGAGAAGGTCACAACCAAACTTAACACATGGTGTATCGATCAGGTTAGGATCGCCAATAAAGAGATGCCGACCCCACGCCATTCCGCCAACTTGTCCAAGGTTGATGGTCATCACATGTACTCTGAACCTTAAAGTGGACCGCTCATAGGTAACGAAATCCACATAATCATGGTGGCCAATCAACGTAGGATGATCCACACATGCGCCTGCGCCTATTTCTATCGCATCCCACGCAGACTCCATCGTTGCGTACCGAACCACAGAGACTGGTTTCTTACTAAATCTACCTTCACTATTGACCCAAAAAATACAGCTGTTGGCCACGGCATACCCACTGCTCATTCTATCAATCATTGGCAAGGTCCGCGCAGCGAAACTCTACTGACCCGCACTTGAAAGATACATATGCATGTCGTATCCAGCAGTTGCCAGGTGACGCTTCGTGAGGCTGAGAATCTTATAATCATCAGAACCCACCATGCTGAGAAAGGCATAAGCAGACCATTCATCGCGGTGGTTGAAGTGGTAACCGTCAGACCCCGGATCAGGAATAACAGACCTCCAGGAACCAAACGAGTCCCAAGCGATCAATGAACTCGAACGACCATCTATTGAGTATCTTGCACATACCTTGCCGGTGTCTGTACCCACCATGGAAAACCACGTCCAGGCAAGAGGAGCAGCAACCGGAACGGCAACACAAGTTTCAAAGACGAACATACAAAGTCGCCCACAGTCAGCCTCTTTCAGGGGGTTGTCCAGATGAAGAACCGCCGCCTTCCCCCCCCCCCTTCGATTTGAAATGAGTCACCATATTATCCGCCCGGTTCAATCTATTGTACCAATCACGCGACATACACCTCCCTCTTCCTATGCTTTTTCCATCGGAACGAAGAAATATCTGCAAAATCAGGTCTGTTGGCAGGGCTGAGATGTTCAAGTTGATTTCATCCCAGTAATGTTTACCGCGGAAGTCATGATCAACCTCTTTGACTGTTGCTCGGGACATTCCAAATCGGTGGTGAGGTTCTATGCTAGCCACGAGGGAGGAAAAATCAATAAAGGTTAACAGCCAATGTAGATAAAAGAACGTTGGAAAATGCTTTGTAAACGAAAGAATGATTTCTTTAGTTGGTGTGATATTCCTACACCGTGAGTGTGGCTCTCCTTAAATACATAAATAAATGCATAAAAAGATAATAGATATATTAATAGACAATAGAAAATAATAGATTAATAAACAATAGAAAAAAAATAAAAATATAAAGACATATATATACAGTACGGGTAGACAGATTAATACATTAAAAGATAATAGATAAAGATATAAAATTATAAAGTTAAAAAGTTATAAACATATAAAGATATATGTAATAGATAATAATATAATATGTAATAGACATGTAATAGTATATATATATATATATATATATATATATATATATATATATATATATATATATATATATATATATATATATATATATAATGCAAATACACACAGATACATTTACGTTAATAGATTAATGGATTAATTAATCGATATACATTATACGTTAGTATATTATTTTAACTGTGCTTGTTAGTTTGCTCATAAATAAATTGTATAATTTCTTCGGTGCTTACTAATGGCTACCATGAGAGCAAGAATATGGACAAAAATTAAGAAATGGAGTGACATCGTCAATAAATGTCGGCAGCAAAAATAGAAAAATTGTCAACAGTCAAAAGGATAAATTGGTTGGATGGATTAATATAAAATCAGACCGATAAAATACGAGCATTGAAAAAGAGAATTCACGTAGATAACATGAGCGGGGGTTGGAATACGTGGGCGCTCAGGAAACTGGAAATTAGGATATTAACTTAGGATAGTCCACTATTATAAAATACGGATTAGTTCTACAAGAATTTTAATTTGGAGTAAAAACTATGATCCTATGTATTTTGAGTATACATGAAGTATTTTTCAAAAATTTGAGTCTTTTTAATTTTTACTGTCAAAATTTATATGTATAACAATTTCTAATTTATTCTCTATTTTATTTTGATATACTAACTGTATAAATAATTTTGTACAATTATTCAATTAGATTTATAAATTTTGATAACTTTTAAATAATAAATTTAAAATTAAAATTTTTCATGTGAAAATAAATTAATGACTACTTATATAAAATTCTTTTATGTTACATAAATAATAAACTACTAAAATGATACTTGAAAATTTACATTAACAAAAATAATCTTAAAAGATACAAATGATAGATAAACTCATGAAACATTTTAAAAAATGAAAAAAATAACTATATATAATATATATTAAAAAATTTAGATATTATATTTTGATGTAATTTTTTAAGTAAAAATAAAATATTCTTATCTTTAAAGTTTGGTAATTTTATACTAAGTGATTTAAAAAAAATTATAGAATTTAATTTTTTTCTGTATATCTTTTAAATAGTTATTCAAACATCACCATAAAAATTTGAATAAAATACATAAATTCTTTTGCTAAATACAATTTTTTTAACTATTTATAAGAATATAATATTTATTAATTATTTTTATTATATTTTACTATTTTAAAATAATTAAAAATTTGTTTCTCTATCTTTATCTTCAAAAAATATTTTTATCAATAACATAAATTTTACTATTTTTTTAGTACTTTACCATTTTACCCTTATACAAAAATTAAATTATTTGAAAAAACATAAGAAAAAGAAGGGATTTTTTATTAAATAAAATAAAAAAATTTAATAATTTCCTAAACAAGATATTTCAGCTTTATTTTCAGGAATACGATTTTTTTTTTTTGTAATTATGGCAAGTTCGCCGTACTCTCGAACTTTATATAAATTATATAAAGTTCGCCGCACACCCCCCAACTCTATGATAGGTTTTCAAAATAAAAGCATGCATGTTGGTGTGCATATCAGAACAGCACAATTTCGTTGTTCATTTTCTCTACGATGTCAAGGAATCCATTATTATCCATTCATTACGATGGTGAAATAGTGTATGACAAAGATGGTTCAATCGTTTTTAGATCGGGACAACCGATAATTACCTATATGACACCGAAAGTCAACAGTTTAACAGCTTTGAAGAATTTGATATTGTATTCCATCGGGCAACAAGAAGCAAAAAGGGTGAAAAAATTTACTACAGTTATCCGACCGAAATTGATGGCAGTTTATTTTATAAAAGGTGTATTACAATTGTATTGTCTCTGTTGCTATAATATTTATAAGACCATGGTTGTGGAAAATATTTTTATTTTCTTTAATTATGTACCGTTTGCGCGACGACGAGGACGTATAGCTTATAAGGTCGTGGCACAACCGTTGATTAAATATTCATCTGTTAGAACTATTTGTATATCTCGTTGAAGTGGGTGGCCGAGGATCATCTGCAAATACTGTCGATGATAGTCTATTGAGTGGAGCTATTAGACGAACTATCAGAAGGATTATGGTGGATCTAAATATGCCACCTGAGGGTAGTCAGGAGGGGTCTAATGTTGAAGTTTGTAATGTTGACTTAATGGACGACGGTGTTGAAAGTCATGATGGTTCTGTTATCAGAGATCCAATGATGAATCAGTATGAAGTTAACCTCGATGACGAAAACGATGCTGACAAAGAGCCACTTGAAATTCCTGATGATGGTAATGAGGAAGAAGAGATGAACTACTACTGTGACACACAGATTGCTCTGACACAGTCTGCTATTTCTCGACCATATGACCAGTCAGATCATTTACGAGGTTGAATCTCGATACAATGATTTCGGATTGGTCGTTTATCCAGGGAGGCCCTGAAGAGGATCCAAGCAACGAGTTTGAGGTTGGACAACAATTTAAGAACAAAGAAAAAGTCATGTTGGCAGTTAAGCAGTACAGTATCAGGAAGGCTGCGGAATACAAAATAGCAGAGAGTGACCAGTTGAGGTACAATGCACAGTGTATCCAATTTGGACCTGGTTGTAATTGGAGTATACTCATATCATATCGCCGAAAGTAAAAAAAGTGGAAGGTTAGGAGATACATTGGGCCTCATTCTTGCATGCAAACTTTGATGGAACAAGACCATGGTAGGTTGGATTCGAAGGTGATTGCACAACGCATTTTTACGATGGTCAAAGCCGATCCAACAACCAGTATCACAACCACGCCAGTGCATGTAATCTGAGGTTTATTATATAAGAGGTGATTGGACTTTTAGTTTGCATCTGATGGTTGGATTTGGCATATATTCTTTGAGTGTAACTTCTGTTGTGTCCTACCAACAGGGTTTTGCCTTGTACAATGGTTGCATCTTCCAAGAGTAGTTTCTTGATTGAGAAGGATGAGAACAATCACACACTTGGAGGTCGAAAAAGGGACTCTTCAGTTACCTTCAAGATTGAGGCTTTATACTCCCAAGAAATTTTGAATAATGAATTAGAAAGGGTAACACACAAGCACAACCACCAATACTTAGGCCTATCTTGATTTACCTTATTATAATATATATATATATAAATAATCATTTAAACATCATCCAAAATTAGGCTTATTATATATTCATAATTTTTTGTATAACTAAGAGCTCACAACTCTTGCAAGAGGCCTGAACAAGTGTGTCTTTGGCTTTATGACCCACCATTCCTTTGCTTGTTCAGTTGGTCCTTTTTATGACCATAGGTCACCATTTTACAATTATATAAATTATTCCCTTAAACGTTTTGAAATAGATGGAGTCTCATTCTCTTGCTATTGGGATTAACCAGTGGTAAATTTCCTCCTACAGCAACAAGACCTGCCAATCTCTTTTCTCCAACAAGAGAAACTTTAAGATTCATTGAATTGGGTAATATATGTTTTCTTGGTACATCAATTAGATAGTATTTACATTTACATTACACCCTGCCGAGAACTGCCCATAAAATAAAATACTTCTCTCTATTTATATATATACATACTTCATATATTAGTAAATAAATATATATATATATGAATCACTTTTATTAATATATTGAGATAATTATATTGGTAAACTTTAATATTATAGTATTTTATTTATATTTCTTTATTTATTTTCTCTTTTTTATTTATTTATTTCACAATAATATGAAAGATTTTTATATATGTCAGTGTACTTTATTGATACATTAATATGTCAATAATTATCTAATGTCCAAATAATGAATGGCTGTGATATAAATAAAAATTCTTCTTGTGAGGATGGTAACATGTACCCCTGTTGCTCCGTTAACCCAAGGAAGGTTCGAAATGTTGTTTCTGACCTCTGGTGGCATGGTAGTCAGCAGTGACGGATTTAGAAAATTTTGATAGTGGGGGCAAAATATATATAATATAATAAAAATTTTTATAATAAAAATATTACGTGTACATAAAAATCAGTTATCAAATTATTCATTAATCATTATATATTTATATATAAATATATGTATTTTTAATTTGTATTTTTTATTTCAATATGTATACATTATTTTTTATGTACATATAATATGATTAGCCTTTAAAATATATAATTTACAAATTAAAACACTAAAATAGTAATTTAAATGATAACATATAATTTAAAATTTTATTATTTAGGTTTTATATTTTAAAAAAATTGATTAATCTTTTTCTTAATAATACAATGGAAATATCTCTCTTTTTATATAGAATAATGCTACATATTCAAGTTTTTTTTTTGTTAACTAATTCCAACCAAATTAGTCTAAGATAACAAAAATAAGTTATGGCTAGCATTATTCAAAGTCTTATTGTTTAACTTGATTAGACTTAGTTTATAAAAAGATTTGAATGTGTAATTACTCTTACACACACGTATACTTATTTAGAAATTTACTTCTTATACAATTAGAAGTCAAATTTTATTAAAAAATTCATAGTTGAAAAAGTTCTTTCAATTAATGCAATTGTTACAGGAAAAAATTAAAATTAATATAAAAAAAAAATAAATAATACTCTTTTCGAGTCGAATTATAAGAAAAAACACAAATTTCATTTAAATTGAAAATTGATCATTCTAACGATATCTAATATAAAAGTCTTAAATTGACTATGAAGTATCAAAAATTGAATAAAAATTTATTGTGGGGTTAAATTCAATAATTTAGTGGGAATAAATAAATTTTATTATCATATACTACTCAAAAAAATTTCAAATTATAGTGGGGCGCTTACCCCACACTTATACATGTGCATCCGTCGTCCCTGAGTGACACTACTCACCCAACAAATCTTGGCCACAATTATGCTCATTCAGGTGGAATGCACTTTCATGCTTGCTAATTATCTTCCATGGCCAAAACCAAAATCATAACAAACCTGGAATACCCAAAACCCAAAACTAAAAGCTCTCTTTGTCTATGTTTCTTTGGAAGTAGTGCTTCAACATCAATAGGGTCAACCAACAACACAGGATCTCGTCAACAAAAAAGTTGGTTCCCATGGCAGAGGATTTTTCTGATATTACCCTTAAATCAAATATATTAACTTGAGCCAAAAGGAAGGTGAATGTTGATTAACTAACCCATTCCTTTGATGATCTACAAAATCTTAGACTTGATAGTCTCCTGAATTCCCTCTTCTTCGAGGAAATTCTCAACGTTTTTTTCCTCAGACGGATCCCTATATGATAAGTGTACAAAAAAAATAAGTTACACCCCAAATTAGTAACTTTTAGTCGAACACCTTAATCATCGACAAATTTTAATCATTAAACCAGTCCGTAGCCTTTTTGTTTTGTTAGATAAAGCAATCCTCTTGTCAAATTTTAGTAAAATGTTAAACAAATCAGTCTCTATGTTATTTAATAAAAACACAACATACCCTAAAAATTTTTAAAATTCTGATATTAGACACTGATTTGGTGATTAAAATTTATTGAAGACTACAGGAATAAAAATTTCTTAGCAACTGATTTATGGTATTATCTGAAAAAAAAGGAAAATATGACAGAATTGAAGCACGGAGAAATACAGAGAAATAGTAATTGGATAAAATTAGCCTAGAAATTATGCAAAACCAGTATATGGATTATTGGGCATTGATTTCAACAATAAAAAAACAACTGAACAAAAACAAAACAGAATATTCATTCTATATAATACTTGCTAAATTAAAAAGTTCAAATTGCGATACATGTAACTCTCACCCTCTTGTCACCTGATCATCGTGTTCATCATCGCCGGCGCAACCTCCACCTCCTCGGCTCCTCCCATCGTTCCCGTCTTTGAAGCTCTTCCCTCGCCGTCCTGAGGTACGGTTTTTTTTTTTGAACAAAATCCTGAGGTACGGTTTGAATGGGCCATTTATTAAATAGAGGCCCAAATTATATGGGCCGGGTTGGATAGGGAGGGTGTTTGTGGTAGCGGGTCGGATCTGATTTGATTACTGGTCGTGTGTGACTGTGAGATACCACTCTGTACTGAATCATTCCGATTTTCCCAATTCGCAGATCGAAGTCGAAAATGGGGGGAGGCCACGGCGAGGGCACAACCTACAAAGGCATAACCATACACCAACCTAAGCGGTGGCACACCGTCGCCGGCAAGGGTCTCTGCGCTGTTATGTGGTTAGTTTCGCTCGTTCTTTTTCTCCGTTTCGATCTGCACTCGCTACTGATCCATATTCACCATGTCTCGGGTTGTGTGTTCTTCAGGTTTTGGGTGTTTTACAGAGCAAAGCAAGATGGTCCTGTAGTGTTGGTAAAATATTCAATTCTAACCTCTCTCAAGCTTTCTTTATTTCCATTTCTATCAAATTAATCAACCCAATTATTAATTTTTGTGTGCGTTTTTTTCTAGGGTTGGAGGCATCCTTGGGAGGGCCACGATGATCATGGCCATGGTGGTGGACACTAGGTATGATCTTCAATTTCCTCATCATTTTAGTGTTGGAGACTTGAGTTAATGAAATGTGTTATTATCTTCATATTGTATTTAAGTTTTGTGCACACCCTACTTGTTATAGTAGAAAAAATGACTATTGTCCACATTCAACGTGTCAATGCTCATCCAAAAACACAGATATGTTTCAATGATGGTCTGTAAGTACATCAAAGTTAAACTTATTGGTTATTGCAATAAAATCCCGGCATTCTACACCCAATGTGTCTATTCTGTTGCTGGCATGTGCTATGTGGTTGCAATATTTTTGTAGTTGATGGTTATTTTGTTGTCCGAGATCATTGTTGTTACTTATTAATCAACTTATCAATAGTTAATAGATCATTATAGACATCTATGTGTTACAAACATTAGAAATCAAAGTCCGAAAACAGAAAAAAGGGAACCATATAATCAAATCTGATGATACATTGATTTTTTTTACCACCATTATGTTTATGGAAAAAGATTGGGAAGCAACTTTTTATGCCAACATTTTTCTTTCCCTTTAAATTTATCTTCTACACTTCGTTGGCTGAAAAAAGTAGGTTTCCTAGCAAAAGTATACATTTTTTATGATTGTTATTTTTTAGTGGTGACACCATGAGATATAACTGATTCTCGTTTAGCTGTGGGAGTGCAAAGATTATGCGGTTTTCCTTCAAAAGTTTCTTTCTATTTTTTATGATATACCTGGTCAGATTGGTTGTTGGTTTGTTCCTAGTTTGTATATAAGAGATATATGGTATATACAATATACAACTTAGTGTTTGGCAAACATTTTGACAATTGATTGAGATCTAAAATTTCATCTAAATCTAGAAAGTCCATAGATACACAAACAGGGAGAAAAAAAATTTCAGAGGATAATTTACATAGTGATGTCTAACATGTATGCATTTGATTTTGCAGCAGACATCAGCTCAGAAAAGGGGAACAACAAATCTTGAAGAGTCTGTGTTTGCCGTTAGTTTCAAATGTTTACCTTATGGCATCAAATAAATTTAGCAGTAAAAGAAGAGATTTATTTTGCATAATTTCATGAACAATAATATTGTACTTTCAGAACCATACCCTGTCAACTTTGGTGATAGTTATGATTGTTTGGATAAATGTTTCATGTCTTTTGGCTTTGGGAGTAATTTATGTTATAGACTCAATATTTGTGTATCTAATTGAGAACTTTGGTGTAACGGTGTTGTTGACAATCCTTTTCTTAATCCTTGCCTATAATTTGTTCCACCAATAACGATATTAAATTACTCCCAAAGTAAAGTAAAACATTATGATATATGGTTTATGATTTTATCTGAAGTATGGATTATCTCACAAAACCATGTATACAATAGAATTGTGTTAGGTATGCTCTCTCTCTCCACACACACACACTGACACACACACACATATATATATATATATATTCTTTTTCTTCCTAGTCTTTTAAAGTTGGTGCAACTAAAAAAGAGTATACATAACATTATTGTGATAGGATATTTTGTAATGTATGTTGGTTGAACTCTGAAAAATACATGGATTTTATTGAATGAAAAGGAAAATCCTTTTCATTTGTCACCACTTTGAACTATTAAACCCATTACCTTTCTCCAAAATTTATATGTGGGAGTCAGTTAATGCATGAAATAAATCTTTCATTTTAATATGGAATATCATATTTGAATTGAATTCTGACAATTAACTTATGAAATTATATCTATTCTTATGAAAGTATAGAATTTATAAATACTTGTATAATTTTAAAACAAATTTTATGCATATTCTAAAACTTATTTTACAATGGTTTTTTAGGATAGAATTTTCTAAAATAAACATAGTTGTGAAATTCGGAATTAATAACTAATTTCTAAAACGTTTAATTGTTCAGTTTTGTGGGCGTTCTGATAATTTTATAATTGAAATAAATTTTATTTCTTTAAAGAATCCTTTTAAAAAATAGAAGATAATTTTAGAAGGAAAAAAAGAAGTGTGTTTTTGGAGAAGGTCAATACGGCTGCGTTTTGAGGACGCTGAGAATATGCAATATAACGAACTTTTGTGAAGCGCGCTTCTAGACACTTCTGTTTTCTGTTTGGTCTCTTCTTATATACGCGAGTCGCCGTTATATCTCTATAGAGATATAGAGAAGAAGAAGAAGAAGAAGAAGAAGGATTGCGATTTGGGAGAGAAGTGAAGAGAGAAGAAAGAATGTCGTACTTGCTGCCGCACTTGCACTCCGGTTGGGCGGTGGATCAGGCCATTCTCTCCGAGGAAGAACGCGTTGTGGTCATCCGCTTCGGCCATGACTGGGACGACACCTGCATGCAGGTTCGTAACCCTATCCCTACTCTCTCATTTTCATTCATGCTCGAGCGATTCATTCATTTATCTCTATAATTATATACTCCTATTTGCAATTTTATCTCTTGCCTTCTTGTATTGTTTTGAAGGATTCATCTAATCTAATCTCAAATTGTTTGTTGCTGATGGGAAGCTCTTAAATTAAGAGGTAGATCACACTGCTTACCCTTTCATTTCATCTATTACTATGCGATTAACGCCTTCTGAAAATTCAGATGGATGAAGTGCTGGCGGCGGTTGCGGAGACCATAAAGAGTTTTGCGGTGATATACCTGGTGGACATCACGGAGGTGCCGGATTTCAACACCATGTACGAGCTCTACGATCCATGCACAGTCATGTTCTTCTTCAGGAACAAGCACATCATGATCGATCTTGGCACCGGTAACAACAATAAGATCAATTGGGCACTCAAGGACAAGCAGGAGTTCATTGACATCGTTGAGACTGTGTACAGGGGTGCCAGGAAGGGACGTGGTCTTGTTATTTCTCCTAAGGATTACTCCACCAAGTACCGCTACTGATTGCTACTTGTTCTTCTCTTTGATTTCATGCGCTTGAAAAATCTTCATTCAAAGTTATTGTAAACCCTAAACTCATTAGCCTTGTAGTTTGATTAGCTGAGTAGAAAACTAGAAATTGATCCTGCGGCCTCGGCCGTTGTCTGAGCCCTATTCTAATGGTTGATTGTCAGTGAGACATGTACTTTATTCACGGATTCTGATGTTAAACATATCAAGTGAGTTCTTATGAACTCTTTCTTCACTCTTGTTAATAATAATCTTCCAAGCTTTGCCTCATGCACCCTTTATATTTTAAACTTGCTAAATAAGTAAATATACAATTTTACACCATAAACAATATACTTCTATTAATATTCATAGATGTGCTTTATTTGAAAATAAGTTCAACAGAAGACTATTTTTCCACCATTTGGTCATTTAGGGGGTTAAGATCATGCATTTTTTATAAGAATGAAGTTGTCATAGGTTAGTGGAGAGAGATTAATTGTTATTTTCCCTTATTACGATGAGAGAGTTATACAACATGAAACTCTTACAATAAAATATAAACCAAAAAAGCTCTAAAACTACTCTTACGTTGGCTTTATTTATATTTTATTGGAAAGGAACTGGAGCACCCTGTTTCTTGTTCACTATTGCCATTGCCTTGTAGCGGGTACCCATGCCAATTGGAACACAATCATCTGAACCTTCCCAAAAGGGTGCTTCACCATCACCTACAAGGCGCCAATAACCTGTCCTCAAAGATTCAGCCTGCTCCTCTGTGCAGTTCTGAAGCAGTGCTTCAACACGGAAATTTATTCCAAGGTTTCCAAGAAACTGAGATTGAGTAATTGGCCCGTGTACAGACACCTCTCCTGCATTCATATATTATTAAATTAGTTGGAAACTGAGATTTAGTTTTTGAGCAAATGTAAGCACTCCTCCTAGAATCGCGAGGAAATGCAAAAACACCTGAAGCTTCCTCCGCAGAATGTCTGATTGATGCAAAATCAACATAGGCACTAAGATCAGCAGATCCAGGATTATCTAGTATGTCGACAAACTGGTGTTTCCGAATCGCCTGCATAAATTCATAATCCATTGAACAATGGATTCACCAAACACATCAATTAAAGAGTACTTCTAATTAGGGAGAGAGATTAACCTGGAGACTGTCTGAGATGACTCCGTCCAAGCCATAGTCAATGATCAAAGCGCCACCGCCATCCGAACTTATCCTATTGACAATGGTCTCAGTTAACTCCATAGCTTTGGGGCAAACTTCAATTTGATTAAGTTTTGATATCTCCTCAGTTGTTGCCCACTTGCACCGCTTCAATAGATACAGAGCAGCAGGTGTAGGCTGTGGAGATAGAACAAAACGAAACCTGTCCATAAAATGTAAAAAGGTATCAATTTGTCTAAACCAAGCATAGACAAAATTAGATTAAACTGAAACACTCACGATGAATCTTCAGCGACGTCGACCATTTTCTCACACCAGCCACGAGATGCTCTCTGTTCATAGAAAAGAAAATCACACTATAGAAATATGATGCCGATAAAATGGAAAGCAGAAAGGTTGAAATAATGTGAAAATGACAGATAGCCAAAACACAGTGGAAGATAAATTGAAGAGGTCCTTGGTTTGAATTCATCTAAGCAACACAAGCATTCTATTACCTGAAATTGATGGATAGGTAGGGCATCAAAGAACTCGTGTGCAATGATAATTGTTGGCACTGCCAATCAAAGGAAGAACATGGTCATGACATTCTTTGAATATAGTATAACAATACAATATCTATGTTATTGCACAACATAACATACATCCTGAAGGAACCTCTTCCAGCAAGGTATGCCATGAAACAGGAGTACCAGCCAATGAGCTGATGGTTCTTTTAACAGTATCTTGGGCTTCATTTTCTTCATCAACACATTTCAACTTTTGGTGCTGAAGTTTCTGTAGTGCTGGACTACATTCCACCAGGTGTACATTCAATGACTTCGTGAAATTCTTAAATTTTGAAGCACCCTATAGAATGTTGAAACTTTGCTAATGACAATGATATCTTGTCTTTAAATGCACAATTAACAGTATAACCAAAAGATCCAGAAACTTGAATAGAGGTTCCAATGTAAAGCATATCAACAATGTGTGGTCTCATACCCGAAGAAGATCAGCCATAAGAGTTCCTCGACCTGGACCAAGTTCAATCAGATTTACTCTTTCAGGTTGCCCCATTTGCTCCCATAGACACATCACCCAGACACCAACCATCTGATTTTTACATAAACAAGATCAAAATAATCAAATTCGAGACTTCACCTAAACCCTGGAGGTTAGATAAACATTAATCATAAAACTCAACTCATAAGCTCATAAAAGTTTAGTCTCAAGATGGTAAAGTTAGCTTCTGGACCCAAATTTGCACCCTTGAACAGGACATTAGAATCCATCAACCAAGCTCCGTGAAAGATGGAAAACACAATAGAACTTGAGTTCATGGCTCATAAAAGAAAAATTGAACTTACCTCACCAAACATCTGGCTTACTTCAGGAGAGGTGATAAAATCACCTTCTGCTCCAAACACATCTCGGTTGATATAGTAGCCAGCTTTAGGATTCGTCAGAACTTCTGACATGTACTCACCTACTGAGATTGGGCCTCCACGAAACTGGAAATTCAACAATAATAAGCACCAAGCGACAAGCATTTATTAAAGCTGAATATTTCAATACTACCATAAGGGTTTAAAAGGGGGAAAATAGCTTCTTCTTCTTCTTTTTTAAATATGATATAAAATTGAATTCAAAACTATTAGTTATAGATGATCAAGTTCAATGATAGGATATAAAGTTTACAACTTTTAACATACTACAATGATAGAATCCAATTCAAGCAAGGAAGGGACGAAAAAGGTGAACCTTGATGATCCCTTTGAGGTGCTTGACGAGGTCAGGATCCGAATTGGGCGTGTGGGAATGGTCTGAGAGAAGCAATAAGAGTGAGTGGTAGAAAAAGAAGGAGCAAAAGAAGAAAGGAATGGAGTTTGAGGAGAATAATACCAGGTGGGTTGTAAAGGGAAGAGCGGTCGATGGAGATTGAAGAGGGTGCAGAATGAGAATCAGAAGAAGAGCTCTTTGTTGGGTCGTCCACGTTTTCGACGAAATGAGTGTGAGGAGAAGAAGAGGATGTGGCGGAGAAGAAGGAGAAGGGAGAAGAAAGCATGGAGCGTTTTGGCGATGGCAAGTAAGCATTGTTGGCTATGTAACTGCGATGGCGGAGAAGTTTTCTCAGCATTTTCGGTGCTCGTTTCTCTCTTCCCTTGGTCACAGTAACTTTGCTCAATGCTCAAGCCTCTTGGGTCTTTGCCTTGTTGCACAGAATTGAAGCTTTCTCGATAATCTAATAAAACCAAGGTTGCCAGAAGCGAACCAGTTAATAAATCGATTGAGTAACTGGTCATGGTTTAATGGTTTAAGTGTTTAACCATAATCAAGCTGTAATGGTTTAATTAAATATAAAATAAAATTAGAAAAAAATATAAATAGGTCTTGACTTTTTGTTCTACAGACATTTTTGTTCCTAAGCATTTGAAAATACTTTTAAATTCCCGACCTTTACAAATCTTGGACGGATGAGTTCCTCCGTCGAACTGCCTCTGCCAGACCCGCCGAAGAAGTCTGATGTGGCTCCCGTGCGGATGACTTGGTATGACTGGTTGACACTTGGACTGCTGACTGGAAAGTTACATTCCAAAATTAGACAAATAAGTCCCTGCACCACTAAACTACGTCGTTTTGCTTTCATCCCTAATTCTTAAATTGATTGCGTTTCTTTCTGGAGGCCAGTGTGAGGAGCTCAACCTGCATCAACCATGGCTGCTAATGGAGCATCAGCAACGTCGAGAAGAAGCCGCAGAGGAGTAAGAGAAGAAAATTTTGCTTCAAGCTCAGACCTTTGTGTTGTGCACGACGGAGACCTAAAGGACGATGTCGCCCCGAGATGCTTCTGTGGAGTTTATGCGATAATGTATATGTCGAGGACGATTAGCAACCTAAACAGAGTCTTCTTGGTTGCCCATTCTATAAGGTAAGATAGAAAAAACCTGAAAATTTTGTTCTGTTTGAATGGTTTGATATAGTACATTATTTTGGGAATTTTGACAGGAAAACCAACCGCATTGCAAGTTTTTTCTTTGGGTTGATGAGCATCTTGCTAGAATTGGAAGCAGTGGTTGCATCTTTGATAAAAGACCTCTGGTTGAGAAAGAGGCAGAAGTTGTTGAAGAGGAAGAGGGATTTTGTCAAGAATGGTTGTACTGGAGGAGAAGGTTACTGTGCTAGAGAAGAAAAAAAACCCATTAGCTTGTTGTGTTGTTATAATTGTATGTGCAGTTGTGACTGCTTTTTATGTATTTAGTGACTGAGAAATGAATTTTAGAAAGTAGAGTAGAAAAATGTATTGATTCAGGTTTTTGTTGTGTATTGAAACATGCTGTTTAGGCAATTTATGTATCATATTATCTATCTAAATGCAATTAAAGTTATGATATTATTAGGTTGTTGAAATTATATTGTCAATATCTAAAGAAGCATTGAATGATTGAGAAAAGTAGGCATGAAAGTTGTATACATGAACACATAACATATATGAAAAGTTATGTAAACATATTTGCGACAGTTAAATTTTTTAAAAGCTGCCCAAAAAGAACAAATATGTTCAAGTGTATAGTATTATGAATCTTAACATCACAAAAGTAAGCCTCAAACACCTAACAAGTTTGCAACAATTTATAAAATCCTAAGAGCTTCTCCAAAAAAAATAATTCTCCCAAAAAAATATTGTTGTCACAGTCAAGTTTCCTAAATGCTATTACAAGGCATAGTGGGATGTCCAAGGTGTCATATTTCTTCATGTCTTTGGATTGATGGATGGTGGATTAGGAATGAATTTGAACAGTCTTGTTGTTACTGTGCTTGCTGCTGTCAATGTCTCCTTGGAAGCTGCTGTACTCGGTCCTGACCTGACTTGAGATGGTTGTGGGCCATGTGGAGCACCTTGTGGTTGAAACTGTGGTGGTGCAGGCTGACTTGGAGGTGGGAGTGAACTGGGACAAAGTGGGGCAAGTGGCCTGAATATCTTATGTTTGGGCCTGATTTTTGAAGCTTTTGGTTGAACTGTTTGGTGAGCTGTGGATGGAACTTGAAGTGGAGGCCTAAATGGTGTACCTCTTGTTACATGACCTGGCTGGAGTTGGTCTGCCACGGGAGCTCGTGTTACAGGGTTTGGTGTTGCTGCCACAGCACTTAGAACTTGGTTGTGATACATAAGACAGTATTCATGAGACTTAGGATAAATAACAGTTTAAAGGGTTAACATTTCACAATAATATATAAAACTTACATCTGGAGCCTGGCTAGATGCAGTTGTCTTCTTTGGAGACACAATTTTCTTCTTTCCCTTCATTACTCTCTGCCTTTTACTACCTTTCTCATCAGCACTGGTATCATCATCATCACTATTACTTCAAACCCGGGAGGTGGAGGTTTGTAGGGCTCATCCTCCATACTCTCGTACCCATCATCAGATGACGAACTCTGATCATCCACCAAAACCTCTCCCTCATCAGGACTGTTACTTTGCTTTTCAGCATCCTCCACAATCTCAGGTTCATCAACAGGGTGGTCAAAGTATAGGTAAAACTCGTCCGTCTCTGTATTTTTCATTTTGTTCTCTCACATTGCATTAATCCATGCATCCCCTATCAAAATATGCAGCCCAGACTCAATATCAGGACTCCTTGGATCATACCAATAAACTATCTTGTATGATTGGTACCCCAACCCCTTGAACAGTGTGATCAAGTCTCTGAAATTAACGAAGTCCAGGTCCATTTCTAGAAACTTCTCCACCTTCCCATTTTTGTAAACCAGAGAGCCATTACTTTCTCTCACAAAATTACCTCTATGGTGGAACACAGGCACCACAAACACATCAACCATCTGAAAAAAGAAAAACAAAAAACTGTAAATAATGATCAAGAATTACTCTTTTCACATATTAACAAGCAATGACCTTCAATATACAGAAACGAAAAATCACCCCAGAAGCTTTCTTTGCCCTAACAGTAATTCAATTTCAATCGAAAAACTCCAATACTTTTTTGACAACTTCTATCAACATGCACGATCAGTTCTTTTACAATAGAGTTCATACTTGCATAAGTATTTAACCTCACAATCCACTAACTAAGCAACACAACAAACTTCTTATCTTCGGTGACGAAGATAGCAACTCAAACAACAATGGAGGCCTCTTCGACGGTCACTGCACACGGCAAACGTCTCAGCCTGGGAAGTGATCTTTTTGGAGGGAAAAACAGAGTATGATTATCGTTGGTATCCTTAGGGTTTTATGTAATTCAAAAAGGGTGGTATGGGTGTAATGGGTATTGTAAGGGACTTTGTAAGGGATGAAAGCAAAACGACGTAGTTTAGTGGTGCAGGGACTTATTTGTCCAATTTTAGAATGTAGCTTTCCAGTCAGCAGTTCAGGTGTCAACTAGTCATGCCACGTCATCCGCACGGGAGCTACATCAGACTTCTCCAGCGGGTCTGGCGGAGGCAATTCGACGGAGGGACTCATCCGTCCAAGATTTATGAAGGTTGGGGATTTAAAAGTATTTTCAAATACTCAGAGACGAAAATGTCCGCAGAGCAAAAGGTCAGCGACCTATTTGTCATTTTCTCATAAAATTATTAAAAATATAATATAAATGTTCAAACATTTAAATTTAATAATATATATAATAATAAAATTCCAAATTTCACCATTTAACATAATAAAATGTAACTGTTGGCCAATACAGATTGTGGTTGTTGATAATTGTTTTACATCCATCTTCAAAACAAAATTAAGTTTTTTAACAATTTATGACAATGATCAAAACGATTTATCATGTTTATACTAATTTTTAGAGGTAGCTAGGCAAATTATATACTTAAAAGATTAGATCAAACTCATAATCACATAATCAATTTAGAAGATTAGAACTGTCAATATCCATAATAATTATTGTACATAATTTTATTGAAGACAGGTTATTAACTTATTATCTACAAGCATTAACCTTCCACCGTAGAATTAGAAATGGCAAAACTTCTCGAGAAGCGGGGATCCCTACAGGGACTGCTTCGAATGGGGATCCGATTGTAAAAAATTTTCTCTGCAAGGATGGGGATGGAGGACAAAATTTCATCGAGACAGGCACGGAGACCCGAGCGAGGATCCCCACCCCATCTCCGCTAATTCTCAAAATTCATAAATTTACTGAATTGCCATTAATAGTTCCTAATCCTAAATTGCATAACTCTTCTTCAATTCAAAGATTCCTAACGCTGTCCATACTCCATCCAATCTCTTTGCAGCCACCCTCTCGCCACTCTCTTTTCTCACCGCATCGTCACACCTTACCATGTCATCACCCTCACCGCGTCGTGCTCTCTATTTGTGACGTTTCTTTCCGTAACTCCTCCATCGTATCCATTCTCCTCTCTATTGCCGCGTCTCCTACCTCGTCCACTGCTCTGTTCTCTGGCTCGCCGTTGCATTACTGCGTCATTTTGAAAGACGTCATCATCTTGTCGTCTAGATTTTTTTGTATAAAATTTTGCTGTTTTTGTATATGATAGATATTTGCAGTTCTATTCATATGAAAATTAATAATTAGTTAGAACTATCAGATAGATGGGGAATAGAGTTCCCGCGAAAAATGAGATCGTGTGGAGAACGAGGATGGAAAGCAATATTCCCCCACGACGGAAAGCGAAGACGGAGACGGAGAGCAAATCTAAGGATAAAGATGGGGAGCAGGGAGACATCCCCCGCCCCTGTCCTGCCCCATTAACATCTCTAAGTAAAATTAAGGGAGCGTGACTATTTTTCAAAATGACAAACTTAAACAGCTTTTTCTTTTCTCCTAAGTTGTTATTTGGTAATTAACATGCAAATAGTAAGTAATCTTAAATATACAAATCAAAACAATGATTAAGACAATGCTTATCGGCCTTTCCAGTTTTTCCAAATAATGCTCAACAATGATGTTAGTAATTTGACAAAATGACCACAGTGATAGGTTAATAATTTTGTCATTTTGTGAAACAAAACAAATATTTAAAACATTTATTTTATCAAAAACAAATATTAAACATTTATTTTGTTAAAATTAAAATTTTTAAAATGTTAAAATAATTATTTACTCCACTAAAATGTACCACACTATTTTTCATTTTAGTTTTACTAAAGCATAAATTACTATTTGATCCCATTTGACAAATGAAGATAATTTTATATTTTTCTCAACATTTTTTTTTTGAGTTTTGTTTTTTGAATATGGTTAATTTTTAGTATATATGTGACATGATTAATTCTAAATATATGATGCTTTCGTTAATTACTTCTTTCCCATTTTCTTTCAATTAATTTTTTGAAAATTATTTCAACAAGCACAAAGTGTATTTTAATTTAGAAGAATGTATTACAAATTGTATGGCTAGAGTAGCTATTTTTAGCACATACATTTATTTGAATTAGAGCCAACTATACAATGAGCTTCAATATCTAATAGGATGAGTGTTAGGGGCCAGCAGATTTTGTGAGTTGTAGCCATCAATAGTGTATTTAATGGTGTGAGATTTCATCTAATGGTGGAGAATCACTCATTTTCTTTTTGCTAGCTAAGTGCTGGCCATATTTTAATAAATCTGCTGGTCTCCTAGACTTTTTCATCTAATAAATTTAGATATGAATCTAACTAATTAATTTAATTTTATCTTTTTTTTCCCTTATCTGTTTAGTCATAAAAAAAAAGTCTATTTTAATTTCTAATTAAGGAAAAATAGCATTTAACCCTAAAAAAAGGTTAGAACAAAATAAAAAATAAAAAATTGATTTCGGTTGAAATTGAGAATTGTATGCAATTGGTGATGAATCTCACACATTAACGCGTAAAACCAAAACGTTAAGCAACACAAACAGAACCTTCCTCTAACTAAGCAAAGCAATTTCCTTTCATTCTCAATTCCCCAAAACACGTTCTCCCCACTCTTCTTCAATTTTCCTCACTCCAAATTCAACACACAAAATCTCCAAACCCTACTTTCACCACCACCACCACTCACCGCCGCAGCCACCATGGTCCCACCGGCGGTGCAATCGCCGAATCCACAACTAACCCAGCAGTTCTTAAGCTCTGTCCTCTCACAGCGTGGCCCCGCCGCCCTTCCTTACTCCGAAGACACAAAGTGGCTGATCCGGCAGCACCTCGTCGCCGTCACCACCACGTACCCCTCCCTTGAGCCTAAAACCGCCACCTTCACACACAACGACGGCCGCTCCGTCAATCTCCTCCAAGCCGACGGCACAATCCCGATGTCGTTTCAGGGCGTCACTTACAACATCCCCGTTCTCATCTGGCTCATGGAATCTTACCCTCGCCACGCGCCCTGCGTCTACGTTAACCCCACGCGCGACATGATCATCAAGCGCCCCCACCCTCACGTTAATCCCTCTGGCCTCGTCTCCGTCCCTTATTTGCAGAATTGGGTTTACCCTAGCTCCAATCTCGTCGATCTCGTTCGCGATTTGGGTGTTATCTTTGGCCGCGATCCTCCTCTTTATTCCCAGCGGAGGAACCCTCAACCTCCGCCACCTCAAAACCTAAATCCCAATTCAAATTTCGGATCTTTATCGAGTAATTCGGGGAATTCCCAATCTGGTTATGTCCAGCATCATCAGCATCACCAGCACCCTGCTCCTGCTTCTCCTGCGAGGAATAATTATCCTCCATCACCTTATGGAAGCTTTGGTGGTGGTTCTTCTAGGGTTCAGAATTTGCCCCATACTGAGGATCCAACTGAGGTTTATAAGAGGAATGCGGTTAATAAGATTGTGGAAATGGTTCATGGTGATGTTACTGCTTTGAGGAAGACCAGGGAGGCTGAGATGGAGGGTTTGTTTAGCTTGCAGGGTGTGTTGAAGCAGAGGGAGGAGGTTCTCAATAAGGGTTTGAAGGAGATGCAGGAGGAGATGGAGGGTTTGGAGCAGCAGTTGCAGATGGTTTTGATGAACACTGATGTTCTTGAAGGGTGGTTGAGGGATAACCAAGGGATGAGGTTGGGTAGTTTGGAGAATGCCGAGGATGCTTTTGATTGTGTGGATGTGTTATCTAAGCAGATGCTAGATTGCACTGCTTCGGATTTGGCTATTGAGGACACACTTTATGCATTGGATAAGGCTATTCAGGTTGGTTCCGTGCCTTTCGATCAGTACTTGAGGAGCGTGAGGGCGCTGTCGAGAGAGCAGTTCTTTCACCGGGCGACAGCTGCAAAAGTTAGAGCTGCTCAGTTGCAGGCTCAGGTTGCTAATATGGCTGCTAGGACACACCATTATGGCAGTTGATAGTTTTGGTTGGTTGTGCACAAGATGGTTCTTTTCGGATGGCGAAATCCTTCTCCATTGTGTGTTGTGCACTTGTGCTGGATATAGATTCCTATTTGTTGAAGTCAGTGATTGTAGCCTTTAGCATAAATTGGTAAGCCTTAGCCTTCAACAGCTTTGGGATTATTATTGAGCACAAAACTTGTTTGGGGAATGAGGCTGTACCGTTGATCATTATACAGGCTTAATGATATGATTTCCTTCGAAGACTTGGTTTAAGAGGTTTGTTACCTCAATTGTTTCATTGTTTAGAGCTAGAAATATACATGCTTAGTTTACTTCTTATTTATCTGTCTCACTTTTGTATTTTGGAATGGGTATATTATGATTCATATAATTTTTTGCCTTCATACACAGATATTAGGAATTGTGTTCTTATATATAAAGAAAGAAAGAAAGAAACGTGTTGAATAGAGGACCCATAATCATAATTCAATTGCTCTTTTCCATGGTTTTCCAGAGTTTTGCATAAGCCATCAGAACTAACAAGTGCCTCCATATAGTTAATTAATTCTCCTCACATCACTATATGCACTTGTGAAGTACTCTTTAAAGAAAAAGGTTATGCTACGTTGAAGTTCAATAGCACTATTCGACACCAAACACTTCTGACACATGTATAAAAACACAATTGTTATTAATTAATTGTATATTTACATTATTTTTTAATTAATAAAACAAAGAGATTCTGTGTTGATTATTAAAAAAATACTGGTGTCGAAATGATGTTTATTACAAGGGTCTATGTTTTGGGGGATTTGTTGAAGTTTATGAAGTTTTGGCAGGGAATAGGAGAAAAATTCATGTGTGGCTGGTTAGCAGTTGGCAATTGCTTTTCAAAAGTATCATATTAAACTATATTTTATTAGAGCTGGGAGACTTTGTTTAATCTAGCAATTTTGCATATGATGAAAGAAAAATAAGTTTGCATATTAAAATAGCATATAATAAGACTAGTAATTTTGGATATAATGAAAGAAAAATAATCTTTTGCAAAAGGAATTGTATAGCCTCTTCTAGAGCTCTATCTCCAAAATTTGTCCTTGGTGGCATCTGTGAGTTCTGTTTGGACTCCCCCCTCCCGAATTCAGTTAAGATTAAATGTGATGCTAGTTCTATGATGGTGATGACATTATGGGGTTTGGTTGTGTTATCAAAAAGTCTGATGGATTGTGGCAAAGGGGCTGCTGTGGAACACGATCATTGCGATCTGGAGAGGGCTCCTCCTTGCCTGGGAGGCAGGCTACTGGGAAGTTACCTGCGAAACAGACTGCCTAGAAGCTTTCCTATTGATCCGAGACAGTCAAGCTCGGTTTTGCAGCTCTGATAATGAGCCGGTGTCCAAAATTCAGGATGTTATGAAGTGGAATTGGAAGGCAGATGTTGCTCTGATTCAAACCGAGGGGCTGATGGTTTAGCAAAGCTTGCAACCCTGGGTGGATTTCCTCATGTTGAGCTTATTGAGCCCTGGCAAGACCTCAGTGCTATGATGCAAATGGGCCTAGCTGTTGTTCCTTAGTTCTGCTGTTCTTGTTTTTCTTTTCCATCCTTGGACATGAAAAAGAAAAAAGAAACAAAAGTATTTGTTTGAAAACGTTTAGAACCAGTCAAATGAAAAGAATTAGTTTACTAATTGGAGCAATGGTGTTTTTTGTTAGTTATTTTGAATATAAAGGAAACTATTTGTATATTCAAATAAATTTTATCATTTCATCTTTTTCTATATCTTTTCTGTAACTTGTCTTCTTTTATCCATTCATCATTACATTTGAATGAATTCTCCTTTAACTTTTGCTGAAAATACATGAGTAATTACTAAAATAAAAGAAAAAGGTAAGGAGAATGAATATAATATAAGGGTTTATAGAAGCACAGAATAAAAAATAAACTTGAATGGTAATGTAAAGAGAAAATAAATACTTATACAACATTGTTTAGGGGAAGTTATAGAATTGTAAGATGTTAACTACTTATTTATGTGATCTACTGAAAATTGTATGTTTTTAATTACTGTTTGTTGTCGACGCCCTTCATGTTAGTTTTATAGGATTCGAAAATAGTGGTTACTGGATCATCTAGAAGAGTGTTTGGAGTATTTTTCTAAAATTTTGATTATTGCTCAATTATTTTTCAAAAAAAAAAAAACAAAAAACAAAAGAAGAACAGACACTTTTAAAAAAATAAGTAATTGGGATGTATATTTTAAAAAAGAATCAAATATAGATATTTATTAAAATAAATATCACAGTATAGTGACACATGAATTATAAAACAATCAGTTAATTTTTTTTTCTCTTTTTCTTTTATATTTTAAATAAAAAAGATATTTATTAAAATAAACATTGCAGTATAATGACATATGAATTATAAAGTAATCAATGTTACTTTTTTTTTTTTCTTCTTCTTTTTTATTAGTAGATACAGATGGAAATATAAAAAATATGGAGTTCAATACTGACCACTTTTAATTGTGAGTACTGAGTACAAATTCAACAAAGAAAAAAAAGTTAAGGGATCAAGAATGAGTGTTATTTTTCAATAAATAATCTTGTATACATGTGTATGATTATGCAATTTTCTAAAAAAAAACTAATAATTTAATAAGCTAATCTCTAAAAAATTTCTTTTATTAACAAATGAATCTCTAAATTATCTTTATTAATACTAGCGGCTTAACGTGCCTGTTCAGCCGCTTTTCTATTATTTTTAAGAAATTAATTTTATTTTTTTTGTTAATATATGATTCACTCTTTAAATTTATTAGATAAGTAATTTTTTATTTTAATGTTGTCGTAACTTTATTTATATCATATTTTATTAAAATTAAAATTACTATAAACTAAAATATATTCAAAAAATAATAATAATATCATTATTCTGATTCAAAAAGAGTATATATAAACCAAAATGCATGTTAGTTATTTATAAAAGATAATTTTTACTTAAATGTCATGGATATTCATATTTGTCTTCATCTTTTTTAAGTGATAGGCCAAAATATGAATCTAAATACGAAAAGGTCTTCATTTTTTTATAAATAATAAAAAAATAGAATAAATGAAAATGCTTATTTTTTTCGTTTTTAAATATCAAAATATAAGAATAATTAATAAATAAAATAGGACAATTGAAATGTTAAGAATAACTTTAACACTTAATCCAACGTTGAAGACAAAAACGATACTTCCCCAATAATAATCCCAATAGTTGTTTGCATTGCATGAAGTCTGTGGACTGTCGAGTCTTAAGAAAGGCTATGACTAAATTGAAGTAGCTATATATAATAGTTTGTTCAAACATTACACTTGCCAACTCACTGAGTGCCTAGTGGCTAGAATTATATATTCTATCCAAAATGGCCTCTCGGTTCGAAGCAAGGCAGAAGGAGGAGAAGAGAGAAGAAGAGGAAAATGAGGTATTCTAAAATACCTCTTTTTTCTTTTTCTAGCGAAGAGCATAGCTACTTAATTATTATTAAAAATATCATTTATATATTAAACTCTACCTAATTATTATTAAAAATATTATTTATATATTAAACTTTATTGTTAAAATTAATTATTATATATTTTATATTTTTATAATTTTAATAGTTGATTTTAGTGTATATTTAATATAATTAAATTATTATTTTACTTTTTTTTGTGTAATTAATTATTATTTACTTTTTATTAATAAGATATAGATATAGAACAATTTATTTTGTTGATTTAAATATTAAAAGATGTTATTTAATATTTTTCCAGCTATGCATATATCGAAAGGGTTATAAAGGCTCAATTTGGTTTTAGATTTTTCATCCAATAATCAATTTTAAAATTTTTACCTAATAATTAATTTGAGTCATTTCCTGAAATAAAAGTCAATTTAGTAAGCAAAATGCTTTTATATATTTCCTGAAATAAAAGTCATTTTCTGTTCAGCCCTATTATTTTTAAGAAATTAATTTTTATGTTTTTATTTTAAAATTATAAATTTAATAAATAAAATATTAAAAAATTTCATTATGTTGTTATTATGTGAAAATAAAAATCAAAATAAAGATTTAAAAATATTATTTATAAAATAAATATTTATAAATGTTATTATGTTTATTTATTTATTTTTAATAGTATTTAATTTGAATTAGAGACAAAAAAATTATATTTAAAGTATTCTTTATTTTTATGCATAATTATAATTGATAAAAAATATTTTTTAAAATTTATTATTCATTTTTTAAAATTATCTTTAATTTTATTTTTTTAAATTATTAATTTATATTTTTATTATTATCTCAACGCCACTATGATATTGCATTGTTCTCCTTTTTCGTCTTCTTCTCTTTTCACCTTCTCTTCACTCGATGGTTATTAATTATCACCAAATATCATTATCACAACTTTTAATTTTGTCTATCACTTTTATTTATAACCAACTATTTTGTTAAATTTTATAAGTTATTTAAGTTTTGCTAAAAGAATTTTTTGTGTCTTTTGAATATCTAAATGTATAAAAATTATAATTTTTTTTATGTGCATGTTAGTTGTCTTATTTTATTTGATTAAGAAGAAATTTAAGACAAAAAACATTCAAAATTTTTGCTATATTAGTAAAATTTGATGTCAATAATTCTAAAAAATAATATCAAAATATATTATTTTTAACTAAATAATAAAAAAATAAAAATACATCATTGTAAGTTTTTTAATTAATAATTATAAATTAAAGTCGCAGTTTAATATAGTACCTTAGACAAAAAATAATCATTGTTATCGTATTTGACTACTACTATATAAATTTTATGTTTATTTTATTATGCACATTAATTAAACTGTACTTTATTATTTCATTTTGCATATTTTGAAATAATGTCATCGTATTATAAAGGTGAGATTAATTTATCATTTGAATATTATCGCTAAAAAATAGTTACTTAAAGTGAAACGCTATAGAAAGATAAATAAAAAAAAATTGTAATTAGTTAAAAAATTTTATATCTCTCCCCAAACTCAATTTTGTTATGAAATTTTTTTTAGGTAAAAATATTTTTAACTTCCTATATAATAAGTATCATTTAAATTATCTAATGCATAAAATGTCACATTTTTTTATTTATCTTCAAAATTAAAGTTAATTTTTGATATTTTTTACTTTCTTTTGGTTTTCTAAATTAGTCTATATATTATCAACTTATTTCTGTTATTTATGCAGTAATTTTTTTTCTTATTCATTAATAAATGTTAAATTACCCAAATTCAAATCTATTCTCTTAAACCACTTTTTAATCATCTGGTTTGAATCGTTTTTTAATCATCTGGTTTGAATCCTTTGAATAGGAGTTCTTTAGACTCTAAAATTTTTAAAATAAAAAATACAATAAAATAAATTAAAATGCCTAATAAAATAAAATAATCCAAAAAATAAAAGATATATAAAAAACTAATAAATTAAAAAATCAAAATTAATTAACAAAGTTCTTATCTTATCCATTTTAATGTTATATGGAGTTTGTTCACTTTATCATTGATATGTGCATATTTTTTGTGTCTTCTGTATGACAAATACAATACTTTATATAATTAAATATCAAATTCAGTACTCTAAATAATTAATTATTTAAAAAATTAGTATACGAATATTTTTTTAAAAAATACTTGATAGGTGTGATTTTCTTGCATGCATTATATACCAATTAAATAACTAAGCCAATATGCTAAACAAATAATATTGTAAAAGGCAAAATTAATAAATTTTTTTGTAATATAATTTATTTATTTTAGTTTAATTTAAAAATATTTATATACTCAAATTTTAAATACAATATTCTAAGTAATCAAGTATTTTAGAAAATAAAAAAAAATTATCCCATTAAAAGCAATTTAAAAAGAAAAATATTAAAAAATATTTATAAAATTTGTTCATCCTATCATTGACAAATAGTTAAATACAGACATGTCAAAAAAATAAATAAAATGTACATATAAAATGTAAAGAAACCGTTTTTTTTTGTCAAATCAAATTAATGAAAGAAAAAGACATAACGCTATTTGTCTACGTGAAAAATGGATTAAAAATATAGATTGAGTAAGTAAATAAAAAAAAAATTATAACAGCAATGGAGGAAGGCAAATGAGTATGATGGAGGCAATTCAACTGAGAATGTTAAAAAGAAGGAGAAGAAAAACATCAAAAGAAATATAAAAATGCTAAATTTTTTTAAGAAACTATAACAAAAACTCTAATAAAATAATTAGAGTGAAGCTGCAGAGTACATTGTACTCAAACAAAACTGTACAAACTAAAACTAAATAAAATATAATTTAAATGAATATCACAAAATATAATAAAATTTACCAAAAATTACTTATCACTACTATTGATGATAATTAAACACTTCCTCCATCATAAATGATTCTTTTGTTTTTTTCGTACATGCTTCTAAAACCAACATTTATTATAGTCATAGTCTATTTTAAGAAGTTGTCTAAAAAATTATTCAAAAGGTGAAAATGTTAGGGTTGAGTAAGAGAAGTAAAGAAAATTAAAGAAATGATAAAAAAAAATTATTTAAATGGAGGATTGAGAAAAAAGTTACGTGTAATTTTTTTTGTAACTGGTAGTGAAATGCATAACTGTAAAGTTAGTTTTGGATTATGTTGGCATTTATGTTTTCGAAGATGTGGCCATTACGGCTCGCCTTTATGTGTCCTTCTCGGGATAGCGTCATTTAAAGAACGAACGTCAGCACAACGTAAAAAAAAAAACCAGAGAAAAAAACCGGTAAAAAAACCGGAGGAGCCTGCCTAAGATGAGGCCATTACGACTCGTCTTTATGTGTCCTTCTCGGATAGCGTCATTTAAAGAAAATTGGACACCAAACTTGAGGTTTTCGCATTATATATTGTTATAGATTAGAGATATATTAAATAAATGATTAAAAATAATTGATAAAAATTTCATCATTAATTATTTAACTAATAAAGATAGCAAAATAGTAGTTGAATCCATAGGTAACTAAGTTAACTAACTCATATGAAATTGACACGTGTCTTTTGGCAGGTTACTCAACAAATCAGTGGCAGTTTTAGGCCAAAAGAACAGTTAATATTCTGTCTGATATTAACCTATTTCATTACAAATTTCCTTCTTAACAAACCAAGAGAGAACAAAACTGAAGTAACAGTTAATAAGGAAAATTAACAACACTGAAGAGCACTTTCACTTGGGCTCATACATTATTCTTTCTGTAACTGGATAAAGCATCATATAGAAGAAGATTCATGGGTTTTTGTAGATTTGGAAGAACCAAAACAAAAATTGCCAGACACAGACAGTGTGAAGAGAGTATATTTGTTTTGAATGATTTGGAATGGATCTCTAAAATTCCAGAATGTCCAGTGTATCATCCATCAGAGAAGGAGTTCAAGAACCCTCTGATATATCTACAAAAGATTGCTCCCGAGGCTTCAAAATTTGGTATATATATATATATATATATATATATATATATATATATATATATATATATATATATATATATATATATGAATCATCATAACACATTATCATGTGCATGGTGACTTAGGACAAGTAGTTTCTGCATTTCTAGGCCCCTTCTTTTTCCTACTTCATCAAATCTTTTTGTTTTCTTATTACATACTTATGCTGCAGGAATATGCAAAATTGTTTCTCCTGTAATTGCTTCTATTCCTGCTGATGTTGTCTTAACGAAAGAGAATAAGAACTTCAGGTTTGAAACAAATGTGCAGCCTCTTCGGCTTTCTAAATGGAATGAGAAAAATATAATGAACTTTTCAATGAGTGGAAGGTAAGAGAACATTCCCATCATTCTTTAAAACTTTTATGGTTCATAAAAGTTGCAAATATTTTATTACTTCTTAATTTATATATATGTCAGAAAATACACATATCATGAATTTGAGGCTCTAGCAAATCAGGCTTTTATCGGTTCGGCCGATGTGGAAAAAGAATTCTGGCATGAGATGGTGAACGGAGAGAAGGGAACCGTTGAGTACGGAGTCAATGTTGAGGGCAGTGCCTTTTCATGCCATCCTAATGACAAGCTTGGAAGAAGCAAATGGAATTTGAAGGTTGGATTTTCATTTTTTGCTGAATCTATATTACAATTTGTTTCTGCATCTAACTTGCTGAATTGATATCAGAATTTTTCAAGACTGCCGCAATCTACATTGAGATTAGTTGGCAAAGAAATTCCAGTAAGAAAAAGTTTCCAAAGATTTTTTTTTAAGTTGAAGTTAGAACCTCTCTTTTCTACTAATTTCCATGTGAATTTGCTTCTAGGGAATAACTGATCCTATGCTTTATATTGGGATGCTGTTCAGCATGTTTGCATGGCATGTAGAAGATCATTACTTGTATAGGTATTTTTTCATGATTCAGTTTGCTACTCCATTAATTATCTTCATCACCATTATTGCTAAAACTAATTTTCTTTTGTTATTTCTGTTTCACTTTATTTGCAGCATAAATTATCACCATTCAGGTGCTAACAAAACTTGGTATGGAGTGCCTGCTCATGCAGCCTCTCAGTTTGAAAATGTTGTATTGCATCGTGTGTATAACCATAAAATCATGTCTAAACATGGCGAAGACGAGGCTTTCCAGCTTCTTGCGCATAAAACTACAATGTTCCCTCCAAATATATTGCTACAACATGGTGTCGCTGTTTACAAGGCTGTGCAGAAGCCAGGGGAGTTTGTCATCTCCTTTCCTAGAGCATATCATGCTGGATTTAGTCATGGTAATGTATCTATTTTAGATCCATGCCATTTTTTTCTCTGTGCACTTCGTGTTGTATTTTGTAAGTATCTTAAGACAGAAAGTATGAGATATTGCCACAGTGACAAGATAGAAAAGTTGTGTCTCTATTCTTATTCCATTGTCCCTAGTTTTTGAGTGGATAGAAGATTGCACAAATTTTTTTCTAAGAATGTAATCTTTTGTGTACTTTTTATCTTGAGATAGTTATCAAATGGAGCATTATGCAAATATATGAGTTCTGAAGGTAGAGTAATTTGATCCTTTGTTTATGCAGGTTTTAACTGTGGAGAAGCAGTGAACTTTGCTATTGGAGACTGGATTCCAATGGGGGCTATAGCTAGCACTCGTTATGCATATCTCACAATGCTTCCTATAATTCCATTTGAGGAACTTCTTTGTAAAGAGGCAATGCAGTTTTATAAGTCCTCAAAAGTAAGAGGTTCAATGAGCAAAAATATTGATTTCCAATCTTATCTTGCAACTGTTGCATCTTTCGTGCAGCTTATGCAATTTTATGAGAAGGCCCTTTCGCGACTTAAAGCTTCCAGAGAATGTTCAATTTCTTCGAATACTGTAGGTACCTTGATTTGTAGCAACTGCCATAGAGATTGTTATGTAGCTTACTTGATGTGCAAGCACTGCTATTCTCTTCCCATTTGTCTTTACCATGGTAAGAGTATTATTATATCTTTGTTTTGAGAAATCTTACCATGAAAATTTGAATCACACTCTTTATTTTGTTGTTTTAGACATTGCATTGCAGAGGTGTTCATGTGGGAGAAAATATACTGTTTATAAAAGGGACGATTATCTAGAATTCGAGGATGCTGCTAAGAGTTTTGAACAAGAATATGTAAAGTTAAACCTTGAAGGGAAGGTGAATTTTGAAGTAGACATGTTATCCCCTAGAAATGATTATGATTGCATCCAAGATTCCCATGTAAGAATATACAAATTAAATCATGAGAATGACTATAGTTTTGATGGTTAGGAATGCTTTTTTGGCATTGTCTAAGTAATGTTTTCTTTTGAAACATGAATACAACAGAACCATCCTTGGCATGAAGAAAAAGGTAGCATCAAAGCAGTTCCTTCCATGGGCTTAGTTTCTGAACTGAAAACAAGAGAAATGACCTGCTTAAAGATCAAGTTAGAAAAGATGAAGGAGGAAAAAACTAAGCATGGTAGAAAAAGATGCTCTCCAACAATGGAAACCAGAAAACAAGTACACTAAAAATTGTGAGAAAAGCAAAGGATAAAAAATGATGAGCTTGCTCATGCATGAACTTGGTCACTAACTTTTATACAAGTCCATGCATCTGTAACTATTCTTATTCATTAATGATGTGCATATTAGTTTAGAGCTTAGAATTTGGTTTGTTGTAATTAGTTTATTTTTGCTATTGGTTTAAGCAGTATAGGATTTATTAAGGAATGTACATTGACTTTTATTAGCCTCAATACTTTGCAGTCTGCATAGTTCCCTTAAGTAAGCTATTTTTTTTTCCTTTTAAGTAAATGTTCATTACATGAAATAAATCTCTGTGCTAATAAACAAAACACCAGAATAATATTTCTAAGTAACTAACACAGAAAAAAAAAAAGAGTATGAGTAAGTTGGTTAGATATCTAATTTTTTATTTTACTCAAGCAATTTTCAAGTAAAAAAATAATCTTTATGAGCAAAAAAATGTTTTTCAAAGTGTTTGTTTTTAGAAAGATTCATATCTTATCAAAATAAGTTACGGATCTGGGTAGGGTTTTGTGGGCACAGCCCAAGACCAAAAGAATATTGAAGAGGTGAAGAAGAACGTTAGCAGCGGGGTTCGTTCGAGTGTTGCAGCATTCTGATGAGAGAGTGAGAGTGAGAAAGTAGCTGTCTTTGAACACCGCAATGAATATCACGCTTCCACGGAGGGTTCTCCTCAACAACCACTCTTTCCTGCGAACATTCTCATCGTCCCCATTATCCAAACTCGAAGACCAAAACGACACTCGTTTTGTCTCACTCCTCTCCGACATCGTCCGAGGAAACCAGAGCTGGAAACTTGCCTTCAACGACCCTTCTATTTCCTCCACATTGAGGCCCCACCATGTTGAACAGCTCTTGATCCGAACCCTCGACGATTCCAAGTTAGCTTTGAGGTTCTTCAACTTCCTCGGTTTGCACAAGAGCTTCAACCATTCCACAACATCCTTTGCCATCTTGGTTCATGCTCTTGTTCATCAGAAGCTCTTCTGGCCCGCCAATTCGCTCTTGCACACTCTTCTCTTACGTGGGTCGGAACCAAAATTCGTTTTTTCATGCTTCTTGGATTCTCATCGCAAATGTAAGTTTTTGTCAAATTTGGGTTTTGATTTGTTGGTTCAGAGTTACTTGCAAAATAGAAGGGTTTTAGATGCTGTGGTGGTTGCAAAGCTCATGCTTGAAAACAAGTTGTTGCCTGAAGTTAGAACACTGAGTGCGCTTTTGAATGGTTTATTGAGAATTAGAAGGTTTATAATGGTTTTGGAATTGTTTGATGAGTCGGTGAATGTGGGTGTTCGACCGGATTCTTATACTTGTTCGGCTGTCATTCGGAGCTTGTGTGATTTGAAGGATTTTTCCAAGGCTAAGGAGAAGGTTTGGTGGATGGAAGTGAATAAGTTTGATCTGAGTATCGTAACTTATAATGTCTTAATTCATGGGCTATGCAAGGGTGATCGCGTTTCGGAAGCTGTTGAGGTTAAAAGATCATTGAGTGAAAAGGGTCTAAAAGCAGATTTGGTTACATACTGCACCCTAGTTCTTGGTTTTTGTAGGGTACAACAATTTGAAGCTGGATTGCAGCTTTTTAATGAAATGATTGAATTGGGGTTTGTTCCGAGTGAAGCTGTTGTATCAGGGCTAGTGGATGGGTTAAGAAAGCAAGGAAAGGTTGATGATGCTTATAATTTGGTTGTTCAGGTAAGCAGATTTGGTTTTCTGCCAAATTTGTTTGTTTGTAATGCATTAATCAACGCTTTGTGCAAACGAGGAGATTTGGATAAATCAGAGTTGCTTTATAATAATATGTGTTTGGTGAACTTGCATCCCAACGATATTACTTATTCTATTCTGATTGATTCCTTTTGCAGAAGGGGGAGGTTGGATGTCGCGATATCTTATTTTGATAGAATGATAGAGGCTGGCGTAGCAGAAACTGTATATGCATACAACTCTATGATAAATGGCCAATGCATGTTTGGACATTTGAGTGCCGCCGAGTCTTTGTTCGCTCGGATGATCAATAATGGTTTGGAGCCTACTGCGACAACCTTTACGCCGTTGATTAGTAGATATTGCAAAGATCTACAACTACGAAAAGCATTCCAACTGTATGATATGATGATTGAAAAAGGAATTGCCCCAAATGTGTATACCTTCACTGCGCTTATTTCTGGGTTTTGCAGTGCAAATAATATGACTGAAGCATTCAAACTTTTTGTTGAAATGGTGGAAAAAAAAATCACCCCAAATGAGGTAACATATAATGTTATGATTGAAGGGTATTGTAGGAATGGTAAAATTGACAAGGCCTTTGAATTACTTGATGAGATGCTTCAGAAAGGCCTTGTTCCGGACACATATACCTACAGACCTCTTATCAGTGGCCTTTGTTCTGCTGGCAGGGTTTCAGATGCTAAAAATTTTGTTGATGTTCTACACAAACAGGACCGTAAATTAAACGAGATGTGCTATAGTGCACTTCTACATGGTTATTGCAAAGAAGGAAGATTGGTGGAGGCATTGAGCGCTGCTTCTGAGATGATTCAAAGAGGAATCAATGTAGATTTGGTTTGCCATGCTGTTCTCATCGACGGTTCACTGAAGCAACTAGATAGGAAAACACTATTTGGTCTCTTAAAACAGATGCAGGATCAAGGATTGAAACCTGATAATGTAATATATACAAGTATGATCGATGCATTCAGCAAAGAAGGATCTTTCGAGAAGGCTTTCCAGTGTTGGGATTTGATGCTTACGGAGGAATGCTTTCCCAATGTTGTAACGTATACTGCTTTGATGAATGGTCTATGCAAGGCGGGTGAAATGGACAGAGCAGGTCTTCTCTTTAAAAAAATGATGGCTGCAAATGTCCCTCCAAATTCAATCACATATGGCTGTTTTCTTGATCGTCTTACCAGCGAAGGGCATATGGAGGAAGCTATGGGTCTCCACCATGCAATGCTTAAAGGGCTTTTGGCGAACACTGTAACATACAACATCCTTATTCGTGGCTTCTGCAAGTTAGGTAGATTTAACGAAGCCAGCAAGGTGCTTTCTGAAATGACCGAAAATGGCATTTTCCCCGACTGTATTACCTATTCAACTTTAATTTATGAGTACTGCAGAAGTGGCAACGTAGGAGAAGCAGTCAGATTGTGGGATACCATGCTAAACAAAGGTCTTGAGCCGGACTTGGTTGCATATAACTTGTTACTATATGGTTGTTGTATTAATGGAGAGCTCAACAAAGCATTTGAGTTGCGCGATGACTTGCTGAGGAGAGGGGTGAAGCCAAGGCAAAATTTTCGAGTACTGCACAAGGGACAATGTAGGAGCAGTGGTTAAACTGGCATACCATACTAGACAAACTAGAATCTGATTTGATAACAAGTAACTTCTGCAGATGCGTTTTTTGTGCAACTAGAGTTCAACATGGCAATGGAGTTACACAATTGAAGATTGCTATGCCATATCAAAATAGATAGCATTGCTCTCTTGGGGTTGAATTATCAGAAAAAGTTTCAGCATTGCGATATGGCGTCATATTCAAATCGGAAGGACCTGGTAAAATTCTTGTTAGCTTTGGTTTCAATTTGCTTAATATTATGTATCACTTACATTTAGCTCTTTCATCTCTTACATTTACTTTGCAATTTTTGGTGCAGACTAAACGCGCCAGACATGAATCCTGAGGAAGCTACCTATCCATACAAAAAGGGAGACAAAAGATTGTGTCTTCCTTTGGTTCCACACACATGCACTAACTGCTTGTTTATACTCGCTGTCAATAAGTGCCTTTTATGACTGGTTCATGATGGATTCTTTTTTGAATTGCTTATACGAATACTTTCCCCTTGTACATACACAAACCTGAAGATAATTTTGCAGACTTGTGAAAGCTTATAGCAAGAATCGTGTATATTATAATTCTTCCTCAATGTATTCCAGAGGCCTTTGCTTCAAATTTTAGGGCCAATGTTTCTGACTTAGTTTATTTGTTTTCCATCCCTTGTAACTGTTACTTATATCTATGAAGAAAAGAAAGAAGGAGAATGGATGGCATGTTTTCAAGTTATGCTGATTATCAGTGAATTATAATACATGTCCTACATTTTTTTGTTTGATATTAATTAATCTTATATTATGCAGTAAGATTAATGATTTAATTTCTATGTGCTATCTTTGTAAAGATGGTTTACTCAATTTATGAATTTTCACAATCATCTAATGAAACTTTAAAATGAAATAAATTTCTAAACATGTTTTGTAATTTTAATATTTTATATCATAACAATAAACCCGTTTTAATTTAATTTTGTATTAGTGATGGTGAAATAGAACAAAATGGAAACCGTCCAGACACTTCCCAATGTCTTATTCTTCCACCTGGCATATATCCCACTTATCAAAACATTTCACATAAACTTAATTGCAGCATTCTGTATTTTCAGTACAGATGATTCCTATTTTCAAATTAAAGTTTTCATCATCATCATTAGTATCAACTAAATGACTAACTGCAAATTCTTTGTGGGCATGCAAATCTAAGAAGGGATGTAATCTTGTAATCTCCAAGAAGTTTGATCTGTTATCCTTCATGAAAAGTTGAGAACTCAGGTAAAGCCTAATCATCTTGATTGGGGAGAAAACTATAGCAGTTTCAGTCCACCTGTTACATCATCTACCACTTCAACAGGTCCTGCATATTAATATATATCAAAATCAGATTAAATCAAACTATACTTGAGCTGTTTATATAATTTGGGGGGGCAAAGGGATGAGAAACTGCTACTGGGGCATGACAAGAGAGGGGGATAAAAAAAGAATGATAATTAGAGGAGACCATTACCAAGAATTGCCATCACAGTTCTTGAATCTGGAAGAAGAAAAATGGGAACAGTAAATTAACGCAGATATCATAAAAAGTAGAAAATGGAACAAATGAATAAAGAAAATCCAGATAAATTTAGCTATGCATTCTATCTAATATTGAGCATGAAGATAGAGTTACAGATAGTCCAAAGGATTGGATTGAACATCTCTTCTGCTAGAATGTACGCATGATCGTGCAATTTCAAGCATGAATTAAACTCCAAGATAATAGGTAAGCGAAAAAGGGGGCAATAAGAAAACTATTTCATTTTAAACTGATTGCAGGAAACTATCTCTACTTTCAATTTTAGCAATGGATTGCCCCATACAAATATACCGGACATCAAATGCAGGACAACATTTTTTATTTCATATGACGCTGCTATGAAGTACTAAATTTAACACAACACAGTGGTGAAATTTCCAACTATGTCGTGGATACTAGAAATCAATTAGCTACAAACTAAAGGAAGTTCCCACTACTCACTTGGTGCAATCTGTGTTCTCCCAGCATCAATTGTGATATGGGTGGGTAACTTCAGTGATTTAGCCCTTTCCTGACACATTAAGCAATTTTACTAGAGCAAACCCAACTTCAGAGAGAAGAAATATGCATTAAAGCATTCATGGCAAAAGGGAAAGAAAACAAAGGTAATATTGGTGCTTGAGGACAAAGTGAATCAAATTTATGGAGATGCAAAATTGAAGAATAAGAAGGCAAATGAGTGAAATGACTAATTGATTTGAAACAAAGATAATATATATATATATATATATATATATATATATATATATATATATATATATATATATATATATATATATATATATATATAAATAAAATAAGTGGTAAAGAACGGTTTAAACAACTCAACAATTTAACATATTTTACCCTTACAATTCTTTTCTGTTAAAGTATAAGAACTGTTATATACAGGCAAGTATTCAATGTCAAGATCTTAAACAGCTTAAACGATAACATAACTAGTGCAGTGTTAAATTGCCGTGAGCAATACTTACTTGCAAAGCTAGCATATCTTCTTCACTTTCGATTTTCACAACCACCTTAGGCTGTGCACACATCTCCCACCTGCACATTGACAACATCAGACTGATGTTAGCAATTCATGATGACCTACAAATGCTGCCAAGGTTGCTATAGTACCTATTCAAAGCCTTTGGTGCTCGATGAAGGACCTTTTTATATAGGCCTAAAGTTGCATGACTGCACCAAATGAAAAGGTAAAAAAGGATAGTTAGGTTTGAACCATTAATAAATTAAAAAATGTTCACGAAAATGAGACAATATAATAAAAAATATTTTCTTGTTTGGGGAGGGATGAACAACAAATAAGTAATAAACAAAGTAGAAGCAATACATTAGTTCATCGTGATCTTTATACTAGTGTCCTTCTACAAAATACAACAGCTTGTCATGTCAGAAGCTCAGAATATTAATCAATTTGAACGTTACTAAAGCTTCAAATTTGCAAACAAAGCAAGTAATATCATCAACTTCAAGCATTTTCCAAAGTTCAAATTGAAGGTTCACTTAGTAACATCTGTCCTCGAATGAAATATTCTATAAAAGGCAGAGCTAGCTATCCACTGTCATTTTCAGAAGACATATACAAACAATCTAACAGTGGCATAGAGCCATAGAATAAGACGCCAATACTTGATGAGCATAATTACACATTCTAAATAGTAAAACTCAAAATTCAGTTACAAATATTAGACATTCAATTTTATGAAGATTTAGAATCATTCCATCCTGGTCTCACCCAAAAAAAAAAAAATCTTTCATTAGTCTTTACATTTACATTTCATGCTTTTCATGAACAAGCACATAAAATAAAAAATAAATAGAAGCAAAACATATACAAGACACACTAAGCAGCTGATAATAAGTCAGTAACCACATTAGTAATTTGAATAACGAAAAGTAATGTCAAAATATAATAATAAAGCACATATGAATTCAAAATAACACCAAGCATTACCTGCATTGAGCAGCAATCTTCCCTTTGCCCATTTTAAGATCATTCCTTACCACCAATACCTGCATATATATAAAAAAGAGGACAAATCAACAAATGAAAGCAAAAAGGAGCAATTTTTAAGCTACCCATTATGAATCACCAAGTGGGTCAGTGGAGAAAAAAAATGAGGAATTTCACGAATACCATTTTGAAATCATCGAGAATGTTAGCGAGCTGTTCAATCTCAAGGGACTCTTTGGGTTTAGATTTCGTGTTGCTGTTCCGGTTGGTGTTGTCAATGGAAAGTTTAGATGAGAAGAGGAAGCGAGGTGGGTATTTGGAACCAATGAAGTAACCCAAAGCAAGGTATCCAGCACCAACAATAATGGCACTCAACCATGTTAGTTCCATTTTTTCAAGCACGCCTCAGATTGAAGAACCCTTTGATTTGATGGAACTGCTACTGAGAAATGCTTTGAAAAGATTACAGGGAACAAAAGAGTGCAGGTTCAGAGAATCAAGATTAAAGGAATCAGTGAATTAGACGTTAAACTATCCTACGGTTATGGTTTATGGAGTTTATAGGGTTTTCGGAGTTAAAAGGAGTGCAGCTCTGTCAACAAAGAACCATAATTATGAATTTTGTTTTATTTCGATTAAATATGTGTGTAATACTTTGTTATAGGAAGTTTTGGTGTTTTTCTTTGATATGACTATTTTTTTCTAAATTGATATTGATTAAAACGGATCATCCAATTTATTTAAAAAGGAAAAAATAAACTACACATTATAAGGTTCAATTTATACTTTTATTTTTTTATTTTTGAAAACAAAAATCGAAGAAGTCTGATTTTAATATAATTTTTTTATTTTCAAAATACTTAAATCGGACAACTTGATTAGTAATTTTTAAAAAAAAAATTAAACAATGTAAATTGAAAAGAAAAAGGAAATGGATGCTTCTGATTTTTACGAAGTTATAGTAGTAAAAATTACATTCTACGATTTATTTTTTTTGTAATAGATCCTCTCAATTGTTAAAAAAAATTGACATCGTAAAGTATGATATCTAATTTTTTATTATTTTTTATATTTATTTTTTGTTCCATTTATAAAATTAATAATAAAAAATCATACTTTACTCTCTTAATTGTTAAAAAAAATTGAAAATATCTATTCCTATTTTTTTCTAATAGATACTCAGATGAGCACATTAAAAATAATAAGTGTGATCACTCATTCTCACTTATGTCACGATTTTTTTTTAATTTATTTAGAGTAATTAATTTTTTTTTTACTAAAGATATAGAGATTCGAACTAACAATTCTTTAAGTAAATATTGAAAGATTATACTATTTGAATTATAGCTCATTAACATTTAGAACGATTAACTTGCATTGTAATAGTTTTGTAAGAGTATAGCTAACAAAAATTATTTACACATGTTCATGCAAAATACATATTTTTTATATAAAAAATAGTATTAAAATTTTTTAATTATAATACAAAATTTTTTTAATTTTAATACTAAAATTTTTTAATTGTGACATAAGAAATTTTTAACCAAAATTTCTCAAGATTGTAAACTGGATGCTCTTTTCTTTCTTCGAATAGAATTTTTCTCCTTTTTTCTTTTGGGTAAAGTTACATGTTTTTTCTTCAAAAAAGATAAATAAAAAAGAAATCAAAATTACATAATTTATTTTTTTTGTTTATTTTTTATTTGTTTTTTATTCTTCTTAAAAGATGAAATAAAATAATTATGAGAATGTGAAATAAAAAAAATTATAAAAAAAAAAGAAAAGAAAAGTTATTGTTTGAAAAAATATAAAAATAGAAAAATAATATCAACATTTTTTAACCATAATATAGAAATTTCTTAATTTTGATATTAAAAATTTTTAATTGTGACATAAAATTTTTTTAATAAAAATCTTCTCAAGGTTCTGGGCTTGACTTTGACATTGAAAATTTTTAATTGTGACAAAATTTCTTAACCAAAATCTTCTCAAGGTTCAAAACCAAAAGAAAAAGACAAGAATTTTTTAATTTTACAGAAATTTTTTAATTTTGACACTAAAATTTTTTAACTATAATATAAAAATTTCTAAATTTAAAGAAGAAGAAAAAAAATTTTCTAGTTGAAGAAGAAAAAAAAGGTTATGGACTTAAAGACTTTGATACTGAAATTTTTTAACGATGACATAAGAATTTTTTAATTAAAATTTTTTCAAGATTTTTGGACTTGAAGAAGAAGGTGGTATGGACTTGAAGAAAAAGATGACGACTAAGACATATATGTAAAATTTAGTTATATATAATTTTGTTTTAATCGAAATAAAAGTAGCATGTGAATCTCAGATGTATTATTTTAATTTTGTTGAACTTAATTAACAAAAAAGTTTGAATGCATAGTTTTTTTGAGTATTTTAGGTATAGAAAATTAAAAAGGTTTAGATTTTTAATTTTGAATATATTGTTTTACTCACTCAAATTAATAAAATCATTAATCATCTTATTCTTTATTAGATGTTTTAATTATAAAAATAAATTATTATTTAAGATCCTTATTTAAATTTTAAATTTATTTTTTTTATTTCTCACTATATTTCTAAGTTGGACACTTATTTAAATGGACAGTGAACAAACCATTCAAATAATTTAATTTGGTTAAATTCTAGACTTCTTAATTAAGAAATCAAGTGATGAGCTCCCACTTTTTTTTTTTTTTTTTGGTATAATGAGCTCCCACTTTATAAAGTAATTTCTTTGTTCTTTTTGGGTACTGAAATAATTTATTGTTATATTCTTGCTACCTACAAAAAATTGAACGGGCCCATAAATAACAAAATCAAGACTTAGATGGGTCTACTGCCCCATCCCATTGGAAGAATTGGGACACCATTACAAAAAGCAAAAGCGATAGAGGGCTTGGAATTAAGGATTTTGAAACATAAAATATTGCGTATCTTGCCAAACAAGTGTGAAGGGCAATGAAAAATTCAAATTTAATTTGAGTGCAAATATTAAAATCACTATATTTTTTGGATGACAATTTTTAGATAGCAACATGTAAAAAAGACTCTTGATGGGTTTGGAGAAGTAATTTGCATGGAAGGAACTATTAGAGTAGGGATGGCAAAATTCCCCGAGACGCGGGGATCCCTGCGGGGACTGCCCCGAATGGGGATCCGATTGTGGGGAATTTTCCCCATGGGGATGGGGATGGGGGACAAAATTCCCCCGAAGCAGGTGCGGGGACCCGAGCGGGGATCCCCGCCCCGTCCCCGCTATTCCCCGAAATTTATGAATTCCTTGAGTTATCCTTAATAGTTTATTTCTCATATATGTTTTTTAGACATTTCTCACACACACATATATATAGAAACCCAAAACTCCTAATCTTTATTTGCATAACCCTTCTTCAATTTAGAGATTCCTAAGGCAGTCCATACTTCATCCAACCTCTCTGCAGCCACCCCCTCGTCACCCTTCTCACCGCATCGTCACACCTCACCGTGCCATCACCCTTACCGCGTCGTAATTTCTTTTTGCGGCGTTCCTTTTCGTAACTCTGCTGTCGTGTCCATTCTCCTCTCTGTTGCCGCGTCTCCCACCTCGTCTACTACTTTATCCTTTGGCTCGTCATTGCATCCCCATTGCGTTATTTCGAAAGAAATCACCATCGTGTCATTTAGACTTTTTGTATAAAATCTTGCAGTTTTTGTATAAGATAGATACTTGCAACTCTATTCATATGAAAATTAATAATTAGTTAGAACTATTATGTACATGGGGAATGGGGTCCCCGCGGGGAATGGGGCCCCATGGGGAATGGGGATGGGGAGCAATATTCCCCCACGGCGGGGAATGGGGCGGGGATGGGGAGCAAATCTGAGGGCGGGGATGGGGAGCAAGGAGGCATCCCCCGCCCCCGCCCTGCCCCATTGACATCCCTATATTAGAGTAATACCCCAAATCAGTTTTTAAGGAATTTTAGACTGGACACTTTAGTCTCCAAGAATTAAAAATACCCAGATCGATCCTCAACGTTAAACGCCGTTAGTCGTTGCAGTCCTTGTCCGTCAAAAGATAACGTCCGCTGCTGAGGTGCAGCGTTAAGTTTTCCACGTGGCCGTTAAGTGCCAAGTGGAGTGAAGAGGACAGTTCAGTCTCTGTAGACACAGCCCTAGCAACGTCAATTTGGAGGAGACCATGATGCTATTTTTGTATATGAAGGTGTAGAGGTCTTTGTTCATTTTCTTCTTTCAATCCTGCATAAATTTGAAACCCTAAGAAGTTAATTCCTCTGAAAAATACATCACAGCTATAATGTCACACAGTGTAGGAAGCACTTTGGCATCAAGTGGTCGTCGACGGAGAGCGACCCACACCGGAGCTGATAACCCAGGCATGGAAACATGTGAAATTCCCAAACGATAGGACCCAAAATGTGGATGTAGATTGTATGCAATCGTATCAAAGTCAAGGACTCCTGATAATTCGAAGAGACTGTTCTTTGGTTGCCCAAAATACAAGGTTAGATTTTAATTAGATAGTGGTTTGGAAAATCATTGTTGATGCATTTGTTTGTGAACTGGTTCTGAGCAAAAAGATGATTTTTTTTAAGCAGAAAAAACAAATCCACTGCAATTTCTTCGTATGGTTTGAATCAATTTTTGATATTGATTACAAGAAAGTTGGTGTAGAAAAGATGACTCATCTTCATGGCATAAGGGCACTAGAGAAACCTCATAATTCAGTGTCAAAAATTGATTGAAAAAACAAAACGTTTAATGTTGTTGTATTTTTTATAGGTTTATGGATTATAAGTTGGCTTTGTTTAATCAAGCATTCTGAAAAATGTTAGTAGTTTAGGCTTGGATGTGAATTGACTAAGTTGTATATTTCCTTGCTAAATTCCTTATGAATGAAAAAAGCAATAATTTGTTTATGGTAAATGCAAATCTATTTGTACGATGAATTTATCCTACTTCAATAATCGATGATGAGTGACTTACCATGTATTAAGATATCTAAGTAAGAAATGAAAAACCAAACAGCAACCATCATAGATTAAAGTATCTAAGTAATACATGTAAAACCTTGTGCTAATAAGTGTAATTGTCTCAAGAAGCCTATTCTTAGCAATAATAATTCCATCAAAATGTGTTCCAGATACATGCATGCACTAGCATATGCCCTCACCAAAACAAAAGAACAAGTTTATCCTGATTCAACCAAAATACTCATGCATGAACCAAAACAAAGGATCAAGTTTATCCTAATTCAACCAAAATACTACTTAAAAGGTATTTCAGACCACATGATTACATTTTAAAATTCTCTAAACAACACTTAAGAGTAGGTCATGATATATGTTGGTTCATTTCTTCCTCAGAGCCTTGAAACCACGATTGGATATGAACTGGAACATCCTTGAAGTAGTTTCCTCACTTGCAGCAGACATTGTTTCATGTGAGATGCCCTGAAGAGTTTGATGTGGTTGAATTGGTGGTGGGGTGCTTGACGGAATTGGTGGATTCACTATGTGAGGTGGCCTCATAATAAGCTGCTTTGTTCGTGTAGAGGCTTGAGCATTAAGGCCATTCCAAATGGTTTGTGGCATTATTCTAGTGTTTTGCAGATTGCCAAACAAGAAATGAATGATAGGTTGAAACTCACTAACTAAATGCAAACAATTGTAAAGATTTTGTTAGAAATCACTAACCATGTTTGTTGCTGATGGTCCATGAAAGGTTGAAGGTACTTGGGGTTGAGCAATTCCAGAAGCACCATCCTGAAACCAATGATTATCCAGAGTTAGTCCCTACTCAGAATGAGATAGTTTAGTCCCTAACTGTTTTTAAAATAATCAAAGCAATCCCTAAAGAATTTGGTTAGTTACCAATAAGATCCTCTCGAATAGCAGCCTGATGAATATAAAATAGTCATGTTACCTATTCTTTTGGAGCTAATTGAGACACATGAATCTCTTCTGCCGCTTGGTTAGTTGTTGCAGCATTGGCTCTTGGATTGTTCCTTGTAGAAGATCTTCTGTTTGGATCAGGTGGACCTTTACATGTCTTGTGGTTATGACCGGACTCTCCACATTTGCTACATGTGACTCTAAAAGTCCTTCTCGCTTTGGTTTCACTTGACTGCTGCTTTTCAGATTGGTCTTTCTTCCTCTTTTGCATAGGGCGGCCAATTGACCTTTTAATCCGAGGTGGAATTGGAGCCACATAGGTTGTCTTGGTCCAATACTCCTCGCTATTAACTGACTGGAGACAATGTTGGTAGGTGGCTCTAGGCCTCTAGCTGCTCCAAGCTTAAGCAATGGATGCACATAGCTCTCAGCTCTATCTCCTCTTCTAGCAATTGTAGCTAGTGCATGAACACACAGTAAACCTACAATTACAACAACATCAGCACCAGAAAGAGTAGTTAAATGTAGGTAGTTATTATTATACTATGATCACTTAACCTATCAACCGCCATGCATTGCATGTGCATTTGTTATGGCCTAGGTCCACAGAGAGCTTCTTGTTTCCTCGCTAAACTTCAAAGACCTTGCGTTCATCATCACCGGCCCAAACTGGAAACCAGTACCTTACATCCTTTATGATGTCATCAAGCCACTTTTGCTTGTAGGTGCCAACTCAGTTCCCATATAAGTTTCCAGAAACATCTTGTATTTCGTCATCCTCCTCATGATGTAACACCTCAGCTCCTTGCACATGGTGAGTATAGGTTTGGTCCTATAGTTGACTATCATTGAATTCCACACCTCGCACATATTATTTGTCAGATTATCTGCCTTTGGACCATGGCTAAAATGAGCCTTTGTCTAGCATTGGGGTTCAAACTTCGACATATAAGACCATGCGTCTTCATTGACTCTTCTTAATTTTCACATGTGTGATTAGGAACTTATGTCTTTATTCGATAGCTTCTCAATTGAGAGATCCAAGTACAATAAATGAGCTAGGGACAAGGTGCACACTTCGGACCTTTGTTACTGTTATCTTCACCAGGCAAAACAGTATCTTGGTTATTCTCATTAGTCACAACATCTGCTTGGTTACTCTCATTAGTCAAAACATCTGCTTGGTTATTATCACCAGCAGCATCATCTTCCTCACTACCATCATTATTTTCCTCTCATTCGTCTACTTCATTTTTAACTTGATCAGTTTTTTCCTTGTTAGGCTCTTTCGTAGTGGTTTCTTTTTTGGATTTTCTTTTCCTAGGCTTCTTTACCCTTTCCACCCCATGTTCACAATCACACCTCACCCTTCTCTGATCATTCTTAATGTATCTGATCCTCCTTCCTTCATAAATCACATGATCCTTCAATGCATTCTTGAAGGACTCAAAGGTTGTAAACTCCATTCCTAATTGAAACCAAACTTGACCAAACTCGGCACCTTCATTAAATTGTGGCCATTCATATCTGTCTCGCCCATCCTCTGAGTTCTCTGGTGTCAACAACGTTTTAGACTCATAATCAAACACAGGGTCCTCCTTTTCTACCTCCTCTTCATCTTCATTCTCCCCCTCATGATGTGTGTCACCAAAAATAGGCGTAGCAGAATTTGATGTACCTCCCTTGGGCCTAGCAGATTTTTGTCCTCCGGAATTGGGCTGATCAGTATTTATTGTTGTAGGTTTGGGCCTTGCATCAATAGGTGTGGGCCCAATAGTGTTTGGTTCTCCAGAATTGGATTGATAAATCCTATTTGCTGTAGATTTTGACTTACCACCCCTGTTGGTCATATCAGTTTTTGCTCCACCAACATTGTTGGGTCCACTAGAACTTCCTCCAGCACTTCATAAACATAAGCTTTTTTTGTTTGCCTTGGAGAAATTGGGTTTGTTATCGTGCTTCTCTTCCTCACCTTCTTCTTGGAGACTAACTTACTCTTTATTTTCTTCTGTCTGCTTCCTCACAACTACACAATCTTTTTCATTGTCATCCTCCATTCCTAGTGGAGGTGGTCTGTATGGCTCGTCCTCCGTGCTCTCATACCCGTCATCGCTAGAGTCATAATCACTTTCAGCTGTATCAAGCTCAAACTCTAAATCATCCAACGGAGTGTCCATTATTGGGTGATCAAAGTAAAGGTGAAACTCATTAGTTTTTCTGTTCTTCTGTTTATTCTCTCGCAACTCATTTATCTCCTTATCTCCATTAATTGGGTGTAATCCAGACTCAAAGTCTGAAGCAGCAGGATCAAACCAGTACATTGTCTTGTAATCACTGTATCCTAGTCCTTTAAACAGAGTTTGAAGATCAAAGAAGCAAATGAGATCAATATCCATCTTAGGAAATCTCTCAACCTTTCCATCAATGTATAGTATAACACCTTTATTATCCTTTACAATATTGTCTCCATGGTGGAACACAGGAACCACCATATCCTCCATCTGCAATATATGGTGGAAAAAATATTAACTTCATAAATTACATATACCACAAACCCAGAAATGAAAAAGAAGATTAATTTTTAATTTCATAAATTACTCAATTTAACTATTCTAAATAAGCATCATACATAATCAGGTATAATCACGGGCTACAAAGATACAATGCAATGAAACATAAGAACCATATAATCATATAATAAGAGCACACTATGCTACGAAGATGCTCTGCTATTATCAACGAAAACATATTAATACCTACTCAAAATTTGATTAACAATATAGTATAATAAACATCTTCAATATTTGCAGTGAGCACTACATTCTTGGTTTCATGGGGTTACCTTGGTCAACGCGACTAAGGCTTGATCAACAATCGAGTCTTCCCACTATGTTGCTCCTATGCTTTGGCGGTTACGGTGCAACAAACGGACGTTATGTTCATAGATGAAAGAGTAACGACGAAGAATAAATGGATTAGAGAGCATGTTGAGTGTGATGTAGGATATGAGGTGGGAGATGACGGTAGAGAGGGTTTGGGGTCTCAGGTCTTTTTGTGTCAAGCCTTGTGAAGGAGTGGGGGGTAACGAAAAGACAAACCATAATTCCATTCAAACACAGCGTTCCATGCCTCTAAAATGGCGTCGTTTTGTTTGTGTCTACAAGGACTGAACTGTCATCTTCGCTCCACCTGACACTTAACGGTCACGTGAAAAACTTAACGCTACACCTCAGCAGTGGACATGATTTTTTGACGAACAAAGACTGCAACGACTAACGACGTTTAACGTTGAGGATCGATCTGGGTATTTTTAATCTTTAGGGACTAAAGTGTTCGATCTAAAATTTTTTAGAGATTAATTTGGAGTATTACTCAAACTATTAAGAAAAAGATTCCCCAAGATTAATAAAGAAATTCTTAGCACCTCCATTAGTATTGTGAACAAAGAAGACTACTCATATTAACTATAGAAAAAAGATGAAAGCTATACAATCAAAATAGAATATTATATTGCCAAAGGAGATAGGCAGGATAATAAACATGAAAATCCTTCAACAAGTGAAGACAGGAAGGAGTTATAAAAGAAAATATAGAAAATAGAAAGGAGTTATGAAAAAAAATATAAAAAATGAAAGTTACACCAAAAATTAAAATGTTTTTTTTTTTTTATAAAAGCATGATATTTTACTAGTAAACTTTAATTTGCATAAAAAAAAGTATCGGATCTAATTTATTAAATACGCTAAAAAATTTGAAGACAATAAAAAATGATTCACGTAATTAATATACACGTAATATATATATATATATATATATTGACTAATTTGTAATATATACACAATATTTTTAAATTCTCAATGTATATTCTAAATTTCTAGGGATCTAGCCTCTAGGCTTTCTCTAGAGCTCCCATTTCCATTTATTTTTTCATGCATCTTCTCGCCCTCGCATCTCAAAAAGATTATCTCGAATTTACAATCGTCTCAAAGAATAAAAAAAAAAAAAAAAGTTCAGTGAAGCAATTCTCAACGGATAAAATTTTTCCTACTCGATGTAATCGTAGTATGTGGGAACAAATGAAAGATTAAAGTATTAAAATTTAAAAATAGCATAATTTCAGCTCTTCAAACCCAAAATGCAATTTTTTTATAAAAAAAAAAAGAAATAAAATAATAATCAGTGCGACATCCCAGCAAAATCTACATGATACGAAATTATCTTATTATTATTATTATGTAATTATATACGATGTTATATATGGTACCCTTCCGATATTTCCTTAAATAATTGACATCAACAGTACCCACTAGCCAGACACAAGCACGTGTTATCTCCCATCAACACAAACAACCCATTTCCTTCTCACTAGGTTACACAAATAGACAAGTATTATTTCAGGAACAACTCACTTCACTTTACAAAATAGTACTTTGCAATTTGTATATAACGCATTATAATAAATTACATAAGTACAACCCAACATATAGTTGTTCATGTATAAAAACCGATTTAACTAAATACAATTTAATATATGATAAAATTTATTCTAAAAATTTATTAATTATTATGACAATATTATTATAGAAAATTATTTTTATTAAAATTTAATTATTATTTTTATTGTTGGTATTATATTTATTCTTAGAACCAAAATAATATGACTAACATTATTTGGGATGATTTATTTCAAGTTACAGTGTATCTCATTAATAGAATGCCTACAATTATTTTACATAATATATCATCTTTTGAACAAATGCTTAAGCATAAACCTGATTATCAATTCTTAAAGATATTTGAGTGTGTTTGTTATCCTCTGACCTTACAACAAGCACAAATTTAATTACAAATCTGATATGTGCTTATTCTTGGGATATGATAATAATCATAAAAGCTATAAATATCTAGCACAAAATGGTAAACTTTATATTTCTAGAAATGTGGTTTTTGATGAGTTGAAATTCCCATATGCTTTTCATTTCTCTACTAATCAGTGTTCTCAAGTTGCTACACCAACAAATCAGATTATCATTGGATCAGCACCAATTCTATCTAAGCCTCCAACATCTCATAATGCTTGTCCTACAAATCCAACAAACCCACCTCCATCTAACACTCGTTCCATGACAACCAGGTCTAAAACTGGTATTTCAAAGTCTCAGGCACCAACAACCTTTATACTCTCAAATCAACCTGACCCAAATCTTCTCTTCCATACTCCGAAAATTGTACAACAAGCCTTAAAACACCCTCATTGGTTAAAGACTATGCAAACTGAGATGGATGCTCTCTCTAAAGGCAACACTCTCATTGGTAGTAAATGGGTGTTTGCTTTGAAAAAGAATCCTCAAGGTCAAGTCATTCGATACAAAACTAGACTTGTTGCAAAAGGTTTTCATCAATGAGAGGGATTAGACTTTGAACAAACCTTCAGTCTAGTCATAAAGCCTCAAACTATTCAAATTGTAATTTCCATTGCCTTAAGTAGAGGTTGGCATTTGGACAATTCGATTTTGACAATGCATTTCTCAATGGAGAATTACATGAAACAGTGTTTATGACACAACCACAAGGTTTTAATGATACTAATCCTCCTCTTGTGTGTAGACTAAAGAAAGCAATTTATGGTCTCAAACAAGTCTCAAGAGCATGGTTCTTAACCCTATATGCTACTTTAAACAGATTTGGTTTTACAAGCACAAAATCAGATCCTTCACTTTTCGTGAGAATAACATTTACTTTTGTTACCCTTCTTTGTGCTTGTGCTGATGACATTTTATTAACTGGCAATAATGATATTGAACTTCAATTACTGATTGAACAGTTACATTCCACTTTTTCTTTAAAAGATCTCGGCAAATTTAATTTCTTTATTGGTTTAGAAGCAAGCTATATTAATGACACAACTTATTCTTCATCAAAGCAAATATATTACTGATCTTTTAGAACGAACTAACATGACACAGGCCAATTCAGCTCCTATAAATTAAGCTCTCAAGACTCACCTCATTTTGAAGATCCCAAACTATTTAGATCCATTGCAGGTGCACTTCAGTACTTGACTCTGACAAGACCAGATTTGACATATGCAATGAGCAAAATATGTCGATACTTGTATAACCCTATACAGATGATCGAAAATCTATTACAGGATTCTGTGTACACTTAGGAACCAATCTGATTGCTCGGAAGAGCAATAAACAACATGCTGTTAGTAGATCAAGTACTGAAGCAGAGTTTCGAGCACTAGCAGCAGCTCAATCTGAATTGATTTGGACACAGAATCTCCTCCATGAATTACATTATACTCTCACTGCACCTCCAACCATATATTGTGATAATCAAAGTGCGTGCTTGCTTGCAGCTAATTCTATTTTGTACAGCAAGTCCAAGCACTTTGAATTGGACCTTCACTTTGTTTGAGATCAAGTAACTCAAAGGAAGTTGTAAGTCAGCAACATTCCTTCACAAGATCAAATAGCTGATATTTTTACTAAACCAATCTATCTCACTCTCTTTACAAAATTTGCAGCAAACTCAGAGTGAGCTCAAATCTCACTCTCAGTTTGAGGGGGGATGTTAAAGATCAAGGAACATATCAAACAATAAGACTTGAATTAGAGTTACATTCTATTTCTGTACTGTTAGAGTTAGTGAACTTCCTATATATATATATATATATAGCAGGTAGCTTCTGTTCTAATATACGGAACAATACTTTGTACACTAAAATACTAAATTCCAATACAGTTCTGTTTTCTCTCATCCCTGCTCTCTTCTACTTTACACTCATTCCTGTTCTCTATTGATTCAATTCAATATTTCCTTCACTGCATAATACAAATCTTAACACATCTAAATGTATTTAAAATCACATATCCTCCATAATTTAAAAGAAGAAATATGAGTTGAAAATAAAACATACATTCTATATCATGAATCTTTGTCAATCAAAACGTATAAAGTAAGAAGAGTAAGAAAATAAGATCTATGAACAATGAGCAAGAGAAAAAAAAATCTAATCAAAATGGTGAGAAGAAAAAGAGAATCTATAAAAAAAATTAAAAAAATAAAATCAATGAAAATAGGACAAAAAAGAATGGAGAAAAAGAGTAAGAATGAGATTAAAGAAAAAATTGGGAGAAAAGAACTCCAACAATTAAAAAAACAACGGAAAAAAGAAGAAACATTTTGAGTTTCAATCCAGGTGTAGTGCTTCTGTTTTAGGCCTTTTAGGGTCCTTCTTAATAAGAAAAAAGACAACAAACTAGTGTAGTTATTACATTCAATTATAATAGCAACAAATTATATTAATTCATTTGATCCACATTATTTATATATAATTTAAAAAAACATAAATCAACCTAATATAGTAATATATAAAAACAGTAGCCAAAGTAATTCAACATAAGATATGAATATAATTAGGTTTTCTTTTATTTTAACTATAAATATAACATATATCAAATTAAATAACAAATTTAAATAACATAAATAAGTGTGACAGTTCGATTAACCTAAATTATAGAATAAATAAAACAATTTTAAATAAGGTTAATATAAACAATTAAAAATAAGATTAAAAATTACTTTAAGTAAATATTTGAACAAATTAAATTATTATTAAAATTTAAAATAATAGCAATATTTTAATTTAATTTAATTTAAAATAATATAATTATATAATAATAAAATTAAATAAAATTAAATAAAATTTATTATTTTACAATTAATATCATTATAAATGCATTGTTTTATATGAAAGACTGAGCTTGAAGTGAACCGAGTTGAGCTCAAGCTCGACTCATGAAAATTGAGCTCGACTCATTAATAATCGAATTTATTTTTTAAGCTCAAACTCGACTCACCGAAAGCTCACGAGCTGACTCGAGCTCATGAGCTGGCTCAAATAACAGGAACATAACCTATAATTTTATATCAATAAATTATAATTTATATATTTTAATAAATATTAAAACAAATCAATTTTATATATTATCTATCTATCAATTATAAATTTTTTTATGTCCTACGTTAAAATTATATATAAAAATAAAATATTAAATAATTAAATATATATAATCAAGCTAACTCACGAGCTAATGAGTTGAGCGTATTCAAGTTCAAATTCGACTCATTTAATTTATAAGCTCAATTCCAAGCTTAAACTCAGCTCACTAGCTCACGAGTTCAGCTTATCGGGCTATTAACGAGTCAAGTTTGAGCTGGCTTGACTCACTTCCAACCCGATAAAAAATAATATTTTTTAATTAAATTAATCTGTATTTATTATATTTAATTCGAATAAATAATAATTTATTTATTTTATTATGCACTTTATAAGTTAATTTTTTTTGGGGTCTAAACAACAAAGAAAAACACAAAGCAAGACACCTATCCTAAATCAGACATAATGATTTGCTTGAGAGCTTTACAAGGCTCAGACCAAATAACATGATTGGGATTACTTTTAGTTTTATATCTAACAATTCAATCCGCAGCTTTATTTGCTTCCCTACATATCCAATTAAATTGCACGTACCAGGGTCTTGATAACAGCTCCTGAATCTTGTTAACTAAATCAACAACTTCAGATTTACACTCACGAGGTGAGTCATGCAAAATATGAAGAATGTCCAAACAATCTGTTTCACACACTATGTCTCTCAATATGCAATTCCAAGCTAAAACAAGGCCCCTCTAAACTGCAAAAAACTCACATTGGGTGATGGACCAGGGAGAAGAGCTACCAGAACAACCCGCAATCCAACCCCATTAGAATTTCTAATAAGACAACCAAATCAAGCCAAACTCAAATCAGTAAACAAACTAGCATCACAATTAACTTTAAAGCTATTATCTACAGGAGGTTCCTAGAGCAAACGGTTCCTGAAGATACTAAAAGAAGTACACCTGTCTATATATAACCTTAGATCCATGACCGTGCTTCTGATGAGAGCAACCACCTTGTGATCTGTCCAATGATTTTCAGTATTGAAAATGTCATTGCACCTATACCTCCACAACCATCACACTCCAGCCCCTAAAAGAACCTTCTTACCAGACATGATCTTCCAAAACCAGGCTTTCATAGAGAAGCCTTCAACCGAATCAATAACTCGAGGAACTAGCATCTGTTAAATAACTTTGGAATATACACAATCTTTAAGACAATATTCTACTGTCTCCTGAGCCGCATTGTATTTATGGCACATAACCGAACTAGCTAGATGCCGCCTGAAGCAGAAGACCTTTGTCAGGAGAGCGTTATAAACTCCAAACCACACAATTAATTTGATCTTTTTCGAAATATTCAAGTGCTAAAGCCAGTTCCAGTTACTATTTTCATTCCAATTCAATTTATTCTTTAATAAACAACGATAACCCTCTCTTAAACTATACCCTTTTGTCCCTACAGAGCACCAACTCCACCCCAGTTCCATGTCAGCCAAAGTCAGATAGTGTAGGCAGTGAACAAAATGCTTGACCTCAAGAGAAATTGTCGATACAAGTCTTGCCACCTCCCAAGATTCATCATGCCACAAATTCGCCACTACGAAATCAGACTCAGAGATATATAAACATAAGGAACAAGATCACAAAGCCTTCCAAAAGGAGTCCGCTCATCATACCACACAGATTGCTGCACATCCCAACGTTCCATCTGAATCCATCATTGAGAGCAACATATGCTTTGAAAATGTTCTTCCAAATGGCTGAAGTATTCTGATTGTTGTTGCTGCCAAGAAAAGTTGAATTCTGAAAATATTTATGCATCATAACCAGAACCCACAACTTGTCTCTATTATTGAAGCAATCCCAAACCAATTTGTCAAGAAGCGCCATGTTAGTTGAGTAGGTATCCCTAACACTCAAACCACCCGCCATTTTAGGAGTTATAGCACATCTCACTTAACCAACGATAATTCTCTCCCATTAGTTTGGCCTCTCCATAAAAATTATCTCATCAAATAATCTATCTTTTCACAAGTATACTTCGGAAGAAGAGTAATATGCATGTTGTAAACTAGAATAAAAGTCACTACCGATTTGACCAAACAAAGTCTTTCTGTCTTATTCAGCAAACACCCCTTCCAACTAGCAAGCTTCTTCTAAATCTTTTCAATAACATCCCGAGCCATTCTCCTAGAAGACCTTTCATGCCTAATATTCACCCCTAGATATCTTCCCAAGTCCTGACAAAAGTGGATAGTAGAAACTCACGAGAGCACATCCTTCCTTCTCTCAGAAATATTCTTTGAACACTAAGTCTTAGATTTACTAAGATTCACCTTCAATCCTGATGCTTTGGAAAATAATTCCATAATCTGCATAACCTCTCCTACCTTAACTTTTATAGCTTTACAAAAAAGTAGGAGATCGTCAACAAACATCAAATAGGAGATTTTAGGGTCATGCCTAGAGACCGACACAGGTATCCACAACCCTTGAAAAATCCGATGAGTAATAAAACAAGTAAGAGCCTCCATAGAAAGCACAAAAAGATATGGAGATATGGGATCACCTTGCCTCAAACCCCTCTTTGAGTTGAAATTCCGAAGTCTCTAACCATTCCACAAGATAGCCAAGGAAGATGACATCACACAGGCCATAATAAGATTAATAGTAGTTCTCGGGAAACCAAATCTGACCAACGAAGATTCAAGGAATCTCCAATCTACCATGTCATAAGCTTTCTCTAAATCAATCTTAAAAGTCATAGTTCCCTTTCTAGACTTAGCGTTCCTCATGAAATGCATAACTTTCTGTACAACAATGATGTTCTCCGTAGTTCCTCTTTCCGGGATAAAACCACCCTGGAGCGGGGTGATAATATCCTAGAGAAATGGTCCGACCCTGCTCACTAGCACTTTCGTAATAATTTTGCAAAGAACATTACATAAACTAATGGGACAAATATCTCTTAATGAAGAAGGAGCTTCCACTTTAGGAATTAGAACAATGAAGTTCTCAAAAATAGCGAGATTTAAAATCTCGCTTTCAAAGGCTCTCTTGACTAACCCCCACACATCATAACTAAGAAAATCACAAAATTCTTTATAAAACAGAGCTTAAAAGTCATCTGGTTTCAAAGCTTTGAAAGAATTCATCATCATTACAACTCTTTTCACCTCATCTAATGCCACCGGTTCAACAAATCTTTGACAGACCTCATTGCTAAGAGAGGGGCAGAAAAAAATTTTCATAGCATTAAGGTCAATATTCTCCCCTTGTAGACACAGTTTTTGAAAGAAAAAAATGGTTTCCTACTCAAACACCTACATCTCAGTGGCCTAGGTTCTATCATCTAACAACAACCCATGGATCTTATTCCCTTTTTTCCTAATAACCGTTTGCAGGTGAAAAAATTTAGTAGTCCTGTCACCACTTCAAACCCAGTGCTCTCTAGATTTTTTGTACCATAGAAGCTCTTTCTGAAGAAGGATAGAATTTAACTCCTCCTGAATTTCTCAATCTTTCATCCTCAACTCCGAATCTTTTTCATTCTCAAGAGAAATCTGAACACCATTCAACTGCTTCTCCAACTCCCTCTTTTTAACAAAAATATTTCCAAAAGTTTATTTATTAAAAATAAGCGTATCCCTCTAATCCTCTAGCAAACTTCTGACAACATAGGGGCTCCTTTATTCCAAGCAGTATGAATAACATTTTGAAAAAACATATGAGCCATCCAGGAAGGTTGAAATCTAAAGGAACGGAGACCCTTCTTAGTTATCCCAACCTTTGTACATATGATTACCAAGGGATAGTGATTAGAGTGAAGAAGCGCTGAAACCTCATTATAAGCCTCAGAAAACAGCAAACACCACTCCTGATTAATGACAGATCTATCCAATTTTTTTGCAACCTGTAACCCACTGACCTTTCTGTACTAAGTGAAACTCCTCCCAATAGCTCCCATATCAAAAAGTCGACAATTTGCCAAAGTATCTGCAAAAAGATTAGCTCTAACATGACTGAACATTCCTCTTCTAATTGTATTTTGCAATAGAATCTCATTAAAATTTCCTAACACAACCCACAGATCTCGTATTATATTGGATATCCTGATTAAATCATTTCACATACCTATTTGTCGATGGACATGGAGATTAGCATACCCTGTACTACAAAAACTAGAAAGATTGCTCGTAGAGATTTCAAAACTGATACATTAATTAGCCACATCAATCATTCGCACAGTCATCATAGAATTAGAACAAAAAACCCAAATACCCCCATTGTGTCCTTTAGCCTCAACAATCCCAACATCCTGATAACAAAGTTTACTTCAAAATGATCTCATTCTCTCGAAAAGAACATGAGTTTTAATATGAATAAAAGTCGTTGAATAAAATTTACTAACTACTTCTTTACAATGCACCCGAGTCATTTGTTAGAAGTCCCTCTAATATTCCAAGATAAAAAACTTATATCTACACGATCCTTAAAAATAAAATGAACATAAATAAAAATTAACCTCAGCAAAGGTCCCTTAATGAAGCAATGACGGACCTACAACATTTCCACCACTTCCTTGCCTCTCCCCAACTCGTGGTTGCATAGAAATGCTTCCCACTGCAATAGTAGCCACCACCGACGGGTTCTGGTTCTACTGGTTCGACGCACCATCATTGGCTTGGAACACCGTGAGTTTTGCAATGAGGTAGGCGCAGCCACTTGTGGCCATTTTTAAAAGTAGGGGTACTCGATGGCGCGACTGCAGTGGCACCCTTGATCTTTACCCCATCCTTCTTTGGCTCTTAGCAAACTTGAGAGGAGTAAAATTCGCTATCTGACCTAGCATGTCTCGAAGGCCCCTTAACTTTCTTCTTCGGGCCATTCCCAGTCCAGCTCATTTGGTTCTAAAAAATGAGAGGTTTCTTACTTTTAGTAGCAGATTGGGCCTTCCCTGTTTGGTTCACTTTCCCTCTTTCCTTGCCACAAACCTAAGTCCAGCCGTCTTCTTCTCCCAATGTAACCATCCCTTCCTTCCTCCTATGCAGCGTGCTTGCCTTCATCTTCTTTGCAGAATCCGCAACTGGCATGGATTAATGGGTATATACCCAAATTCAAAAACTTGCTGAACCTGATGGACGTTTCTCATGATCCACCGCTGTGTCAACTGCCCCTACCTGGTCATCCACAGATGCCGAGGTAACCACAGTCACGCTACATTTAGGAGTTGCAATTGTTAGGGTAGGGTAGGGTTTGGAGTCAACCCTAACCCTACCTGCAAGGTGAGAATATCCCAATGCTAACCCTATCCATTCTTAACCGCAGGTACTCAACTCTATCTACAGGTTACAAAAAAGATGTTACGTTGTTATATAACTTGATGATAATTTAAAATAGAACTGACTTTTATATAAAAAGAAGTATTAAATTATCAATTAATGATCTTCTTTTAGTAGCTAAGAACTTTTTACATTTAATTAGAAGTCTTTAGTTTAGCATCCACTTCAAGCATATTTTTATACAAGTATATAACATATACATATATAAGTTGCGGGTTGGTCGGATAAGGTTGAGACTCAACCCGCACAAGAACCTTACCCGTTGCGCTCTACCCGATCGGGTGGAGTCGGATTGGGTACTCGCGGACAAGATGTATGTTGCTACCTCTAACTACATTCACCTGCAACATGCCCAAAGCAATTGTACCTCTCACGTATCAATTGTAAACAATCATATTCCACGCTAACTATAAATTCACTTAAACATAAAAATTCGAGTAAATTTGTCTTTTCCACGCTAACTCTAAATTCACTTTGAACATAAAAATTCGAGTAAATTTGTCTTTTTCTCCTGACTTAGTTGCAAGGTCTACTTTAACTGATTTACCTACAATAGAGGTAATATGCATCATAACTTTCTCATAATAATACTATATAATCAATCTCACAATTCTTATCCATACTATGGTACCTCCAAAAAACACCTCACAGGTTTAAAATTCAAAAATCATAACTTAATCTCAAAAGATCATAACTTAATCTCAATGTAATGACCTAATATTATTTATAAATCTCCTGATAAAACCTTTTTCCTATCTTTCCTGATATTAAATTTGGCGAAAAAATAATCGAACCCAACATTCAAAATTTTATAATCACCTTTCTCCCTACTTTTTTCAGTTTATGCACTTCTTCAGGGAAGCTAACCTTGGAGGTGTTACTTGGGCGCCCGTGTTACTTTACCAATTCAAAGAGATTACAGAAAAGAGTGCGGGGAGAGTTGCTGAAGTCACGGAAAACAATGTACTCTTCCCAAACCTATACGAAGGGAGTGTGCTCCTAAAACCTAAATACTAAATATCCTTTATAAATTAATAAATCAAAATAATTAAATACTTGATATAATAAATTATAATTACTTAATTGAGATCAATTATAATAAATGGTGTGATATTTATTTAATTAAATTAATATAAAATTAATTCATCATAATAAATTGAGAAGCACGCCAAATCATTCCATTATTAAGTGTAAAAATCCGTAGAAATTCAATAGAATATATTAAGATAAAAAGATTTAGGGAATAATTATGACGTAAATCCTAATTTTATTGAAGGTAGCTCAATCAGTTTTATGTTTATCATCATCACAAAGACACTAAGAAAGAGTTAAATGACGAATGGGAAACGGGTTCAACTCTACGCAGAGAGTAACATCACCACGAAACCCTTACACGACTCAGAAAAGAGATTATCATTTGAAAACACCAAAACGACACCGCTTAGTACCATACATCAACTTTTCAGAGAGAATCAGAGAGAAAGGGGGAGACACCACCACGGGAAAGAGACTGAGCTTCCGGTCAACGCAATAGTTCTAAGAGAGTTGACCGCAATCGGCGATCACAACAGGCTTGGAGGTCTTGCCGGAGCTAGATCCGACCTTCTCGACCGCCTTAACGACGTCCAATCCTTCAACAACTTGGCCGAACACCACGTGCTTTCCGTCGAGCCACTCCGTCTTTGAGGTGCAGATGAAGAACTGAGATCCGTTCGTTCCAGGTCCTGCATTCGCCATTGAAAGGATCCCAGGACCGGTGTGCTTCTTGATAAAGTTCTCATCGGCAAACTTGGAGCCGTAGATCGACTCACCTCCGGTGCCATTTCCGGCGGTGAAGTCACCTCCCTGACACATGAAGTTAGGGATCACACGGTGGAAGGATGATCCCTTGTAGTGGAGAGGCTTGCCGCTGCGACCGACGCCTTTCTCACCGGTGCAGAGGGCGCGGAAATTCTCGGCGGTGCGGGGAACCGTGTCGGCGAAGAGCTCGAAGACGACTCTTCCTGCCGGTTGTCCTCCGATGGACATGTCGAAGTAAACCTTAGGGTTAGCCATTTTTGCTGTAGAGAAAAGAAATTGATCGATCCGTATTGCAACGAAGAAGAAGGATGAGAATTTTAGGGTTTTTGACTATGAGAGCACAGAGGGGAGTGTAACTGATATTTATAGTAGCTCGTGGTTCTGAAAATCTTCGGAAGTCGCCGTTGGATTGAGACACGTGGCACGTTTTGAGTGAGGTGAAGTAACTGTGGTTGGGTTTGGGATTGACCAGGGTTAGTGGAGCGGATCCGAGGACACGGATATGCTTTTGTCTTTTAACTCTTTATGCCCCAACTTGCCCTTTTTCCCTTTGACACCCAGAAAACGACGCCGCTTCGAGGCATAGTTTAATTTGTTTTCTTTTTTAATGTTATTTAGAAAATAATTTATTTTTTTAGCTAGAGATATATAATATATGCTTTTGGATTAAAAATATGAAAGGAAAATTTTTCTTCTACATTTAAATAATCCAGGAAAATTGATCATGATATATCCGTTGCGCGAGAGTTACTTGATGTATCAGAAAGATTGTACGGGAGCTCATGTGGTGCCAGAATGTGAACAGTGGTTGATTTATTTTGAAGAGGGACCAACAGGGAGAGCTTAATCTAACGGTGGTGATTCGTTAGAAACTCTGGTATATGTCAGGGGATTTGTTATTTTTTTTTTATGGCAAAAATCGTCGGAAAAACGGGCATAGTACCGAAAAATAAATAGCAAAAGTATTGATTTATGGTGAAATAGTATAAGATTATAGATGGTAAAGACTACTGTAGTGATATTTTTTTTTTCTTTTGAAACAAACTAGTGATATTTTTAGGTGTGTGGGGTACAGAATGACAAATTAGAGGTGAGAAACAAAAGACTTGACTTTCATGATTGGACCTACGACAACTAGTATATAGATAAATAAATAAACATATTAATAAAAATAAAAATATAGTTAATTGGAGAAGACCATTAACAATTTAAAATTATTGATGCTATTGTCACAACTTTTTGCCAATAATGGGATATATCAGTAATTTTTAACCGTTGATCTTAATTATATATATTATATATGCTTTTTATAATTAAGATCAACGATTAAAAATAACTGAAAATTCGGTATAACGGTACACTTAAAAATTTTTCTATCTGTTTATCATGTCAATAATGAAGCACAACTTATATTTACAGCCAGTTTTTGCTTGGGTTAAAGTTGCTTAGCATTCATACACGGTCTACGAGCTAAAATTGCACTTCCTCTTACCTATCCATTTTTTGCTTTTATAATAATAATAATAATAATAAATTTTCAAAGATAAATAACTTTCTAAAACGGAAGCGTAAAAATTAAAGAAACTTTATAGCCTTGAATAATTATTCCTCAAATTAACAAATTGAAACAGGAATAAATCTTTATTACCATATGCCAGTTTTTACTTATTAGTTAACGAAAAGATCCCCGCTTAAGATAATATTCCAGTATTCCCCCAGCCACAAATGCAGACTATTTTCACAAATTCTACATACAAGCACATATTTACTTATACAAAACAAACCCCCTCCCCTCTAGCTTTGGAACTTTATTTCTGTGAAACTAGTTAACCATTATATTGATATTTTCTCTCTATATTAACAAAATAAATCTAAATAACATATTAAACTGTTAATTTATCCGTTAAAAATTAACTTAGATTAACATCTTTTTTTTTTAAATTTCATTGTCTTTTAAAAGATAATTGTTAATTTTTTTTATATTTTTTTGGTTATCTTTTTCAGATACATTAACTAAATTTATTTTATAAAATTAAATAAAAAATATATTAATAATTATCAAATCACAAACATATTCTGCAAAGAGATCATTAACAAAAAAACTAACCAGTCACACTAAGTTAATTAAATGAGTTTTATTTTCCTAAAAGCCTCGTAGTCTTTCCAAAAAAATTATGAGGGACTGAAATAGGTATTCACTTTTTTTTTCCCTTTCTTTTCTCCAAAGATCATTCCTAATACTCGTAACTACACGTTAGGATAATAAACTTGGTAAAAAGAAGAAAAAAATCAAAAGCTAAAAGCGAGAACTTATTCCTATTATTTGTATAATGTTAACTAAAGGCCTATAGCTCCAGTATTGCTTGAAAAATCATTCACCTACTAATTCTAAACCATAGGCAAAACCAGAAATTTGGCATCCATTGCAAAACACTCATACTGCTATGCCCTTTACAAGGTCCTGATCATGGAGATCCAAAAGAGGATGGGCCGATGGAGTCATCACCATCACCATCACCATCACCGACTAAACATGGCATGACACAGGGACCTCCTGAAGGAAACCAATTTTCCAATGACAATGATGTAGCGCACTACATATCAATAATCACTCCCACTGATGAAGGATGACATCTTTTTTTCCTTTTTCTTTTTTTTTTTTTCTCCCCACAAGAAAGGGATAAACACAAACATATGCTACAAATATGAAGAATAATAATCCACATTTATATATCATGATGGGGAATATCTAGCTACAAGAAAGTAGAAGAAAAAAGAGTTGTGACTAATTGGCACTACGAAAAATTCTGTACAATCAATAATGTTCTCTTATCCAGGGGATGACTCACATGAAATTCTCCGCCTGCAGCAATCCAGGATAGACACACGATATCATCTGTTTTAAAGACTTGCTAGATGCTTTTAGAAAAGCATGGCCCTCCATTGCTGCCAAAGGCATCAAGAAATAAATATTAGACACACTTTTCCAGTAGGCATAAAAAATCTAAAGTGAGAATATTAAAAAGGGCAAACGAATCAAGTGCGGGTACAGACAGAAATATGAATATATTACCACTGAATAAGGATTTGACTTCTTTTGAAAAATCATCCACACGACCTAATACAGGTCTTATGCCGCAAATTTGTAGAACACAAAGTTCTAAGTGCAAGGCCATTTCAAAAATTTGCAGCATTAAGTTGCAAACGTTCTGTGTGTCTCGAGAGGCCCTCAGTTTGTTGGATTCACAAAGCTCAGTAACAATAGCAATTGCTTGATCCTGCACCACAAAGCGAATAAGCTCAAATGAACTTCAAAATATGCACATTTTTTATTCAGATGTGCCATAATGAAGTTGCGCCTTGAAAACAAAATATAAGGAATGAATGAACTGCAAATTAATGTAATTCTAAGTTAATGTGTAAGCACCCTTGCATAATAATAAATCATTCAGAATTCTTCTATATCCTGGCAAATTATAACAAATGAAAGCAGCGCATGCTTCTGAAATTCATTGTACCTGCAGTCCATGCAAAATTTCTGGCATAGGAAGCTCAGGAAAATGTGCAAGATCAACAAAGCCAACCTCCTCAGCCCTTTTAGCAGCACCCTCGGCTTGTAAGCAGAGAAATTTTAATAGAAGAAATGTGATTCTATAAACCTGCACAGCTACAGCGTCAGAAAAGTGTGTTTTTGGAGAAGGATCAGTACTCTCAGATGCTTCACCAGAGATAGATATTGCAGTTGACAAGGAAGAGATCTTCTGTTTTGACACACATCCAAGTGGTGAGAGACCAAACCATCCTTTTCTACTACTGATGTATGAAGGGTTCAAGAAAATTTCAAAATCCTCTTTTGTAGTAGGTGGACACAAAAGAGGGGCATTCTGGCTTGAAAAATCACCAAGACGTTGAGTTCCCCTGCTAATAAAGGCTAAAAGATGGATACATTTCTCTCTGAGCTGTCTATCTACATCTTTTATTGCCTTAATCCATAAACTCCAATGTTTTGCAAGCTCACACATGAGCATCAAAGTATGTTGTGTTTCTTTAAGAGTGGCAAAAGAAATCCCTGATCTCTGTGCCCGAGGTCTTTTCTTGTCATGATCATCGGAAGGAAGGGCTGGGGCATTTAGAGAAGAAAAAATAAGATGAGCCTTCTCTGAGAAAAAGTAAGGTATCATGCTGTTCACAATAGCAGTTCCGGAAGAACTGTCTCCTAAGGATTGAAGAGTAGATGTAATCACAGCTAATCCAAGTCCCCAAATGTCTTGGGGGGTTTCAGACTTCTCGTATGAGCTGACTGGATTCTGGCTTCCACTTCTTGAGAAAATCTCACAAGATTCGGCAAACAACACTCTCAGTGACGACAAGAAACCAGAACTATAAAGCATCTCAGCACCCCCTCTAACTCGTGCAAGGGTTAAAAAGAATTTCAATATCATTGGAATCGAGGGAGAAGTTTTATCTTGGAGTTTTAGCATAACAAGCTGCAGCTGAAGATGACTCTGCAGGATAGGTAGCCAAGTCCTGGGCATCAAGAAGCTTCTCAATATCAAGTCTATAACAGACAGTGACAGCATACCATGCTCTGAAGTTGTTATGCAATTGCAAAGAACGGGTAGCAGGCCTAGGGTTGCATTTGAAACCTTTGAGAAGTTCTCGTCAGAACTCTCATCTGCCACCCCATCTGAATGTGATTTGAGGGAGTTGAACTGTAGTACCAAAAGCAGCAATGTCAGCAATAGCACCATGATATCATCAGCCCCAGAAGGCAACCTCTTAATTTCACTCAACAGCTTGAGACCTGAACTTGCACATTTCAAAACAAGTAGGGATGCAGATAAGGGGATACTCTTTCTGACAGTTCTCATCAAGTGGAAAAGCAATTCTACTTGAGAAGCAAGAAAATTGAATACATCTTCGGAGGCATCAAGAACAGGTGATAACGTTTCAATTGTTGCAAGCAAAGACTTGCAAATACTATCTATGCAAGAGATTACAAGTTCATCTGGGATCCCCTCTTCTTTAGTAGCCTTCCCTAACGACTGCATGAATACGTGAAAAAATAAATAAATAAATTCAATATTGAACAGAGACAATCCACACCAAAGGGCAGAAAGATGAAAAATCTTGAATGATTATACCAATTAAAAAGAATTTATCATGTTAGGGTATATATACCCTGTAACAAACTACAAAGATTGGATAAAAGTTTTATGCTGCCATTCAGGAAAAAAATAAAGGAACTCTATCATGAACAGATCATTTCACTCCTATTGGGCATTTATACTCAGCACGATAAAACCACTCGAACCATAGCAGTATACTATTAGCAAAAGAAAATGTTATAATCACACCTTCACATGACAATAGTTAAAAAATGAGGAAAATAGTTCTGGATATTTTATTACAGCTTGTTAAAACATCCTATTTTCCATATATCAGAATCATGAATAGGCACTAAGCAGATTTGCTGAAATTCGTAAGGAGATAACTAAGCAACAGCACTATGGAGCAATCATGTGAGTATTCCAACATTCGAAAGTTATATAACTCTAGCTCTATCACTCAGTTGGAATATGAAATAAAAGGTGTTCAAATTTAAAGTCTCACATTATCATGGCAAACAGCCAAAACAGCTATTAATCCTTTTGATGCAGAAAGCCTTGAACTTGACAGCAACATAATTGAGTTTGCATCCTGCAGAAAACTCAACATAGTTTCTGCAATATCCCTAGATGCTCTCCAATGAGAACAATCCCACACATCTAGTTTAATATCTGCTCGCAAACGTTTCAGGTCAAACAAGTATACATTCTTCACAAGAGAGTCTTCATTGAACTGGTGTTGGTAGGTTCCCAAAAAATTTGATTCAATGAGATACTGAGATAGTTCTTTGAATGGTCCAATACCAATTTTTCTCCCTTCAAGCTCTCCTTGTAAATGATAAAAGAGGTCACTGAGTATCAACTTCTTCAGTTCTTTTCCCTCACTATACAAATTAAGAAATAGAACCTAATTATGATAAAGGTGAAGTCAAGATATAAATTGTACAATGCGGGAAAAAAGATTACTTGTGACTATAGTTAAATTGTTGAGAATCTCATTAATAAATTTGGTCCTCAATTTGTTATTTCAGCTTAATATTTGAGATAGAATGATGGGTAAAGAGAGAAAATAAGTGATCTAAATGTTAATTGGAGAAATGTATGATAATATGGAGAGCAAAAAGAAAAACAATTCATCAATACTGCAAGTTTGTGATACTCAAACACAATGTAAATGATATAGAAATCCTTTTAATTAAGAACTAGAAATCACCTGTAACCGCGCTGTGAATATTGAGACAACAATTCAGAGAAAGCAGGATGCATGCTCAACTGCAAACAGGAAACATTTATACATGTAAATTAGAAAACACAAAATAGTCAATGAGGTGAAAACTGATTTCATATATATATATAACCAAAAGCTCTGGCTAGTAGCTTTTTCTTTTGAAGCCCGACATCTTAATAAAACTTCACGATTAAACACGTGCACCATAGCAAACAGGAATATTACAGTATCCCAAAGCAAAGAAGTTAGATGTTGAACCTTTATGAGGTTTCCATGAATCTTCTGAAGCAATGACACAGATAAACTTCCTGAGTCACCAACAGCTAATTTTTCCATCACATGAACAGAGAATGAATTGGTGGCCACCTGAAAATTTACATCCAGTTGCATATAAAATTATACACCTTCATACTGTACTTGAATTAGAAAAGGAATACTAATTTCTAATTTAATAATATTATTGTATTGCATATAAACCTTTATATAGGATAAAAGTTGCATTTAAGTAGAATATTGAACAGGTATTGAATGGTGACATAACAACGAGAAGAATCACTATTTATCTTAGTATGGATCACAACACCAAACAACGACAACTAAATAACGAGAAGGCGGCCTATAAAATTAACTGAATCACAACAAAGACAAACCACACCTATTAAACCAATAGGAAATTGGAAAAAAAAAGGCTAACCTTTGCACCATAATATATATCATTCTTATATCCACAACAAGTATATGACTTTATTAGTTTTTGTAAGACAGAATCTTTGAACCATGAAGACCAGATTCCCTTAAGTTCATGAAAATCTGTGGAATTAGATTTGTCAGATTTTGTGGCATTTTTCTCCTTGTCCTTAGATTCATCTTTCCCAAGTAACTCTGCATGCAACAACTTTTTCTGCAAAAACAATTCATATGCCATGATTCTGAGAATGGCAGATTGACAATGGAAACTGTATGCTAGATTGCAAGCATCTTCTTCTTTAACACTTTCAAGTAAAGGGATCTCAGTGTTGGAAACATTTGAGATTGCGTCGGCCAAGTGTCGCCAAAACTTTCCATAGCTTCTCAAAATTTCTAAGAGATTTGCATATTGAGGAGACCCTTGCCACAGGGAGACCATGAAGTTAAGTACACTAAGCAGTATCCGAGGCTTGCTGAAGATAAATAGTAAAGTACAATGAGTAACTTATTAATTAAAATTAGCAAAGAAATTAAGCAGTGAAAATGGAGATTAAAGTTTCCTTAAAAAGAGAAAGAGAAAGAAAAAACATGCAGATGCAAAAGGAACATTTTTCCCCATCCCGCCCATAGGTTCTACCTTTTGATCAGATCACGTGCCCTCTCAATGTAGAGCATAAGCGCATCTAGTAAACTTGATTTTTTGGATACTAGTGGTACCAGAGAAGTTTCACTACTTTGCGACTTTGGATCCCCAGTATTATGTTGGTCTTCATTGCCGGCATCTGGAGCAAAGATAGCAACAACAAAAGCAGCCTGCAACAAGAACATCAATTCAGAATATGATGCTTGAACAAGGGATTTTCACCACCCCCTGACCCAATAATGATGGAACAGAGCCCTGAGAAAAACTAGAAAATTAGCTGTTGGCCTGTCATGATGCAATATCCTCATGAAAACTCAACAAACAGTAGACACATCTACTCATGAAAGAAGTGATGCAAAAAGTTGTAGCATTCATTTTGAAATGCGTTTAAGAGGGGGTGGGGGGGATGACAGTGTCAACAGCAGAAAATTTACAACATATGATATAGACCTGGTAACGTGCTGCAGAAGTGAATAAATTAAGTGTTGCAACAAAAAGCTCTTCATTTGATACCAGTTGCTCCTGCAGTATGTAGCTTGCAGAACGCCTCAAATCCATAATCTAAAACCATTAGAAGATTATCACTTAGGTCAAAATAACACAAGTAAAGTTGCAGAAAGTTTCAGAAGAAAAAAAGAAAATAAAGTTGTAAGATGAAACTACAATGCCAAACCTCCTTATTATCAGGAGCAAAAAACGTGGTTCCATACGAAAATGGTTGACAACAATCTGCCGTGACAAATAACATTGAAATGAACTTGACAGCACCCAACTGGATGGCCTAGAAAGATATCAGTCTTTAATAAAATGAAATGATGAACTATACTAGAAGCAAATGGATGAGCAGGCATGCAAAACAATATAGGACATTAGGAATGTAATCAATATCAGTTCATTGTTCAGCAAATGTAATCAATACATAACAGTAACAGAGTAAGAAAACACAAGTTTCTAAAAGACCTCTAATTGATGGAACAAAAAGAGAGCAGAAATAAGCAGATTAGTTATTGTTCAATAAAAAGTAAAACTCATAAGTCACATTCCTAGTGATTAGTTCAGCAAAAGCACAAGGCATTTACATAAAAATAAAAATAAAAAAATCAATGTAATAGCACTAAATTTCCAGCATGGCTAGTATTCTTACAGGATCCCGGAAGTATGAAATCAAAGAAGTAACAGAAGTGATAAGAGGAACTGATTTGGTTGTGCATGAGAACACTGCTTGGAGAAAAACGGGAAAGCTGGAAGAGTTATCCTGACATCACACAATAACTTTCAGTGTGTCCATTATGCAAATATATTAGGAATATAGAGAATATCAAACAAAGAATTAATGGATAGCCGAAGGCAGAAAATATGATCTGCAGCATAAAGACAATTATGCTTAAAACTTCTTAAACAAACAACAAAAGAAAAGCATGATATACATCCATGATCCATCACATCAACATAGCAATATCACATGGATTCCTTTAATCATAACCATGAGTAACTATTAAACTATTCCATTTATACTCATTTAAGATAAAAAAAAAGAAAACTCTCTAGCTTTCCTCTATACCTTTGACAGTCTAGTCAGCATAACCACAAGAATGTCCAAGACAGATCCCATAGCAAGCTGTATCCCCTCAATTTCCATTGGATCAAAGAGGCGGCTTACATGCAGTTTCTGGTAAAAGAGATATTTTTGTCAATATGATGTAGGAAAAAGCAAAGTAGATTAACATAAGGATGAAAAGAAATAAGTTTCAATATTTGTAACCTCCAAGGCTTGGGCAGTAGTGCAAGCAATTTGGAAGAGTGTGTTGTGGATGGAAGAATCAGAGAATAACACATTGTGTATGATCTCTCCCAACTTTCCATAACAGGGCATCGACTCAAGGCATTTTTTCATCAATTCAAGAACCTGCAAAAGTATCCCAAAGTTAGCCATGGGCATAATCTATCTTAATTTTTATATATAAAACCTATAATTAGTTTTAATAATCACTCTCAACTGTTATTGCAACAAATTAGAAGCAACCAAGATAGACTGCTATTAATGGTGGATGCCAAAGACAGCAACCCGAAAAGCAGCCAACAATAACAGATCATAATAGCTTGTGTTTCATTTTCATATTAATTAAATAAAATTATCCATGTACCTTTACGCAATAAGTTAAACTTGTAGGAGAAATAGTTTCATGTCATCGTGTCAAAGCATGCATAACTAAGAGGTCGAGTTTAATCTTGGCTTCCCCTCCTCCAAAAGTATCCCAAAGTTAGCCACGGGCATAATCTACCTTAATTCTTATATATAAAACCTATAATTAGTTTTAATAATCACTCTCCACTGTTATTTAAACAAATTAGAAGCAACCGAGATAGACTGCTACTAATGGTGGATGCCAAAGATAGCAACCCAAAAAGCAGTCAACAATAACAGATCATAATAGCTTGTGTTTTATTTTCATATTAATTAAATAAAATTATCCATGTACCTTTACCCAATAAGTTAAACTTTTGGAAGAAATAGTTTCATGTCATCGTATCAAAGCATCCATAACTAAGAGGTCGAGTTTAATCTTGGCTTCCCCTCCCCTTTTTTATCCTTCCAAATAAAAGTTAAATTTCAGCACAAAGTAGGGTGGGTGGGCCATTATCAACACTTCATAGCCAAATGAGGATCTTAAATGAGCAGACATCTTAGATATAACATAATTCGTACCCAATAACTTAATCTTTTGAAAGAGATGGCTTCACGATAATACTAAACCAAGTTAACAACTAACACGAAAAACTATAAGCACTTTAGTCATCCAGAGTATCAGAATTATTCTAATAAAGATTAACTAAAAAAGACAACACAATCTTCATGGCTTCAAACAGATTAAGGAGTTACCTTCAACATTATTTTCCATCTGGTTTGCTTTATCTTGTATTTCCAATACTGGTGATTGACTAGGACAAATTGTACAGAGAAAATGATCAGTGCCAGGAGAGCATCATTCTCCACCCCTGTCTCTACAAGCTGTATGGTGAAGTCCAGCACTGCAAGATTTTTTTTTTTAAAAGAAGAATTTCATTAAGAAGAGAAAGATGATACAAATTAAAGCATAAGGAATCCTCTATACAAAAGCAAAAGACAAAAGATTTATCTATAAAGTATAGCTTTCCAATCTCTCAACATATCCAAGAGGGATGTTCCTTATAAAGATCATTAAGATTACGACTAAGACATAAGAGTATTTAGAAAAAACAAAACGAAACATATACAACACAAAACAAAACAACAAACAAAAAGAAATGCGCACAGAATTTTCACAAAACCAAGCCAAATCAACAACTCGTGAATAGTTCTTTATTACAAACAAAAATTAGCTTGTCTCTGCATCAGTAGATTGTAATAAAAGTTAATAGACAACTCATATTTGTGCCGACATTATAGCCCTTGTTTCCTATCGGATCATAATTATTAATTAATTTCCTACTTTACAGTGAAAGGTGCTCCTAGATAAGCATAACACCATGAAAGAATTCTAATTCTGATGTAACACTGGAACTAGATAAATTTTTCAAAATAACCATACTGTAGATTAAGACCCAGTTAGAAATGATGTTGTTTTGAACATCTGAAAGAAAGAAGAAAAATAGATAACATGCCATAACCATTGTAAAATATTTCGGAGATATAGACCTATTTTCATGTAGTCAAACCAAAGCAAGCCATAAGCACAACACAAGAGACACAAACAATAGGAGTAACAGACCACACCAAATTACTAATAAAATGAATTAGAAATTGTATCAGACGTACCTGATATTGCCAAGGGGCAGTCACTACTGTTCATCTCACAATCAGTCAAAATCATCCTTGCCAGTTTGCTAGAAAGCAACCATGACCCACTGGGAAAGACAGAAATATTGGTAGATATAACTTCATCTAGATCAAAATATATCAAAAATTGATAGCAATAAAATCTACTGACACCAAAAGGCCACCAGAATGTAAAAGAAATAGTTGGAAGTCATACAAATGAGGACAATTTCAAATCAATTTATTGAATACAGTTAAGTTTTTATTTTTATATGCATACTGTTCTAAAAATAGGGTTTACCTTGAGAAGCCATTGTTGCCTACACTGAACACGGCAGTCTGCAAATTGATATCAAATAGATTTGCATTTAAAGCAACTGTTGTAACATTAGCTGGAGAACTGCACAGGAAAGGGGGAAAGATTTATTCAGACTTGCGAGTCTCAAATAACATCATTAATTCAGGGAAGAAAAAATGAAGATCCAATACCAAAAAGCATTGAAGTCAACAGGAAAAGGATTTGAAAAAATCCACAAAAATAGTATGATTTGCTTATTCTCAAGATACAAAATCAAATCAATTCATTGATTTGGGAAATTTTATTTCTGTTAACCTTGAGATGTAGAAATGAAACGAAATTGCTCAACTTCCACGTAGCATAAGTTAAATTTACCAAATCAACATAGTCACCAAGATCTTGATGGCCATTGACATAAGTGCAGCACTACAGGAATTCAGAGGCAGGTTTTTAACCAGATTACAGATTATCTCAACCACCCTGAAAAAACAAGGAAAATTAATCAATCAAGACACTCAGTACCACATGCAAAACCCCCTGCCAGGGGGTTAAAACAAATTAGAAAATTAAACAAACATGTAAAAGAGCAATAATAAATAAAAAGGTAAAGTACTGTTTTGGTCCCCAACGTTTGAGGTGAATCCTATTTTGGTCCCTATTGTTTTACTTGTCCTATTTTTATCCCAAAACGTTTAAAATGGCATTAATATTATCCCACCGTCAAATTCCTCACTAACAATTAACGAAATTAATGTAGTATTAATAAAGCTTTTGTTAAAGCTATGTTTACTCAATCCCTTCTCCCATCTTCACCCTCTCAACAAGCCCAAACCTCATTCTCTTGCTCCCTTTTACACTAGGAGGAAGAAGGGAGTAGGAGAATGGGGTTTGAGCTTGTTGAGAAAGTGAAGGTAGGAGAGAGGGGTTGAGCAAACTAATTTTAGCAAAAGCATTATTAATAGTACATCAATTTCGTTAATTGTTAGTGAGGAATTTGACGGTAGGATGACATTGATGACATTTTAAACGTTTTGGGATAAAAATAGGACGATTAAAACGTTAGGGACCAAAATAGAATTCACCCCAAACGTTGGGGACCAAAACAGTGCTTTACCCTAAATAAAACAATTTACCAGACATTCTTTTCAATCTGCTCGTTCATCAGGCCAATAGCATGGAACTGTAGAGAGTTGCTAATGTCTAACACAGCAAAACAGACAGCCTGCATATAGTAAGTGAATATGTGATTTTGAGAAGAGGGGATAACCTTATGAGACACAAAGAATTCACGTAAGTTGGTACAAGCTGGGACGCCATTTTAGGGTAAAATTGGACTTCAGACAACCTAAAATTCCAAAATAGTCTACATTTAGCTCACTCCGGCTTGGGATGTCCAACAACCCAAATCACAGGCTCCTAGATCAGGGCTCAGCAATACAGAATATCCTACAGGCTAAAGGGCGAATGCAGAACCATGGCAGGGAAGGTATGTTGTGACAAATGTAAGGAACATCTTGTAACTCACAAAGTTTGCAATGGCAGGGCAGCTGTTCCATCACTGCCCCAATAGCACGTAGGTTAAACTAATGTTTCATTTTATAACTAATTACACTGGAAGCCTTCATGGTAAATTAGGTATATCCAACAAATACAAGAAACAATATTATGAGGTGAGCAGATCATAGCAAGTCAAAATCAACAATCGACCAGAGTTGATCAGGCATACAAAGATCATTGCTAGAAGTGATGCACTGATCTTAGTGTTAAAAGTGCTACTTAAAAGTCTAATCACATGATGCCATCCACGACGTATATAACATAATAGTAAACAGTGTATTACATTTTCATAAATAAAGCCATGAAGGCAGTTACAATCTTTATCAAGCAGTGGCCAATTTTTTTATACATTTTCATAAATAAAGCCATGAAGGCAGTTACAATCTTTATCAAGCAGTGGCCAATTTTTTTAAGAGCAGCCCGCTGCACAGGCATCCCCGTGTTAACGCAGACTCGCAAAGTCTGGGGAAAGGCTACAGCCAAAGGGTGTAATGTATACAGCTAATTACATCAGTGGTTGTTTCCACATCTTGAGACAACTCAATCGTTGCACCAAGGCTCTCCTTCTGACTAATTTTTTAACAAAATAAATAAATAAATAAACTTACAGTATTAAAGGACACCAATCTGCTGAGCAGGTCAAGCGTGCAAAGAACTTCCTCCTTGTTATTCAAGTACACATCTTGGGCCAAACGTAGGAGCAAAAGAAACACCCCAGATGGAGCATACTAGAAGAAGATTTTGTCAGCATAAAAATGAGGAAGTTTTATGTTGAGATATGAAGCCCACCCCAAAAAATAATATAATCTTCAACTACACTTTTAACTGTTGCAAAAATTTCATAGTCATTATTATCCACTATAATAATAACCATCATAGAATTCTCCTTACTGTACACATGATTTTAATTTTTTCTGAACAAAAAGGTTATCATCCAATTTCATCTAATCTAATTGAACATCCTAATTTTGACAAGTAAAAGAGGAGGGAGGAAGGAGGAGGAGGGGGGGGGGGGGGAAGCACAGACTCTGAATTTTATAAGATATATAACAACAAAAGGGCCATTTATGATTTTCAACACAAGAATACTTGACGAATAAAAATAAAATTTAAAAAAAAAAACACTAAGCAATTATATTTAAAGAATAACACTTGAGACTGAAAAGATATGTCATGGTCACCAAATAATTTATAGAGAATTTTACACATTTTGCTAGTTTGGGACAGGCGAGCAAGTACAATCATCAAATTAAGTATAAATAAAATAAATACCTAAAATCAGCAGTGGTGACATTCAAGCAAATGACTTTTAACATTATTACAACACAGTATGTAAAAAATAAATAAAATCTTTCTTTCAGGAAGTCAGACCAGCCTCACTAATGTGATCAATTGGCAGTGTTTTCAGGTTACTGGATATTCCAGACCTATCCTTTCCTAAGGCAAACAACAACAATAATGACAACAACAAAGCCTTATCCCACAATGGGGTCGGCTACATGGATCAAACGATGTCATTGAACCCTATTATGTAGCATGTCTATAGTAAGACTGTTTAGAGGTAAATCTCCTTTACTAAGGCAAAGAGGAGACAAAATAGCAATATTACATAAGCAACATATAAGAAATAAAATGTATAAATCATCACCTCCCATCGCACGAGGGCAGTATCCTCTCCAACAAATTTCAAGACACGCCCACGAGTACCAGGAGGAATAAAAAAACCCTCAACTCCAGGAACTTGCACTGCCTGTCGTGCCTCAACCATATGAGAGGCATCATCTACCTGTGAATCACTGCTAATCTCGAACAAGGATGATACACCAACAGACTTATCTAGAAAGTTATACCTGTTGTAAAAATGTACTAAGAATCATTTCCAACAACTGTGGAGAAACTAGGTACTGTTGTCTTTGAGAGGCCAACGGCAGTGTCATTCCAATACATGAATTATATATACTTACACACATTCTGCAGGCCAAGTGCCTTCACAGAGGGATGACAAGAGCCGTACAAGTTCAAGTGTCCTGACAGGGAACTCGCTCTCCAGGTTGTAAAGAAGACACCGAACTGGACCATCAATAAAACTTTCCTTATCCCAAAACTGAGTACATAGTGACTCCTGAAATTTAACGAGCAAGGTTCTTAAATCAATAATTGTTCACTAACAGATATCATGCTATTGAAGCAGCGAATGACCTGAAGAACAATGATTATACATCCAAACCTCTCCATGGTAGATCTTGCAAAGAATATCCAGTATCAAAGCAGGGTTACCGTCCTCTAGCTGTACCAATTTTAGAGCAGATCAAATGAGAAAGTGATACATAATCTCCTTAAAACAAACTACAGATTTTACAATCCATACCTGAAGGTTGACCTCATAAGATGCAATAAATGCAGATATGAATGTCCTCAAGACACTGCGATAACCAGATGCTGGGCCCTAAATGGAAGTGAAAAATTATTAGCTGTACAATAATTCAGATGGCAGACCACAAAACAAAATTATGAATAAATAAAGTACAGGTACAATATCGATATTATGTGTATCGATATTAAAACATATCATGCCTATTTTGCTAACAATAAGCATAATTCAGCCAAATAAATGGTTGAATGCTTCAATATAAAATATTTTTAAGTGTAGAAAATCAATGTTTGACAAAATTTATCCACTACATCACATTATGCTACCGAACAAAGAATGACGTACATCATACTCCTTGAAGATGTCACACTCAAGAATTTCAAGACAGTAACTTAAGAATCCAGCCTCAAAGGCTTGACGAACATAACCAATGTGATCAATCTCCTGAGTGAAGAGCAAGAAAAGAGGTTATCTTTGTAATACAAAAGCTCATGCTTAAGTCATCAATAAACAACAATCTCACATATAACTCAACCACATACCATTAGCTCATTGGTCCCATTTTTACCCGGAAGTGTCAAGAGCAGATAAAGAAATACTGCCCAAGCTAGAACAAGAGGACCAGCTTCATTCATTTCAAAACCACTGAAAGTAGAAACTAGTGCATCGATCTCTTGGACATTATTCAAGGAAAAAGAACACACACCCTTCCTGTAAAAGCAAAAAGAGATTTTTACCGCACTTAACAAAAAAAATATATTTAGTTCCTAAAAGAAAAATAAAGAAAAAAATCATAAAATAAAAGCAGTCTAGTATAATATTAAGAATACCACATCCATTTCACCAAGAATGTAGAATTTGACTGAAACCCACCATCAAACCAAAACAATAAATAGCACTACACCATACCAACTCATAAGCAAACATTCCTATCCAAGGCATACATCATAGCAGCAATAGGCAAGACCAAAGAACCCTCTCAAAAGAGTCACAGAAATAAAGGCTTTGACGATCATAGCACAATAGACTTCGCTGAAAAACAGAACAGAAGTATATGAAATTTCTTGATGATTTGAGAGAAATCTGGTTATCGAACGAAATATCTAGGTATGGCAACAAGGCAAGTCCAAAAGAATGAATATCTGCCTCATGGTTGCCTAAGACCCCAACACATTATTGTCAACAACGATTTTATTTTAGGTTCCAGATAGAGAATGAGACCAAAAATTCAGCCAGTCATTGCACCAAAAATAAGGTTTTTCAAATTATGGACAAGCAAATAGTGTTTCATTGGTTGACCTATAAGAGTAAAAAGAACATACCATCCCACAATGTGTTGCTTCATAAGTAAAAAAGCAAAATAATCAAGTAGGCTGACCTATAAGGTCTTTCATCATGAACCATTTGAAGCATATTCTCCAAGTTCAGTGTTTCTATTAAAATAAGAAGCAGCTGAACTTTAGTATGGTAAGACAACTGTTGTGCTTCTGTAGTTATTGCCAGCTTCCCCAAGTTATAGTCACCAAGTAAGATCCCCTGGATCCATGAAGATTTCAGGATTAGATTATGAAGATATCACATAGCAAACTAATCAAAAGCATAAGTGTAGTAATATACCTTGTAAAGAGAACAAAACCTCTTCCATATTTCAGCACTACATGTACAAAATGAGTCATAGTATCCAAGAAAAAGGATATCTAAAATCAAGTTGTCTTCAATTAGAATCTCCTCAGACCACAGAGTAAAAAGATCAACATCCTTCAAGCATTCGACAATTTGCACATGTTGAGTCATTAAGAAATTAATATTTAGGTCATTAGAGCATTTACGTCATGAAGAAAGCAAACACGGGCAGAGAAAAATTCACATTAGAAGATATTGTTCAAACATGGAGTGTCTCACTTGCTCTATAGTGTATACTTTTATAGCATTCCAAGTCTCATAGACATGCACCAAACTAATCAACAACGCGCACAACGATAGCAAGAACACAATGCAGGAAAAAAAAAAAAAAAAAGATTCAGCTAGCAGCCTAGCCCATGGAGAAGAAACATACCATTTGTTCGGGGAAGCTGCAAGACAAATGGTCCTCGAAGAATGATACTAACTTACTTTCTAGCTGATTATCAAACAGCTTTTTTGCCTCCTCCCTAACAATATTGTCTTCAGATATAGAACCAATATAAACTACATGAAGAGTCAAAAGCCAAAATAACATCAACTAGAAAGTTCAACTAATAGAAGCCAGAAAAATGAAAATATTCAATAAAACGATAATTCGATACAATATAAATGTGTGCATGCCTGCACACATGCACACGTGAAGCATTTGCAGTATGTCTGCACTTTCCAGAACACAAAAAACAGACAGAGCAAGTATTGTATGGTCATAAAAACATCATGATATATACTTACTAGCATGCATGAGAATCCACCTTATGCACTTCAGCAAGCATTGTCGCTCCATGTAATATTGAATCAACATCTCCACAACATAAAGGAAATGAAATCTGAATCAGTAACTTAAAAGCATCAGAAATTATAAGTATAGTTGACAATAGCTATCCCAATATTTTACTAAAAAAATCCCCAAGAATCATCCAACTCGAACCAGACCTTATAATGTTTGGAAGAACCTAAAATGCCTAATTTGGACCAAATCAAGTATGTAACGAAGGCAATACAAAGAGACAAAATATGATTAATAATTAAAAATAAATTGTTTGTAAACAACAATTACAAGAATTGGAATAAAAATGGTTGTAGATAGATGGACCATAGAGACAGGGTGCAACAATTGACCAAGCCTTGTCCCAATAGGAAGATTAAATTCTAAATTGTCTAAATTAAGCACCCAAGTGATTCAACTAGTGAAACAAGACTACGTGTCGTTGTTAACTAATTCTTCTACCTGGAGTTTTCTTTGTCTACTTATACCTATTGGACTATGTTCAACTTGATCTACTCTCCTTATAGCACATCCTTAGGTCATCTACACATATGACCAAACCATCTAAAATGATCTTCTACCATATCTTTTACACTACCACTAGGTGAAACCACAAATTTCTCCCTAACCCATCAATTTATAATCCTAACTCGGCTAGTCACTATGCATCATCCATCCAATGCAACATTCTCATATCTGCAACACAGTTTATTTTCTTGTTGGTTTCTTGCCATCCAACATTCAATTGAATACTACCTCACAAGTGTTAAAGCTGTTCGGTAAAAGCTTTACTTAAACTTGAGTGGTACTTTTCCATCAGAAATAACACCCAAAGCTCTTTTCATTTATTTTCATCCACCTATTCACCTAACTAGATTCCTACAACCACACATCCCGCTACATTGATGGCAAATAATGTATAAGTACATATTCAAGCATTTTAATCAAGCTCATCGTGTTATCCGCAAGACCTAAAGAAGAACATTAAATTTAAACATCTAGCAAAGTACAAATAAGTAACTTGAAAAAATGTGTACATGGTTGTAAATCTTTACGAATTATGTCAAATCTTCCAGCTTTCAAGTTCCAATTGCTAGTGTCAGTCTCAAACAATAAACGTCAACACAAAATTTGAAAAAAAAAATTATAAACGAAAAATTCATAATATTGATGGTAAAAAATACAAGTGGAAGAAGGATAAGAGGTCCTCCATACAATAGCCAAACAAAACGGTAACTTTAGAGAATCCTTCCGCTTATGACTTCACACAATTTAATAAAGTTAATTGCGCAACAATTGGCCACTGTCAAAGTCAGCATCTAACTACATCTATGTTATAAAGGATAGTAGGTAGGGGACTGAATGACACTAACCATGTGAAGAAACTCTGGAAACATCAAACTAGGAGCCACACTGTTATTTTTAATGGACCTTTCCACAAGTATGTATGATTGAACCTCATCTAGTAGCTGAAACAAAAAACAGAGGCGCGTTAAAAAACACCAAAAACTTGTCCATCCAGCAGCACCGCAATCTCAGAAGTCAGAACAACATTACTTGCCATGAACTTTCAAAGTTACAATTCCAAAACATAATTAAACTTGCCTATAAGCAATTCAGATACTCCATATCATAACTAATAATCCAAACCAAAACTATAACGCGATGATGATAACATAAGCAAGCAAGCAACTCACCAAGTAGGAGCTAATCTGGAGAGCTTTATCTTTGAGCTCAGGTTGAACTGTGAGCTCGTGAGATCCAATTTTCAGCTTCTTCGAGTTCAAAGCTTCCTTTGACTTCTGACTCGGGGGCTTGAAGCGCAAGAGCAAGTCAGCGAACCACGAATGGTTTTCCTTCAACTTCTTCGCCTAAATTATACCAAAAAAACAAAAAAGGCAGAATGAATAATTGAGGTAAAAGCACAATTTTATACACGCAAACTGGAAAGAGAGAGAGAGAGATGAGGTTGTACCAAATTTGGTGGAAGATCTGAGGAGGGGGATAAGTTTTCGAGCTGAGTGAAGAAGAGAGTGAATGAGTCCCACCAGAGGGAAGCGTCGACGGAGCAGGTTTCCGCCATTGTTGAAAGAAAAAGAAGAAATGTAAAACCCTAACACTATAAAGTATAAAACCCCTGAGAAATGGAAACAATATAGATTTGATTTTTCTCTTTTCGCGCTTACTATACTCTGTGACTTTGAGACACTGCTACGAGGTCACACTGTTATACACTTGTACGGGTAAACTAAAAAGGGTCCATCTAGTGTACAGATGTATTTTGGTACAGATTTACAGATTTTTGTTTTTATTTAATTGTTTATTGATTTAAAAACGTATCACTAAAAGTGTTGCTTAAAGAAAAAATGTTACCCTTAATCGTTAACTTGGCTCTAATACCAATTTTTTAAAGTCAACTTTTCTTTTAATTTTTTTTTCGAAATTTCTATTAACTCTAAATTTTTTAAAGTCAACTTTTCTTTTAATTTCTTTTTCGAAATTTCTATTAACTCTAAATATTAACTTTTCATATTTTACTTTGAATAAGTTTATAGTTTGTATGGATTCGATTGGTGGTACTTTATTTAAATAATTTACAAATTCATAATCAAAAGTGTTGACCATTTCTACTATTACTAGGTATTTATAATTCTGATTTCAATTTTATATTTTTTTTTCAATCTTGTTTTAGTTTATAATATTCTTTTTTGCATGGATTATTGTATATAAAATCTTTTATCTATTTGTCTTTTTCTTTAATATAATTTCTCAAATCTTCAAAAACTTCTTTTATTTCTACACTTTCTGTTGTTTCTAAATATCTTTTTAATTTTTCAACTTCATTCTCCATTTTTCTTTTAACAGCTTTAATTCTTTTAAGTCATAATATGGTTTTCCAGGCATTTATAAATTTTTTAAGTTTAACTCCAACTTGTTTATATTTATTTTATTTCTATTCTTTTTATTATAAGGTCATCAATTTCGATCTGAAGATTATTTAATTCCCTTTTATACTCCTTTATTTTACTTTTTAATTTTTTCGCCCTTTTTCTTTTTATTTTATTTTCTGGTCTTTTAATCTTTGTATGCTTCATTATTTATTTTAGAATTTCTGCAAATTCTATCATCGATTCATCACTATTTTCTAGAGATTCTATTAATTTTTCTAGCTCTTTAACTTCTCTTTTCAACTTGTCATAGATTATTTTTAGAGCTTCAAATGCTCTTTGATTTATTTCAGAAAACTGTAAATAATTCAACCGATTTTCTCTTTCAAAGAGCTCTTGTTTCTTGTCTTGATAAGTTACATATATTTTTTCTTTATTTATTGTCATAATTTAGTGTTTAGGGTTTCATTTAATTTTTCGACCTTTTTTGTTAATTCTTTTATTTCAGAATTTTCTTCTTTAATCTTTAACTTAGATAAACTTAAAAGGCTATTAATTTTAGATTCTCTTATTTGAAAATTTGATGAAACTAATTTTCCTGATGGTTCTTTTAATAATAGAACTGGGTTTTCAATAGCTTTATATTTTGGTATTTCTGTTTTTACAATTTTCTGAAATAATTCATCGACATAAATTCTTTCTCTGTTTTTAAATATTATAATATGATGGCTATTTGTTAAAGCATAATTTATTGCCTATGTAATTGAAAATGGTTCATCGTCTTGTTCCATTAGATTCTTTCTGTGGAATTTATAAGCCAAACTTATAGATCTTCCAAGATTTTCAGTTGATAAAGGTATAGCATATCCAAGATGGGCATTAAATTTAACATTTACGTTTGCCAAGTTTCCATGAACAATTCCAATTATTTGATCTATTGGGTCATCAGAAATTCTTTTGTCACAGATTGCTAAGCTTATTGGTGAATTAATTCCTTTCATATATGTAGATTTGATTAAGACTTGTATAGTACTAATATGAATCCATCCAATTTTAGATCTTTTTTGTTGATCCTTAATTTTCTCAATCTGTTTACTCAATTCTTCATCATTTATCAAAGCAATTTCAAGTTCTCCATTGGCGGATTTTATCTTTATAGGGGCTTCTAGTTGAATTTTTTCATAGTATATTATATTTTTTCTATTAAAAACTTCTTTTAAAAGATTTTGTTTATTAAAATTTTCATTTGATTTGAGATTTAATTCTGTTTTTAGAACAGCCTGTTTTTCATTATCTAATAAAGCAGTTAATCTATAATAATCAGATTCTTCTGTTAATTCTAAACTTTCTAAATAATTCATAATTGAAAGACTAGAATGAAGATGTACCTTTCTGGAGAAAAACTTCCTTTATTTAGTATATTTTACATAAGGTGTTTTTATCTCCAGAGGGGAGATTGTAGATACTAACTCCAGAGGGGAGTTTAGAATTATTTTTCCCTAAGGGAATTCTTTCTCAGACTATAGAATCGCCTCGGCAGCTTCCTCCTCGCTCTCCTAGCATATGAGTACTCTTAGCCTCCTGCTTCCTATTGTCTGATACTTCTACAATTGCCTAAGCAACCTATTTATAATTGTTGGGTTTGATGGACAATTCCCATCCTTACCTTTCTTATGACGTCATTGTTTACGTCATTGTTTGTTCTCTTGCACCAGTTACATTGTTGGTGCTCTATGACCTAAGTGCTTACGTCACTATGCAATAGTGTTGAGAGATGCTTCAGATGCACTATCCTCCTCTTTTATCATGTGACTCTCAGATGCATTGTCTTCTTCCTTCATCATGTGAGTTGATTCCGTTTCATTATTGCTTTTTTCAGATATCTCTAAGGCACATAGCTGGCACTTGTGGTCTTCTCTGTCTTTTATCAAATAGCAGAGATTTCTCTTTATCCCTTCAGGGAGCTTTTCCAAAAGTCCAGATAAGTTGTAGAATGCTGATTCAAATTCCACCAAGAGTCTCATCTCTCTTTCTTCAATTTCATTTCTTTTACTGGACACAAGTAGAGTATTTCTACTTTTATAATTAATCCTTGTGTGAGATTCCTTCGTTATTTTTTGAGTTCTTTCAAAGACCCTTGCTAATGTGCTGGCTAGCCTTCCTTGATGACTGTAAATTGTTAAATCTTGAATCTGATCAATTGGTTGAAAATTTCCTGGGAAGACGGACATGAATATTACTTGGTGTGCTGGAACCAAGCATTCTTCTTCTTCATTAAAAATAGGTTGACTGTTTGTAAATTTTAGAGATATATCCCTTGGATTTACATTGTCAATCATATTTTTAAATCTCTTTACTGCATCAACGAATCCTGCAGGAAACTCACTAATAATTTTTAGATCATTAAAAATTAAAATTGTATCAATTAATCCATACTGGAAAAACTGATAGGTGTCAGATGGGAAAGCATCTGGAAATATAACCAGCTTTGTTAGCTGTTCTTTGGCAATAGGATAATATCCCAAAATTGTCCTTTTTTCTTCAGTCCAATTCAGGACTATGTTAAGGGTTTCTCTGAGATTAGATCTACAGACCCTTTTCTTTTCCTTGATTTCAGCCCTTGTAGGAATGTTTCTTATTATCCCTGTTCTTTGGGTTTGAATTGGAGCTTTATCTGCCCTTTTTAGGGTTTGCTCTGGATGGAGAGCTTCATATTTCCTGAAGGATTCCTTTGCCTCTTCCAGTGTTAAAAACCCTCCTTTATGAATTATCCTTGATTGATGTGTGAATGGTGCTGCTTTTTCCCAGGCATCATATACTCCTTTCATGGGGCCATTATAAATTACATAATATTTTTTATCTTGGGTGGATTTTTTAATGATTTCAGCAATTGTTTTATTTTCTGAAATTTTTTCTTCACCTGATTTGTCCACCATGCTTAGCTGGCTGAACTCTGATGGTTTTGCTTGTTGTGTTGATTTCATTGCTTCAATGGCCTTCTTGAGGGATTGGATTTGTATCCTTATTTGCTGACAATGCTTGCATTTTTCGAGTTCTTGCTTATATTTTTGAATTTCTTGATCTAATGCGTTGTAGACGAACTCCATTCTCTTGTTAATGTATCTGCAATAACATTTTTTTCACCCTTAATATATTCAATTTTTATTGGATATTGTAACAAAAATAATTGCCATCTTACCAATCGTCCATGATTATAATCAACTTTTAAATTATATCGTATGAAACCTGTTAGGTAACTTGAATCTGTCCTTAATGTAAATTCTCTGGGTAGTAAATCAATTTTTCATTTCTTAAGAGATTTAATTGCTGCTAGAGTTTTCTTTTCATGAGTGGTATATCTCTATTCTGTTGGAGTAAAAGTCCCTGAAATATACCTGCAAAGTAATTCCTTTAGGGAATATTTAGAATCTAGTGATTCTTTTTCTTGTTCCAAACTTTTTATAGCTTTCTTAGCTTTTAGACATCCTGATCAGGTTATGTCTGAAGCATCTGTTTCTACTATTAAGTAGTCGTTTTCTTCTGGAATATAAAGTTCTGGAAGTTTTTCACATAATTCTTTAATTCTTTGAATTTGCATACTATCTTTTTCATCCCATTTCCACTCTTTTTTAGTACTTATTTTTGGAAATAAGCTTTTAGTGTATTCTGTTATATTCTTTAAAAATCCTTGATCAGAAATATAATTTATACACCCTAAAAATCTTTGTAATTGTTTTCTATCTTCTATTTTATTAGGAAATAAATTTACCTTTTCTAAAACATTTGGTTGAAGTTTTAGCTTTCCTTAAGTAGATAGAATTAATTCAAGAAACTCTATTTCTTGTTTTGCTATTCTTGCTTTCTTTTTGCTAAGAACTAATTATTTTTCTTTACATCTTTCTAAAACTATTAATAATTTTTGAAGATGATATTCTTTATCTTGTTTTGTAAAAATTAGTATATCATCAATGTACACTAAAACAAATTCATTTAACTTTTAGATTTTCTTCCATAAATCTTTGATAAATACCTGGGGCTTGTTTTAATCCAAATGGTAATACATTTCATTCATAGAGCAACACACTTGTTGATTCTTTTGTTGGACAAGTAAAAGCAGTTAATTTCTTTGTTTCTTCGTCTAAACGAAATTGCCAATATCCTGATTTTGCATCAAGAGATGAAACCAAGTTGCTCCTTTGATTTTTTCTAAAATAGAATCTTTTCTTGGAAGTTTATGAGCATCACCAATAGTTGCTTCATTCATCTTATAGTTAATAACCATTCTTCGTTTTTCCCTTTTAATTTCATTATTGTTTTCGACGTAAAAAGCTGGAGCCGCATGAGGACTTTTACTTAATCTTATAATTCCTTTTTCCAAAAGATCTTTACATTCTAATGAGAACTCTTCTCTATCTCTTGCGGAATAAGAAATTTTATTTGGAACATTTATCTCTTTTGTAGAATCTTTTAATTTAATGCTTACTAATTCGTTATTTGTATTTTTAATATCTAAAGGATTTTCAGCACAAATTTCATCCAAAAGTTCTCCTATCTTTATCTCAAGATTATTTTTTGGAATATTTATCTGAAAGTATAAATTTAAATAACATGTTTCTAATATAGAAAATATTTTAAATTTTAAGATCTTATCTATAGTAGTAGTTAGTATTTTTATACGTTTTGATTTTTGATTTATTGAAGAATTGTGTGGAGCTTTTAAAACTATATATGTTAATTCTTGAATGAATGGATGATATAGCTTTAAAAAGTTATTGCCTATGATAAAATCCATTCCAGAATCTAACATATATATAGATGGAACAATGAACCTATAATTTTGAATAAAAACTTCAGCCATCTCTGCTTTTTGGTCAATTTTATGTATTGATTTGTCAGCTATTCTAACTCTTAATAGTTTCTTTAATTTTTTCCAATCAAGCTTTATATTTGTACTAGCAAAGCATTGTGTTGCTCCAGTATCTATGAAAGCATTTATGAACTTTTCTGATATTTTTATGGTAATAAATGTGGCATTATTACTCAGTCTCTGAGTCTGTTTCTGAGACATATTCAAAAATATAGTCTAAGTTATCATCAGATTCTTTTAATGGTTCCATGAAACAAGACTTAGCAATTTCTATTTGTTTGGTAAGATCATTTTTATCCTTCTTTTTTGGACATTCATTTGCATAGTGTCCTTCTTCTTGGCAATACCAACACTTACAATTTTCTTTTTTATTTGGGCAATAGTCATTTTTTTGTCTTTTGTTTTTATTGTTATTTCTCTTTCTAAAATACCTATTTTTTCTCCAGTTTGGATAGTATTTTCTTTTTCTAAATTGATATTTTCTTTTTCTTTGAAAATTTTTATTAAGACCATATTTTTGAGGTATCTCTTCATTATCCTGACAACAAATTCTAATTATATTTGCAAATCTTTTTTGAGTTGCTTCTTGCATACAACGTTCTTTTATTTCCTCTCTTATTGCAGAGGTTGCTCCACCAAAATTATTTTCAATTGTCCCTCTATTTATTTCTCTTATAAATCTTCCCATTATAAATTCATTAGCAGGATATGGAAGTTTTGTTATATACATACTAAGATAATTATTTTTATCTTCTTCTTTTAATTTGTAATAATGTATTCTATATTCATATATATAAGACTCCACATTACATAAATCATATATCTGAATGTTAGCTAAATGATTTTTTGCTTCTTGATATTCTTTATTATAGACTTCTTGTCTATGATCTATAATATTTTTTCCAAAAAATTCTTTATATAGAATCATCATTATATATAATATCTTATCATAAGCTGTTGTTTTTGTTGCTAATTCTTCTATTATTTGGTTTTCTATTGATGTCATATAATCTCTTATAGCTCCTTTAGTATGAAATCCTATGTAATTCCAAATGTCTCTTCCAGACAATTCACTAAGTTTTGGATTAGTAAAGGCTTCTAATAAGAAGGAATTCAACCAGTTTTCGAAAATTTCTTTTTCATCCTTTTTACAGTCTAAATCGAGTATTCTTTCTCCTTCCATTTCCTGGATTTTAGGAACGTATTTTGATGGTATTTTTGTATATTTTGAATCTTTATTTATAAACCTTTTTTTAAAAGCATAATTATCAAAACCTATTTCCCATTTAAATTGAGATTGATTATCCTTAGATGTTCCAGCTTCATTTTTTACTTGTATTGGAATTGCTGGTTCTTCGTCACTTGAATAATCTAGGATGTGTTCTTCATTTTCTATATTTTCAGAATTTACTAATTCTTCTTCTATTTGAAATTCCTGTTCCATAATATTATTTTCTCGAGCCATTTTTAATTGTTTAAAAAGCATTGTAACTTCTTCTAATTTTTCTTCAATATTCATAATTTTAGTGGTGGTTTTACTTTTAAATCTGTTATGTTGATTATATTTTGAAATTTTTCTTCTTTGGGATTCTCTTTTTTCTTATTTCTTTGAAATTTTATGGATACTAATATTTCTTCAAACATATCTACTATAGAATTTAATTGTGGGTTAAAAGTATGATAAAGATGTGGGGAATCATTTCCATGGTAACATTTCTTAGAAATTCCGTGTGAAAAATAAGTTTTTTCAAGTTTTTGAAGTCCTTCAATAAAACTTATAGTAAAATAAAGATTTTGAGAAAAATCATTTTGTATTGATTTTAAGAATTCGGTGTCATTACAGTTAACATTGGTTAAAATCATTAATTTTTGATCTATTAATTTTGATAACTTAATTATTTCTTCTCTTAAATCTTCTAATTTACTTTTTTCCATTAGGTGACGCTTTTCTTTGTGAAGAGTTACGGTTTAAAGTGAAAAGTGTGGCTTTAAAAAGTGTGGTGTAAGCATATCTTTAAATCTGTATGACTTTTTGCTCTGTATACTAAAATTCACTAACTAAAAAATGTTCACGACTTTTTAATAATAAAAGAACTCACACATTATTTTAACTTTTTAAGACGTGATAAAAATATCTGATTATTAAAAATAAAATTTTAATAAAATCTTGTTAATTATCAAAGTTGAAAAGTTTATAAATCAAATGTTTATTCTTTTTTAATATATCTTTAAATGAAATATATAAATATTATACGAGACACAAAATTAAGTTGTTAGTCAATTATTAAAAAAATATTTTAAATTATTTTTGTGACGTTTTAAAATATTATTAAGATATTTTATTGGTATAAAATTTAAAAAATATTTTTGCCGATAATTTTGATAATTCTAAAACATTTTTAATATTTTCTCTGATTTTTTATATTAAAGTATTCTTTTCTCTCTTTGGTTTTTAAAACTTTTAAAAATACTAATTTACTTTAATTCCTAATATTTTAAATAAACTGTAATTCTATTTTTACTCTTTCCATTATCTCTTATCTCAGTTTTAAACCATTAATGCAATCCTCTCTTCTTTTTCCTCTCTTTTCAAACACAACCATAACTGCATTCTCACCATAAAGAAAATTCGGGTATAAAGTGCCCTTAACAACAGTGGTTAAGAGAGTAAATTAAGAAAAGTTTGGCTTTCTCAACATATTTGATACAATGAAACTTAAAAATAAATATTATTTTGTATTTTTTATTAAAAAAAATATTTTGTAGTATTTTTAATTAATATCCTTAGAAGGTGTATAGTTTGTAAAAAAATTTTAAATTTCAAAAAAAAATTATATTGTAAAATAATTTTGATGTAAGTTTTAGTATAAAATTCTCAATAATGTATTAATTATATATTTGGTCGAAAATTGTTATCCTGGGTATGTAGTAACCTATTGTCCAACAATAAATTCTTAAATAAAATTTAAATATATGGTAAATTAGTTCTTATATTATATTTTGGTACATACATGTTGTGAATTTCGGTATTTGTGGAACATTTTATTTTAAAAAATTGCAATATTTTTTTTCTCCGAGGATAGTTACTCTGAAATGGGAGTAGCACAGCAAATTAATCATACTGCTCAAGTTGTTCATCAATTAATACACTTGATTGCAAGCTTGTACAAATAATTAATCGAACATATATCCATCAATTTCTGTTTCCACTTTCTCACCCTTCATTCATGATGATGCTCTTCGAATTCTACATCCCTTGGAGGCTTACAATTTATTATTTGCATTTAAATACATCATAAAAATCCTTGATGATACACAAAGAAAGAAAAGAAACAAAGACATGAAGAATTAAACCATGCATGCATGCAAATTAAGTTGCCAAGCCAACAACAACAACAACCTAGTTCTGCACAATGGCTAATAAAATGGAACTATGGATTAGAAGGAGAGAAAGGTGGGAGTGGAGGCCATTTTCCAAACTTGGGGTGATGGTGGAAGAAGGACTTTGGAGGGAGCTTAGGAAGGGGTGGACATGGAGGCTTCTTGAAAGGTGGCAACTTTGGAAGAGGAGGAAGAGGCTTCCATGGTGGAAGCTTTGGTAGTGGAGGAAGAGGCTTCCATGGTGGAAGCTTTGGTAGTGGAGGAAGAGGTTTCACAAATGGTGGACATGGTGGTTTACCAATAACTACTGGTGGTGGCTTGTAAATTGGAACAGGAGGTGGAAGAATCTTGGGGGGAAGAGGTGGAAGAATCTTGGGAGGAAGAGGAGGACATGATGGCTTTGGAACAGGTGGAGGAAGAGGTTTAACATATGGTGGTGATGGTGATGGTGATGGTGGAGGCTTAGTCTTTGGTGGAGATGGTTTTGGTGATGGTGGAGGCTTGGTCTTTGGTGGAGATGGTTTTGGTGATGGTGGAGGCTTTGTCTTTGGTGGAGATGGTTTTGGTGATGGTGGAGGCTTTGTCTTTGGTGGACATGGCTTCTTGGGAGGTATAACTATTGGTGCCGGTGGCGATGGAGGCGGCTTCGGCTTCTCGACCTTTGGTGGTGGACATGGCTTCTTGACAACTGGCACAGGTGGAGGAAGAGGCTTCACAATTGGAACTGGTGGTGGAAGAGGCTTCACAATTGGAACTGGTGGAGGAAGTGGTGGTTTCTCAATTGGAACTGGTGGAGGAAGAGGTGGTTTCTCAATTGGAACTGGTGGTGGAAGAGGTTTTTTATAGATAGGTGGAAAGAAAGGGTGAGGGTGTTTATGGAAAATCTTTGGTTTTGGTGGTAATGGTGGAAATTTCTTATGAGGAATTGGAAAATGTGGAACTGGTGGAAATTTCTTGTGAGGAATTGGAATATGTGGAAGCTTAGGCAAGTGAGGGTGTTTGAAAAGAGGGTGGTGTTTGAATAGAGGGTGGTTAAAGAGAGGGTGTTTGAACAAAGGCCAGAAGAATTTTGAAGGGCATGTAACTGATGAAAACTTCAGTTTTCCAACAGTGCTAAGTTTTGATTTGGTGAGAACTATTTTAGAGTGGTGAAGGCCATCATCATCATGTGCAGGGCATGGTGCAGCTTTTGCACTATGCAATTGAGCATAGCACTCTTCTTTGACTTCACCATCTTTTACTATGTCCTCTGGAATTGTTACTTTGAAGTTCCCATTCTTGTCAAACTCACCTTCACCTCTTCTTTTGAAGTCTCCATTTGATACTTTGCAATCTATACTCACCTTTAATCCTGAAAGATATAAAGTTCATAAGATTCTGCATATATGTTATGGTTCTCTTATAGTAAATATGAACATGCCACAAGATTGTACACATGACAGGTTCTCTACATATTCCAAAGTACTAAAACACTTAAATTGGTATGAATATATTATATGGTAACTTATTTTTTCATTATTTACAAAATAGTATAAGAAATAAATCATTCAGATATTTTGTATGTATTATATAAGATAGTATAATAACTGTGTATACCAGAAAATGCTTGTTCTATGTTAATATTATTCTCCTTGCAATCTGTGCATTCTCCAATTCCAACTACCTCCAATGTACTTTGGTCTCCATGGCAAAATCCAAGACCCAAAAAAAGCACTGACAACAAGAAGCACACAAGTGCTCCTTGATGCCAAGTGAAAATCTGCATTATATTGATGGAACTGCAATAATGTCACAGTTCCCAGTAACACTAATAAGAAGCTATTAAGGTGAGTAAGTGTGTGATAAGATTGAGATTCACATAAGCTAAGCTTATTATATATATACATATAAATGTTGGGTATTGTATATCTTCTAAGTTAGGCTCACCGACAATGAAATTAAGATCATCACATGGTTCAAGGGACCCTGTTTCTGACTACATTACACAGAAAGAAAAAGACATTATTAAGGGCATGTGTAGCAGTTTCCTTGCAAAGCAAATGGCATTATCTTTCATTGAATGTGTTATGAACTCTCAACCATACAGCTAAGTGTATCTTAATGTCAAACATCTGTTTCAACCTACTTTAAAGGTCTCTAATAAATGCATTTCGTCACTTGTTAAGTTTACTTCATAGTGTTTAATGTGTTGACAAGGAGAAAGAACGGTTTATGCTTTCTGGTACTCTTCACAAGTGAAAAAGGTTGATTTGTTTTACTCTCAACTTTTAACAGAAAACAGAAAGTATAACATAACAGGAAATTAACTAAACCAGTTAACATTAATCTCTTAACTAAGACTATGTTTGACAAATGTTGGTAATTCAATTAAGAAAAAAGATAAATGGCAACCGAAGGTCAAATAAAACTTTGAGGTGTTTCAACTTTGAAGTTCCAAAAGATGAGGTGGCGTGAACCACATGCTTCAACTAATTCCTTAGTTTTCATCAACTGTATCACATGAAGTTTTATGAGAATAACAGAAAGGATTATGAACAAAGTGATGCTTCTGCATTCGAGCATAATAAAGACAACATGATCACACATGCACCTGTATAAATTTTTTCATGTAAAGTAGTTGATTATGCTGACCAACTATAATATGATTGAACCACTTAAAAGAAAAGAGAGAATAGGAAGATGCATAATTCCTTGTGAAGAATAGCCCTTAGTCTTGTGACTATTGATAGGGAAAAAAAAGGCTACTGTTACAAAAGTTGTATTCCACAATAGCTTGATGCTTGAAATGTTTTTTTTTTTTTTTTGAAATATCACCTATGAGTCAATATAGCCTTTAAAAGATACCACATTGAGTAAAGTTGATCCTCTCTTTAATTTTAGGTTAATGTATCCTGATAATTACGAATATGCAAGATAAATTTTTCTCAAAAATAAAAAAACAATGAGTCAAGTTGTCTTTTTTGTTAAATTTTTACTAAATGTGTTATTGATAGTTGTCCACTTATGAACTAAAATTTGTCACATTACGATTTTAAGGTGCTATATGACATTTAACAAGTGGGGATGATCCCATAAAGACGTAAAACGTCTTTTTTGTAAAGACGTTTATGTGTCGCATTATTATTGAACGTATTAATAAATCGATTATTTTTTAATTTCTTAACAAATTAGAATAAAACCGATTTTTTTTAATAACAATAACAAAATCTATTTTTTTTAGAAATTTAATTGTATTTTTAAATTTTTAGGGATTTAAATGTCCGCAAAACAAAAAATTAGAGATATATTTGTTTTTTTATAAAAAAATTTAAAGATATTCGATTTAAATTGTGTAATTCGATCGGATCAAATCGGGTCTAATAATCATAATACAGACAATTGAGTTTATTATTGTTGCTATAATAAATCGATTTTGTTCTAGTTTATTAAAAAATAAATTATTAACCGGTTTAATAAAAATGTCCAATAATAACATGACACAAAAAGACATTTTTAGTATCTATTAAAGTGGTCTCCTAACAAGTGACGTGCATGTAAAAATTAAAAAATTATTAGAATAATCAATTTAACACACATTGGTATTGTTTAGAGACCAAATTCAAAGCCTGATTTTTTTTATGAACCAAATAGACTTAAACCTTTGTAACTTCCATCATAAGTTTATTTAACCTGAGCCATATTAGTTTAGGTTTAACAATTTATTTTATTTTATATTTTAAAAAGTAAAGTGTTATACAATTTATTCAAATTTAAAGTTCAGTCTTACTATAAGAAATCAGAACAAGCTAAGAATATTTACTTCCGTGACAAATATGTAATAGTGGGAAAATAGTAACTTTTTTTTTTTAATGTGAATTGTCATCAAATATGTCATATGTTGGTTCTCTATTATATGTCAACGGTTACTAATAACATCATCGGATTTTAAATCATTGAAAACAATTAGATTGTTCGTTAATTACTCTTGAAAAACTAAATTCTAAAAGTAGTTAGGTAGAATAGGCAGATTATGTTATAATAATTAATTTATGCATATATACATGGTTTGTATAGTTATCTATTTCGCAGGTAGCTATGTAAGGAATAATGTACAAATTATATATTTTGAAGAGTGAAGTTAAATATAAAGTTGACAATTTTAACTAAATTTTTAAAAAGGGTATGCATTGCATATGATGTATTTTTTTTTTCTATTATAAAAAAGACAATTTTTATTCTTGAAAAATATTTTTTATCATAATCAATAAGACTTATAATTTAATATCCTAGTCTTTTATAAGGGTTCAAATGCCTTTTAGGCTTTTACTCTCCAAGATAAAAAGGCTAAAATCTATAAGATATTTTTTCTTGTTATAATTAATAATTGCCACTATTTTAGTTTCTAGGTACACCTATTTAGATATTTCATAGACATTCGTTGTTGCCATGATTATGAATTATGATCCATCTTTTCATTATGATTTTTTTGGATATATGATATAGTTATAGGATTGCAAAACTCTATCAATTATAGAAATAAAATTATGACGTTTTGCTAATTTCTAGTGAATTATTCTATAGAATTGGCTATCACTTTCCAAAGAATCTAAACTTGCTTATGCTATTTATAGTCTTAAATTAATTTTGCTAAGTAGCTAAAGCCTCCTACTATGAACGGCATTTATTAAATATAAGCTCAAGTATAGCACATGATAATAGTTAGATGTAATTTTCATTTCAGGTTCTAAAACTGGAGGATAAGTCAATTTGATTTAAAAATAATCCATTAAGATCTCAACTTTAAAATAATGTGACCCATGTTAACATTTAGGCAAATTTTTGTCTCACAACTTTTAGTATAGTGATAGTTAAATACCACCATAACATTATAATGGCCAGTAGACATGGTCAATATAGTTTTCGAATTGAATCTTGTGATTTAGTTAGTGTCTACTAATTTTAATTTGATTAAGTAATATGAACCAAATTAAGATATTATACCATAAATAAAATTAAAAAATATTATGTATATATTAAAAATTAGTTACTAAATCAGTTATTATATATTTTGTGTATAAATATATGTATTATTTAACTTATTTTTAATATGTATTTTATATTTCAACTTGTATTTTAGTAATTAATTTTTAATGTACACGTAACAAGATTGAATAAAATATATCCACATTAAGTGAAGAGAGATGTTGGTTGAAAATTAGGCATTGGTCAATAGAAGTGGTTTCTTTAAAATGAGTAAAGTGACAATTAGGTTTTTGAGAATTTTGATATCAGACTAATTAGTTCATAAATAAAATAAAAATATTAATTAAATCCTCTATGATAATAAACAGTGGATATGTTATATTCTTCTGTTTACGGATACCGTTATCTACTAATGTGTCTCATTGCTGTCACAAAAACATGAGAATGATGATATTGTAGATTGTGAAACATTCATTGTCTTATGAATTTCCATGTAGATTGTGAAACATTCATTGTCTTATGAATTTCCATATAACTGTCGTTAATTACTCTTTATTTTATCATAAATCCTAACAAAACATGTAAAATTTTACTTCAAAAGTTATTATTCCATGACAATTCTCCATAAACATACATGTTAATGATAAATTGATAGAAAAAGATAACATATCCACTGTTTGCTTTTCTAGAAGACTTAATTAATACTCTTTTTTTCAAAGACTAATTAGTTTGAGATCAATATCCTTAAAGAACTAATTACCACTTTACTCGTTCAAATTGAAGACTGTCATTTTAAAAAATTAAGATCTGACTAATTTAAGAGACCAAAATACACTTTAGCATTATTAAAAAAATAGAAACATCAAATTTATCAAAATTTGCTATAATTAAGAGGCAAGTTCACTTTTAGTAGAGCCCTTTTTTTTTTTTAATTTAGTGTCAACTACGAGCTTTTTCAAAGTACCCAACCACCAGTATTCATATTCAGAAGAAACTATTACATGCCATGTCAGTTGCCTATAATAATTATTAATGAATGTAAAACAGAGGAAGACAGGGACCCGAAACCAGAAACCAAAATTCAAAGTTCACCACCCATAGTAAACGCGAAAAATATAGTGAAATCGAACATTATCTAACAAAAATTCTAACAGTAACAAAAGTTGTGCTATCCTTCCTAACTCGGATATGCCTGTTAGTTTTTCTTAGAAAAAAAAAAAAAAACTCAACTTCATTGGGATAAGTAAAAAAAAATGTAGAAACTTCTTTTAAACTACAACAGAGAAGGGCAGGACTTTCAGCCTAAATTTTAAAACTATTTCCTCATGCTCTCTTTAAAGTTTAAACTCTCCAATCTAATCTGAGTTACATGATTCTTCACTCCATGGTAGACTTTTGTGTGGCTGAAACTTGAAAGTATTTGTTCATCTACTTCTTCTTCTTTGATTTGTTTGCATTGGACTGAGCATATGCAGTTCCCTGGTGTCAAAAAACAGGAAATGGACAGATTTCAGAAGCCTAGCAATGTTTTATAGTATTAAGAAAAGTGAAGGAGGATAACAAAAACACAACTTTAAAACAGAACTGCAAGAGAGAGAGAGATGCTTGCATGCTCTTGAAGCACATTTTATTTGTTCTACAGGAACATTCACAGCCACTGATTTCTGATTTTTTATGTAACTTCTAGAAAATGTTATAAATGAAAAAAAAAGTGGCTATAAATTTTCCTAGAGCATGCATTAAAAATGCTGCAGGAGACATGGAATCCGATATATACGGCATTCATACAAACCTCGAGCCATTCATCCATTGAAGCATCTGTTGATCTAGTCCCAACTTCAACCTTTGGAGCCCTCTTTGTTTTCTGAGAAAATATTCATAACATTATCAGAAAGAGTATAAAAGTGGCTTGAGAGATAGACAAAAAGTTTAGAGATTTATTTTATAATTTAAATCATAATCAGCTTCGTTTCTCAATATTATATATGCTTGAACCAAAAAAAAAAAAAAAAACGTAAACAAGCCAATCTATATGACATCTGACACCATCCATATCAGTTAAAACAACACATTCACTAACATGATCTCTCCAAATAATGAATTAACTTGTGACCTCATGACATATGGTAGTTAGCAATGAACAAACAAATAAAAGTCCAACGATAAATCAGGACCAACGGAAACTCTGAAGCTACTGCGACTGGGATTAGCAATCCATTTAATATTGGATTACTTTTGAAAAAGTAGAGAGATTGTTAATACCTTAGATAGGTGTTGTATTTGACCATGAATCCATAGCCCCAGGAGGACGAGGAGGGCAATTCCAAGAGTAACAAGGAAGACAGATTCCATGCTAAGAAAGCCACCGGCCTCGGCAACTTCAATAGTGCCGTTAAAGAAGGTATTCTGGTAAGGATGCTGGTCTATCTCATACAAAATAGTGCCAACAAGGTCAAAAGTTCCAGGCTGCACAGAAGAAAAATAATCAGGTATAATGCGTATGTAACTGCTTTGTGATGTTCCGAGCAAGAAGCAAAAGTATCATTGACCTTCAAAACAATGGAAATACCTGCAAGAACTTGCTTACAGCAAATTCATATGGGAATGTAGCCTGTGCAGAAGCTGGCACGGTACCATTGTTGAAAACCTGAAATTACAACAAAAGTTTATACTTAAATCATATATGCTGGCTACCATTTCCAGAATCAGTATAGTCTTAATGACATGGTACAAGCCCTTTCGAGGGTCAGCTATGTAGTCATGGTACAAAGTTTCAACAACATATTAGCTACTAGATGAAAAAAGGAATTGCAGAAAATTGGAAAAGCTGTCAAAGCAGAGATATGTTTGGGTATTCTGAATCTCTAGCTTCAAAATGATAGGCTACCATATGGGATAAAAGGGACTCTGGAGAAAATAAAAAGGGAATGGGAGATATCATAACTAGTTAACTACACCCCCATCATCAACCCCCCCCCCTCTCTCTCTCTCTCTCTCTTTCTCTTTTCTTCTGCAGAGGTGTCATATCCATAGATTTTATATGCAAACCTGCTAAAAGGCCATTGGATAGAGATACCAAATAACACAATTTAAATTCTAATGTATGAAAATCAAACAATAGATGTATCAAAATCCAGTCTTTTAAGAAAACAAAACTTTGTTCTATCTTCCACCTTCTGTCAGTTATGTGCACCCACCCAAACAATACAGATCACAGTATGTGTTAAAAATTGCAACTACCCAACATTATATAAGTTTGCTTGTATTGCTACCCAGAACTAATTTTTGGAGTATTTGAAATTCTCAGTTTCAAAATAAAAACCTTATTCCCAATATTGACCTAAATTCTTGAGGGTCTCCACCATTTACATCATTTGGAAGCATAAGTTCATAACACCTAATGACCTAAACAAGCATGAAACTGAGAGTAATTTCGGAAGCATAGTCCTTGAATGCAAGCAAATAACCAAATTCAATGACAAATTATTACCTGAGCAGTAAGATTTTGGACAAGCAGACGATGATCAAACGGCAGGTGAACACTAGCCCTAATTGCAATGACATTCATGCTCGAATCACCTGTTTTCAGTCCATATAACAAATGAAATCAACTAATGGATGAGAACTTTATTTATTTATTTATTTATTTTTATTGCTTAAATGCTGGCCTCTAACAACAGGGAACTCAGAAACTATTAAGAAAAATGATGTAACATAAACTGAAGAAATGTTTATTTTTAAACGCGTGTTATAAGACAAAAATGAAAGGCACAATAGTAGGACAGAAATCTATAAGCAGGATACTGCATTGCTAAAATCACATGTATCAAAGTTTATTGTTACCATCATTTTTCAAACCAACAAGCAGTTCTGTCTCTTCTCCAGCTGTTATCACTGCATCATATGAAAAATAAAATAAAATCAATCCACAGTTGAAAAAATACAAATAAAAGAATACATTGAAAATCACATTTTTGTGGGATAAGCATAATGACTATTACGTCTTGCACTATTTTTCGGAAAAACACATATGGTATCAACTCCAGGAGCAGCAGGGAAGGTCGTTGCATCACCAAAATCTTGGACATCATCACCAACGATGCCAATATCATTTGATTCTTCAGTGGTAGTGTCCACAGCTTCATCTGAATCTGAATCAGACTGGCACCTAGCAACTAGCAAAGAAGAAAAGAACTAACTTCAATCATGGTCATGCACAGAATGCATAAAAACAAACATGCATACAAGTTATTTGTCAGTAGGGAATGAGAGCAAATAAACCAAAATATCACAGAGAGAGTAAAATACTAAAATACAAGCTCTATCAAGCTTATAATCAAAACCATGCTAACAGAACAACCATGCATATGAACAAAACCAGATAAATGTAGCATTCATTTAGTGGCATAAACGCTTCACGAGATTCATGATTCGAATTGAGAATTCGCTTTGAAAAATTCACTAACAAATCAACATCAAATTTATTTAAACGCTGCTGAATGTTTCCATAATTGGTCCTAAAATATAATGCCAGTAGTCAAGTGCCAAAAAAAAATTTATGATAAAAAAATTATATTTTTCACTATCCATAGCTCAATTCCTCAGAAGGGTAATGCGGTGCACTCGTATTAACAAAACAAAGCTGATAAAAAAAAAAAACAAAACAAAATCACGATTTCCAACAATGGTCATAATCCCAAAAAGTCAAAATTCAACGGAGCTAAAAGCAGATCAAAGCTCAAAACCGGAGCTGAAAAGAGAACCACTCGGGTAGCAATTAAAGAAAGAAAAAGTTGAAAGGAATCTTCATTTCCATGACAAATCCAATAACAGATCATGGCAACAGAAACATGCATGGATCGTAGTTCAAAAGCAGATCTAGATCTACAATTTGGGGGTAGCTGACCTTGAACGAAAGGAGAAGCGAGGAGGAGAAGAACGAGAGAGAAAATCCAGAAGGTTTTGACGGAAGCCATGAGTGAAAGGAGGGTCCTTTTCTTCTCCCTAGGGTTGGTGTTGGTGATGGTGGTGTTGTGATAAATGTGGAATTTTCAACACTCCGAAAGAAGCTTAGAGATTTGTAATGTTTGTGTTCGTGAGATTCATGTTTTTCCCAAATCACAATACGACATCAGAACAGTGTCGTTTCACTTGCGCCTGGTTTGTCACTCTCTTATTGGTCCATTTACGTGGCAATTAATGACTCTATTATCCTACTCATCGAAGAAGCAAAACTAGCAAATAAAGTATATAAAATAAAATAAATAAATGTATAACAGTATAAGATTCAATATTATGAGGTTTCAATTCAATCTCAATCCACCCTCCAATTAAAAAGCACTAAATTAGTTCGATCAAAATTAGAAAAATTTGGAGTTAAACTCCAAAGTGGTCCTGAGATTCCCGATTTGCACCAATTTAGTTTCTAACTTACCAATTGTACCATTTATGTTCCCGACTTTGTTAAAATTGCACCAGGGTCGTCCCTCCCCACATCTCCGACCAAATTGACTGCCGCCGGCAGAGACATGGCGCTGAGATGCCACGCTGGCGTAGATAACGGCTAGCTGAGGTGGCAATTGAAACTGTTTGACCCAATTTGGTCCCTATACCTAGTTTTAACCCTAATTTGTAGCATGACGTCGTTATCCCACTTCATCTTCTTGTCTCTGTCCAGCAACGTTTTTCTTGTCTCTGCCCAGCAACGTTCTTCTCATGCTTCCTTTTTGTTACTCGTGAAACTGAAACGAAAACCATGATTGGGTGTCCGAGCCAGGGTCAGGGAAGCTCTACACGATCGACGACGAGAACGCGGAGTCGGACCAGACCGTCGCGGGTGCCTGACCGCTGTGGATGCGGCTGCCGGCCCATGCTTCGTTGGTCCGGAACAAATACCAACCCAGATAAGCCCTTCTTCGATTGTCCAAATTACAATGTGAGTTTTTTGTGAGAAAAATTGTTTAGTGATTTTCTGTTCTTTACTTCTTATCATATCTCATATTCAGATTAGGGGAAAAACATGATGTGGATTTTTTCTCTGGGCTGATGATCTAGAAGAAGAAGAGGAACATGAAGGAAGAGTGGATGCAACTGTAGTTGACAATGAGCAAGTGAGAGTCAATTTAGCCTGGAGGATTGGAAAATTGGAAGCTGAAGTGAGGACCCAAAAATGTATGATACAATTCTTAGGCATGATGGTGTTGTTCGTTGTAGTTGTTGTATTGGTTATGACTTTGAAGTTCTGACAATGTTATGTTGTATGCAATGTGTTCATGGATGAATGAAAGTAAGAGTTGGTTTTTTATCTTCAGTTATATTATGCCCTGTTTTTGATAGACTAGTTATCATAAAGAGAAATAATTATAGATCATCTGAGTAGCAAAGATAATCATATCTGAGTAGCAAAGATAAACATATCTGAGTAGCAAACATTTACATATCTGAGTTGCAAACATTAAAGAAACAAAAGAAGTGCCACAACTAATATATCAAGGCTGGCAATACAAAAGTTTTGACAAGCAACCTACACAAAGCTACTGTCTATTAATTGCCTTTAACAAAACAATCAAGTACTGTCCTAAACATCTTGATGTCAAAGTCATGAATTGTTCTTTTTCCTTGGTGCTCTGAAACCGGGAGTTGGAACAAACTTCATAAAATTGGCCAATCTAAAAGATGTTGCCTCACTGGCTCCTTGCATTGGATCTACACGAATTGATTGAGGTGGTGGTGAGCTCCTCCTTTTGGTGGGCAACTTCTCCGGCCTTGATGGTGCAGGTGCAGTAGTTCCTGCTATGTCCTACAGCAGGAAAATAGCTCAAACACATGAGCCCAGAAAACAATAAAAATATATTTTGCTCTATTGTTTCGTCAAGAATTGTATTACCTGTGATCCTTCGTAGTTTGGTTGTGATATCTCAATCTCCACAACAGGAGGTTTATCAACTGGTGCAGCAGCAATATGAGCTTGAGGGCCAAGATTTAAAGCAGAAGTAGCAGTTTGAGGTTGAGGGCCAGCCTGAGTAGCAGAAGCAGCAGTATGAGGTTTAGGGCCAGCCTCTGAAGCAGCCTTTGATTTGGCTTTATCTGCAGCAGCCTTTGCAGCTGCAACAGCAGCAGCTACTTCATCCAGTCTCTTCTTTGAGCACCCTCTCTTAATATGCCCTTTTACCCCACAATACCTACATGTGAATGGCTTCAAAACCCTTTTCAAACTTCCACTTGGTTTGGCTTTCTTGCTACCACTGTTCCCCTCATCAACATCTTTTCTCCTTTTCTTTGTCAGAGCTTCAGGCCTCCTCCTAATGGTAGGGGCCTATGGATGAGTGTACATGGATTTCTCCCACAATGATTGGCCTTGAAGAGGGTTAATGTGATGGGCATAAGTCTTGTTGTATGCCTCTATAGTACACAGTTGATGACAAAAGTCTTCCGGCCTCTTGTTTACCCTTGCAAGGGCAGCACATGCATGAACACAAGGAATGCCTACAGTTAGTCACACAAATGCAGAGTAAGACAATCACAGTCATCAAAGTACACAAATATTAATAATTAAGTTAAAGAGGTTGATAAAGGTCAGCGGTCAGCATCCAGAATTAGCAAGTGCATAGTCTTTTTCCAAGATCCACTACCATGTTTGTTGGATGCCATGAACCTCAAATTTTTCATAGTCTTCATCACCGGTCCAGATAGGCATCCAGTTCTTTGATTCTTTTCTGATTTTATCTAGGCGACTTTGAATTACAGGGGGGAGTATGCCAACATGATTTGCCAATTTTACCTTATTCTTCGCAATAGTTCTCATCACAAACATTCTCACCTCCTCAAGTAATGTGATGATGGGTTTGCTTCTGGCCTCTTTGATTCTTGCGTTGAAAATCTCACAGGCGTTGTTGCAAATGTTGTCCAGTTTTGGCCTATGGCTGAACTGGGACTTTGTCCATGACTCTCTAGGCCATTTGTTGAGATATGCCCAAGCCTCCTCGTTCACCCTCTTAATCTTGTTCAGATTATCAATGAAATCCTGGAACGTTGTTGATTTGGCACATTCCCAAAGCAGTCCCCTCAACTCAAGGTCCTTCCATTGTTTGTTGAAGTTCCTCCAGAGGTGCCAAACGCAGAAACGGTGGTGAACTCTTGGCATCACCTCCTGCACAGCATGAATTAAACCCTGCAAAACATTGTTGGTACACTATGTGTCAAAACCAAAAAGTGATGTACACACTTTTATCGTGCCACAGAACAGTCCCTGAGTTTACATTAATGACCCTAATATAGTCCCTGACTTTCGCATTTTAATATAATTTAGTCCCTTCATTTAGGTGTAAAATGCACGATTCGTCCCTACTGCTATAGCTACATAATTAACTGTGCATATTATCCACAAGCAACCTCATGCATACAAAATACAACCATATGTAACAACCAATATTCCAAGACAGTTCATTATAAATTCAGAGACTCATAGATTGTTAAAGGCATATGAAAGGTAACATTACCTTCTGCATATCAGAAATAAAGCACCATCCGTTAGTCTTGTAGTCTCCAAGATCAGCATGAAGCAGTTCCAAGAACCATTTCCAAGTGTCCGTATTCTCTATTTCAACTATAGCCCAGGCAATCACGTAAATGTGATGATTGGCATCCTGTGCCACAGCAGCCAAGATTTGACCTTCGAATTGTGTCTTTAGAAATGCCCCATCAAGCCCGATCAAGGGGCGACAACCTGCTTTGAATCCCATATTGTAACCATGCAAACAGACGTACATCTTATCAAATATGACCTCTCCGTTTGGTTGAGGTTCGACACAGATCTGAACCGTAGATCCAGGATTCGTCTTCAGTAAAGTTTCAGCATAGTCCTTTAACTTTGCATATTGTGCCCTCTCATCCCCATATACTACATTCCTTGCATCTGCCAGTGCCCTTGCAATGGAATTTCTATTCAGCATAAGGTCACACTTTGTCCTGAAGTACACAGCAGCCTCACATTACTTGAAACTGGGGTATTTTCTTACCTTTTTCACTAATTTACTAGCAACCCAAGCCCTATTAGCAGCCCTATTGGTGTTCTCCCTTGCACAAGTATGATCGTCGTTGAAAGTTTTGATCTGCCAACATGAGTCATCACAGTCTCTTGAGGCATACACAACCCATGCACACTCTTTCACCTTGCACACAGCCCTGCATCTAATATTGTCATTTTTCTTGAATTTAATTATCCTCCCCTATTGGATAGTATACTCTCTTACATCCTCTCTGAACTCATACTTGGTATTGAATTTCATCCCCACTTGTAGTTGTAGCTCACCGAATCTTGCACCATTTCTAAAGATTGGGAATTCGTCTGAGTCCTCATCAGATTGCAGCTCATCCTCTGAATTAGGAGGAGTCTTCATCTTCTCTGAGTGCCAAGAATTAGCACCATCAGACTCTGCACCTAGGTCAAGTGCTTCATACACATCAACAATCCCTGGAGTTCCCACAAACCCCAATTCCACCTCTCCATCTGACACATCCTCAACCAATGCATCATTTGGTTGCATTATGTTCTCTTTTGTCTTAGCAGCAACATATGCATGTCTCTTGACTTCTTTTAGTTTCCTATTTCTTAGTTTGGACATACTTGCATTGTCTTCACTGCTAGAACTGTCTTCTTGGATTGGCTTAAAGGAACTATCTTCTGAACTATCATCCTCACTAGAGTCATCATTTACAGTTAAGTCAACATGAAGAGCTTTCTTGCCCTTATTAGCAGACCTTCTATATGTTCCAGCAGCTTGAGATCTTGTAATTCTCTTAGGTAAGAACTGAGGTTTGGACTTCATTTTTTATTTGTCTTTTTCTTTTGCTATGGAGCATGCCTTGGTAGTCTCTCTCAATTTGGTTTTCAGGCCTGGGTTGGGTTTTTGAATGGGCTTTTCAGTCAGTTTGGGTTTGGAGATGGATGTTGGGTTGGGCTTTGACTTTGGCATGGGCTTTGATTTATAATTGGGCTTTAGAATGGGTTTGTCATGAGCCCTAGCAGGATTTGGATTGGAGGTTGTGTTATCATCAATGGGGTTTGAAATAGTGACAGGGTTGGTTTCGGGGGGTGAAATAGGATTGTTTTTGGGACTTGGGTTTGCTTTTGGGATGGGATTCGGTTCTGTATTTGGGTTTGACGTGTTGCCATCAGCTTTGGGACCCTCACTAGTGTTCTTCTTGCTCACCAAATCTCCCTCACAAGTATCATCAAGCCATACTACAACTTCATTCCCTGCAATCACCTCTGGTGTGGACACCCCATGCTCAAAATACACATCAACAACTCCATCATTCTTCTGTGCAGCAAAACACATATCTCTTAACTCACCATCACATGTAAGAGCCCTCAGTCCACCATCTAAGCTCCTCCCCGGAGGCAGCCACCAACACTGAATTATGTTGTCATACCCAAGCTCCTTGTAATAGTTCCTTACAAGAACACATCCAACGTGTCCTCATCTAAATCTCCTAAGCAAGTTCTGTTATCTGGTGAGTACACTAATATTCCATCATCATTTTTTTTAAGTGTTCCCCCATGATGGAACATGATATCCATCAAAGTCTCCATCTGCATTATGCAAAAAACCAAATTCAGGAATCAAACAATCAGATTTCATACATGCAAAAACAAAAATTGACATTCAATCACATACAAAACACCAGAAACACCCATCAACTAACCCAACTAAAATTGCATTAAAAACAGAGCATGGAAAAAAATTTCTCCCCCACCCACATAAACCCTAACAGATAATGAAAAAATTTTAAACTTTCATCAACCCAAAATCAAGTTTTCAACAAATACAGACATTGATGCATATTTTTTTTGTTGAAAAGTATTGTTTTTTCCGAGTTCAAACGTACCTTCGTGTGCTCCCGATGAACTCCTTCTGCTTCCGTCAACGACAACGATCGCACAAAACTATAACAATCGCAGCGAACTCCACGGAACAAAACGTTTTCAACCTTCAAACCCTTATACAGTGCCCAGAACTCAAGACTTCATGGTGCGTTGTTTTGGTTTTCAGAAGACGAAGAGGAAGATGAAGTGATTATGGGTTATTTGGGTTTTGTTCTAAACGTATATCAAACGACGTCGTTCCATCTTTTAGCGCCAAAAGTGATCCAGCGTGGCATCTCAGCGCCATGTCACTGACGGCGGCAGTCAATTTGGCCGGAGATGTGGGGAGGGACGACCCTGGTGCAATTTTAACAAAATCGGGGACATAAATGGTGCAATTGGTAAGTTAGGGATTAAATTGGTGCAAATCGGGAATCTCAGGGACCACTTTGGAGTTTAACTCGAAAAATTTGACTTACAATTATTATTATTATTATTATTATTATTATTATTATTTACATAGTATGAATTAGAGTGACTTTTGAACCTAAAGTCATTTTCAAAATCAATTAAATTTTATTAAATTATGTAATGTTTCATAATAAATCGTTTTATTGTTAAAATGTTAATTATATAGTTTCAATTTTTTATTTAAAAATGGGACAAAAACACAGACACACACACACATAATTATAGTAGTTTTAGATTATTCCCATGAAAATTCTTCACATTTTGTATAGTTTTTTTTTTTTTTTCTCAGGAACATTATGTATCGTATTATATTTTTTAACTTGGAACATTATGTATAGTTGCATTTCTTCTTTTATTAAATTTGGGGCCAAAGCCCAAATAAACAATCACGCTGAGCCCATTTTGGAGTCTATTTTTTTTTTATATAATAACGACTGGAAAATAAGTACCAAAAAATTGGTAGATGAAAAAAAAAATTAACCAACTAATCTAATGCAAAACCAATAAACATCTATCATATTCACTATTCAGCACTCCGCACTCGGCACCGCCACCACTCCTTCTACCGCCGTCGCACCACACTTTCTGGTCTCTCTGCGTTGCTGTGCTTGGTCTCTGCCTCTGCGAACTACTCAGTCAGAGTCGGTCCCTCTCCACTCTCCTCCGAGATTTGAGAAGATGAAGCACGAGGCTGAGGCTGAAGCTATGGTTCTCCCTCTCGAATTGGTGGAGAAAATCCTAGTATGGTTGCCGGTAAAATCCCTAATTCGGTTCAGGTGCGTCTCTAAACAATGGGTTTCTTTGATTTCCGATTCACGTTTTGCAATATTGCATTACGATACTGCTGATGCCGCACCCACCAATAAGAACACTAGGCTTTTGTACTTGTCGAGTGAGGTTCCCGAGGCTCGTTGTGTAGATCTGGAAGCTTCGATTCACGGCGATTACGCCCTTCAGCTTCCTATTAGTTGTCGTCATTTCTGCCTTAGTATTCTAGGTTCATGTAGGGGCTTCATACTGTTGCGCATTCATGTTCACGGCGCTCCACTCATTCTGTGGAACCCTGTAACGGGTTCTCACAGATCAGTGCCGTACCCTGTTGCTGACCCTGATTTTCCTTGTTGGGGTGGTCTTGGCTATGATGAATCTTGTGATGATTATTTAGTAGTAGTAGGATGGGGTGGTGTCGGACATGAATGGAAACCTCAGTGGGAATATTTTTCTGTTAGAACCAATTCCTGGAAAGAAATTGAGTGTGGTCATCTTCCTCCCCATTTGGTTGCCGTTGATTGTGCAGTGTTTTGTAACGGGGTTCTTTATTGGTTGGCCGTTAAAGATATGGAAGTGAATTTTGTGATTGTTGCCTTCGACTTAGCCGGAAAGCATCTATCAATGGTGTCATTTCCAACGTCGGGCGGTTCCCGTCGGCTGTTAAAGCTGTTTGCTGGATGCCTTGGGATATCTTACTTGAACTTCACGGAAGACCAGAAGATTGAGATCTGGGTATTGAAGGAGTTATCTTGGACTAGGCTCAATGTTGTGCTTCCTTATGCTCATGCAATCCACCCTTTGTGTTTCACTAAAGGTGAACTTGTTGGCACCAAAAACAATGAGTTGGTCAAAGTCAGCGATAAAGGTGTATCGGTGGAGTCTCTAAGAATTAGTTGTCGTGATAATGACTCGAAGATGGTTATGTTTACTGAGAGTTTACTGTCACTTCCGGACGAGTTTGGCGGCACTGGGGAAGAACAAGGAAAGTAGGGTGTTCACACATGAGATATCAAAAGTTGTTTGCAGGCTCTGGTGTGCATGTTTCAGCAAGTTACTGAAGTTTGGAGCAAAAGGTTTTTATATGTATCTTCTATCCGGATTCAACATATGTCTTCTAAATTTTGTATTGAATGTTTTGTTTTAGGATTAATGGACTTGTTGTCTTCCTTTGTTCAAAAAAAAAAAAAAAAACTATTCCAATACAAATAACTTTTTTGAGTTCGTATACCTGTAAATTTTCTGGGTAGTACTATGCCTGTCATTTTTGGTTCCTTCAAACTATATTCCATGGCAACTTTATTGGAAAACTTTGCATGGGAGTGTTTTCACTTGTCTGCAATGAAATGGGGCTTGATCCATTTGACCTTTTTTTTTTCTTTTTTTAAATCTGAAATAAAGAATGAAAAATAGCTTTTAATCTTTTAGAGTTTTAATTGCTTGAAAGACTATGTTTGGATTTATGAAATAAGGTAAGGTACATCGTACATGGAGTAAAGAATTTAGTGAACTTCTTTGTTGGATTTATAATTTTATGATGTAATAAATTTCAATTTATGTAATCAGAATACTTTTATCTATTCTATGTAATTTAGGGTGTGTAAAACGGAATTTAACATTTGGATACTCCCATAAAGTTACGGCAAAACACTTTTTTTTTAATGATGCTTAGGTGTCAAACTATGATTGGATGCATTTAATAATTAATAAACTGGTTTAATAATTGAAAGATTAAAGAAAGAAAAGGTCTTTATAATAACATGAATAAATCTAATTGTCCAGAGACTATAACCATTAGATCCGGTTCAATTCAATCCATTTACATAATTGGATTGGGTCATGTTTTTTTTTTTTTTTCTTTTAACTTGTAAGACCGATATTGTTCAGCAATCCTAAGTCACTTCCCTCAACTTTATATAGTTTCATAATACTCTTTTATATAGTTTCAATTTTTTATTTAAAAATGGGACTAAACACACAGAGACATAATTATAGTAGTTTTAGTTTTAGATTTTTTTTTTTTTGTAATAGTTTTAGTTTTAGATTATTCCCATTAAAATACTTCACATTTTGTATAGTTTTGTTTTTCTCTGGAACATTATGCATCGGTTTTTTTTATTGACTTCGGGGCCAAAGCCCAAAGAAACAATCACGCTGAGCCCATTTTGGAGTCTATTTTTTATATAACAGCGACTGGAAAATAAATACCAAAAACATTGAGGACCGAAAAAAAAATTGACCAACTAATCTAATGCAAAACCAATAAACATTTATCATATTCAGCACTCAGCACCGCCACCACTCCAACCGCCGCCGCACCACACTTTCCGGTCTCTCTGCGTTGCTGTGCTTCGTCTCTGCCCCTGCGAACTACTCAGTCAGACTCGGTCCTTCTCCACTCTCCTCCGAGACTTGAGAAGATGAAGCACGAGGCTGATGCTGAAGCTAAGGTTCTCCCTCTCGAATTGGTGGAGAAAATCCTAGTATGGTTGCCGGTAAAATCCCTAATTCGGTTCAGGTGCGTCTCAAAACAATGGCTTTCTCTGATTTCTGATTCACGTTTTGCAAAATTGCATTACGATACTGCTGATGCTGCACCCACCAATAAGAACACTAGGCTTTTGTACTTGTCGAGTGAGGTTCCCGAGGCTCGTTGTGTAGATCTGGAAGCTTCGATTCGCGGCGATTACGCGCTTCAGCTTCCTCTAAGTTGTCGCCATTTCAGCCTTAGTATTCTAGGTTCATGTAGGGGCTTCATACTGTTGCGCATTCATGTACATGGCGCTCCACTCCTTCTGTGGAACCCTGTAACGGGTTCTCACAGATCAGTGCCGTACCCTGTTGCTGACCCTGATGTTCCTTGTTGGATGGGTTTTGGCTCGTCAAACAATTTATGGGGTGGTCTTGGCTATGATGAATCTTGTGATGATTATTTAGTAGTAGTAGGATGGGGTGACGGACATGAATGGAGACCTCATTGGGAATATTTTTCTGTTAGAACCAATTCCTGGAAAGAAATTGAGTGTGGCCATCTTCCTCCTCATTTGGTTACCATTGATTGTGCAGTGTTTTGTAACGGGGTTCTTTATTGGTTGGCCGTTAAAGATATGGAAGTGAATTTTGTGATTGTTGCCTTCGACTTAGCCGGAAAGCATCTATCAATGGTGTCATTTCCAACTTCAGGCGGATCCCGTCGGCTGTTAAAGCTGTTTGCTGGATGCCTTGGGATATCTTACTTGAACTTCACGGAAGACCAGAAGATTGAGATCTGGGTAATGAAGGAGTTATCTTGGACTAAGCTCAATGTTGTGCTTCCTTATGCTCATGGAATCTACCCATTGTGTGCTCCTGGAATCCACCCTTTGTGTTTCAATAAAGGTGAACTTGTTGGCACCAAAAACAATGAGTTGGTCAAAGTCAGCGATAAAGGTGTATCGGTGGAGTCTCTAAGAATTAGTTGTCGTGATAATGACTCGAAGATGGTTATGTTTACTGAGAGTTTACTGTCACTTCCGGACAAGTTTGGCGGCACTGGGGAAGAACAAGGAAAGTAGGGTGTTCACACATGAGATACCAAAAGTTGTTTGCAGGCTCTGGTGTGCATGTTTCAGCAAGTTACTGAAGTTAGGAGCATCTTTGATAAGGTGTTTTATATGTATCTTCTATCCAGATTTAACATATGTCTTCTAAATTTTGTATTGAATGTTTTGTTTTAGGATTAATGGACTTGTGCTCATCCTTTGTTCAAAAAAAATATATATATATATATTCCAATACAAATAACTTTTGAGTTCGTATACCTGTAAATTTTCTGGGTAGTAGTACTATGCCTGTCATTTTTGGTTCCTTCAAACTATATTCGATTGCAACTTTATTGGAAAATAACCCCATACTCAATTAAGAGGTTGCGGGTTCGAGTCTCCTATCTTTCCAAATTTTTGCCAATGAATAATAGCTCAAATGGCATAATCTTCCCATACTCAATTAAGAGGTTGCGGGTTCGAGTCTCGTATCTTTTGGTAAAAAAAAAAAAAATAAGAAATTGAGAAAACTTTGCATGGGAGTGTTTTCACTTGTCTGCAATGAAATGGGGCTTGTTCCATTTGACCCTTTTTTTTTCTTTTTTTCTTTAAATCTGAAATAAAGAATAAAAAATAGTTTTTAATCTTTTAGATTTTTAATTGCTTGAAAGACTATGTTTGGATTTATGAAATAAGGTAAGGTAGATGGAGTAAAGAATTTAGTGAACTTCTTCGTTGGATTTCTAATTTTATGATGTAATAAATTTCAATTTATTTAATCAGAATACTTTTATTTATTCTATGTAATTTAGGGTGTGTAAACGGAATTTAACATTTGGATACTCCCATAAAGTTACCGCAAAAGACTTTTTTTTTTAAGGATGCTTAGGTATCAAACTATGATTGGATGCATTTAATAAATTGGTTTAATAATTAAAAGATTAAAAAAAAACCAATATCAATAAACCTAATTGTCCAGACCATAATCATTAGATTTGGTTCAATTCGGTCCATTTACATAATTGGACCGGGTCATGCTTTTTTTTTTTTCTTTTAACTTGCAAGAACGACATCGTTTAGTAATCCTAAGTCTCTTCCCTCAACTTTAAGCTCGAACTCTGTGGCTCACTACGTGCTCTTCCGCCCAAGCTCTTTCTCTCACTCGGTTCTGGTCTCTCTCACTGTCTCTAGTGTCGCACTCAAGCTCATCGTTGTTCTCTTGGCTCCAATATCTCTCACTATCTCCGGTCTAGCACTCAGTCGTGCCATTCTTGCCCTCGTCGTGGCTGGCGGCAGACGCAGCAGGTTTCGGGATTTGTCTTCGTCGCTCCCTGTCTCATCACCATCTTGCAGTAAGTCCCACGCCTTCATTCCGCTCGCAGTTGTCTTGGACCCCTTTCGCCACAATTCTTCTTGGTATGTTGCAGTTCCTCCATAACTTGATTTTAATTTATCAATTTCTGCTTTAAGGTTTGTGTTAGTGTTGCAAGTGTGAGGAGTGTTGAAGTTAGTCCCACATCAAAGAAAGCATGGAAGAATGAGGAGTTTATAAGATGAGAGACCCCATTAACTTAACACCTTAAGGTTTTGAGTTGGATGTGGTGTCTTCTCATCTTATGTTCTCTCACTTGATTCCTCCCCGAAATCTCCCCGGTGGTTGAGAGCTCTCCACGGTTGGCCCAACAAGTGGTATCAGAGCCGATAGTTTAATCGGTCTGGTTTTAAAGGGTATTCAAGGTGAAGCATCGAAAGTCTTCCCAGCAAAGGTGGTCCGGGCGGCGTGTCCCGCGGTGTTTTGCGGCGGTGTGATGGACGAATACTCGTGGTGGTGGTTTTGACACCTTAAGGTTTTGAGTTGGATGTGGTGTCTTCTCATCTTATGTTCTCTCACTTGATTCATCCCCGAAATCTCCCCGGTGGTTGAGAGCTCTCCACACTTCTAGAGACCCTTCAGTTGGGGCTTATCATTTTATTTTGGGAGTTAGGAATATCTTCTGTCTCATATAACAACAACATATAAATATCACCTGTACATTCTGCTAGTAATTTTAATCATCCATTGAATTTTTTAAGTAATATGTGAATTTAGAGGTTTTATAATCGGATTTTTGAGGGATGATGGATATAAAAGTTAAAGTAGAATTAGTTGATGTAGTTTGTGTAAGTAATTAGAAATATACCAAAAAGCATTCTTATATGTTAGTAGCAGAATAATTATGAGACTTTATATCTATACTCTGCAAATATAATTAAAAGTGCCATCCAATTATATTTTTTTCGATTAGTATAAATTCATTCACCCGAAAAAAAGGGAGGAAAATGACGAAGCTTAGTTTCAACTTAATAATGTAAGTGTAAGGAAGGTGAAAGAGAGAGGAAGAGAGAGATATTTGAAAATTGAAAGAAAAAATGTTAAGAGAAACTTATTATTGATGTGTGTCAAAGATTTAGAATTAGTAGTTATTTATATAGTAATATAAAGGGATAAGTATGATTTTGGTCCCAAAGTAGAGGCTAAAAATTTATTTCGTCCCCCAACTTTTTTTCGCTCTAAAATGGTCCCCAAAGTTTCAGTTTATTTTAAAATCGTCCTTTGGACGAAAATACCCTCCCCTCCCCTCCCATCTTCTTCCTCAACACCCCTCTTCTTCCTCAACATTAACGGAAGCAGAAGCAGATGCACAAACGCAGAAAAAAAAAAAAAAACCAACAATGGATAACAACAACAACAATGACAAATTGAAAATCAAAACCATCAACAAATTGAAAATCAGAAGAACAGCAAGCAGAAGCGGAAGAACAGCAGCAAGCAAAGCTGAACCCAGAACTCAAACAAACAACAATAAAACTCAGAATCATCTGAACTCAGAACTCGGAAAAATAATCATCATCAAAACTCAGAAAATCATAATCTGAACTCAAACAAACAACAATAAAACTCAGAATCATCTGAACTCAAACAAACACCAATATAAGAACAACAACCCAGAACTCAAAATCATCGTCATCGTCAAAACTCAGAACCCAAAATCAGAAAAATGAAAACCCATAACTTAGAACTCAATCGATAATGGAATAAAAAGAACAATCAAGCAGAACCACCACCACCACCAGTATCATCATAGTCATCATCATCATCATTTTCAGAAAAATCAAGCAACATGCACTTTAAACAATAATCAACAACCAGAAATTTCACAAAAAATTCAGTTCAGAAGAAGAAGAAGAAATGGTGGTGCTGCTGGTGCAGGGCGGCAGGGAGGCAGGGCGGCGTGGCGGCGAGAAAGAAGAAGAAGAAGAGGAAGAAGAAGAAGAAGAAGAAGAAGAAATTGTGGTGGTGCGGTGGTGCAGGGCGGCGAGGCGGCGGGGCGGCGGGGAAGAAGAAGAAGAAATGGAAATGGTGGTGGTGCGGTGGTGCAGGGCGGCAGGGCGGCGGGGCGGTGGTGCGACGGCGGTAGTGCAGCGGCGGTCCCCCTTCTCTCCCCCCTCCTCCCCCTCCTCCCCTCCCCCTTTTCTGCGCCCCCCTTTTCTGCGCCCCCCTTTCTTTCTCTCCCCACTTCTCTGTATCCCTTTCTTTCTTCTGGTGGTGGTGCGGTGGTGCAGGTCGGCAGGACGGCGGGACGGTGGTGTGACGGCGGTGGTGCAGTGGCGGTCCCCCTTCTCTCTCCCCTCCTCCTCCCCCCTTCCTCCCCCTCCTTTTCTGCGCCCCCTCTTCTGCACGCCCCCTTCCTTCTCGTATCCCTTTCTTTCTTCTTTTTATTTTTTTATTTTATATTTATTTTATTTTATAATTTTTTTAATAAAGGGTAATTTGGTAATAAAAAAAATAAAATTGGTAAAAAAGACGATTTTAAAACAAACTGAAACTTTGGGGACCATTTTAGAGTGAAAAAAAGTTGGGGGACGAAATAAATTTTCAGCCTCTACCTTAGGGACCAAAATCATACTTATCCCTAATATAAACTAACTTAGAACTAAAGAAACAAAGCACTAATAACTACCTAATAGATTTGGCAGTTATAACTAATTTTTGCTAAATCAAAAAATTTTCATAATACTCTTTTATATATGCTAATATTTTTCCTCTCTCCCAATTTAGGATTATTTTAAAGCCAATCTGAATTTGCATTTTAGTTTATCAATGCTAGTTGAAGACAATAATTTTGTAAGCACATGTGTCACTTATTCAGACAAGAAGATGTAAGATACAGTAATAGTACCTTTGATTACCCGATTTTTTATAAAATAAAGATTTAACTCAAAATATTTTGTTTTATTGTATAAGATCAGATTATACTCAGTAGTAGCAGAATAATATAAGGTAAGCAATGGACACCAAATCCTGTATTTATTCGATAGATATGTTAGTTAGTTTTATGGTGAACAATGTAGATGGCACTGAAAGATAGGGAAGAAGAGATATAAACCTGAGATCACTAAAAGTAAAGAGCTGCTAATCAATAACTTAGAGCCAGCCTTCTCTTAATTTTAGGGCAAAAAACCATATTAAGCCACATGCAGAAAAGTTTAATCAAAATACGTCAAACAAAAATTTGTTTCAGCAATAAGCCAAGAGGCATTTTTATATAAATCGAACCACCAAGGTTCGAACTGTATTAGCTAGTAATTCGAACCAACTTGGTTCGAACTACTACTGGAAAAGTTTGAATAATTCGAACCGGATAGGTTCGAACCAAGAAAGCATGTAATTCGAACCTGGTTGGTTCGAATTATGGGGAGAGAGCTTGGTTGTAGTAATTCGAACCAGGCTGGTTCGAATTACATGCTTTCTTGGTTCGAACCAACCTGGTTCGAACCAAAGAGAGGTTGATTGTAGTAATTCGAACCAGCTTGGTTCAAATTACATGTATCATGGTTCGAACCAGGTTAGTTCGAATTAGTACGAATCAGAGCTCTATATAAACGCTGTAAACGTGAATTGCTCTCATTAGAGGACGTAAGATGGCTAGTGAGGAGGAGAGTTTTGCTGTTTTGGTACACCACAAAGGATCCATCAAGAGGAAAACTCGGTCCGGAGTGAAGTTCACAGATAAGAATCCTCTCTATATTGTGGTGAATCGAACGACAAGCTATGATGACTTGGTTAGAGCTGTGCTGATGAAACTTGGCCTGGAAGGTGCGAAGCGGATTAAGAAGTTTTTCTATCGCATTCCAGTCACGATCCTGCACGATACGGTGAAGTATGATTGTCTGACGATTGGTAGTGATGAGGACCTCCAAGTCATGTTTCTTTGTCGGAGGCAGTTTCCGGAGGTCCGCACACCAGAGTTGCTGGCAAAGCTGGTTGATGTGGTATCCAGCTCAGGGGGTTCGAACCGGAATACCGCCAATGTAGCCACGGCAGCTGGCTCCAGTTCGATGGCTGCTGTGGCTTCTTCCTCCGTCCCAGTTTACGAGCCAGCGGCCCAACTTGTCGCCTCTCCGTCATTTGCTGTTGATTTGAATGACGGCGTCCGCGACGAGGTAGGATCCTTTGATGTTCTGGCAAACGCTTTACAGGGCGTTCCACCGGTTGGCGTCGGAGACGGAGAATTGGGTGATCCTGATGAGGACGACGTTGAGCCCGAAACGATTGAGGATGATAGCGGGGACGAGGTTCAAGCGGCTGGGCCTGCTTTGGCTGGCGGTGGTTCTAGCTCTGGCACACAGCAGTATCCACCATATTTTTCTTCTCTGGACCTGGACGCCATGACGCATGAGGTTGCGCTAGGTCACCCTGTTGGATTCGGAGCTAGAGATGCGGAAGGAAATGCTGGTCTCACAGAGTTCCAGGTTGGTCAGCAATTCCAGGATAAAGATGAGGCCCTGTTAAGTGTGAAGACTTACAGCATCCGGCGAGGGGTACAGTACAAGGTGGTGGAGTCCGATCACCGCCGGTATGTGGGCAAGTGTTCCGAGTTCGGGAATGGGTGCACATGGTTGATTCGGCTCAGTCTCCGGAAGCGCAAGGGCATTTGGGAGGTCAAACGGTACAATGGCCCTCACACTTGCCTGGCCACATCCATATCAAGTGATCACAGAAGTTTGGATCATTCTGTGATTTCGGCGTTCATTATGCCAATGGTCAGGGCTGACGCATCGGTTAGCATCAAGGTGCTCCTGAACGCCACGGCAGCGCATTTTGGTTTTAGGCCGACTTACAGGAGGGTTTGGATGGCGAAGCAGAAGGCCGTTGGCATCATCTACGGTGACTGGGATGAGTCATACAGCGAGATACCTAGGTGGGTGTTGGGTGTCCAGCTGACGATGCCTGGTACTGTTGCGGTCCTCAGGACGAGCCCGGTTCTAGTTGGAGGACAGGTGGACGAGTCTCAAGCTTATTTCCACAGACTTTTCTGGACTTTCCCTCCGTGCATCGAGGCATTCCGGCATTGCAAGCCGCTAGTCAGCATTGACGGCACACATCTATATGGTAAGTATGGGGGAACGTTGCTCATTGCGATTGCACAGGACGGGAACTCCAACATTCTACCTGTCGCATTCGCACTAGTAGAGGGTGAGAATGCGGAGTCGTGGACATTCTTTCTCTCGCACCTACGGCAGCACGTGACCCCGCAGCCCGGTCTGCTGGTTATATCGGATAGGCACAACGGTATCAAGTCTGCGCTTGAGGCCCCGGACGGAGGTTGGTTACCACCATCTGCGTACCGTGCATTCTGCATACGACACGTAGCGGCTAATTTCGCCCTTACCTTCAAGGGCAAAGACGCTAGGAGGCTTCTCGTGAATGCAGCGTACGCGAAGACTGAGGTTGAGTTTGATTACTGGTTTGATATACTGCGGTCTGAAGACCAGGCGATGTGTGAGTGGGCGAACCGTATTGATTACTCCTTGTGGACGCAGCATCGCGATGAGGGGAGGAGATTCGGTCACATGACGACGAATATCTCCGAGTGTGTGAACTCAATCCTGAAGGGTGTAAGAAATCTTCCTGTAGCATCCCTGGTGAAGGCAACATATGGTAGGCTGGCCGAACTCTTTGTTCGCAAGGGGTGAGAGGCTGAGGCCCAGATGGGCACCGGACAGCAGTTCAGTCAGCATTTGGTGAAGTGTATTGAGGCCAACTTGAAGACGGCCAGGTGCTTCACGGTGACGTTGTATGACCGTGATAACTCCGAGTTCACCGTAGCGGAGACCACTCCGACTGGTACTTTCTCATTGGGTACTTACCGAGTATCGCTTGCCTCCCGGACATGTGACTGTGGGTACTTTCAGGCGCTTCATTTCCCGTGTCAGCACGCACTTGCATGCTGTGCCTACGCACGTGTGAGCTGGAACTCCTATGTTCATAGCGTCTATCAGATTAGCTCGGTGTTCAATGTCTATCGGATGGGATTCACACCTCCAATCCCGGAGGGCTTCTGGCCACCCTACGATGGGCCCACGGTGATTCCGGACCCAAACAGAAGGCGTGCGAGAGAGGGTAGGCCTAGATCCACAAGGATACGGACGAATATGGATGACGCAGATCCAAACAGGCCAAAACGGTGTGGCCTTTGTCGCCAACCCGGACACACTAGACGTAGATGCCCACAGGTAGTAGGATCGTCTCAGACAGGGCGAAATTAGTTTCCATGATGTTATTGTTAGTGTTATTTACATTTAAGTTGTCTTGTTAGATGCATTGCTTGACCACGAATGTAACTTGTTGAGATTAATGCATTGAACTTTGGTATTTGTGAGTAGTAATGAATATGTTGTCTTTCATTAGAAGTTATGCTACAGGACTCGTTGATCCTCATTTTAATAACTAAACAAAATCATTATACCTTATCATGTTTCATTTAATACAAATAGTTAGGAACAACATACATAAACAGAGCACTACATAACAAGAAAACTACACCTAACTATCATACATGACTGAAATAGAGGAAACAAAATACATGAAATGTGACTCATCTAAACAGATGCGAACCAGTACCACAGCGAGGTGCTACCCGTGCCCTCTGACCTCGACGGACAAGCGGCTCCTCATCCTCTATCTCATCCTCCTCCTCCTGCGGAGCAGGCTGTACTGGTGGCGCAACACGCAACGGTGCTGCAGACGATCCTGCGATAGACTCTGATGCAGCGGTGAAGGCGGATGTAGGGGTACCTCCAAGACGAAACTGCTGACCAGCGGATGAGGATGGAGGCTCGTTCAGATCAACATCTAAGGGGGCCTGGATCCCTGAGGTCTGGCCAGCTCTGCGGGGGGTCACCTCAGCCTGCATGATGGCGGTGATCTCATCTAGGAAGCGTGGACTCCCGAAGTCCCCAACAAACGAGTCTGACCCAACAAAGTCTGCCCACTGTGATCCTGATATGCGCCAAGGTGTACCACCCTGCTCAGCCTGATCATCCGCTGGCACACCAACGAAGTAATCTCCAAGCGGGCCCGGTCCAGGTCCAGCGTCACCAGTATCAGCCCCGTCACCGAGCCCTGTGCCATACCACTCACCTCCATGACCGCCATCGTGTGTACTAGTACCTCCATCGTGTGTGCCTTCTCCAACGTGGCCCGGCTGGTCGTCATCGTCGTCCCCATGGTCAGCACCAATCCTCGCCGTATGATCCGGCCACCTGAACTGACGCTGGCTCCTCCGTGTCCCTACACCCATCCTCCTCTCAACCCTGCGCCTGTCAGGCACGTCATCCGGAGGATCCATGTCAGGCACTCGCCCCGGACCCCGCTGTGAGGCCTCAACTGGTATAGGAACTGATCTCGGATCCCCCAGCTCAATGTCCGGGGCCAAGAACCTCTTCCCAAACTGACTCCACCACTGAAGGAACTGATGAGACGGTCCAGGGTCGGCAACAATCTCGAACCTCAATACACTGTCATGACGAGCGTCCCAGTATGCATGCCACTTCGGCATGGAAGAGGGGAACCATCGATCGCCGCCTCTCCCGTCCTTGGACATCAGAAAGTCGATGTTCAAGGCGGGACGCGGAGGGGCCTGTACCCCTCCAAACTGAGGAAGAACACGATCTATCTGATGCCACTCTATGACAGCAAAGTAGATCAGCGCGGTCACACTGCGCCACACCGCCATGTGCCGAGGCTCCAAAACCTCCGGGTGCAACACCTGAAGTACGTCGGGGCTACTGTACGGCATCCATATAAACTGCAGAACAAACCGACCCTTATCAGGGCAACTGTACGACCCAAGTGTAAAATATTTAACTAAAATGCATCAGTTATTAATTAGCAGACTAACCTCCCTGGACTGTAACCGGTCTATCCTAAGCCTCCACGACCGCACTCTCGGACCCTTCTCGCTACCGGAAGGGTTGTAACCTGCCCATCTGCACCATACACATGAGTTACATATACTAATATCTGTGTTTACATTATGCAATAGAGTATTAACATACACGCAATTCTCTAAGTCATATTGAAAAAGAATAGGCCCAGTATAGTACCTCGACGCCAACGGCCAGCTGAACGTCTCATATCCTGCAGGCCTAAACTGAGGAAACCGCCAAAAGATCCAAGACTGCAGTAGCTGGAGCGGGCCCGCTAACTTCACAACATGTCTGTTTGCCACTCTGCACATGCACCGGTACAACCAGGCCAGTGCTGCCGAACCCCAGCTGTACGTACCCAGCTCCTCCAGCCTCGCTACATATGGAAGCCATCTAATGTGAATCCGGTTGCCAGACTTGTCCGCAAACAACTGCGTGCCTAGCAACATCATGATGTACGCACGGACATATCGGCGAACAGTGTCATCATCTGCATCCTCAGGGCACTCACCAAAGGTCTCCTGAAACCAGCTGCAGTTCACTGCGTACTTCTGAACCTGACTGGGAGGAGGTATAACTCCTAGCAACTCCTGGAACCAGACCCAGGGTGGACGGCCTCCATCGATGTATATATGGAACTCTGACAAGCACCCGCTCACGTAACGGCCATCGACTGGCAAACCCAGCTGGTATGCCACGTCCTGGAGTGTGATCGTGCACTCTCCGAACGGCATATGAAAAGTGTGCGTCTCGGGACGCCATCTCTCCACGAATGCACTGACGAGCGCCTCGTCTAGCCGGAACCACCGGTCGTTCAGCCTTGCAAGATGGTATAGCCCTGCCATCTGCAAGTATGGAACGTATCTGTCATCAAGACGCATGCCCTGCTGCCGCCTCATGCTCCTAATGCATCGCTCGGGCTGCGCATGAAAAGAACCGCATACTGAGATATATAACTACACAGGTTTTACAGTAAACCGGTTCACATAAACCGGTTCACAGTAAACCGGTCTACGTAAACGGGTTTACATAAAACGGTTTCCATAAACAGGTTTACATTAACCATTTTTCTAAATTAAACAGCATAACATTACATGAAAGATAACTAACTGGAAAACAAACCCTAAACCACACAACTAAACCGCTAGCATATACCACAATTAACGAGACCCATTAACAAGAAACAAATTCAATAAACCGGCTTACTTAAACCACCTAGCATTAAACAACTACCATAAACCACATAAAAAAACCGCTTGCAAAAACCGCTAACAAAAACCACTAACATAAACCACCAACATAAACCACTACCAAAAACCACTGACTTAAACCACTAACAAAAACCACTACCCTAAACCACCACCCTAAACCACTAACATAAACCACTAACTTATACCGCTAGCTTAAACCACTATCATAAACCACCTACAAGATCCCCTCACCTAAACCGCCTACATAAACCACTAACATAAAGTACCATCTAACTAAGATACAAAACCACTAACGCACAACTAACGCTTGAATAAAAAAAAATTTCCGTACTAACCTCGTCGTTGATGACCCCGGCTATATGAGCGACTCCGTCCAACCGATATAACCGTGCCGGATCGTCCTCCATCAGCAGACTCGTCCGTTCAGGTCTTTCTCGGAGAGAATCTGGGTCGTTTTCTCTGAGATTTTGTGGGGTAGGGGGGAGGGATAATGGTTCGAATGAGGGTGATTCGAACTCCTTTTATAGTCGAATCACACATAATTCGAACCAGCCTGGTTCGAATTATGAAGGAGTGCATTAGGAGTAATTCGAACCGACCTGGTTCGAATTACATGGACTCGAATACAAAGCATAATTCGAACCACCCTGGTTCGAATTATGTATCAGAGAAGTTCGAACTTTACTGGTTCGAATTATGTATGGGAGAAGTTCGAACCATCTTGGTTCGAATTATTCAAAAACGTAGAACACTAAATCGAACCATCTTGGTTCGAATTATGAAGGAGTGCAATTCGAACCAGCTTGGTTCGAATTGTATTAAAATACACTTTGGCTCATTGCTGAAACGAAATTGTATTTGGCGCATTTTGGTTACAAGTTTCTTGCTCTGGCTCAATATGGTTTTTTGCCCTTAATTTTATGTTACTATAAGGTGTATATATATTATTTGAATATAATTCAATTGTTTAAGAAGAACAAATGCTGGTTTTAGCACTAAATCCAACGAATGAGTATAGAAAATGTCACGTGATACGATAAATCTTAAGGAACGTTAAATGCTCACTGTCACACAAATACACAACAAAATTCTTTGGTACATTCTGAATATGTTTATGTGGACTTTTATAAAATCATCATAGATAATTTAAACTTTCAAAGCCTTTATAAATATTTAAGATAGCTAACTAATAAATAGGTTATGTAAATACCATGGTGTTAGGAACTTTTATGATAGTTTATTATACTGTATTTGACATATATTTCTACTTAGTGATATAAATAAGTGACACAATTTGGCCATAAAATTAAAGTGTTACAAGATGATGCATTCTTAAATATAAATTCTAATTTTGTTTTATTTTTCTAAGTTACTTTTTTGTAAATAGTTTTGAGTGAAGCGAGTTTGGTTTAGGACAAGTACAACACAGTGCATTGGAGAGTGTTTAGCTTATGACAGCGAATTATGACTTATTTACTATATCAGTGACTCATCTTAATTTTAAAATGGCACTATTCGTGGTAATCATAATAGTAAATATACTTAATAAAAACCATAGTTTTAAATAGGGAATAAGTATTGTTTTGGTCCTAACGTTGAGGCTCCGAATCGAAACCGTTCCCATCGTAATTTTCGATTTAGAATCATTCTTAACGTTTTTTTTCGTATTAAAATCGTCCTTTTAATTTTTTTTGGACAAAAATACCCTCACTACTACCAACACAATTACCTCCTCCACCACCATCACCAACACCAACAGCACCACCACAACCAACACTAACACCAACACCACAACCACCACCACCACCACCACCACAACCTCAACCACAACCACAACCACAACCACAACCACAACCACCACCACCAAACAGAAACAGAAACAACACCAAACAGAAACAGAAAGAACACCAAACAGAAGCAAGAAAGCAGAGGCGAGGCAGAGGCGGCGAGGCGGTGAGCAGAGACAGCGGCGAGCAGAGACGGCGAGACAGAGGCGGCGAGGCGACGAAGCAGAGGCGGCGATCTCCAACGACGACGGGACCACCACAGCGACGGCGGCTCCAAGCTTCGCCGTCGCCGTCCCCCTCCCCCTTTCCCCTTCCCCCTCCTCCTCCCCCTCTCCCCTTCCCCCCACCCCCACCCCACGTCCTTTCCCCTTCCCCCCACCTCGAACCTGCGTCCCCTTCATTTTCTTCCTCTTCTTCTCCAGCTTCTTCCACTTCCCCTCCTCTCTCTCTTCGACGCCGGAGCTGTTCCTCCTCCCCCTTCCCCTTCCCCCTTCCTCCTTTCCCTCCCCTCCCCTTTGAATACCCTCCCTCCACCCCCACGCGTTTTCTTTTATTTTTTTAAAAATTTTATAATTTTTTTATAGGGGTAGTTTAGGAATAAATTAAAAAAATTTATTAGAAATGACGATTTTAAATTTAAATACGACTTTAAGGATGATTTTAAATAAAAATATACACCAGAGACAGTTTCGATTCTGACCCTCAATGTGAGAGACCAAAACAATACTTATCCCCTTTAAATAATTGCCTTTTATGTTTATTGATAATTTAATTTAATTAATTGAATGGAACCGTGTTAAATAGATAAATTAAGCCTAACTTTTCATGTATAAACTATATTAATATACTTATCTATATATAAAAAATAAGTCAAATCCGTTAAATAATAAAAAAAATTGTTTTAAATAAAAAAAGTTTTATAATAGAATAAAATTATATTAATATACTTATCTATATTATATATAAATTATAATTTATTAATATATTTAAATTATTTTTAAGAGAAAAAAAATCATTTAAATTAATTTTTAAAATTTTAATATATATCTTTATTAACAAAAATATTTTTTTTGAAACTAAAAAATAAGAGAGATGTGTTTTGAGATTTTAAAAAGAATAAATTTAAAAATTTTACAATCTCTATTAAATAAAGAGTAAAGATGTAATTTTGATATTATTGGTACATTTTCACTCTGTTTTCATGTATGTAGAAAAAACATTTAAATGTGCCACCATGAGGAACCACGGCAGCAAAATGATGAAACTAGATGAATGAGTCTGGGTTTCTGAGTGTATTCAGGTGTTTCTCGATCTGGGCCAGCCCATGGTCCCAGGTTTGACAGGAAAAAAAAAAAAGAAAACAAAATACAGATCATTGAATACAGCCCATGGTCCCAGGTTTCCAATTTTTCGTATGGGATTTCAGAGCATTGAATACGATCACTTTTTTTCTTTTCCTTTCTATTTTCCCTCCTAAAACCCAAACATGAAGTTGTAAGGACTCTTTCCCCAACACTCCAACAGTCCAACTACATGTACCACACTCCCTCCTAAGAAAGATGCATAGAAATATCTTCAATCTTTGCTTCTTTTTCAGCCAGGTTGTTACATTTCTCAAATCCAATCCTACTGCGTACTCCCTTCTAAAATCATTCTTCGTCTCCCAGCTTCGCTATCCTCATTCCCCCTCTCCGTTCCGAAAATTTTGGTACTAAGTGGGACTGGGTGGACCCTCAAGTCTTAAACACACAGTCCTCCAACCTCAACCCTTTCAACTTCCTTCAACCCACACTTGATCCCTCTACTGTTTCATTTCTACCTTGCACTCCCTCTGAGCGCGTTTGTTTCTCAACCCTTCATCTCCATGATCATAACCATGATTTCTTCTACCTCTATGAGATCATCTTCACCCACTTCGGTCTCAGACTTCCTTTCTCCGATTTCCAACTTCAATGTCGCTCCCACTCAACTTCACCCCGAAGCTTCGAGAATCTCTGTCAATCCTTTCGTCTTGCTCCCAGTGTTGCCGCTTTCTTCTACTTCTTTCAGGTAGTTAAAGATAAGGAAAAGATGAGTTGGGTTTCCATTCGTGCGCATGAAGGACAAACCAAAATCCTTGTTTTCGAACCAGTTCTTCCGAGTTGAAGGTAGAAGGTGAAAACAAGAAGCCAAAGTTTCCACTGTACTGGACTCGGATGATACAGTCTCCCAAACCACCTCAATGTTCAAGCTTGTCTCCTTGGGAGAAAGACTTGGTTGATAAACTCCAAAGATTGAAAGAACCACTCCAATGTGCCTTTTACTTTTCCCTTAACACCAAAATAAGCCCTTTGCGTAAGCGCATTTAAGTATTTCCGGTTCAAACTGTGATTATAACTTTATCTGCTTCGCTACCATATGGTCTAAGTGCTGTTTGTTGCAGATGTCCCTAACTCAAAACAGGTAGTTGAAGTGGCAGGGGGAGTTGAAAAGAGGAAGCAGTTTGTCACATCTACCCCTGAGCAGAGGAAAAATCAACGGGTGTTGGTGGAGAATAGTCCTACTCCTACTCCTCCTCATTTGTGTGGTTTTGAAGGGGACGGAGCAGGGCTTCCCTCCTGCGTCCAGGGTCACGCATTGGATTCCAATGGTCTCATCAGCCACAGCATGGGACACATGGATCTCTGTAGCTTTCTGCAGGGACTATTTCAGCAAGGCATCATGGGTGTTAAGTTATTCGTTGAGAAAATGGAAGTGATTCGGAAACAGGTGTCCGAACTTGAATCTGAGCTGAATGAGGAGAGAAGCGTCAGAAAGAAAGCTGAGGGGAAGGTAGCAGAAATGGAAAAGGAGCTTGCTCGGTGTGAAGGGGAGCCTGCCTCCGCAAGAAGAGATTGTGAAGCACTGATGAAATCCAGCAAGTCTTGACAAGATGGACTCCTACTACCACCACCAGTCAAAGAGATTAGAGGCCTAATGAAAAGCCTTATATCGTTATTTTGTAGAAAGACCATGGTTTTACTTATTTATTTTTGAAAGAAAGAATTGTTCAAAAATGATTTGATGGCAAGTATGGCCTGTCTGAATATGTAATATGTTAGTTGCCACATTCTAGTTGAGACATCTAATGCTGTTACTATGGAGGATTTGTATCATCTGTGGCATCTCGTGCTGGACAATGATGACAAATCGCTCCTAATATGTCGAGTTTTATTCCCTGCTTCGTTTTCAAATTGACATGCTCTGATGCAATTGAAGTTTGTGTCAATATAAGGTCTTGTGTTTTCTTGCAACTTATCACTTCAGATAGATAACATAACATCTCCTGCCCAGTCAAGTTTGCAGTACAATATCTGCACATACAAAACTTGCAAGATTTGGATATGCCTAATCCTTCAGCAAAAAACTTGTGTGAGCCTGTATATACCTTGACTTTGTGCAGTTTTTGTTCCTTCGTTTATCATGTTCTTGGTTAAATCAAGTTCCAAACTTGTCAATTTTTGGTCAACAATTGAGTTTCCAAGCTAAATGGCATTTGCCCAAATCTTAGTACCCATTCGTTTCGAGAGTACATATCATATTGTGCTACTTATCAAAGTCAAGTTTGCTGAGGTAATTGGCAAAATAATTTAAACAAAATGAAATTTTAAATCATCATTAAGGATATAGGCCAACAAGAGAATGTCACGTGATATGACAAATCTTAAGGAACATTAGATGCTCACTGTCACACAAATACACAACAAAATTCTTTGGTACATTCTGAATGTTTATGGTGGAATTTTATAAAATTATCATAGATAATTCAAAGCTTTTGTAAATATTTAAGATAGCTAACTACTAAAGAGGCTATGTAAATATCATGGTGTTAAACTGTTAGGAATTTCTATGATAGTTTATTATACTGCATTTGCATTTGGACATATATTTCTACTTAGTGATATAAATAAGTGACACAATTTGGCTATAAAATTAAAGTCTTAGAGCAACTCCAATGCTAAAAAATAGAGTTCCTCTTCTGACATATGGGGACTCAATTATCATTGGAGTGAAAAGAGAAGGAGGACTCTTCATGGGATCAAGGTTGAGAGTCCCTCTAAGCAGGGACTTGCAACAACCAATAAATAGTTCCTATTTATTAGTTATGATGCAAAATCTGATGTGGAGTCACTTTTTATGACAGGTGAAGGTGAGTCATAAATAGGGACTGAAATGAGCCATAAATAGAGACTGAAATGAGTCATTTACCAGTTACCACATGGCATGATTTTATTGGTTGTTAATAAAAAATATATATTAAATAAAAAATATATTAAATATATATATTAAATACTTATATATCTATTTAATTAATTATTTATATTAATTATTTAATAATTAGTTATATTAAATTATAATTAATATAAATAATTATTTTAAATCAATATCAAATATTATTTATATTGTTATATTAAATCATAATTAATTAAATTTATTTTACATAAAAAATAAATTTAATTTTTATATATTATAAAATAATTTTTAGTTGGATTATTTATTTTTATTTATAAAATTTAAAATACTAATCAAATTTAAGTTATTTATTTTAATATTTTATAATATTAAATTATTTTGAATTTATAAATTTAAATAATATTATTATAAAAAATAATAATTATATTAATTTTAATTATTTTAATTAATTAATTAAGTGAGACCACAATAGGGATTAAAGTTAGTTACTTCTAATGGAGAAGAGAGAGATTCTTTGAGTTTTTATTTATTGGTTATGACGCAAAATTTGATGTGGAGTTACTTTTTATGACAGGTGGACCATAAATAGGGATTGAAATAAGTTTTTTACTGGAGATGGTCTTAGAGCATCTCCAATGGAGAAGCCCAATTACTATTTTAGTAAGAGAAAAAAGGAATTGAACCGTTAGAGGAACTAAAGTGAGTTCCTTCACTTTTTTCAAGAAGAGAGAGAGAAGAGGGAGTCCCGACTCCCATTAACCAATATATAATTGCCAAGTGGCAAGTAAAATAAAAAATAAATAATTATATAAAATATTAATTAATTAAATAATTATATTAATTAATTAAATAATTATATTATATAATTAAATAATAAATAATTTAATAATAATTATAATGACTAATTAAATTAAATATTAATATTTTTATTTAATTAATAATTTCTATTAATTAATTAACTAATAATTAATTAAGTAATTAAGTTATAATTAATTTATTAATAATTATAATAATTAAATAATTAAATTTTTATTTAATTAATACTTTATATTAATTATTTATATCATAATTAATATTAAATATTATTTATATTTATATTATTATATTAATTTAGCCGTTACAAAACTAGCTGTTGTAAAAATAGTCATTAGAAACTAGCCGTTACTATGTTACCGTTATTGTTAATAAATTAATATTTTGTTACTCTATATATACTACTTAGATATACTTCTATTCTCACATTATCTACTACTCTTCTTTATCTTCTTCCAAGTTTACGAAATCAAAGTTCTGCTACTATTATTTTTCTTCCAAGTTTAATTATATTTTTTTTTGTATTAAGTAATTTTACAAATTAGTGTAATCCCGAATTATTTATTGTGTATTATTGTTATATATGAATTTATTTAATATTAATATCTTTTAATAATGAATTATTTTTAAATTTAAATATTTAAATTACATTATTAAAAAAATTAATTACATTAATTACAAGTATTTTAATTAATTAATTAAGTGGGACCACAACAGGGACTAAAGTTAGTTCCTCCTAATGGAGAAGAGAGAGATGCTTTGAGTTCCTATTTACTGTTTATGACGCAAAAGCTGATGTGGAGTTACTTTTTATGACATGTGGACCATAAATAGAAATTGGGATAAGTTCTCTACTGGATTCAGACTTTGTATCTATGTTTGGAGGTACAGCAACAGTGTTACTTTCTTGATCAATCTTATCTGCTCCTCTGAAGGTAGTTCCATTATGAAATTGTCAAGGGAGACTTGCCCATCTCTATTTGGTTTCAACAACCAGTTTTGGGACCGGCTACTTCTGCCGCCGGTGACGACGAATTCAGAGAAGACGTGCAAGCACGACTGAGTGCGAGACGGTGACGATTGATGACACGAAAGTGACGGAGACCTTGGGTGCGAGACCCAAGGTGAGAGATGGAGAAAACTTGACATTGCAAGAGCTAATGAGCAAAGAGATGAGGAGCTCGAGCTTCCGCTAGAAAGGGAGAAGAAAGAGACGCTAGAGCTAGGACAGTTTTTTTTTTTTTTTTTTGTGAAAACTCAGGTGGTCGACTTCATGTGAAGTTATCTGAGAGCTATTAGATAAAAATTTAATCAAATCAGTCAAATTATCTAATGGCTCTCAGGTATCAACTTCACGTGAAGTCGACCGCACCTAAGTTTCCACTATTTTTTTTCTAGAGACCTAATTATATTTTTAATTTTTTAGAGATTTAAATGTCTGCAAAACAAAAGTTATGGATATATTTATCTTTTTATCAAAAAATTTAAACATAATTCGATTTAAATTGTATAAATTGATTATTGTTGCTATAATAAATTAATTTTGTTCTGATTTATTAAAAAATAAATTATTAACTGATTTAATAAAAATGTCTAATAATATTATAACATATGTAAACGACTAAAAAAAATATCTTTAGTGTTTTTATCAAAATAGTCACCTTATTCAAATAGTATAGTAAAATTGTAATTCTATTAGTTCATTTTTTTTGGGTCAAACATAGTTTCAATCAAACATGCATGGCAACTCAACTTGAAACAAAGAATATATATGTATAAAGTATTAAGCATATTAATAATCGAAAAATAAAAATAAAAGAAAAGAAAACTTGATGCTTATCATTCATCCTGTACTTTAATATATAACCATCATGGCATCAATCCATCAACTTACAAATAAAGAAAAAAGAACGAATAGAATAACTCATGCTGGAATCTAATGACACAAGATCTTCCCTTCTATACATTTAGAAAGTACCAATAATGAAACAAGATTATCATTTTCTTTGAAAAAGGAACCTTATCACTATCAATGTATATATCATCACAATTCCAAAGTCAAATACTTCGTTTACCATTTCACAATATAATATATACTACAAAAATACAAGTGATAAGACTTCTTTTTTAAGTTTGTTGTCAACATGCAAATTATTTTAGTGTGTCGTTTATAAAATAATGTACCTTTACAAATACAACGATAATATATAATAAAAGCATACTCTAAATCGCTAATTATATTTTAGAGAACCGATATTAAATCTATATAAATCATGTGTATAAACAAAATTTACATTTTTATCATATAGGAAGCAAGCTAAGTTCACTAGTCACAACAAATTTTAGACGAGTAATCGTTCATATATCCTTTTAGCAATTATTTAAAAAATATTAATTAAAATAAATAAACAATGTGAAAAAAGAAAACAGTTCTATACACTTTGTAGAGTAATAATATTTCAAAATAAGAATAAAAGATAAATAAGTAATATAAGAAAAAGTTTCTCAATCAAAAATTTCTTTTATAATCAAGTACGTGAAATTATTTGAAAATTTTTAATTATATAGTCAACTAGTTGAAAAATAAGCTAGTTATATATAAAAAAAATTAAAACAACTTTCTATTACTCTAATTTTTCAAATTTTAAAATTAAAAAAAAATTAACTGAGTTGGTTTATATTATATTTAATTTTCTAAAATTTTTTATAATTATTAACACAATTAATATAAAAATAATTATTTTTACTCACATAATATTATATAATTAGATACATTTATAAAATTATTTATACGGAAAATACATTAAAATTAAATTTTTATTTTTATCTGAATACATCCTATTAATAAACACCTAATTGAAATTATTAATGGTTCTTTTTTCTATATACGACGTCACAAAACCGTCGTTTGTTCCTATCCACTCACAAAACGACCTACCGTTTCACTCTTCTCTCTCTCTCTCTTTCTTTGAAGGTCACAACTCACAACTCGGACCAACAAAAGACCAGAATACGACGATTTCATTTTGGGCAAAAAATTGTAGATAAGAATCCCAACACACCGTAGCACCCTCTTCCCTGTAATCCAGGTAAATTCTCTCAGCAACACCTTTTCTTATTCATGCTGCTTCTATATTTGTTGTTCCTTCATCAACAAGACATTCTTTTTTACCATTTGATCACGAAAATTTTCTAAACACTTGAATAGTTTTGATTCCATCCAATACCCAATTCTGCATGCAAAATTATTGTCTTACTGTTTCAAGTTCCAATCTTTATGGATTAATTGAAATGGGTTTTGGTGCTGTTCCTATGTTAATTTTCATTTTTGCTTGATCCTAGCTCATTGTTAGTTCGGCAAATTGGTTCTGGGTTTGAAAATTTGAGCTTTGTGCTTTAAAAATACTAGAGTTGAAGCCCTAGAGTCGCTTAAATTCCATGTAAGTTAGGTTTTGTGTGTGACCCATTGGTCAATGGAGTAAAATTGATGATCTATTTAATCCTAAATTTGTATTGTGATTAGCTACTTGATTTTACATTGTTAGACATATTGAAGCTTTGCAAGTAACTGCATGAATGTGCTTTGTTGTAAAGGGTTTTTGAATTGATGACATGGTATTCGAGATTGAAATCAAATAAGTTTTTAACTCAGGAGTCAGAAAAATTAGATCTTGACCTTTTCCTGCTTGATAGCTTTAGTAGATTATCTTGTTACTAGAAATTGTTGATTTTTTGTGGCCCTCACCAGTAATAGATTTCATTGAGATGTTCCTGTGTCTATTGCTTAAAAATCATAGACCAGAACACTGCAAACGGTTTTAAATGGGAGAAAAAAAAAATCTTGAGAGGGTTGTAAATACAGCTGATTATAACTGAATAAACTGATAAGCGCCACATGACCGAGTTACTTTGAGTTTAGGTTATAATTCTGTGAAACTAAATTTTGTTATCTAGAATGTGTTCAGATGTGGCTAAAATTGATGCTTGAACTGTAATTTGATTATTATGGTTTGTCTCCTCCAAAGTAGAACCAAATAATGTAACCTTTGGTTAATTTACTTCATTTTTCAATCTTATGTATCTGCAGCATCTAATTTGAACCAATGGATGGTACAGCTGCAAGAAAGTCTCAAAAGGCTGACCGAGAAAAAATAAGGAGGGATCGACTCAATGAACAATTTGTAGAACTCGGCAGCATTTTGGGTAGGTACCTCCACCATCTTACTTCTGAAAATAAGAAAAATTGAGTAGACTACCAAAACTTCCATGGCTTCTTGGCATATTCTGTTAATTTGTTGCTATTCTTCCTGACTTTCTAATGATTTACATAGGGACTCCTTCATTAAATAATCTACTAATAGCGAAAGCCTCACATTAGTTTGGATTTTGTTGAAAGCACTCGCAATTATTCACTTGTTCAGAATTCTCCACGTATTTTTTTCTATAAAATACTTTCCTTCTTTGAACCCTGCTTTCTGTATATGAATTAGAAATTTAGTTGTTTTGTTTTACTTTTCTCTCGGTACTGGTTTTCCCATGAAGAACTTTAGTGTACCTGTTGTATGTTTTAGGAACAATGAATTTTGCTTGTGTTTTCAAATTTGTATAATGTTAGTAATACTTTGTAAAGAAATAAGTTGGAATTTATTATTTTCAACTTGACATCACAGAAATTATATGCTGATGAATGGATCAGAATTTGTTGCACGTGGTTTCTTTATAATTTATTCATATGCTAGTCATTTGATGCTAAGAACAGATGAGACGGCACTTCTCTTAAAATCACTATCTAAATTTCAGACCCTGATAGGCCTAAAAATGACAAAGCAACCATTCTTGGTGATACAATTCAATTGCTGAAGGATCTTACTTCTCAAGTTGGTAAACTCAAAGATGAATATGCTGCACTAAATGAAGAATCTCGTGAAGTAATATTTCCTCTTCTAGATTTGATGCATTCATTACCTGAAAACAATAAAGGAATAATTTTATCATATTCAATTTTCAGTTGGCTCAAGAGAAAAACGATCTCAGGGAAGAGAAGGCTTCTCTTAAAACAGATATTGAAAACTTGAATAATCAGTATCAGCAGCGACTGAGGAACATGTTTCCTTGGACTGCAATGGATCATTCAGTTATGATGGCTCCACCATCATACCCATACCCAATGCCAATGGCTGTCCCTCCGGGTTCAATTCCCTTGCAACCATACCCATTCTTTGCTAATCAAAATCCGTCTGTCATCCCTAACCCCTGTTCAACATTTGTTCCTTATTTAGCACCAAATACCCTTGTTGAACAACAATCTGCCCAGTATGTATCTCCACCGTCTCATCCAGGTACTCGGTCCCATTTGTCAAGTAAACATGACACCAGAAACAAACCACCCAGGGATAGGGAGAGCAAAGCAGAAAAAAGTGAGGCTTCAAATGATGTCACCACAAACCTTGAGTTGAAGACTCCTGGATCTTCTGCAGATCAGGTTAGCGTTGTTTTCTCAATATGGTAACTATTAACTAATGGCTGTTATTGAACAAGTACTGTATTCAAGTGGTGTTTTGTGCTTGAATTTCGGGTTTTGCAGGATTTATCGTCAGGAAAAAGGAAATGCAGCAAGCCATTGAGGTCAGAAGGGAGTTCATTAGGTAGGTGTTCATCGTCACATAGTGTTCAGGACAGCTCATCAAGTAGTGTCGATGGTAGCAGAAAGGCTAACGAATGAGAACGGACTTATTTATGCCTCCCTATAATCCCTTTGGAATTTTTCATTGTTCACCTGCTGGAACAACCCTGAGTTGGTTTTTGTTCTCAGCAGGGTGTAATGTAAATGTAAATACTACCTAATTGATGTACCAAGAGAACATATATTACCCAATTCAATGAATCTTAAAGTTTCTCTTGTTGGAGAAAAGAGATTGGCAGGTCTTGTTGCTGTGTTTCTATTTTATTGTTGTTGTATGAGGAAATTTACCACTGGTTAATCCCAATAGCAAGAGAAGGAGACTCCATCTATTTCAAAACGTTTAAGGGAATAATTTATATAATTGTAAAATGGTGGCCTATGGTCATAAAAAGGACCAACTGAACAAGCAAAAGAATGGTGGGTCATAAAGCCAAAGACACACTTGTTCAGGCATCTTGCAAGGGTTGTGAGCTCTTAGTTATACAAGAAATTATGCATATATAATAAGCCTAATTTTGGATGATGTTTAAATGATCATTTATATATATATAATAAGCTAGATCAAGATAGGCCTAAGTATTGGTGGTTGTGCTTTTGTGTTACCCTTTCTAATTCACTATTCAAAATTTCTTGGGAGTATAAAGCCTCAATCTTGAAGGTAACTGAAGAGTCCCTTTTTTGACCTCCAAGTGTGTGATTGTTCTCATCCTTCTCAATCAAGAAACTACTCTTGGAAGATGCAACCATTGTACAAAGCAAAACCCTGTTGGTAGGACACAACAGAAGTTACACTCAAAGAATATATGCCAAATCCAACCATCAGAAGCAAACTAAAAGTCCAATCACCTCTTATATAATAAACCTCAGATTACATGCACTGGTGTGCTTATGAGTGAGTGACAAAAAAGAAAAAAATGGGGTGGTTCTACACAAAGAAGAAAAAGCACAAGAGTGCAGAATGGAAGCAGGAACGCACTGTTTCTTTTTCTCCAACTCTCCATTTGCTCATGCTACTTGCCATTGTCATTAGCTTGTTATGGCTTTCCCATTTCAGGGATTTCATTTTCAACCAGTAGAATAACAAGCTGCAATGTCTCCGTTGAATGCAGGCATTTTGCACATATGTTGCTTTTGTTGATTTATTATCGTAAATGCTTTGAAGTTTGAACCACTCTTGACCCCAGAAAAGTATAAATCTTTCTGAGTATCACTAAATATAATAATACAATAACACTAAATTCATGTAATTTAATCCAGTATTACTATAATTCAAGGAGATTATCCCATATATCAAGCACACTCTAATTATTTTATTAGAATATTCAAAAATTTCTCTTGAAAGGGTAACTTCCTATTTAGTATATGAGGCCTACATTCATGCATAACTCATAAATTGCAATCAGACTGTTTTTTATCAATTCAGAGAGAAGGCTCTATTCACACCAAAGAACAGAACAAGAACTACTTGAATAATCAGCTAAAGAACAGAACAAAACAATTATTAAAGAGATTGAGAGGAGTAATAATAATGGAGAATTATAATAATGAGGAAATCCCATCAGCGCCATCAACACGAGCCACACGAGGGACTCCAGGTGCACCTCTCTTCGGAGGTTTCAGATCCATCAACAATAATGGTGGGGTCTTAGTAAAAAATCACTCCTTTCATAACTAACTTTTCTTGTAACTGTTTCCTCAACTAATTTCAAATTTGTATGATTAGGTAGGAGCAGACTTCGTTGGCACATTTATGCTGATGTTCGCCGGAACAACGGCGGCAATAACAAACGAGAAGACCAATGGATTGGAAAGTCTGATGGGCTGCGCTGTCGTCTTGCGGTGACGGTGATCATCCTGTCCACCGGACACATATCCGGTGCTCATCTGAACCCCGCTGTCACCGTATCATTTGCTGCCTTAAAGCACTTCCCTTGGAAGAAGGTAAGAACTCAGTGATCTATCTATATATGGAATGCATGTGAATGTTCACTAAAATATATATGGCATGCATGCAGGCACAGATATTGGCATCAGTGTGTGCCGCATTTGCACTGAAGGGAGTGTATCATCCATTCATTGGGGGGTGGAGGATATGGCCAAGCTTTTGCTTTAGAATTCATCATCATTCATCAGCTTTAATCTCATGTTTGTTGTCACTGCTTTCAATATTATATATCACGAGTTCTTACATTCTTTCATGGGAAGTGCTTCAAAGCAGCAAAGGAAATGGTGACAGCAGGGTTGAGATGAGCACCGGATATGTGTCCGGTGGAGAGGATGATCACCGCCACTGCAAGCCGGTGATGACAGCGCAGCCCATCAGACTTTCCAATCCATTGGTCTTCTCGTTAATTATTGCCACCGCTGTTCTGGCGAACATCAGCATAAAGGTGCGAACCAACTCTGCTCCTACCTAATCATACAAATTTGAAATTAGTTAAGCGAGGAAACAGTTACAAGAAAAGTTAGTTATAAAAGGAGTTGAGAGATAGTTAGAGATGTGGCTTATATCTTTTTGGCAAGAGGAACAGAAGGAAATGGCAAATAACAAGAGACTTTGAGTAAGAACACTTCATTATAATTACTCTTCTTGCTCTCTTTAATAATTGTTTTGAGAGAGAGATAAAGAACTTGAGATATACGGAGAAGTGTAAATGAATGGAGAAGATATATGGAGAAGTGTGAATGATTGGAGAAAGAAGGGTAAAGAATTATAGGGAAGTGTGAAGTCTTAGCCTTTATATAGACTTATAGAGAAAGGGGAAGGAGTGATGAAATAGTACATACTTTATTTCTTATTATATGTACGCTTTTTTTTTTTTTTATCAATTTTTCCTCGGCAAGACCTTTAATTTGCTATTATGAGAGCAACAGTGAGAAAGAACAACAAAAAAGGATTTTAAAATGGATTTAACTATATAAATTTTGTTTATAAGATGATCCTTATCCTTTTTAATGTTATAATTGTTGTTGTATTTAGATGATAAGGTTGATCAAATAATTATTTTAGTTGTTTTAAAAGTAAGCTAAAATTTATATTTAAGCATATCTTAACAAAAAAAATTAAAATATTGATTCAGGTAACATTTGCAAGAAGGGTGTTAACAGATTCAGATTTAAGAATAGCTTATAATTAAGCCTTTTTTCTTTTCAGTTATGTTAGTAGTTGGTAGCGTTAAGGATATAGATATTATGGTTTAGATTTATGTATATTTTAGCTTTCTTTTTACCTTATTGGCAATAATATTCAGTTCCTTCAGCTATTTAGCATTTATTCAAGTAATTATTATAAACTTTAGGTATATTTTAATTTGTTTGATAATTCTCAAATAGTATATATCTCAATAGCATATAACGAATGAAATTTGTTTGATGGAAAGATTTTGAAATTTTGAAAAAGAAAGTGAAAGGATGGAAGGTCAAGGTGTTAGGACTCATCAAGAAGGTATTTTTTTTATTTGAATACCAATCTATTGTTATTTTATTTTATTGTGATTGTCTACTTACAAAATTAGTTAAGTGAGGAAACAGTTACAAGAAAAGTTAGTCATAAAAAGAGTGATTTTTTACTAAGATTCCCACCATTATTGTTGGTGGATCTGAAACCTCCGAAAAGAGGTGCACCTGAAGTTCCTCGTGTGGGTCGTGTTGATGGTGCTGATGGTGTAGAATAAGTAGACTATCTTATAACAATAAATTCAATATATACATGCTTTGTTTATTTGGGTAAGGAATAATATCAGGACAATGAAATTATGAACATCACATGGGTCAAGGGACCCTGTTTCTGACTACATATTACACAGAGAAAAAAAAAGACATTGTTAAAGTACATGTATAGCAATTTCCTCGCAAAGCAAATGGAATGACCTTTCATTGAATGCGTTATGAATATTCAAGGATACAGCTAACTTTCAACCTACTTTAATGGTCTCTAATAAATGCATTTCGTCACTTGTTTAGTAAATAGTGTTCAATGGGTTGATTATGCTTTCTTGTACTATTCACAAGTGAAAAAGGCTGATTTATTTTACTCTCAACTGGAAACATAGTAAGAAATTAATTAAGACGGCAAACACTTTATCTTTTAAATAAAAGTGCTTTTGTTTATAAGCACGGATATTCAGATAAGGACAGAAGAGATATAGTTGTATTTAAGTAAGTGATATATAGGCTAATATATTATATTTTGAAATACTTAATTAAACATTACTAAAAGAGATAACTACTTTTTTTTTTCATTGTTTTTTAATTAATTTTTTACAATTATATTTTTTATCATTATATCTTTTTCTTCTAAATTTTGTACGAAGAAAAATGATAATAAATTGAATGTTTCATAAATTATTCTATCTTAAAACCTAAAATAAAAATTACATTTAACTATTATTGGGTACTTTGACTTGAGTTTATATTTAATAATGGAAATGTTTAGTACAAAAAAAATTAATAAAATATTATAAAAAATTGTCTTATTTAAAACGGAAAGAGATGACAAAGAGCAAGAGAGTTTCATATCCTAATTATAAAAGAAAGAGAAGTTACAGAAAGAGAGGTTACAATAATGCTTGAGTAGTTGAGCTTGGATAATGATATATCCCTAGAGCTTGAGCAGTTGAGCTTGAGCAGTTCTTTAAATATGCAGAGGGCGTACAACCCGTACCTCTTTCTTATGCTTGATTTCATACATGATTTATAAAAATAAAATACACCATAATTAAATTAATTAATTAATAATGCAACATAGGATATATTAGTATGACACCATATGAAATTCTTTGTGTTTCAAAAGAAGTAGAACTTACTGTCAAATATTATTAATTTTTTTTATTATGAACTTTTTTACTACTACCTACATGATAGTTGTAGAGTAGTAGAGTACCATCAAATATAGGAAAGTGAAATCCTATACATTATTATCCTTGTCACATTGTGTCTATTCACATGGTTTTTGGAACAATATATATAGACAGTCATTATTAGTTATTTTTTAGTTGACATCAATTAAATCACAACATTCAATTTTAAAAATTATATTGGTTATATTAATTAGTCATTATAATGTCATGATATTATTTAATTATTATTATATAAAAATTGTGAATAAAAATTCACCTAAAATTCACTTAAATATTAATTAATATGGATCACATTATTTTAAAGTATGGATCTTATTAATGAATTATTTTTTAATTAAATTGACTTATCCACTAATTTTAAAACCTAAAATAAAAATTACATTTAATTATTATTGGATACTTTGACTTGAGCTTATATTTAATAATGGAAATGTTTAGTACAAAAAAAATTAATAAAATATTATCAAAAATTGTCTTATTTAAAACGGAAGGAGATGACAAAGAGCAAGAGAGTTTCATATTCTAATTGTAAAAGAAATAGAAGTTACAGAAAGAGAGGTTACAATAATGCTTGAGTAGTTGAGCTTGGGTAATGATATATCCCTAGAGCTTGCGCAGTTGAGCTTGAGTAGTTCTTTAAATATGAAGAGGGGGTACAATCCGTACCTCTTTCTTATGCTTTATTTCATACATGATTTATAAAAATAAAATACGCCATAATTGAATTAATTAATTAATAATGCAACATATGATATATTAGTATGACACCATATGAGATTCTTTGTGTTTCAAAAGAAGTAGAACTTCCTGTCAAATCTTATTAATTTTTTTTTATTATGAACTTTTTTACTACTACCTACATGATAGTTGTAGAGTAGTAGAGTACCATCAAATATAGGAAAGTGTAATCCTATACATTATTATCCTTGTCACATTGTGTCTATTCACATGGTTTTTGGAACAATATATATAGACAGCCTTTATTAGTTATTTTTTAGTTCACATCAATTAAATCACAACATTCAATTTTAAAAATTATATTGATTATATTAATTAGTCATTATAATGTCATGATGTTATTTAATTATTATTATATAAAAATCGTGAATAAAAATTCACCTAAAATTCACTTAAATATTAATTAATATGGGTCACATTATTTTAAAGTAGAAATTTTATTAATAAATTATTTTTTAATTAAATTGACTTATCCACTAATTTTAAAACCTAAAATAAAAATGACATTTAACTATTATTGGGTGCTTTGACTTGAATTTATATTTAATATTGAAAATGTTTAGTACGAAAAAAATAATAAAAAATTATAAAAAATTGTGTTATTTAAAACGGAAGGAGATCACAAAGAGCAAGAGAGTTTCATATTCTAATATTTAAAAAGAAAGAGAAGTTACAGAAAGAGAGGTTACAATAATGCTTGAGTAGTTGAGCTTGGGTAATAATATATCCATAGAGCTTGAGCAGTTCTTTAAATATGCAGAGGGGGTACAATCCGTACGTCTTTCTTATGCTTTATTTCATACATGATTTATAAAAATAAAATACACCATAATTGAATTAATTAATTAATAATGCAACATAGGATATACTAGTATGACACCATATGAAATTCTTTGTGTGGTGAATGCTATGGTGCCTAAGTCATGTTGCCTAACTTACTAAAAAAGCAAAGAAATAACATTTAATAAATTTTAAATATTTTATTTTTATTTTATACATTTTATTTTTTACTTATAAAAGCAAGTTAGGCAATTTAGGCACAATAATAAAAGGCACCATAGAATTCACCTCTTTGTGTTTCAAAAGAAGTAGAACTTCCTGTCAAATCTTATTAATTTTTTTTTATTATGAACTTTTTTACTACTACCTACATTATAGTTGTAGTCTTGTAGAGTAGTAGAGTACCATCAAATATAGGAAAGTGGAATCCTATACATTATTATCCTTGTTACATTGGTAGCGTTTAGTGGAGAGACAGAAATGGAAAGACTGAGATTGAGAGATAGAGATTAAGAGATAGAGATTGAAATAAATCTCATTATTCTGTTTGGTGCAAAGTGAGTGACAAAAATTGAAACAAAAATAAAACTCTAATTTAATTTATACAAAAGGTAAAATTGGAATTAATTAATTGAAATGAGGATATTTTAAGTATAAAATGTTATAAAAGTTTCAGTCTCTATTTCTAAAAATTTTAGTCTCCTGTGTCCCTGCTTTTTGGAGGTACTAAAATACTAAAATTTTAGAGACAGAGACACAAATTTTAGTACCAGTCTCTCAACCAACAAACATAATATTGAGTTTCAGTCTCTCAATCTCTGTCTTAATACCTCAAAACAAACACTACCATTGTGTCTATTCACATGATTTTTGGAACAATATATATAGACGGACTTTATTAGTTATTTTTTAGTTGACATCAATTAAATCACAACATTCAATTTTAAAAATTTTATTGATTATGTTAATTAGTCATTATAATGTCATGATATTATTTAATTATTATTATATAAAAATCGTGAATAAAAATTCACCTAAAATTCACTTAAATATTAATTAATATGGGTCACATTATTTTAAAGTTGAGATCTTATTAATGAATCGTTTTTTAATTAAATTGACTTATTCACTAATTTTAAAACCTAAAATAAAAATTACATTTAAGTATTATTGGGTGCTTTGACTTGAGCTTATATTAATAATGAAAATATTTAGTACAAAAAAAATTAATAAAATATTATCAAAAATTGTGTCAAATCTTATTATTTTTTTTATTATGAATTTTTTGAATATTACCTATACGAAAGTTGTAGAGTAGTAGAGTACTATCAATTACTGGACAGTGGAATCCTATTCATTATTATCCTTGTAATTTTTATTCCCATTCTGTCTATTCACATGGTTTTTGAAACAATATATAGAAAGAGCGTTCATTAATTATTTTTCAGTTGACACTAATTAAATCACAAGATTCAATTTTGAAAATTATATCGACTATGTCAATTAGCCATTATAATGTCATGATGTTATTTAATTATTATTATTATATAAAAATCGTGAATAAAAATTCACCTAAAATTCACTTAAATATTAATATGGCTCACATTATTTTAAAGTTGAGATCTTAATGAATATTTTTTAATCAAATTGATTTGTCCACTAATTTTAAAACCTAAAATGAAAATTACATCTAACTATTATTGGGTGCTTTAATTTGAGCTTATATTTAATAACGGAAATGTTTAATAATAAAAAAATTAATAAAATATTATAAAAAATTGTCTTATTTAATATTTATTAATTGTAATAAATACTAAATAAGATCGTTTTTGTTTTTCTTCCTAACATTACCGATTTAATAAATGTCGTTCATAATAGGAGAGTTGAACTACTTAATAAATTAATTTAAGACTATAAATAGCATAAACAAATTTAAATTATTTATTAAAAAGTGATCGCCACTTCCATAGAATTATTCACTGAAAATTAGTAACACGATATAATTTTATTTCTATAATTGATAAAGCTCTACTACCTTATAACTATCATATAAGTATTCAAAAAAGTTCATAATAAAAAGATGGATCATAATTATCGCAACTGCAAATATCTACTAAATATCTAAATTGATGTACTTAGCAACTGAAAATAAGTATTAAATAAAAAAATTTCCATCGTTAACAACACCACATATTCTTTTCATTCTGTGTTTTCACTAATAACCATAAAAACGCGTAACCTCTTCTTCAATTTTTTATTTCAATAATTTATCCTTTTCAATTTTTTTTAATTCTCTTCATTGAATGTTCTTCTCTATATATAACAATTATTTGGATGAATTTTTATGGTTTTATGAACTAAACAACGATAATGCCAAATGTTGATTTTTGATGCCAAATATAAAAAGAGGAAAAGAATAATTAGCAGTGATCAATATTTTTTTATAGATCTTATCATTTTATTTTGGATATATTCTATATGTGAGTACTTTATACCAAGAGTTTGATCTCATTCTTCTGTTATTAATTTTTTTTATCTCATTATTGGATTCGTAGTTCTTTTACTCTCACCACAAGATGCACTTTTCTATATTTTTACTATTTCCATCATTCTCCTTCTTTTAACATCGTGATTGTATTGCCTCCATTCACTACAATTACAAATTATTACCTTTATTTTAGTTAAATCTCAATTTTTAAATTTTTTTTGTATTGAATGATATTATTTTTTTATTTTTAAAATTATTGATTATGTAAAGTATTGTGATTAAAATTTGAGTACATAAATATTTATTTTTAAATTAAATTAAATAAATTATATAACAAAAAATTTAATGATTTTGTATTCCATAATATTGTTTGGTATATAACCCTGATTATTTGATGAGTTTAATTTTGATAGCGTTGTGTAATTAGATTCATGTCAAACTATTTTACACTAATAGAATATCAAAATTAAATTCTTATTTGATTAACATTGAAAAGAGGCAAAAAAAAAAATTACACCTACCAATAATTTGTTAAAATATTAATATGTTTATTTCCTAAACAATTAATGATGTAGAGTACTGATATTCAAGTACATGCAAATTCGTTCATAATTAAATTAAAATAAATAACTTATATTGCAAAAAAAAAATTATTAATTTAATATTATTCATTTGACATATGGTACTAATTATTTGATTGGCATATAAAAGACGCAAAAAAAATATGTACCTATATGGTAAAGTAAAAAAATTCTCATGGATATTTTGTTAATTCTTTTTTGAATTTTTAATCAATTTTATGTTAGTTAATATTATTTTTTTTTACTGAATATTAGATAACATATAACATTGAACATGTGGTAGGATAAAAATATTTATTAATTAATTTTTTATAATAACCTGATAACACAATAAACATCGATCTAAATTTTCTATTATATATTTTTTAACGTTTCAACTTTTACGATATTATACAGCCTAATCTAGATAGCCAAAACACAGTAAAATGAGTAACAAAAAGATATAAAATTTTACTTTTTGTTATGTGGTACAAAGATGATATAATAATATAATAAATTGTAATAAAAATAAAATAAAATAAATAAAAACAAGAAGATATAAAATTTTATTTTTTGTTATGTGGTATAAAGATAAAATAATAATATAATAAACTGTAATATTCTAATACAAAAGAATATATCAAGAGCCTTTTATTTTTTTATTTTAATTTTGTTAAAAATACTAATATCATTTACTTTTAACTTTTAACTTTTAAAATAAATGCAAAGATGTGACCTTTTGTATATTAGATAATTTAAAAAATTTATTATAGAAGAAGTTAAGAATACGAGTGAGAGACAGAGGGAATTTTTTAACATATTAAATTTGCGTTATATCAAGTGATGATTAAGAAACAAATTAAAACTCTAGATTCAAAAAAATGTCTCTCTTTTTACAATGTTTCACCTTAAGTAATTATTTTTTTATAGATAGTATTTAAGTAACAAACAAAATAATAAAAAGGTTCGTATTAGACTATGAAAACTAATGTCATCTTTATACTATGAAAACTAATGTCATCTTTAGAGTATGATCGCATTATTTCAAAACATGCAAAATATTATAATAAAATATAGTTTAATTAATATAGTTTAAACAAACGTACAACTTATATAAAAGTAGTCAAATATAAGAAATAATAACTTTCTTTTATTCTAAGGGCTTATATTAAATTGCAACTTAAATTTATAATTATTAGTTAAAAATTTACAATAATGTACTATTTTTATTAAATTAGTTAAAAATAATATATTTTGATATTATTTTTATAAATTATTAACATCAAATTTTAATAATTTGAGCAAAAATTTTGAATATTTTATGTCGTACATCTTTTTTAATAGAATAATAAGACAATTTAAAATACACATCAAGAAAAAACTATTATTTTTATACATCTAGATATTCAAAAGACACAAAAATAAATTCTTTTAACAACACTTTAACGACTGATAAAAGTTAACACACTAAATGATTATAGATCAAAGTGATAGACAATATTAAAAGTTGCGATAATAGTACTTGATGATCATTAATTACGATCGGGTGAAGAGAATGTGGGAAGAGACAAAGAAAATGAGAAGGAGAACAAGACAATAATAGTGTGTGATATAGAAAATAATAGTAAGAGAGAATAATTGTGTGTGATACAATAAGAATATATAATAAAAGTATAAATTAATAATTAAAAAATAATAAAATTAAAGATAATTTAATAAATTAAAAATAAAATTTAAAAAATAAAATATTTTTTATCTATTAGAATTATAAATATAAAATTAAAAAAATACTTTAAATATAAATTTTTATCTTTACTTCAAATTAAACACTTTTAAAAAAATAAATAAATAAATTTTATAATATTTATAAATAATTACTTTATAAATATTTATCTTAATTTTATTTCACATAATAACAACATGATAAATTTTTTAATATCTTATTTAATTTAAATTTTTAAATTTTAACGTCCTAAAAGTTAAATAACTTATAAAATTTTTATATTTATTTTTAAATATTTTTTATTTTTAATTTTAAATTATTTTATCAAATCTATAATTAATTGAATTCATCCCTATAATAAGAAATCAATTTAATTGAATAATCTTGGAGCATTTATATAGTTATTTCTATGGTCAATAAATCCGACAGTTTTTCAAGATTCAAAAAGTTATTGATAAGAAAATGTAGGATGAATTACGAAAATTTTTCTCAAGTACATAATTTTTATATTCTTTTATTTTGTTTATTAATTATTTTTATAGTTTGATATTTAAAAACGAAAAAAATAAGCATTTTATTTCTTCTGTTTTTTTATTATTTATAGAAAAATGAAGGCCTCTTTAGATTTAGATCCATATTTTGGCCTATCACTTAAAAAAGATAGAGTCAAATATAAATATCTATAAAATTTAAATAAAAATGGTCTTTTGTAAATAATTAATATGTATTTTGGTTTATATATAATCTTTTTGAATTAGGATAATATTATTATTATCATTATTCGTTGAACTATGTTGTTTCTGATGTTTTATATATATATATATATATATATATATATATATATATATATATATATATATATATATATATATATATATTTTATTGTGTGTTTTTATAATTTAATATTTTAAAGATTTTTTTATAATAATTTTAATTTTAACAAAATATAATATAAATAAAGTCACGTTAATATTAAAATAATAAAAAAATATTTATTTAATAAATTTTAAAAATAAATAATATATTAATAAAAAATTAAAAATAATTTCTTAAAAAACAATAAAAAAGCGGCTGAACAGTCGTGCCTGTTGAGCCGTTAGTTAATTATAACGAGAAAAAACATCTTATAGATTAATCTTTATTTTTTATTTAATTTCACTCTTCAAAATAAAAAGTTTTGTATATTATTTCTTATATATATATATATGAATTAATTTTTGTAAGATAATTTGTCTATTCTATTTAACTACTTTTAGTATTTAGTTTTTTATAAGAGTAATTAATCAATAATTTAATTGTTTTCGATGATTTAAAATTCAGTGTTATTATTGCTAACTGTTGACATATAATAGAGAATCAGCATATTTGATGTATAAACAATTTAAATTAAAATGATTTTTATTATATGATAAAAATTTTAAAATTTAAAATTATTGTCATTAATTAAATTTTGATATTGGTCAAGTGAAATTTAAAATTATTTTATATAAGATAATAATAAAAATAAAATAAAAATTTTATATTTATTTAATTATAAATTAAATATAAGATAGAATAATTTATAAAACATTCAATTTATTATATTTTTCCGTACAAAGTTTAGAAAAAAAGATATAATGATAAAAAAAATATAATTGTAAAAAATTAATAATGCACCGTTTCATTTTTATTAAAAAGCTGCTGATTCATATATCATAATTCATAACACAATAACAATATTATCAAATTGAAAGGAGTGGTATGACACCATGCATACGCTACTATATTATTATTATTATTATTATTATTATTATTATTATTATTATTATTATTATCTATCATTGCAACTATCTAGCTTAATGAAATAAAAATATGTGGTTAATGTGTTTTTCATGAGAATTCTTAATTATTAGTTCTCTCAAACTTGAAAAAATCTAATTAAGTGAGATTCCTTGTGTTTCGGAAGATATATAATTCTTTGACAAATTTTATTAATTTTTTAATTTTATTATGAACTTTTTGAATACCACCTATATGATAGTTATAGAATAGTAGAATGTTATAGAATATTAGAACATTATCAATTTTAGAATAATAGAGTCTTATTTATTATTGTCTATTCACATCATTTTTGCTATTATATATACTTAAAATAAATAAGTTTTCAAATTAATTATTCTTAAAAGATATATATTAAAATACATATATACAAATTAAATATGCCAATAAAACTTATAAATTTATGTGCTTATAAAATACGGCTTAATCCATCTCTTTTTATTATTATTATTTTTTTAATATTTTTAGGTTATGTTAACAAAATTAAGATAACACAACTTTCTTTATATAAATTTACATGTGTCCTATGTAAAAAAGACTAAAAGTGTGTTTAGTTTGTATTTACTTTTAGTGTTTTATTTTTTTAAAATTTTATGAAAAAGATATATATAAAAAATACAAACCACAAGCACAATAAATGTTTAAAATATTTTCATATAATTCATGCGAATTTATGCATAATTGATTGTGTAAAATAACTTATAAATTCTTACCTTATTACAAATATTTTAAAGTAATATATATTATAAGTTGAAACTCTAAATTATTATAAGTTCATTTTATTATTTTGTGGGGATCAGATTGAATAATATATCATTTTTGGTTTTATTTATTGATTATTATATGATTGGGTGCATTTATTAGTAGTCAGACATCCGAAGTTGTACATGTTTAATCTGCAAACTGCAAAGGACAAGAGTGAATGAAAAAAAATATATTAAAAATGGGTGCATATGCGTCTGCAATAATTATAGTTTCCAATGAAGTGAAGTATATATTATATAAAACACAATAAAATTTTCAAGTTGCCTCTGCAAATGGATCGGATACTCTGATTTGAAAATTTTTCATGGGATTATTATGTATGTGATAAATTTTATAATTAATTAGTTATTTTTGTAAGTTTTATATTTGATCTCACTTTTTTAAACTTTAGTAAACATGAATACTATTCTATTCATTTGTTCTTTATTATCTTCTAATTAGTTTAAATTTTTTAAAAAAATTTAATATTACTCAATAATAATGCTTATTTACTAGATACATTTAGAAAAAATTAAATATATCTTGAATAAAGGGCATTAATTTGCTGTGTGTTGCACTATTAATCAGATAAATAAAATAAAATATTTTTTTTCAGTATGTATATGGCCATATGGGTAATTAAGAAACTTTGTGAATAAGTGAGCCAAATAATTGGTTGTATATATCTCTTTATTATTATTGAAAAAGAGTTAACCCAGAGAAGCAGGCTTGGTGGTAAGGCGGTGCCAATAAAATCCAAGTTAAAATGCTATGGACTATGGTTGCTATATTTGAGTCAATGAATATAGAAATAATAATGTTTGAAAATATATCCATCTATATTAGAAGAATTTGTACCTGGTCCCAATAATTCAACTTGCATGAATATAGGTTTGTTTATATGTGTGACATGAATATGTTTTGGCAGTGAGATATACCGCTGTAAAATCTTACATTTTTTAAATAATAATAATAATAATAATAATAATTGAGATGAGATTTTGGAATTTTTGTTTGTTTATTATTGCACCATGAACGTAAGCTTGCTTATAATATTGATGAAGTTGTTTATGGTGATAAATAAAGGCTATTGGAGAGTTAGCGGGAATCGCGGTGAGAGCCACTGTCATGCGCAACATTCTCATAGTCCGGTATATCCTTCTATCAAATCTACCTTCACTTTTATATTATTATATAAATAATTAATTTTTAATTTATTATAATAGGATCTATTTATGAAATTTGGTAAATATAACTATTTATATTGTCTTTTTTTATCAATTTAAATTTATAGAACGAGTAATTTTATGATATGATATTAGAATTTTATACTCTAAAAATCTAAAATTCAATTCTGGATAAATAGGTTTCCAAATTTCGTAAAGTGCCCTTGAGGTTTAAAGTGCTCTGCTAGGGTTTAGCAGAGAAATTTTACTATCTATAATTTTCTGTGATCAATCGATCATTTCGAGTAATCTAGTGTCATTGTGTCAACTTGATCAACATGGCAGCAAACGCTGCTACCGCTGCTAGCAATCCGAGACTGCAACCTGAAGAAGAAAACACAATAATCAGTTTTGATGAGAAAGACGTGCAAGTTGGGATTGAACGTTGTGCAAGAAGTTTAGTTGGGAGACTTTTGGCGGATAAACCATTCTCAAGCGGTACTGTGGAGGCTGCTATGTACTCTATATGGAGGCAACCGGAGGGTTTTAAAGTGGTAGATCATGGAGGAAACATATTTCAATTCTTCTTTGGAGATGAGAAGGATATGCTTCGTATTGAGAGGGGTGCCCCTTGGCTATTCAAAAACTACATCCTGAATCTTAGGAGATAGAAGGAGGGTGAGAATAATGTAGAAATATATTTCACTCACGTGCCAATATGGATACAAATTTGGGGTTTGCCAGAACAATTCAAGACTAAAGAACTAGGAAGGAAGATAGGAGGCTCATTTGGAGAGGTGCTGGATGTGATATCTTCCACGTTCAAGGCAAGGAGCATAGCATTGTTAAAATATAGGTAAACTTGGATGTAACAAAACCTCTCAGAAGATATGTCAAGCTTGTTAGTCCCAAAAACCAACAACTTGAAGTGGCATTAAAGTATGAACAGATCGGCACTTTTTGCAATTATTGTGGATTCATTGGACATGAGACAAGAGCTTGCAGTTTTCAAATTGAAGATTCGTTGAAGGGAGAGGTGGGAGAAGAAAAGTGGTGGGATTGGTTGAAAGCCGACCAGACGGGAAGAAGAGAGGGTGCTACAAAGGATAATCCTAATACTAATCTGCCTAAAGGGCAAGACAGCTCACACAACAGGGCCAAAAAGCCAACTCCAGTAAACTTAATTAAGGGACTGGCTAATCTATCAATGTAGTCTCAAGGAAGAGAGGGAAGAAGTGAGGAAGAAGAAGTTATGAGCAATGCTATCGTTTAAAAGAAGATACAAACAGCAAACTATCCTCCACAAATCAATACCGGATCAGCAATAGAAAGAAACAATGCTAAAGGAAGAGACGAAAAGGAATATTCAAAGGGGATTGAAGCAACGACGTGCTTTGTGTTTGGAGAACAAGGGCTGCAGCTCACAAAATCTACTAGCAAGAGACAAAACTTAAAGCAGCTAGCAAGGAAACCTACTACAGTGTCTGGAGTTAAAAGGAGTTCACATGGAGAAAGGGTTCCACTCAATAAGAAGAAATTATGTTCAGAAGAAAAAATGCAAGCGGAAGAGGGAGAGGGTGCCACCCCACAATGTGCACCCAGTGACCAATGAAGATGATGATGTGGAACTGTCGGGGTATGGGGAATCCCCTGACAGTTCACAACATACAAGGGATCTCTAGATCTCATTCTCCCGATGTAATGTTTTTATGTGAAATAAGAATATTACCACGAATGTTACAACTCAATGCAACAAAGCGGGTTTTCAGCAGGCATATTATGTGGATCCTAGGGGTCAATCTGGTGGGCTAGTGCTGGCATGGAAGGATAATGCAGTTGTCTCAATTCTTTCTAGCGATGACTTCTTTATTTTCTTTGAGTGGACAGACCCTACCAAACAAAGGAAATGGGAAGTAGCTGTTGTTCACCTACATTGTGATGACAACATTCGGTTTAATCAATTCCGAAGAATTATGGAGATCAAAATGACAGTCAGCCCCTATTTTCTTGTGATAGGCGACTTTAATGCCATCTCCGCCTATCATGAGAAAGAGGGAGGAAGAATAAAGTCGGCCTCATCAATAGAGGCTTTCAATAAATTCATTAGTGATGGTGAGCTGGTGGACTTGGGTTACGAAGGGAGAAAATTCACTTGGAGCAATAGACGATACGGTGACAACCTAATCATGGAACGGCTGGATAAATGCCTCTCTACACATCATTTCAGAGCAAATTATTCGCAAGCAACAATACTACATTTAGATGATACAGGCTCTGACCATTGCCCTTTGATGATACTGGTGGACAGGGAGGAGCACAAGGCAAAAAGAAGATTTCGATTTCAGGAAAGATGGTGTGACAATGTGGAAGTTCTTAATATGGTGAAAGAAACATGGAGGACTGAATTTGATGGCTCTCCAATGTTCAAGCTGTTCTCTAAACTGAAAAAATGCAGGCATGTATTGGTAGAATGGCAAAAATCTGGCTCTAGCGATTCGCAACACCTAATTTTGGACTTGGAAAATCAATTGAAGCTGGAAAAATTAAAGGGGACAGAAGCAACCAGATCAACTATTTTACAACTGGAGGAAGAATTAGCTGAAGTTTACTTACAAGAGGAGAGATATTGGAAGGAAAAAGCTAGATTTCAATGGCTAAAATGGGGTGACCAAAACACAAAATTCTTTCATGCTAAATTCCAAAGTCGAAATCGAAAAAACAAGATTTTCAGACTACAAGACAGCTTGGGTAATTTCAGCACAGATCCTGGAGGTATTGCCCGAATTGCCACTGAATACTTTAAGGAGCTGTTCACTTCCTGTAACCCCTGTACTGCCTCGGCAGAACTGCAATCTCTGGAGAGGAAAATTGATGATGCTACTAATAGAAAACTTACTAGAAGCGTTTCCGAGGAAGAGATCAAGAAAGCTACATTCTCCATTAACCCGTTCTCAGCCCCAGGAGATGATGGATTCACTGGAAAATTTTACCAACATTATTGGGAGATTATTAAAGGTGATTTATGTAGTGCTATTAAAAGTTTTTTCTCTGGAGGTCGGATGTTAAGGGCATTCAATCATACCCATATTTGCCTAATTCCGAAGATGCAAGGCACAGAAACCATGAGCCAGGTTCGCCCCATTAGCCTCAGCACGGTCCTCTATAAGATTATATCTAAGATTCTTGTCCACAGAATGCAAGATATTTTGGATAAAATCATAAGTGCTAATCAGAGTGCATTTATTAAAGGTCGCCTGATCAGTGATAATATACTAATAGCTCATGAGCTTATGCATTTTTTGAAAAACAAGAACCATGGGGATCATGAGATGGCAGTGAAGTTTGACATGAGTAAGGCTTACGATCGGATTGAATGGTGCTTTGTTTGGGAAGTCATGGAGAAGTTGGGCTTTTGTTCTAAATGGATTGACTGGATCAAGGAATGTGTTACCACTGTGTCATACTCTGTTACTGTGGATGGTCAACCTCATGGTTACTTTAAACCATGCAGGGGATTGAGGCAAGGCGATCCCCTTTCCCCCCTATCTTTTTATTCTTTGTGCAGAAGGACTTTCCCATCTGCTCCACAGAGGAGAACAGAGGAGAGAGATCTCAGGTCTACGACTCAACGGTAGATGTCCTACGATTAGTCATTTATTCTTTGCAGACGACTCAATCCTATTTTGCAAAGCTAATGAGCAGGAGTGCCAGAGACTATTAAAGATTTTGGAAGATTATAAGAACGCTAGTGGGCAACTTATTAACTTCTCTAAGTCTTCAGTATTCTTTAGCAAAAACACCCCAATACAGATTAGAGATGCCCTAGCTGAATCTCTACAAATTTCACATGTGGGCAGACAGAATAACTACTTGGGACTCCCAGCAGTAGTACATCGATCTAAGAGGCAGACGTTCAATTTCATTAAGGAAAAGGTGGAAAGGAAGCTGCAAACATGGAAGAGATCTCTACTATCCGTTAGTGGTAGAGAAGTTTTGGTGAAGGCGGTAGCTACAGCTGTACCTATCTATACATTGAGCTGCTTCAAGCTCCCTGATTCATTGCTTGAGGAAATACAAAAGAAGATTCTGAGTTTCTGGTGGGGTCAGAGAGGCTCTGAAAGGAGGCTACAGTGGGTGAGATGGAATATAATTTGTAGGGAGAAGAAGTATGGGGGACTAGGTTTTAAGGACCTTAAAGCGTTCAATTTAGCTATGCTAGCCAAGCAAAGCTGGAGGATTCTTACTAAGCCTGAGTCCCTAATAAGCAAAATTTACAAGAGCATATATTTCAAATATTCTTCCTTTTTACAAGCCCCAACAGGTCAGCAGCCATCATGGGCCTGGAGAAGTCTACTAGACGGAAGGAGAATTCTGGAGGCAGGGATCGAATGGAGGGTAGGAAGAGGCAATCGGATTAGGATATTTGAAGACCCATGGCTAAGGAAGTTTAATCCTATTTCAGACTACCAGCAAAACAATTACAATCCAGACATGGTATGGGTAAACCAACTCATCAACAATTTCAGATAGTGGCAAGAAGAACTAGTTAAAAGCATATTTAGAGCCGATATTGCTACTGAGATTCTACAAACAACTATCTCAGAAGATGGGGAAGATAGCATTACCTGGAAGTGGGAACGAAACGGATACTACTCGGTGGCTTCTGGGTACCGTATTGCTTTTAGACTTTCTCACCCTCCAATCCAACAGCTCCCGGAAGTGTGCAGAGAGAAGAGAGTTTGGAATAGCTTGTGGGACTTGCAATGCCCACCAAAGGTCAAAGTCTTCCTTTGGAAAGCCCTCCACGGTGGTTTACCTGTCCGAAACCGATTACACAATAGGATGCAGACGATCGAAGATATATGTCCGATGTGCCATGAATTAGGGGAATCAGTAAATCATTGCATATTTGACTGTAAGCATGCAAAGGAAATCTGGAGAAAAGTTGAATTTGAAAATTTTGTTACCTTCAACAGCTCTGAAGATTTTTGGAGGCGATGGATAAAGCTTATAGAGGTGCTGAGGAGAAGACCCAATTGGAAGACAAACTGTGCTCTTACTGCAATTCTCGCTTGAAAGATCTGGCTAGCACGAAACCTTAAAATTTTTGAAGCTAAAGACTCTGTCATTGATGTGCTCTATTCATCTGCCGTGGAACTCCTTGAAGAATTTGGGAAGAGAAATGTAAGGTAGTGACTACAGTAGATAGATTCAAGAAATTCAGGTTGTCATATTTTGATTCTTGTAATGGGTTAGTAGTGTAATGGGTTAATGGATAATCTTTTATTTTATTGGCTGTCCAGATTGGACCCTTATCTTTGTATATTCATTTTACAAATTTAAATGGATATATAATTAATTTTGAAAAAAAAAATTCTGGATAAATAAAAAAATAATATAAGACAAATAAAAAAAAGTCTATATAAAAGTTAAATAAATAAATAAATTTTTATTTAAAAAAATGTTAGAGATATAATCATTTATGTTATTTTTTTATTAATTTAAATTTTTAAAATGAGTAATTTTATGACAAAATTAACTATTTTTAGTTAGAAAAATAATTTAATATAAATATTTTTTTTTAAGATGACAAAATAGAGGAGAAAAAAATAAATTAAAGATAGCAAAAGAAAGAGAGAAGGATTTTTTTTTTTGGTTATTTTTAATCATAATAATAAGGGCATGCATGCATGACTCACTAGCTAGGAGGTAGGAATGAACAACAATAAGCTTGATCATACATTATTGTCCTTGTGTACAAGAACAATTGCATAGACAGATTAATTAATTCTTTTAGGAAAACTTCTGTCTCGAAGAGAAGATTATTAATTATTATTGTTGATATATAGTGGATATCTAGAGTTTCCAAATGTCAATTCAATTAATAACTAATTCTTAATTAGAATATAGAAATTGAAATAAATTCTGAAAATTGTTGTATATTTTTGTGGTAATTCGTAGCACATACATGCATGTTGGGGTATGGACCGTATTATGGTTATACCAAAGCAAGTAAATTTGTTCTTCAAGATGGACTTGAATAAATTCTTTATAGGGGGCTATATAATTTTCATGTCTCAATATATATGGTTCCCATTATTAACAACAACAACAATAATAATAATAATAATAATAATAATAATAATTAGAGAATATATTTTTTGAATAAACTTGAATAAAAATTGTATAATGAGTGTGGATCTTAATTTGGCTAAACTTTCATATCCTAATTGTAAAATTTTTATGCAGATATATGGATTCTAACTGGGTCTGGAGACGAACAATCAAGAATTTATGTGAAATGATATTGTCAAAGAAAGAGATCTTTTAAATTATGAACTTTTTGAATACTACTTATATGATAGTTATAGAATAGTAGAACTCTATCAATTATAAGAATAGAGGATAGTACTTCAATTCAGTAACATTTGAACCACTAAATTAAAGTACTATCTTCTATTCTTTGTTCCCTCTAAATCATATTAATTTTAATAAAAAAAATTTATTAGCTTATTTAATTTGTATATATGTATTTTAATATATATCTTTCAAGAATAACTAATTTAAAAACTTATTTTAAGTATATAGAATTGTAAAAATCATGTGAATATATGGAGGGTGTGTCTTTGGAAGTGAGTGGCGGGACCAGTGGTGGAGCTTAGTTCAGACAAGGGGTGGCCATGGCCCCCCCAAACTTTTATAAAAAACTTAGTAGTACTTTTTTAAAAGATAAAAAATAGTTCACTTGACTTAAATACTTTACTATGATTTAAAGTATCTAATAAGTTCAATAAACAACACTCTCTCTATCTTTAGGTTCAAATATAAAAAATTAGATATCTTTTATTTATTTAATTTAATATTATTTTATATTTTACTATTTATTTAATTTAATTTTTTATATGATAAAAAATAATAGAATATTCAATAAGTATTAATATTATTGTATTTGTATAAATTGATAAAAAAATTCAATAAATATTATAAATTTTAATATTTGTCCTTCTAACTTCTTCTTTATATATTTTACAAGATATATATTCAAATTTTTATATAAAATAATAATGAAAAATCAAAGAATTGATACATTTTTTAAGAGGAAAGCTAATATTTAAGAAGGAGAACATATAACTTTTACAATATCAACACATGTAGATAGTTCTTCTACTTTAATGAATCACGAAGAAAGTGAGATATAACCTTCAAAAGTTCAAAAAGTTATATCTGATGACTTTAATTTTAACTTTTTGGAACGAGATCTTGAAAAAGGGCTTTAAATTTGGCAGTATCACCCAAATCAAAGAGATGAGATTAGACAAGCTTATCTTAAATGAGGTCCACATAAAAAAATATTTTGACAATTATTTTCTATTTGGCCCCTCCAAAATTTTATTTCAAGTTCCGCTATTGGCGGGGACATTCATGAAGGGAGAAAGAGAGAGAACCTTCAGTGTTTGATGGACTCTTGGAGTAAGTAAGGACTAAGGACTTTTCTCTCTAACTTAAATCTTTTGTCAAAATAACACTACATATATATTTGGTGAAAATCTAGTCGCAATTAATTTTATATGAAGTTAATAATAAAAATTGTTAGATAATAATTTAATTAAATTTATTAAATTATTTAATAATTTTAATTATTAATTTTATATAAAATTAATTATATTTGAGTTTTTACTATTAAAAAATAAAATGACTACTTATGAGCAATTGAACATATCTTTCACACAAAAATAATAATAATCATAATATTATTAAGTAATTTAATTAAAGAATTTAATTTAAAATGGTTTTATATGTGTATTCAATTACATAACGATATATTTAAAATTGTATTAGTTCAATTTTCTCACATTAGTTAACATTAGTAAAAATTAGTGTATTTGTTTATTATATTAGAATTTGTTAAATTGTATTAGTTTAATTTTTATCATACCAGTGGCATTAGTTAGCATTAGTTCATTTATGCATCAAGTTAGCATTAGTTTACTTGTGCATCATTCATGTATTAAGTTAGCATTAATGCAAATGTGTATTATATTAAAACTAGTATTTTTATCCGTAATAACATTACGGGAATAAAATTTTTTTAAAATTATAGTTCACTTTATTCTGACAGTATAAATTATGCATGGCACAAAAGATTTATAAAATTAAACTATTTTTACAAAAAAGTTGTAAATTGACAAAAGTATCTGACTAAGAAGACCAAGATATCTGTAGATAAAAAATTAAATAATAAGATTTTTAGTTATTATTTTTATATGAAAAAGTCTAATTTTTATTAATAATTAATTTTATAAATAATAAGATTTTTAGTTATTATTTTTAGTTACTATCGATCGGATGACATATTTTGATTTGTCAAATTACTAATATAAAATATAAATTATATATAAAGTAAAAATAGTAGAGAGAAATAGAAAAATGGAGAGAGGTAGATGAGAGAATTTAGGAAGAAAATTTATTAATTTAAAAAAATATATATTTTCTCTCAATTTTAATAAGATTGTCATGTGACACATTTGATTATTAAATTAGATAGTAATATATGATACATAATATAGGTATATTTCAATTAGATAGTAATATATGATACATATAGAAGCATAATGAACTAAATTCTCAAGGACCTATTTGTCTTTCGAACTTTATTTGTAAAATAACGTCAAGGACTTATTTGTCCTTCGAATTTTATTCTCCTTCCAGCGTGGCACCGTAACGAACACATGGACACCGTTTCAGACGGAAGAATTAAATTGTCCTCCATTTATTAAAATCAATGACTTTTTTATATTTAAATTTTGTTCAGAGATGTATTTATCAAAAATTTAAAAAATCAGGCCCTTTTCCCAAATAATAATGATGTGGTGCAACGAAATAGGCAGATAAACAAAAATTTCACTACTATGGTATCAGTATAAATTATAACTTGCGTTTTACTATTTTCAATAGTTTTTTTTATTTTTTTTGTTCATCAAAATAATAAAAGGCAACTTCCATTTTATTGTTTTCGCTTTTTTAATTTTTTTTTATTTTCTTTTGGTTCAAACGCATCCTGCGTTTTATGCGTTTTACGGATGGGTAATATTTTAAGTTTTTTACCTTTTTTTTTAAACAACAAAACGTTGTATTATTTTAAATGGACACTTCATCTTTTTTATTATTTAAAATAGACTATTTATCTTTTTTATTATTTAAAATTATTCATCTTCTCTACTATTTGAAACGTTTCATTTTTAAGAGTTTAGTCCAATTTAAATTATTAATATTTTTTATTATTTTTAAAAAATATATTTAATTATTTATAAATACATATATCTCTCGTTTACAAATATATGAAAATTGAAAAAATACACTTATCTCATTTACACCGTAAACGAGATACGTGCAAACTTATTTCGTTTACACTAATGCGATGTAAATTGGTAAACACACTACCAATTATTTTTTGATAATTAAAATAATTAAATTATTTATTTAAAAAAAACCTTCTTTTTAATGTTATAATTGTTGTTGTATTTAGATAATAAAGTTGACCAAATAAGTGAATAACTATTTTAGTTGTTTTAAAAGTAAGCTAAAATTTATATCTAAATATATCTTAATGAAAAAAATCAAAATGTTGATTCAGATAGTATTTACAAGATAGACCAATTTATAATCACAAATAATTGCACAAATGTCTGAATATAAATAAATAAATAAATAAAAAGATAGACTAAGAAAAATACTAAATACTTATGGTTATTATAGTTGCATGCATTGTTTTCTTAAACTAATTAATAAGGTGATATTATTTAATTATTCTTTTTAAATCTTGATATATATAATTCTCTTAAAAAATAATACCTGTTGATTGTTAAGAAAATGTTTATGTCAAAATAGTATTTATTATATATAAAAAAAAGTTATGCATAGTAATTAAGATTGATGAAAATCTAATTTCTAAAAAAATACGATATCTATACACACAAAATTAAATGTAAAAGAATTTCATTGCCTAAATAGTTAAACATAAATTAATTATTATAATGATATTATTAATTTACAGGCCAGCATCAAGGGGATGAATGAACCCAGCAAGAACATTAGGTTCAGCAATTACAGCAAACAATTACAAAGCAATTTAAGTTTATTTGACAGCTCTAATTCTTGGTGCACTTAGTGGTGCCGTGCTTATTTTGCTAATTAAACTTCCTAATGAAGTTGAAAACCCTGAACTCTCTAGACTCCTTCAAATCCTGGTGGAAGCTTCAGAAGGTGATTATTACAATCATTGATTATTAGAATCAATCAACCACACAAGATATATATAAACTTATATGTATCATATATATAATAAATAATATATGTAAAAAAAAGTATATATTGTGGAAATTAGCAATTGAGAATAATAATAATGTTTGCTATGTGGTTCGTCCGAACACTAGGGAGGCCGAGCTTAAGTGCTTCCGAGTGAGTTGACACTAAAGAGGAAGAGCTTTACGTCGGCCGGAAGTCAAACACCGCGGCTGGAATACCTGCACAAGATACTCCGACGCTCAAGTCAGTGATGATTTTCAGTGAGTGAGTATTAAGTAAAGAGTAGAAGAACGAGAGTGATAGAACCTGAGACCTATCCGAGCATATTAGCCAGGTTTTATAGGAGTTGGTTTCTACCCGTTAGTGGATAAGTCCTAGTTTGTAGGTTGGTTATGATCTTCTGTTTTGTTGAGCACGTTTCCTATTTCTTCGGATGGGCGAAGCCGAGCTTATCTGCTCACGTGCCGAGTATTCTGGGCGGCTGGTACGGGGCCGAGCTTTATGATGCACGTGTCTTTTTATTCGAACAGGTGAGGCCGAGCTTACCTGCTCTTGTTTCGAGTTTGTTTGATGTGATGCCAGCCTCAGATATTTGCGTGCCGAGCTTTGCGGTTGACCGAGGATAAGGGTGACGTATCACAGCCCCCAAGCTTGCCTTGGTTTGGACAGAATAGAGGCGAGCTTTTTTCTCGGTAGTGTCTTATTCCTCGGTCAAGGATTTTGGTTGTACGTCCATGCCCCTCAGCCCCCAAGCTCGTCTTAGTTCATCAGGTGAATTTGAAAACGTTTTCAGCATTAAATGCTTGCTTCGTCTTTCGCGCTTTTAATGAGTGACTGATATGATTAGTGCTGCGTTTTCCAAGGCGCCCCTGGCCGTGTGATTGGTGTGGTTTTTGATCGTGGGTATTTGAGTGGCTCAGATTGGAAGGTAACGCTTCATATGTAACTCCCTCTTTTGTAAAAAGCCTGTTTGCCTTTTGATTTCTCATTGTTTCTTTTTCTTTTTTGGGGATTCTGCGATTCGGAGAGAATGAGCAAAAAAGGTGAGTGCTGATTTGCATTTTCGTTCCTTCTTCCTTTCTCATTTTTGCATGGAAGAAAAAATGGCTGATGCTGTTGGGGATGATCTCTATGGTTGGGTTGACACTAAGGTTAGGGGTTATGCTTCTCAGTTTAGTGATGGGGAGTCTGTTGAAATTTTGGGTTCTAACATTTGGGTTAGAAGTGGTAGTAAAATTAAGATAGAGATACTGCCTTGTGATTCTGATGACCGTGTCTTCCATTGTCGTAGTGACTGGGCATTTTTCTATATGTATAGTTGCTTGTTTACCGAACTAGGAGTTAGACTTCCCTTCACTGAGTTTGAATGTGGCGTTTTATACTGGTTAAATTGTGCCCCGAGTCAGCTTCATCCTAATTCATGGGGGTTCGTTAGGGCGTTCGAGATTTTGATGGAGTTTCTGGAATGTCCTCCGTCTCTTAGGCTATTCTTCTCATTGTTTCAAGCTAAGGGGTTGGTCGTGGGTTGTGGATTAACTTAAATAGTTATCCTCGTCGTGCCATCTTCGGTCTTTATAAATCTTCCTTTAAAGATTTCAAAACCATGTTCGTTAAGGTTAGGAGCGTTCCGGAGGAGTTCCCCTTCTATTTGAATGAGCATCTTGTTGAGAAACTTCCTTTGTCATGGTGTTCGGAGCCTATGCAAGTCTTGGATGTGGATGATAGGTCGGTTGATGATCAAATTTTAATGGAATTTTTGTTTGAGAAATTGGGTCCGAAAGGTTTGTTGTTTGTGTCCGAGTTGTTGAAGTGGGATGTCGATAGGCCAGCTGTTCTGAGCTATCTAGGTAATGCGGATTTTAGCTGTTTTGGTATTGTATTGTATTTGGTTTATTTTCATATTTCCTCTGTTATGTGTAGGTGACAAGGCTCCTACCATTACTACTGCTGGACTGAAGTTATTTTTTAGTCAACGAAAAAGGGTGGAGAAGGAAAGTTCGGCAACCAATGTTGAGAAGGATCCTGCATATCAGCCTGAGGGGACCTCCAAACCGAAGCGGAAGAGAGGTTATGTAAAGGAAAAGGTTACTGAAACTTTTTTGGAAAAAGGGGAGTCGTCTCAAGAATTGCAGAGAGTGGAGTCAGCCTATGAATCCCAAAAAAAGCTACATGGTTATGTGGAAGATGTTCACGCCCGGTCTCTCTGGGCTAAATTATATCCTTTTTCTGTTATGGCTGACGAGCTCTGTTGTTTTCCTGATGATTTGAAGATGATTGACAGTGTTGGTCATGTTGGTATAAGCCGTTTTCTTCAGGTGGGTTTTTGCTTGTGTTTATGATTTTTGTCTGTGTTTTACGTTGTTTTGACCCTTCTGCTTGTGTTCCAGGTAATTGGGGCTCGTATTGTTGCTGTTGGGCGGGCTCAGGAACTTGCTCTGGAGAGGGAGAGTAAAGCTGCTGTAGATGCTGTCAAGTTATCCATGGCTCTGGAGGAGAAGGAGAAGACCATTACAGAGCTGTCTTCTGAGTTGGCCGAGGAGAAACGTCTTCGGCTTTCATCTACAGAGGAGGTGAAGACTACTAAGGCTGAAAATGTTTCCTTGGGGTCAAGGGTCAAGGAGTTGCAGACCGAAGTCTATGAGGCTTTTGCACAAGGATTTGAGCGTGCCGTTTCTCAAGTGCGGGTTCTGTTTCCTGAATCGGATGTGGAAAAGCTTGATGCGACCAAGGTGGTTGTGAGTGGGCAGCTTGTTGATGATGAAGCTGTCGCTGTCAATGAGGGCGAAGGATCCAGCATTGGTGACAAGATCGAGTAGGCTCTTAGTTGGATAAGCATCATATGTAGTGTTTGTAGCTTTTTAGAACTTTCTTGTTATGTCTTTTTGGATAACTCCGGTCTTTGTTATTGGTTGTGATACTTTGGCTTCCGAGCATATGGCTCGGCTTAAGAATGACTTTATTTTGTAAAAGTTGATATTTTGGAGAAATTTATGATTATCTGTTGGAAACAATCGTATATATGTATTGAAGACGGCCGAAGCCGTTCTCTATTTAAGTGAATTTGTTTGACAATAAGAGTAGGCTCTCTGACGTAGCATTTGTGAATAGAAGCGCTTTGAGATTTGTTTTGAGTGACTTGATGATAGTGTTTGTTTGTACTTCTCCGAGTAGGGTGTTCGGCATTCGTATGTTATTTTCCGAGTATGAAGCTCGGATTAGTGTTTTTATTGGAAAAAACTTTGACTTATTTTTATGGTGGAAGTTTTTCAAGGGATATGCTCGGCTCATGATGTTAGGGTTCCGAGGATAATGCTCGTATAATTCGGAGTGTTTATTAATTGGAATGTATGATAACTGTCAGGACGAGAACTGTTATGATTGCACAGTGAGTTGTATGGGTACAATGATTTGTTGCGTCCGGCCTCGTTAAAACCCTCCCCGAGTAAAACCCATGTGTTTTGGGAAAAAACCTTCGGAGGGGAAAAAGAGTACCATCATTCGCTATTTTTACAGGCTATGTTATGACTGATATTTCCTTAGAGAGGATACGTTCCATGTTCCTGGAAGTTGCTCTCCTCTAAGGGTTTCTAATTTGTAAGCCCCCTTTCCGAGGTTTTGAAGAACTCGGAAAGGACCTTCCCAATTTGCCGCTAATTTGCCATGTGCTGGTGGTTTTCGTGCATCTTCTGTTCGTCTGAGTACAAGGTCTCCATTGTTGAAGGACCTGTGAACTACTCTTTTGTGGTGTCTTTGCTCTAGGTATCATTTTCTGGCTCGCTGCTTTATGGCGGAGATGTCTCTGTCTTCTTCCACGAGGTCCAGTTCGGCTGTCCGAGCTTGTTGATTGTTTGGTTGATTATAGAGCTCGGTCCTTAACGTTGGGACGCTGACCTCTACTGGAATGAGCGCTTCTGCGCCATATACCAATTTGAAGGGAGTTTCCCCTGTGGCAGATTGAATGCTAGTGTTGTAACTCTATAGAATTTCTGGAATGAGGTCGGCCCACTCCCCTTTAGCTTCGCCGAGCTTTTTCTTTAATCCCTGCAAGATAATTCTGTTAGCTGATTCAACTTGTCCGTTAGTCTGCGGGTGCTCTACTGAGCTGAAGTGATGTTTGATGTTAAAATTTGTCAGAAAGGTGGTGAGCTTATGGTCTGTAAATTGTCTTCCGTTATTCGAGATTATTTCTCTTGGGATACCGAATCTGCATATGATATTTTTCCATAGAAAAGATCACACTTTTCTGATGTTATGTGCGCTAGTGGTTGTGCTTCTATCCACTTAGAGAAATAATCAATTGACACTAAGAGGAACTTTACCTGGCCTGGCGCTTTCGGAAAGGGTCCGAGGATATCCAATCCCCACCTATCGAAAGGCCAGCTTACCTCTATGGTATGGAGCTCCTCGGCCGGGGTCTCTGAGAGGGTGGCGTGCTTTTGACAATTATCGCATGCTTTTACTTTATTGATGCAGTCCCGTTTTATCGTCGGCCAATAATATCCTGTTCGCAGAATCTTTGCTGCTAATGCTCGGCCGCCGATATGGTTGCCACAGACTCCTTCATGCGTTTCAGCCATAACTTCCGCGGCTTCCTCGTTGCTGATGCACCTGAGCAATGGTTGTGAGTGTCCTCGCCTGTATAGGGTGTTTCCGAGCACTGTATAGAAGCTTGCTCTTCTTCGGAAGAGCGGCAAGCTCGGCTCATCATTTGGAATGGTGCCTGTATTAATGTAATCGAAAAAAGGTGTTCACCAATCTGGGACCTGTGTAATACTCAAAATTGTATCTTGCTCAAAACTTGGTTTGTCAAGTGTTAGCTGGGACAGTGCCGATGTGTTTTTGGCTTGCCGTGTTGTGGCTAACTTAGATAACACATCGGCCCTGGTGTTTTGTTCTCGGTTTACATGGATAATATCAAATTCTTTAAATTTTGAAATTAGATCCTTTGTTATGAGCCAATATTTCTCTAACAAAGGATCTTTTACCTGAAATTCGCCCTTTATTTGATGTACCACCAAGGAAGAGTCGCAGTAGGCTGTTATTCGGGGTATTTGTAGTTGTAGGGCGAGCTTTAGCCCAGCAAGTAGGGCCTCATATTCTGCCTGATTGTTGCTTGCGTTGAAGCGGAACTGTAGTGACTGTTCGGCCACCACTTTGTCTCCTTCTTTTAGTAGTATCCCTGCCCTACTGCCTTCTTTGTTTGACGCTCCGTCCACATGGATGCTCCAACTGACCTCTATATTATGTGTGTCATTAGTCATCTCCGATATAAAGTCGGCCAGCACTTGTGACTTCAGTGTTTTCCTTGATTCGTACTGGATGTCGAACTCGGAGAGCTCGACCGACCATTTTATCAATCTGCCGGCGAGCTCGGGTCTGGTTAATATCTGCCTTAGCGGTTGGTTCGTCCGTACTATGATTGTGTGGCTCTGAAAATAGTGCCGCAGTCTTCTTGCTGTGGTGATTAGTGCTAGCGCCAGTTGTTCTATCTTCGGGTACCTTGTTTCTGTTGGTTGTAGCACCCTACTGATGAAGTATACTGGGCTTTGCTTTCTTTCTGTTTCTGTTACTAAAACCGAGCTTATAGCATGGTTAGATACTGATAGGTATAAATACAGTGGGTTACCTGTCTCTGGTCTTTGGAGGATTGGTGGTGATGTTAAGTGTTGTTTAAGTTCGGTAAAAGCATTTTCGTATTCGTCTATCCAGTTGAACTTCCTGCCTTTAGAGAATGTCTAGAAAAAGTGATAAGATCGGTTTGCCACTGCAGGTAGGAAACGTGACAGGGCAGCTATTCGTCCTGCAAGTTGCTGGACTTCCTTTACCGTTTTTGGGCTTGTCATGTTCAGCACGGCCCTGCACTTTTCTGGGTTGGCCTCGATGCCTCGAGATGTTAACATGAATCCCAGGAACTTCCCTCCTTGTACTCCGAACGCACATTTGTCTGGATTGAGTCTCATGTTATATGCTTGGAGTTGTCTGAAGATTTCTACTAGGTCGTCACAATGTGACCCCTGCATAGGTGTTTTTGCTACCATGTCATCTACGTAGACCTCCATATTGCGGCCTATCTGTTGTTGGAATACCTTGTCCATTAGCCTTTGATATGTCGCACCTGCATTCTTTAGGCCGAAGGGCATTACCTTGTAACAAAAATTCCCATGTTCTGTTATAAAAGCTGTTTTGCTTTGGTCTTCTGGGTGCATTAGAATCTGGTTATAGCCAGAGTATGCATCCATAAAACTCAAAGCTTTGAAACCAGAGGCGTTATCAACTAATTTATCAATGCAAGGCAGTGAATATGCATCTTTAGGGCAAGCTTTATTTAAGTTTGTAAAGTCGACGCACATGCGCCATTTACCTGAGCTCTTCCTTACCATTACCACGTTGGACAACCATGTGGTGAAGCAAATTTCTCTGATGAAGCCTGCATTGAGGAGCTTCTGGGTTTCTTCGAGTGCTGCTTGTTTTTTCTCTTCTCCGAGGTTCCTTTTCTTCTGTGCAACTGGTCGGATTGTTTTGTCGATTGCTAGCTTGTGGCAGATGACTTCTGGGTTGATTCCGGGCATGTCATCTGGTGTCCATGCAAAAAGGTCGGCGTTCTGACGCAGTATGTGAATGAGTTTTGCTTGGTCTGCCCCTTCTAGTGCTTCTCCAACATATGTGCATTGTTTGTCGTCTGATGTCAGTGTTACCTGTTGAAGATTGTCCATTGGTCGAGGTCTTTCGCCGAGGTCTTCCCTTGGGTCGAGATCGGCTAGTGTCGCTGTGTTGGTAGTTGTGTGGATTGATTGGACCAGTAGCCGAGCTTCCTGTTTTGTTTGTACTGGTTTTAGACCAGCGTTATAGCATTGCCGAGCTTCTTGATGGTCGGCATACACCGTAGCGATCTTGTTTTCCTGCACTGGAAACTTGACACACAGATGTAATGTGGAAACCACTGCCCTGGATATATTCAGGGCAGGTCTCCCGAGTATAATATTGTAAGGGCTGTAACAGTTTACTATTAGGTATTGAATATCAATTGACTTTGACATAGGGATTTCTCCCATTGTAGTCTTTAGCCATATGTGTCCCATGATGGAGACTCTCTCTCCGGAGAACCCAACTAGCTCTCCGGAGGAGGGTTGTATCAATTTTTCTAATAATTTCATTTTTGTAAAAGTAGAGTAAAATAAAACATCAGCACTACTACCTGGATTGAAATTACCACGGGATCGTCGAGGTTAGGGCTTGCCGATTTGAAGTATGTTTGGTTGAAGGATATTGTGACATCTGGTTCTTTGTCCTTCTTTGGTTGTATAGTTCCTTCGATTGCCAGCATTGCTCTATAGCTTCGTTTTCTGGCCGAGCTTGTTTCTCCTCCGCCTGCGAATCCCCCTGATATGTGGTTAATGACACCTCTTGGCGGATCAGGAGTCGTCCTCTCTTTTTTGTCGTCGGCGATTGCTTGTTTATGTTCTACCCTGTCCGAGTTTCCTCCTCTGCCTTTCCGGGTCTCGATGTATTTGTCCAGGAGCCCTTGGCGTGCCAGCCTTTCCAGGAGGTCCTTCGCAACGATGCAGTCATCCGTAGTGTGACCGAACTTCCGGTGGAAGGCACAATGCTTCGTCTTGTCCACGAACCGTTGATCATGGTAGTTCCCTGCTCGGGCTGGTGGCTTTATGATTTTGGCGTTGAGGATTTCTCTGATGATGTTCTCTCTTCTGGTGTTGAATCTGGTGTATGTGTTGTACTTTGACGCGGGCTTAGAAGGTTTCTTAGTGTCCCTGTTGCCTGGCGATCTGAAAGTCCTTTCCTCATCTCTCCGATGTGGTTGTTTGTCCGACTTTTGGGCTTCTCGGAGTTCTTCGATCTCCATTTGACCTGCCGCCCTTTCTCGGAATTCCTCTAGCGTCTTCGGCTTTGTTATGGCAATGGTCTCCCGAAATTTGCCAGGCCTAAGGCCGGCTTTGAGAGCGTGCAGGTGAACGGCCGGGTCCAAGTCTTGGATCTCCATAGTGGCGTCAGCGAATTTGGTCATGTAGTCTTTCAGGCTCTCGTGCTGGCCTTGTTTGATGGTGCCGAGATAGTCCGAGCCATGTACGTAGATTCTTGAGGCAGCAAAATAATCAATGAATGATCTGGCGAGGTCTTCAAAGGAGGAAATCGAACCTGCAGAAAGTTTGGAAAACCAAAGTAGCGCAGCACCATCCAGGTATATGGGGAATGCTCGGCATAGAATGGGCTCATTGTTAGGGCCGTTGAAAAACATCATTGATTGGAACTTCTTCACATGGGCCCGAGGGTCGCCGAACCCCTTGTATGGTTCTAGCGCGATGGGCAGCGTGAAGTTTTTCGGCATCTGGTAGTTTGTGATCTCCTCGGAGAAAGAGTTGTCAAGGGTGAGCTTCTCCTTTGGCGGGACGATGTTTAAAGGGTCCGCCGCACTTTGAGCCGAGCCTTTGGAGTTCTCTCCATTGTTCTGTGTTGAGAGCTCGGCTATTCTGCGTACCTCCGCCTGAAGCTCAGCGATTTGAGCCAGGAGGTCGTCCTGTGAGAGTTGTGGATTTTCCTTGTCAGCCATGTCCGAGGATCGGGAATCCTGCAAAATAAAGTAGAAGACTAAACGAAGGAAAAAAATGGGGTTAGATGTACTCCGGGCCCCACGGTGGGCGCCAAGTGGTTCGTCCGAACACTAGGGAGGCCGAGCTTAAGTGCTTCCGAGTGAGTTGACACCAAAGAGGAAGAGCTTTACGTCGGCCGGAAGTCAAACACCGCGGCGGGAATACCTGCACAAGATACTCCGACGCTCAAGTCAGTGATGATTCTCAGTGAGTGAGTATTAAGTAAAGAGTAGAAGAACGAGAGTGATAGAACCTGAGACCTATCCGAGCATATTAGCCAAGTTTTATAGGAGTTGGTTTCTACCCGTTAGTGGATAAGTCCTAGTTTGTAGGTTGGTTATGATCTTCTGTTTTGTTGAGCACGTTTCCTATTTCTTCGGATGGGCGAAGCCGAGCTTATCTGCTCACGTGCCGAGTATTCTGGGTGGCTGGTACGGGGCCGAGCTTTATGATGCATGTGTCTTTTTATTCAAACAGGTGAGGCCGAGCTTACCTGCTCTTGTTTCGAGTTTGTTTGATGTGATGCCAGCCTCAGATATTTGCGTGCCGAGCTTTGCGGTTGACCGAGGATAAAGGTGACGTATCACTATGTATGCATATATATTATATATTGGAATGTAATGGTGTTTAGATATATATTGATAGGATTGGTTGGGTGAATATATCCAAGAAAAAAAGTGAGTATAAATTTGGCTCTCTATTGGTTAAGTTTTGATTAAACAAAGAATTTTAATTAGGATGGACAGTGGATTTATACTTTTTTTTCCCTTAATTTTTTTAGTAAACATGTAATCTTTTACATATTTTATTTATAATTTTTTTGCTCAATTTTTGTGGTTTTTTTAATCAGGTCTTTTTAATTTTGAGTAATTTTTTGAAATAATTACGTTATCATGTAATCATTTAATGTTTTTTAACGATGAACATTCATGTATAGTTATTTTTATATAAAGTTAAAAGTTAAAAATGATTAAAAAATAATTTATCTAAATATATCAAATCATTTAATCATTTTTAACTAATAAACATAAAGATAATTATATATGAATTTCTACCATTTTTAATATGTCAAATTTTTTATTCACTCTTTCTAAAATTACTCTCTTAATATAGAATAGTTGCTCGAAATTTCATATATTACCAATTTATCATATACATTCGTTTTTTTATATATATAAGTAATAATGAATGATAATATTTGAATCTTATTTAAAAACGATAGTCAAGTTTAATACTCAATATAATTTGGCCTTAAATATAATTGCTTTGAATAATGAACAAAACAATTACTACTTACAAATTACAATCCCAAAAAAGAAGACTAGCATGACTTATTGCACTTGGGAAAAAAAAAAAAAAGAAACAAAAGGAACAATAATAAAGACAAAGAGAAGAACACAAAAAATGATTAGTAAGTTAAGTTATGAGTGAAGTGATGAGTATTATTATATCTATTCTAGGGCCTCAAGTTAAGATAGTTTATGGTGCTTTATTTCTAATTCATTTCGAAGGGTCTCTTTCTATCGTGCACTTGAGGCCCTTAACTCAAGTACTCGATAGAAAGAGACTCTTCAAAATGAATTAGAAATAAAGCAGCATAAAATTAACTTTTTTTTCAAAGGCCTTTAGTCAGAGACACGATCTTTCTGAAATCAATGTGACTGCTTAATTTATCCTATTTTTTTTTTCTTTACTTTTTTTATTAATACCAATATACCATAAAAAATTAACGTGGCATAGAAGAGATATTTATTTAGGAATGAAAACAGGTCAGACTAGATCAATTTTTATTTTTAATAGATCTAATTTGTCATATAATTAATTGGTTTGAATTTGATCTGTAGTAGTCACTACTACATAATTAACTTTTCTTAACATTTAAAAAATGTTACAAAATCATATTAAAATGTTATTAATGAATATTAGTAATATTTTAACAAATATTAAATATATCTTATATTACTAAAAAATTTTATTAACATTTTTTTTAAATTTAATAATATTTAATAAAAATATTATAAAAAAATATTCTATAATAATATTATAAAAAATATTACAATAGACATATTTTTTATAAAATGAGCAATACAAAAAAATTGATGCGAAGAGCCATGTGATCAAAATAGTTGTCTTGTTTCCACATCAATCTCTTTGTGTTGCTCATTTTGCATGAAAGATTAATAAAGTATGACAATGTGGGAATAGAATAGGATGTAATGTGCTAGAGTTATTGGTTGTATTATTTGCCTCGGATACGATTCATTTTGTTCTACATTATTTTGGTTTTTCTTTCTTAGCCATAAACATTATTATTAAATGTGGGTAAACATTAATCTGTTGTTAATGTGTTTCTTCTGCAAAATCTATAAAAGGGAGTGCTATATTAATTGTTATGTAAGGAAGTTGTATATCTTCTGAAACACGAGGAATTTTGGAAAAAAAAGTCCTCTAAAGTGATAATATTAGTAAAATAGTAATATAATACTTTAATTATTTTTAAATTTATAATATTTATTATTTATGAATTTCATTATTTTAATCCAATAGTGATTAATAATGTATTTTTTTTTAAAGTGACAATATAACTTATTTAGAGGAGTCGAATCCAAGAATCTCAATTAGATTTTCCCAAGTTTGAGATAATTAATAATTCTCATGAAAAACACATTAATCACATATTTTGATTTCATTAAGCTAGATAGTTGCAATCATAGATAATAGGTTTAATTATTCTGTTGTTCTTTATAGTTTTGTAAAATTTTTAATTAGGTCTTTATACTTTTTTCTTTTAATTGCGTTGCAGCACTAATTTTTTTTTTTAATTAGGACCCTAATTAGCTTAATTTTATAGGGAATCAACTAAAAAAAGAAAAATTTGGTGTAGGAATCCAAATAAAAGAAAAAAAAAATGTAGGGACTTAATTAAAAAAATTTAGTATAAAGACTCAATTAAATAAAAAAATATAAAAATTTAATTAAAAATTTTGTAAAACTATAAAGATTAATAAAATAATTAAACATAAATAATAATATACTAATATAGTAGCCTATGCATGGTGTCATACCACTCCTTTTAATTTGATAATATTGTTAAGGAAATTATATGGTACAGATCTAAATCTGTACAGATTTAAAGATTTGTTTCCTTAAACCACACTTTCTAAAGCCACACTTTTCATTTAAAACCGTAGCTCTTCACAAAGAAAAAACGTCACCTAATGGAAAAAAGTAAATTAGAAGATTTAAGAGAAGAAATAATTAAGTTATCGAAATTAATAGATCAAAAATTAATGATTTTAACTAATGTTAACTGTAATGACACCGAATTCTTAAAATCAATACAAAATGATTTTTCTCAAAATCTTTATTTTACTATAAGTTTTATTGAAGGACTTCAAAAACCTGAAAAAACTTATTTTTCACACGGAATTTCTAAGAAATGTTACCATGGAAATGATTTCCCACATCTTTATCATACTTTTAACCCACAATTAAATTCTACAGTAGATATGCTTGAAGAAATATTAGTATCTATAAAATTTCAAAGAAATAAGGAAAAAGAAAATCCCAAAGAAGAAAAATTTCAAAATATAATCAACATAACAGATTTAAAAGTAAAACCACCACTAAAATTATGAATATTGAAGAAAAATTAGAAGAAGTTACAATGCTTTTTAAACAATTAAAAATGGCTCAAGAAAATAATATTATGGAACAGGGATTTCAGATAGAAGAAGAATTAGTAAATTCTGAAAATATAGAAAATGAAGAACACATCCTAGATTATTCAAGTGACGAAGAACCAGTAATTCCAATACAAGTAAAAAATGAAGCTGGAACATCTAGGGATAATCAATCTCAATTTAAATGGGAAACAGGTTTTGATAATTATGCTTTTAAAAAAGGATTTATAAATAAAGATTCAAAATATACAAAAACACCATCAAAATACGTTCCTAAAATTCAGGAAATGGAAGGAGAAAGAATGCTCGATTTAGACTGTAAAAAGAATGAAAAAGAAATTTTCGAAAACTGGTTGAATTCCTTCTTATTAGAAGCCTTTACTAATCCAAAACTTAACGAATTATCTGGAAGAGATATTTGGAATTACATAGGATTTCATACTAAAGGAGCTATAAGAGATTATATGACATCAATAGAAAACCAAATAATAGAAGAATTAGCAACAAAAACAACAGCTTATGATAAGATATTATATATAATGATGATTCTATATAAAGAATTTTTTGGAAAAAATATTATAGATCATAAACAAGAAGTCTATAATAAAGAATATCAAGAAGCAAAAAATCATCTAGCTAACATTCAGATATATGATCTATGTAATGTGGAGTCTTATATATGTGAATATAGAATACATTATTACAAATTAAAAGAAGAAGATAAAAATCATTATCTTAGTATGTATATAACAAAACTTCCATATCCTGCTAATGAATTTATTATGGGAAGATTTATAAGAGAAATAAATAGAGGAACAATTGAAAATAATTTTGGCGGAGCAACCTCTGCAATAAGAGAGGAAATAAAAGAATGTTGTATGCAAGAAGCAACTCAAAAAAGATTTGCAAATATAATTAGAATTTGCTGTCAGGATAATGAAGAGATACCTCAAAAATATGGTCTTAATAAAAATTTTCAAAAGAAAAAGAAAATATCAATTTAGAAAAAGAAAATATTATCCAAATTGGAGAAAAAAGAGGTATTTTAGAAAAAGAAATAACAATAAAAACAAAAGACAAAAAAGTGATTATTGCCCAAATAAAAAAGAAAATTGTAAGTGTTGGTATTGCCAAGAAGAAGGTCACTATGCAAATGAATGTCCGAAAAAGAAGGATAAAAAGGATCTTACTAAACAAATAGAAATTGCTAAGTCCTGTTTTATGGAACCATTAGAAGAATCTGATGATAACTTAGACTATATTTTTGAATATGTCTCGGAAACAGACTCAGAGACTGAGTAATAATGCTACATTTATTACTATAAAAACAACAGAAAAGTTTATAAATGCTTTCATAGATTCTGGAGCAACGCAATGCTTTGCTAGTTCAAACATAAAACTTGATTGGAAAAAATTAAAGAAACCATTAAGAGTTAGAATAGCTGACAAATCAATACATAAAATTAACCAAAAAGCAGAGATGGTTGAAATTTTTATTCAAAATTATAGGTTCATTGTTCCATCTATATATATGTTAGACTCTAGAATGGATTTTATCATAGGAAATAATTTTTTAAAGCTATATCATCCATTCATTCAAGAATTAACATATATAGTTTTAAAAGCACCACACGATTCTTCAATAAATCAAAAATCAAAACGTATAAAAATACCAACTACCACTATAGATAAGATCTTAAAATTTAAAATATTTTCTATATTAGAGACATGTTATTTAAATCTATACTTTCAGATAAATATCCCAAAAAATAGTCTTGAAATAAAGATAGAAGAACTTTTGGATGAAATTTGTGCTGAAAATCCTTTAGATGTTAAAAATACAAATAATGAATTAGTAAGTATTAAATTAAAAGATCCTACAAAAGAGATAAATGTTCCAAATAAAATTCCTTATTCCGCAAGAGATAGAGAAGAGTTTTCATTAGAATGTAGAGATCTTTTGGAAAAAGGAATTATAAGATTAAGTAAAAGTCCTCATGCGGCTCCAGCCTTTTATGTCGAAAATAATAATGAAATTAAAAGGGGAAAACGAAGAATGGTTATTAACTATAAGAAGATGAATGAAGCAACTATTGGTGATGCTCATAAACTTCCAAGAAAAGATTCTATTTTAGAAAAAATCAAAGGAGCAACTTGGTTTTCATCTCTTGATGCAAAATCAGGATATTGGCAGCTTCGTTTAGACGAAGAAACAAAGAAATTAACTGCTTTTACTTGCCCAACAAAAGAATCAACAAGTGTGTTACTCTATGAATGGAATGTATTACCATTCGAATTAAAACAAGCCCCAGGTATTTACCAAAGATTTATGGAAGAAAATCTAAAAGAGTTAAATGAATTTGTTTTAGTGTATATTGATGATATACTAATTTTTACAAAACAGGATAGAGAAGATCATCTTCAAAAATTATTAATAGTTTTAGAAAGATGTAAAGAAAAAGGATTAGTTCTTAGCAAAAAGAAAGCAAGAATAGCAAAACAAGAAATAGAGTTTCTTGGATTAATTCTATCTACTCAAGGAAAGCTAAAACTTCAACCAAATGTCCTAGAAAAGGTAAATTTATTTCCTAATAAAATAGAAGATAGAAAACAATTACAAAGATTTTTAGGATGTATAAATTATATTTCAGATCAAGGATTTTTAAAGAATATAACAGAATACACTAAAAGCTTATTTCCAAAAATAAGTACTAAAAAAGAATGGAAATGGGATGAAAAAGATAGTATGCAAATTCAAAGGATTAAAGAATTATGTGAAAAACTTCCAGAACTTTATATTCCAGAAGAAAATGACTACTTAATAGTAGAAACAGATGCTTCAGACATAACCTGGTCAGGATGTCTAAAAGCTAAGAAAGCTATAAAAAGTTTGGAACAAGGAAAAGAATCACTAGATTCTAAAGATTCCCTAAAGGAATTACTTTGCAGGTATATTTCAGGGACTTTTACTCCAACAGAACAGAGATATACGACTCATGAAAAGGAAACTCTAGCAGCAATTAAATCTCTTAAGAAATGGAAAATTGATTTACTACCAAGAGAATTTACATTAAGGACAGATTCAAGCTACCTAACAGGTTTCATACGATATAATTTAAAAGTTGATTATAATCATGGACGATTGGTAAGATGGCAATTATTTTTGTTACAATATCCAATAAAAATTGAATATATTAAGGGTGACAAAAATGTTATTGCAGATACATTAACAAGAGAATGGAGTTCGTCTACAACGCATTAGATCAAGAAATTCAGAAATACGAACAAGAACTCGAAAAATGCAAGCATTGTCAGCAAATAAGGACACAGATCCAATCCCTCAAAAAGGCCATCGAAGCAATGAAATCAACACAACAACCAAAACCATCAGAGCTCAGCCAGCTAAGCGTGGTGGACAAATCAGGTGAAGAAAAAATTCCAGAAAATAAAACAATTGCTGAAATTATCAAAAAATCCACCCAAGATAAAAAATATTATGTAATTTATAATGGCCCCATGAAAGGAGTTTATGATGCCTGGGAAAAAGCAGCACCATTTACACATCAATCAAGGATAATTCATAAAGGAGGGTTTTTAACACTGGAAGAAGCAAAGGAATCTTTCAGGGAATATGAAGCTCTTCATTCAGAGCAAACCCTAAAAAGAGCAGATAAAGCTCCAATTCAAACCCAGAGAACAGGGATAATAAGAAACATTCCTACAAGGGCTGAAATCAAAGAAAAGAAAAGGGTCTGTAGATCAAATCTCAGGGAAACCCTTAATATAGTCCTAAACTGGACTGAAGAAAAAAGAGCAATTTTGGGATATTATCCTATTGCCAAAGAACAGCTAACAAAGCTGGTTATATTTCCAGATGCATCCCCATCGGACACCTATCAGTTTTTCCAGTATGGATTAATTGATACAATTTTAATTTTTAATGATCTAAAAATTATTAGTGAGTTTCCTGCAGGATTCGTTGATGCAGTAAAGAGATTTAAAAATATGATTGACAACGTAAATCCAAGGGATATATCCCTAAAATTTACGAACAGTCAACCTATTTTTAATGAAGAAGAAGAATGCTTGGTTCCAGCACACCAAGTAATATTCATGTCCGTCTTCCCAGGAAATTTTCAACCAATTGATCAAGTTCAAGATTTAACAATCTACAGTCATGAAGGAAGGCTAGCCAGCACACTAGCAAGGGTCTTCGAAAGAACTCAAAAGATAACAAGGGAATCTCACACAAGAATTAATTATAAAAGCAGAAATACTTTGCTTGTGTCTAGTAAAAGGAATGAAATTGAAGAAAGAGAGATGAGACTCTTAGTGGAATTTGAATCAGCATTCTACAGCTTATCTGGACTCTTAGAAAAGCTCCCTGAAGGGATAAAAAGGAATCTCTGCTATTTGATAAAAGACAGAGAAGACCACAAGTGCCAGCTATGCGTCTCAGAGTTATCTGAAGAAAGCAATAATAAAACGGAATCAACCCACATGATAAAGGAAGAAGACAACGCATCTGAAGGTCACATAATGAAAGAGGAAGACAGCACATCTGAAGCATCTCTCAACATTATTGCATAATGACGTAAGCGCTTAGGTCATAGAGCACCAACAATGTAGCTGGTGCAAGATAATAAACAATGACGTAAGCAATGACGTCATAAGAAGGGTAAGGATGGGAATTGTCCATCAGACCCAACCATTATAAATAGGTTGCTTAGGCAATTGTAGAAGGCATCAGAAAATAGAAAGCAGGAGGCTAAGAGTACTCATATGCTAGGAGAGCAAGGAGGAAGCAGCCGAGGCGATTCTATAGTCTGAGGAAGAATCCCCTTAGGGAAAAATAGTTCTAAACTCCCCTCTGGAGTTAGTATATACAATCTCCCCTCTGGAGATAAAAACCTCTTATGTAAAATATACTGAATAAAGGAAGTTTTTCTCCAGAAAGGTACATCTTCATTCTAGTCTTTCAGTTATGAATTATTTAGAAAGTTTAGAATTAACAGAAGAATCTGATTATTATAGATTAACTGCTTTATTAGATAATGAAAAGCAAGCTGTTCTAAAAACAGAATTAAATCTCAAATCAAATGAAAATTTTAATAAACAAAATCTTTTAAAAGAAGTTTTTAACAGAAAAAATATAATATACTATGGAAAAATTCAACTTGAAGCTCCTATAAAAATAAAATCTGCCAATGGAGAACTTGAAATAGCTTTGATAAATAATGAAGAATTGAGTAAACAGATTGAGAAAATTAAAGATCAACAAAAAAGATCTAAAATTGGATGGATTCATATTAGTACTATACAAGTTTTAATTAAATCTACATATATGAAAGGAATTAATTCACCAATAAGTTTAGCAATCTGTGACAAAAGAATTACTGATGACCCAATAGATCAAATAATTGGAATTGTTCATGGAAATTTGGCAAACGTAAATGTTAAATTTAATGCCCATCTTGGATATGCTATACCTTTATCAACTGAAAATCTTGGAAGATCTGTAAGTTTGGCTTATAAATTTCATAGAAAGAATCTAATGGAACAAGATGATGAACCATTTTCAATTACATATGCAATAAATTATGCTTTAACAAATAGCCATCATAGTATAATATTTAAAAACAGAGAAAGAATTTATGTCGATGAATTATTTCAGAAAATTGTAAAAACAGAAATACCAAAAATTCAGTTCTATTACTAAAAGAACCATCAGGAAAATTGGTTTCATCAAATTTTCAAATAAGAGAATCTAAAATTAATAGTCCTTTAAGTTTATCTAAGTTAAAGATTAAAGAAGAAAATTCTGAAATAAAAGAACTAACAAAAAAGGTCGAAAAATTAAATGAAACCCTAAATACTAAATTATGACAATAAATAAAGAAGAAATATATGTAACTTATCAAGATAAGAAACAAGAGCTCTTTGAAAGAGAAAATCGTTTGAATTATTTGCAATTTTCTGAAATAAATCAAAGAGCATTTGAAGCTCTAAAAACAATCTATGAAAAGTTAAAAAAAGAAGTTGAAGAGTTAGAAAAATTAATAGAATCTCTAGAAAATAGTGATGAAGCGATGATAGAATTTGCAGAAATTCTAAAATAAATAATGAAGCATGCAAAGATTGAAAGACCAGAAAATAAAATAAAAAGAAAAAGAGCGAAAAATCTAAAAAGTAAAATAAAGGAGTATAAAAGGGAATTGAATAATCTTCAGATCGAAATTGATGACCTCATAATAAAAAGGATAGAAATAAGAATAAATATAAACAAGTTGGAGTTAAACTTAAAAAATTTATAAATGCCTGGAAAACCATATTATGACTTAAAAGAATTAAAGCTGTTAAAAGAAAAAATGGAAAATGAGGTTGAAAAATTAAAAAGATATTTAGAAACAACAGAAAGTATAGAAATAAAAGAAGTTGTTGAAGATTTGAGAAAATATATTCAAGAAAAAGACAAACAAATAAAAAATTTTATAAACAATAAACCATGCAAAAAAGACTATTATAAACTAAAACAAGATTGAAAAACTATAAAAATCAGAATTATAAAAGTAACATTTTCAATTCTATACAAATTATAAACTTATTCGAAGTAAAAGTAAAAATTGGTATCAGAGCCAAGTTAACGATTAAGGGTAACACTTTCTCTTTAAGCAACACTTTTAGTGATACGCTTTTAAACCAAATAAAAACAAAAATCTGTAAATCTGTACCAAAATGCATCTGTACACTAGATGGACCCATATTGTTATTGTGTTATGAATTATGATATATGAATTAGCAGCTTTTTGAAAAAAAGACACAACTTTCTTTCCACCCCCTCAATTTATTAATGAGAGATATTTATATTCTCGCTAAGCTACCAAAAACACAGATGGGAGGGAAGGATTATGTGATGCACGAGTATACCGTGGACACACGTCAACGATGCATGCCCCACCATTTCGCGATCAACGTCCCTAAAGCACAGTGTATATTCAATCCAACGGTTTAAACGGATTCTTCTTTACTGTATAGTGTAGAGTAGCGTATTTGTTTCATGTGTACACCATGACCCATGATTTAGCATCACACTGGGACAGGTTTTTAGTGGGACGAGTTCTTGAGCGGAGCAAAACAGAATCGGGTTTAGATGCTATCCGTCTTTACTCATCCTAGTATATATATATATACACCATGACCCATGATTCAGCATCACACTGGGATAGGTTTTTAGTGGGACGAATTCTTGAGCGGAGTGAAACAGGACCGGGTTTAGATGCTATCCGTCTTTACTCATCCTAGTGTATATATATATATATATATATATATATATATATATATATATATATATATATATATATATATATATATATATATATATATATATATATATTTGAAAACAAAAGAGCTCAACATAGTAGAGTGAAGCAAACAGAAAAAGATATCTAAAACAGACAAGCCACTCTAGAAAGTAACACAAAACAAAAAACTCCCCCTGTCCTTTCCGGCATAGCCATCAACAACATGAAGAGAGTGTACTCCTCCACTCGTCGCAGTTAAACATGGACATATTGATGATTTTCTCAACACCTCTGCTTTTATTCTGAAATATCCTCCTATCCTTTCCATCCAAATGTTCCAAATGATCGCACAAAAGCACCTTAACCGCTGCTTCCAGTCCTCCTTCTTGCGCGGCTCTTTTGTCCAACTTAAAAAATGGTCCTTCATAACTTCCGGAAGAGACCATAGTCGGCCAAACACAGATATCCAAGCACTCCATACCTGCCAAGCAAAATCGCAGCCAAGAAACAAGTGGTGGACCTGCTCAACATCCTTGTTACATAGAACACAACTCTTATCATCCTGATTGAGTATCCCAAGCCGGCTTAGCCTCTCCTTGGTATTCACCCTGCCTGTCAAGACAAACCAAGTGAACAGCTCCACTCTTGATGGGACTAAACCTTTCCAATGGTGTTAGTGAAGCTGTAACTGGTGATATCCTCTGATAGAATTCCTTCTTGTACCACCTGCACAAAAAAGTTAGTCGAAAAAATACAAAGTCTATCATATTTCCACACCACTCTATCCTCTCTATTAGATACTAGTCTTACAGGTCTCAAAGCCTCATGTAACTGACTCAGAAGATCCAACTCCCACTGAAACAGCTCCCGCCTCCATAGAAAGTTCCAAACCCACTCTAACCCATCCCAAAACTCACAATCTCCAATAACCGAACCACACTGGTTTGAAACAGAGAAGAGCCTGGGGAACCGATCTTTCAGAGCTCCACCATGTAACCATACATCCTCCCAAAACCTAGTCCGACGACCCTCACCAATCTCCATGGACAAACTTGTAATCATCTTATCTCTTATATTTTGCTCCTTTATCTGTTGTTGGCATATATCTCCTTCCAAGGTCCTCCTTTAGTAGGTAATACTTGAGCGGACAATAATTCATTCGCCTTCAGATTATTACAAGAACAGACCACCTTTTTTCACAGTGGGCACTCTTCCTTCGCGAATTGCCACCACCACTTAAACAACAGGGCGGTGTTCCGAAGCATAGCGTCTCCAACTCCCAACCCTCCTAGCCTCTTTGGAGCCTGCACCAATTCCCATCTTACCAGAGCCATCCCATTCCTCCCATCCTCCTTGCTCCATAGGAATCTTCTCTGTAAGGAAATCAACTTCTCAGCAACAGCCTTCGGCATCTTATACAAGCTCAGATAATACACCGGCAGGCTATTTAGAACTGATTTGATAAGCACCAACTTCTCAGCTTTGTTAAGCACCTTAGCTTTCCAAAGGCTTAGTTTCTCCTCTACCTTGTCGATTATAGGCTTCCAAGTCTTTACTAGCCTTGGGTTTGCTCCTAAGGGGACCCCAAGGTATCTAACTGGGAGAGTACCTGACTTACAACCCCACAAGCTACACATACGTTGAACCCATTGCTCATCACAATTGATTGGAGTCAGACTGGACTTATCAAAATTAATACTGAGCCCGGACATCAACTCAAACCATCGTAGCAGCCGCTTGTAGTTCTTCATGGTCTCATCTTCCGGCGGGCAAAACAGGATAGTGTCATCCGCAAACTGAAGGTGTGAAAGCTCCACCCTGTCTCTACCAACCATCAATGGAGAGATACGCCTGTTCCTGACTACCTCCCCAACCATCCTATGCAGGACATCCACAACCAGCACAAACAAGAAAGGAAAGAGGGGGTCTCCTTGTCTCAAACCCCTTCCCATTTTGAATGGTATAAACGGCGAGCCATTTATCAAGACTGACATAGAAGCTGTGGTTACACACTCCATAACCCATGTCCTCCACCTGCATCCAAACCCCATGTTTTCTAACACAATATCCACAAAGCTCCACTTGACTCAGTCGTAAGATTTTTGGAAATCCAGCTTGATTATGGCTGCCTCCTTATTCCTCCTTTTAAGCCAGTGAACCATTTCGCACGCTATTAGAGCCCCATTATGAATCTTTCTGCCCTTTACAAAAGCACTCTGAGTCTCCCCTACTAACCTCGGCATTACTGATCTCATCCTCCTAACTAACACCTTCGAGATAACCTTGTACACACACCCAACCATACTAATGGGTCTCAGGTCTTTAATCTCCTTCGCACCAATAAACTTAGGTGCCAATGCTACCCAAGTTATATTTGACTCCGCCAGTAACCTAGACGTCTGAAAGAATCCCATTACCGCTGTCGTAAAGTCAGACCCAATCTCATTCCAACATCTCTTAATAAAATTCATGTTGTATCCATCACAACCTGGCGCCTTAGAAGACTCACAATCCCATACCGCCGCTCTAATCTCTTCGGTCGAAGGCAATGTCTCCAAGGTTACAGAGTCTACCTCCTCTATCCTCTCTACTGGACCATCTCTGAACCCCAACACCGTAGAATCTTCCTGATAATAAAGTTCTTTGTAAAACTCTCTAATAGCTATTTTTATTCTCATTTGGTTCCTTACCAGTCTGCCATTAACGACCAAAGAATCAATCCTGTTATTTCTTCTTCTTGCCGACGTCATATTGTGGAAATACCTTTTGTTCTTGTCCATATCCTTCGCATGCCGAGACCGAGACATCTGCTTCCAGTGAATTTCATTCCTCACATACCACCTCTCATAGCAAGTAATTCACTACAAGAAACATCGTTAAAATCGACGGCCAAATCGACGGCTAGGCCGTCGATAATATTAAAAATCGACGGCAAAATAGACGGCAAAGATGGTCGCTATTAAGTTTGTCGATTTTTTAAAATTCTAATAAAATCGACGGCTTGTCCAGCCGTCGATAATAATTTAATAAAATTGACAACATTTCCGTCTATAATATGAGTTTGGAAATTTTACCTTCTTACTAAAATCGACAACGTTTCTGTCGATATTTGATTCATAGGAAAGTTATAACTAGCGCTTTTCTCTTAGCCTCCATAGTTCCATCATACACTCCATTACCTACCAAATCATCCACCTTCTTGATTTCTTCCTCCAGCTTCAGAATCTTGTTGTTCATCTTCCCAAAATTGACCTTATGCCATCTCCCCAAAGGACCCGTCAACGCCTTCAATTTATCTGTGAACTGCATCTCCCCTAAACATCTCCATTCCTCCTTGACCATTCTAAGAAAACCTTCGTGTGTAAATCATGAATCAAGGCTACGGAAAGGCCTAGGACCTCGACGCATCGTTTTATCTTCCACTATTATAGGGCAGTGATCTGACAAACCCCTTGGACCGCCCCTTAACCGAGTCTCAGGAAACTCTTCTAGCCATTCCACACTCACCATAGCTCTATTTATATGACTGCATGATCGGCCACAAAACCAAGTATACTTGCGATCAGTGAGTGGCAGATCCACTAGGTGCATATCCTGTATCCAAATCTTGAACTCTTCCGTAGCCAGATATAGACTAGTAGCATCTTTTCGTTCTTCCACATTCACAATTTTATTAAAGTCTCCTATAAAACAGGAAGGAACCTGACATAAGCCAGCTATGTAGTTCAACTCCTCCCACACATGACTCTTCTTCTCTCTACTATATAATTTAATATATAATATGTGTAATATATATAAAATAATTAGTAAAATGATTGATAATATTGTATCATATTAAAAATTTTACTTTAATTTATGTTATATATGTGATGATGGTTATATAAATTTTGAAATTTAATTTTATTTATTAGATTTTAATAATTATAGGGGCGGGTAGGGGCAGAGCGGTACCCGCAGGAACAGGTTAGGATTTAACTTTTTACTACCCACGAATAAGAGCGGGATAAATTTTATGTGAGTTATTGTAGGGCGGGACAAGATCGGATAGAGAAAAAACCCGCCCCTACCCACTCCGTTGCCACTCCTACCAATATGATGTCAACATAATGGTTATCCTATCCCATGTTGCATTATTAATTTTTTACAGTTATATTTTTTTATCATTATATTTTTTTTTCTAAACTTTGAACGAAGAAAAATGATAATAAATTAAATGTTTCATAAATTATTCTATCTAATTTATTATCAAATAAATATAAAATTTTCATTTTATTTTTATCATTTATCTTATATAAAATAATTTTGAATTTCACTTTACTAGTATCAAAATTTAATTAATGACAATAACTTTAGACTTTAGAATTTTTATCAAAGAATAAAAGTAATTAATGACAATAATTTTAGACTTTAGAATTTTTATCAAAGAATAAAAGTCATTTCAATTTAAAATGCCTATACATTAAATATGCTGGTTCTCTATTATATGTCAACAATTAGCAATAATAACACTAGATTTTAAATCATCGAAAATAATTAAATTGTTGATTAATTACTCTTGTGAAAAACTAAATACTAAAAGTAGTTAGGTAGAATAGGTAGATTATCATACAAGAATTAATTCATACATATATTATATATATATATATATATATATGGTTTGTTTATTTATCAATTTAGTTATATAAAAAATAATATACAAAAATGTTTATTTGAAGAGTGAAGTTAAATAAAAAATAAAGATTAATCTATAAGATGTTTTTTCTCGTTATAATTAATAATGGCCACTATTTCAGTTTCTAGGTACATCAATTTGGATATTTGCTAGACATTTACTGTTGCGATTATTATGATCTATCATTTTATTATAAACTTTTTTAAATACCTATATAATAGTTATAGAATAGTAGAGCTTTATTAAATTATAGAAATAAAATTATATTGTGTTACTAATGTCCAGCGAATTATTCTATAGAAGTGGCTACCACTTTTTAATAAATAATCTAAACTTATTTATGCTATTTATAGTCTTAAATTAATTTGTTAAGTAGCTCAAGGCTTTAGCTTTGTCACCTTAGCAAGGAACCTATAATAACCAAGCATGCAAGTGCTAACAATATCTAACATGCATTACGTTTCAAAACAATGCTGGTTATCACTTTTCTCCTCTTGTTCCTTCACTGGTTCCACACCCTCCTTTATGCAAAAATTTATCATCTTAAATTCAAGAAAGGAAATAACAATAGGCCCAAAATTTCTTATTGGAGACAACATACCCTTCTAATGGCTCAGTCAAAACTTCTATTTTGTAAGTAGAGAGTCTCAATAAAATAAAATAATAATAGATTGGTATTTAAATTAAAAAAAAATACCTCCTTAATGAGCTGCTCAATTTCCTTCCCCTTCTTTGACCTTCCATCCCTTCACTTTCTTTCTCAAAATTCCAAAATCTTTCCATCAAACAAATTTCATTCATTATATGCTATTGAAATATATACTATTTGAGAATTATCAAACAAAATATACCTAAAGTTTATAACAATTGCTTGAATAAATGCTAAATAGCTGAAGGAACTGAATATTATTGGCAATAAGATAAAAGGAATACGTAAACCTAAACCATAACATCTATATCCCTAACGCTACTAACTATTAACATAACTGAAAAAAAAAAAGGCCTAACTATGAGATATCCTTAAATTTGAGTCTTTCAGCACCCTTCTTGTAAATGCTATTTGAATCAACATTTTGATTTTTCTCATTAAGATATGCTAAATATAAATTTTAGCTTATTTTTAAAACAACTAAAATGGTTATTTGGTCAACTTTATCATATAAATACAATAACAATTATAGCATTAAAAAGGATAAGGATCACCTTATGAACAAAATTTATATAGTTAAATTCATTTTAAAATCTTTTTTTGTTGTTCTTTCTCACTGTTGCTCTCATAATAGCAAATAAAAGGCTTTGTGAAAAAAAAAAATAATAAAAAACAAAAGAAAAAAGCATACATATAATAAGAAACAAAGTATTTACTATTTAGTGATTTTGTGTCTGTTTTGCAATTAGGATGTCGGTTTAATGTTTTTAGTTGTGGGTCTAGTTTGAGGAACATTTGTAAATGTACAGTTAGTTTTAGAAATACTATAGAATCAAATTTTATATGTTCATTTTTTTTAAGGAGATTAAACATCAATATAATAAAAAAATTAATTAATTAATCTATTTATATACTAAGTAAATTAACTCCTCATAAATATGTATTAAATTTTTTATAAATAAACTATACATAAATACAATAAAATAGATAATGTACACAATCCGAGCTTTACACTAGTGTATATATATATATATATATAAAATAAGGTAGATCAAGATAGGCCTAAGTATTGGTGGTTGTGCTTGTGTGTTACCCTTTCTAATTCACTATTCAAAAATTCTTGGGAGTATAAAGCCTCAATCTTGAAGGTAACTGAAGAGTCCCTTTTTTGACCTTGAAGTGTGTTGAACTTGTGAAATGGTAATTCATTGTTCTCATCCTTCTCAATCAAGAAACTACTCTTGGAAGATGCAACCATTGTACAAAGCAAAACCCTGTTGGTAGGACACAACAGAAGTTACACTCAAAGAATATATGCCAAATCCAACCATCAGAAGCAAACTAAAAGTCCAATCACCTCTTATATAATAAACCTCAGATTACATGCACTGGTGTGCTTATGAGTGAGTGACAAAAAAGAAAAAAATGGGGTGGTTCTACACAAAGAAGAAAAAGCACAAGAGTGCAGAATGGAAGCAGGAACGCACTGTTTCTTTTTCTCCAACTCTCCATTTGCTCATGCTACTTGCCATTGTCATTAGCTTGTTATGGCTTTCCCATTTCAGGGATTTCATTTTCAACCAGTAGAATAACAAGCTGCAATGTCTCCTTTGAATGCAGGCATTTTGCACATGATGTTGCTTTTGTTGATTTATTATAGTAAATGCTTTGAAGTTTGAACCACTCTTAACCCCACAAAATTCTTATGTTACTCTACTACACAAACTAGAATTCTAGCTTTGGATTCAACTTTTGTTGGGAATTTTCTCTTCTTGTTTACTATACTACACTTGTGGAAGGTTGGAAAATGAACTCCATGTAAAAGAACATTGTTCATATGAAGGGAGGTTTAACTACCTAACAAGTCAATGCTTTGTTCTTGCTTTTTGTTCCTGTAATCTTGTTGGATCAATAAGTTCAAGTGAGAAGTTTTGCAAATTCATAGAATGACTGAAGTAAGTCTCACTCTATGATCTCAGATTATTTTATTGCATCCTTTTATCACTTTTAAGTTTTTTCACCTTAAAAGAAGCAAACCCATGTTACTATGTTAGGAAGGACAAACAATATGAATATTTTGGGAATTGAAAACTCTAATTTTCTTTATCACCAATCACTCGGTGTTCTTCATAATAATTTCCAATAACTTCAGACTGAACTAGTGAAGAATATACATACAAAAGCACCTTCTACACTATCCATATAACAAAACAAAATACAACCTCCTAAAAAAAAAAAAAAAAAAAAAAAACAAGCATCTAAAGTAGGAGTTCCAAATCAAACTAACCAACCAACCAAGATAGTTGGTTCAAGTAATAATAATATATGTATGCTTGATTCCCCTTGAATTGTCTTTAAGTGGTTTGGACTTAAAATCAAACAAACCAGTTATCATGAAAGATGGATTGATATTGCATCAATATAAGCAACACAACAATCAAGGCAGCCACACCCCATGGCGAGCTCCCCTCCGAGGATCCCTGGGTGGTTCTCCGGCGTCTGTCCCAACCGGAGAACCACTCAGTGTTTTCCATTGATGACAACCAACGAACTATGAGTATAAGCACAACTGGAGTGTCAAATTGTAACCACCCCAATTGCACTTGAGCACTTTCAACAACTTCTTCATATGAAAAGTACCATGAAACTCCAAGGAAGATTAGGATCAGTGCTAGGATCAGCAGAACAGGATATGGCAGGGGGTTCAGAGTGAACCCATCAAAAACAGAGGATCCTCTGTTTCTATCACCATAAGCCATTGAAATTTTTATGACCCTTTTGAGTATATTACACTTCAGAACTTGAAAAAGTTAACAGCTTGCAAAATCTGCATCAAATATTAGAGGATGTTAGCAGTTGATGGCACTTATTTATTTATTTATTTAACATCTTTTACCAACAGAAGAACCAAATATATGACTTTTGTGATTTGGTACGTTACTTACTTTTTGAGCTGAATTTGTGCTCTATGATACTCCAATCTTCACTGTCTGATCTTTGGAACCAGAAATGCTGTTTGTGTTTGTCTTTAGCAGAAAACTTAGTTGGTAGTTCATATAAATATTAGGAAGGAAATTAGTATTCTAAATAAAGTTATTAACTTTTGTTGTACAAATAATATTACTCCTAAGTTCTTAGGAGTATGATTATTTTTTCAATACATGGGAGATTGTAAAGAGGTACAGCCGTACAGCATGCAAAACAAGGGTGATAAGGTTGATGTGGGTATATATTAAATAAATCAGTGTTACTGATTTATTGAATTGATTTTGACTTGGTCGGTTTGAAATTTGAATACCAATGTTTTTAATTATGAGAGTTGCCCCTGCCTCTATGCTAAAATGAAGACCAGTTTCAAGTCACATGAAATTGACATGGACAAAAATGACAATAGCATGTATTAAGAGGTTAGTTGAATAGTTCACTTGGTCAAGATATTTATTTTTTTGTGGGGGTCACCGGTCACAGCATCCTATGAAATTATCACTTTCTTTCTTCCTTCCCTCTTTTCGTTTGGTGTACTGGTTCAAGAATTAATTTTTATTATCATCAATATTATTTTTAGGAATATAATATTTAGAAATGAAATTATTTAGTATATAAAATTTTTATATTTGATTGTAAAATTTAATGTTTTAAAATATTATGTGATAATTTTAAGAATGACTAAATTTTTGTTTAGTTGAATTTAAATTTTTGATCATATTATATAATATGTCAAAATTATTTTTAAGTATTTAAATTAAAATATTAATGACTAAAAATTAAATATAAATTTAATTAAATATTATTTTTTGAATTTATAAAATATTTTTAATAATAAATTTATTAAAATATTTCTATTAATAAATATTTATTTAAAATTATTATTAATTCTAATTTTTTTAAATTTATTATTTTTAATAACAAATATCTTTAGCTGAAATTTACTAAAATATCCTTAATAACAAATATTTTTAATTAAATTATTATTGATTCTAAATTTTTTTTAAAATTTATTACAATATTTCTAATATTAAATATCTTTATTTAAATTATTATTGATTCTTAATTTTTTAAAATATACTAAAATATCCCTAATAACAAATATCTTTAGTTAAAATTATTATTGATTCTATATTTTTTAAATTTATTAAAATACTCCTAATATTAAATATCTTTAGTTAAATTATTATTGATTCTAAAATTTTTTAAATTTACTAAAATATCCTTAATAATAAATATCTTTAGTTAAAATTATTATTGATTCTAATTTTTTTTAAATTTACTAAAATACCCCTAATATTAAATATATTTAATTAAAATGAACACAAAATAGTTATCTAAATTTTTTAAAATCCCATAATTCATAATTCCTCTCATAATCCATAATTGAACTTATATAAAACACATCTCAACGATTCTAACCACATATGTATTAAAAAGTTTTACTATTATCCAAATTAAAGTTACAAAGAAGTCTCAAAAGTTAAAATTTACTAGCAAGACATACATGCACAACTCTTGTGCAAGAACTCAAACACATCAATAAAATGAAATAAATATTACAATAGACAGCCTCATACATAGAAAAATCAAACAGGCAATAACTCTCATATTCTATTTAGAATTCATTTTGTCAAACAACAAAAAGAAAACATTAAAATATTTAACTAAAAGACATTCAAATTTTGTAAATCAATTCAAGTATGCAATACATATTATTAATCAAAACTAAGCCAATAGATATAAACAATCAACCATATAAAATAACATAGTATTTAACGATATTTATCAAAAGAAACAGAGTATCTACCACACCTAAAACTTGAGATTCACCTTAATAATAACATTTATTATATACATAGAAAACGGGATTGACAGAAAAAAAAAGCAGTGGATAAGAAATGGGCACATCAATTTTTCCCTACAATCCATGCTATGAAGCTCGTCAAGGATTCATTTGGACTTTTACTTCTATATTATAATTCTTTTAATTTAATAGTAATAAAAAGTTAATCTAAGATAGTAGTCAGATACAACAGCCAAAATCAGAAGTTAACAACTTATTGATTCTAGTTTTTTGAAATGAATGCAAATCATCATCATCATTATTGTTTGAAATGAAATGAACTCCCTTCCCTTTTATTTTAATATGAAAATAACTCAGTTTTTTCAGTGTCCTGTTTGCTTTTAAAAAATGTTCATGAACTTAACCATTTAACAAGTAACAGAAAAGTAATTATCCTATATCTAAAACTAAAGATAATAATAAAAGAAGGCAGAAAAATAGAACAAGAATTAGCATGTTTTTGAAGAGATTGATTTCAGGCATAAATGAAAACGAAGTAGCAATTAGGAACTTTACTACTACTACTATTATGCAAATATACGACATAAAAAAAAGAAAAAAAAAATCAATAAACAGTGTATAAATTAAGGACACAAATATACTTGAGGAATATGTGCTATATCATGAATAGAATCAGGAATGGTCTTTATATTTAGCTCACAAAGTTCTAAATACCTCTAAGAGACCTAAAATTTGAAAGATTTTGTGCATAAAACTCGAGGAGAATTGTTTGATGGATTAAAAGCAGAATATTTGAAAGACCACTTGCCCTTCTGCTTTCATATATGAATTTTCGCTTGCCCTATAAATTAAATTCCAAGTTATTTGGCCTTGGCCATAAAGATAGCAGTGCAGTGCAGTGCAACAAGAATATTATGCCGGTGCTAATATCATAAGTTCCTAAACAACAACTACTTCATTTCAACCAACATAAAATCGAATAAGATCTTTAATATGCAACAAGATAAGAAATGAATTTAAATGCTTTACAAGTTATATAAGAAGCTTCTAAATAAGAAAAAGAGTGAACTCAATCCTCCGTTGACATCAAAAGTAATAAATGAAAAATTCAAAACTTCAATACTTATATAACATAAAAGGTAACAGATCAAGTTATATTATACACAAAAAAACAAATTAATATTTGTTATAGTTATAGAGAAAAACGAACTAGGAAAGATGAAGCCTTAAATAGAGGAGGCAGCAGAGCAGCAGACCCAGTGGAGATGAAGAAGATTGAGCAGTCTTTTCAAGCTAAATTAATCATGTAAAAATATGTTTTTGTCAGATTCAAGAAAAGAAGCCATAAGCTTAAACTCTTTATTGAAGCAAATTAAGCATGTAAAAATATGTTTTTGTCATATTCAAACCAAATTAAACATGTTAGAAACAAGAGACTGAGAGAGTAATCTGAAAGGTGTATTATTGAGTTGTGATCGAAAGTACAATATACAAGAGGTATTTATAGCTGCTAAATGAATCAGAGTAATAAAGGCATAGAATCCTATAATTAATATACAGATATACTACATAAATATAGACGATACTAATTGATCCTAATTGATGCTAATGATTCTCTAACATCCCCCCTCAAACTCAAGTGGGAGCTAAGGATACCAACTTGAGTTTGGATAACAAAGTCCGAAAGCGAGTCGGGTGATGAGCTTTCGTGAAGATATCAGCAGTCTGATCCAGTGTCCCAACGGCGATGAGACGAACAGCATCAATAAGGATACGTTGTCGAACAAAGTGACAATCAATCTCAATGTGTTTGGTGCGTTCATGAAACACATCATTATGGGCAATCTGAATAGCACTGCGGTTATCACAAAAAACATCAGTAGGAGACGACTGAGGAGCACCCAGATCTTCGAGAAGCCAACGAACCGAGATAACCTCAGCAGTGGTGTCAGCGAGGGCACGGTACTCAGCTTCTGTGCTTGAGCGAGCAGTGAATGTTTGCTTCTTAGCACGCCAAGAGATGAGAGCGTCGCCAAGAAACAAACAGTAACCAGTAGTAGAACGACGATCAGTGGGATCACCAGCCCAATCAGCATCAGAGTATGCCTGAAGGGTCAAAGAGGAATGGGCAGAAAAATGAAGGCCATGAAATAGAGTGCATTTGACATACCGAAGAATGCGAAGAACTGCCGCATAGTGAGTAGTACGAGGAGCTAACAAGAACTGGCTGAGGACATGAACCGGATAGGCAATGTCTGGTCGGGTGACAGTCAAGTAGACGAGACCTCCAACTAACTGGCGATAAAGTGTCGGATTATCCAAAACAGTGCCATCCATAGGGGTAAATCGAACATTAGGCTCAAGAGGAGTAGACTCAGTGCGACTATCTGTAATCCCAGCGCGAGCAAGAAGATCTGAAGCATACTTAGCCTGAGAGAGATAGATGCCATCATCGGTGGAGATGACCTCAAGACCAAGAAAATACCTGAGAGAACCAAGATCTTTCATCTCAAAGGTACGGTGAAGTGAGGCCTTGAGAGCAGAGATACCATCAACATCATCCCCAGTGATTATCATGTCATCAACATACAAAAGTAGAAGAACAACTCCACGTTCGCTTTTACGAATGAAGAGCGCATTCTCATGAGGGCTAGAAGTAAAACCAAGACTGCATATGGTAGTGCTGAACTTGTCAAACCATTCACGAGGAGCTTGCTTAAGTCCATAAAGTGCCTTGCGAAGGAGACAAACCTTATCAGAAGGACAAGGATATCCCGGAGGTGGTTTCATATAGACTGTCTTTTTTAAATCCCCATTAAGAAATGCATTCTTCACATCCATCTGACTGAGAGACCATTTTTTAACCGCGGCAATGGCAAGAAGAGCTCGAACATACGTAAGGCGAGCGACAGGGGCAAAAGTCTCTTCATAATCAATACCATACTCTTGCGTACAACCTTGAGCAACCAAGCGGGCCTTATAACGGTCAATAGAGCCATCAGAGCGAGTCTTGATCTTGTATACCCATCTACTGCCCACAACTTCCTGATCAGAAGGAGGATCAACCAGATCCCAAGTGTGTGCTTTTTCAAGTGCCTGTAATTCTTCTTGCATTGTTGGTTGCCAATTTGGGTTTGAGGAGGCTTCTCTGAATGTCTTAGGTTCATGTTGATGAAGAATAGTAGAAAATCAATGGTAATCAAGAAGATGAGGAGGTAGATTCCTTACCCTAGAAGAACGAGCGGGAGGAGGAGGCATGACGGTAGGAGCAGGATCATCGTCCGGTCTGGAATCATCGGGAGATGGAGAAGGCGGAGGAACAGGAGGCTGTGGAGGGTCACTCGAGATAGAACCTGTAGAATCATCACTAGGAAAAAGATCAACATTGGGGTTAGTAAACAAAGGTGACTGAGTAGTAGGAATCGACTCAAAGGATGAGAACCGACAAAACATGTGGTGCTCCCAAAAGACAACATGACGAGATATACGAATACGTTTAGAAAGAGGATCCCAACAACGATAACCCTTGTGTTCAATGCCCTAACCAAGAAAACAACACATACGAGCCCGAGGTTCAAGTTTACTATGTTCATGAGGCTGAAGAAGAACAAAACATACACAACCGAAAACTCAAAGAGAACTGTAATTTGGGGGGGTATGAAAAAGACGCTCAAAGGGAGTAACATTACCAAGAACAGAAGAAGGGAGTCTATTGATAACATGAACAGCAGTAAGAACAGCTTCACCCCAAGTACGCTCAGGACACGAAGAGGAAAGGAGCATTGCACGGACGGAGTCAAGAATGTGACGGTGTTTGCGTTCAGCTCTACCATTTTGTTGAGACGTACCAGGACAAGAAAATTCAGACAGAGTACCCTGTTCTGCAAGAAAGGCTAAGAGTTTGGAATCACGGTATTCCATAGCATTATCACGTCGGAAAACCTTAATGGCCTTGGAAAACTGAGTTTTAATCATGGTAGCAAAGTTGATATAGATCTGAGGTAACTCATGGCGATTAGTCATCAAATAAACCCAAGTAAAACGGGAATAATCATCAATGAAAACAACAAAGTATCGAGCTCCGCCCATAGAGGCAGTGGGAGCGGGGGCCCAAACATCAGAGTGAATGAGATCAAAAGGAGAGCAAGCAAGAGATGAATTATTGTGAAAAGATAAAGCAAGTTGTTTGGCAGTTTGGCAAGAAATGCAGTCAAAAGATTCATTCGGAACCTGACCTAAAACACCCTGAGATACAAGAGGACGCAGTTTTCCTAAGGAGGTGTGGGCAAGACGTTGATGCCATAAGTGAAGGGTAGAGGGAGAAGAAGCAGCACAGAGATTTGGTACAGTGACAAACCCCAATTTGACGGTTTGTTTTGTATTGATTTTTGGGGATTTTATCACCTTTTACCCATATTTATTCAAGAAATAGCATGGTTTTGTATATTCTCCTTTAATTGTGCTTGAATGTGAAAACATGCTTTTTAGGACTCAAAATAGCTAAATTTAATTCACCTTGATTCTATTAGATGCCTTGATATGTTTGTTAAGTGATTTAAGGTTTAGAAGGCAAAGATTGGATCAAGGGAATGAAGAAAGAAAGCATGAAAAGTTGGAGAACTCATGAAGAAATGGAAGAACCGGAAAGCTCTCAAGCCGACCTCTTCGCACTTAATTGGCCATAACTTGAGCTACAGAGGTCCAAATGATGCGGTTCCAGTTGGGTTGGAAAGCTAACATCCGGGGCTTCGAAACGATATAAGATTTGCTATGGTTGAACTGCGCATGGTGACGCGTACGCGCATAGTACACGCACGCGCCGTTGCTGCCACCTGGTTCACTTAAAACAAAACGTGGCCAGCGAATTCTAAAGCCTTGTGGGCCCAATCCAACTCATTTCTGATGCTATTTAAGCCAAGGATTGAAGGGGAAATGAAGATACTTTTCATACTTTAGAAGTTAGTTATCATTAGTTTAGTTTTAGCTTAGTTTAGTAATGAGAGTTAGTTTCTAGAGAGAGAAGCTCTCACTTCTCTCTAGAATTAGGATTAGGTTTAGTTCAATAACCTTAGATCTAGATTTTAATCTTTGCTTTCTTCTACTTCTACCTCTCAATTCTTTGTTGTTACATTCATTCTTCTTCCATTCTTTTGTTGTAATTTCCTTTATGTTGTTCTTATGTTTTGTTATAGATCTACTATTGTTCATTACATTTTCTTTCAATTCAATAAGAGGTAATTCATGTAGATCTTGTTTCCTTTAATTGTTGTTGTTAATTCTTTACATTTGATTGTAGTTAGAATTAATTCTTGTTGTTGATTTACTATGTTTTTCTTTTGTGCCTTCCAAGTGTTTGATGAAATGCTTGGTTGGATTTTAGAGTAGAGTTTTATGTTCTTGGCTTGGAAAGGTAACTTAGGAACTCTTGAGTTACTAATGTCCAAGTAATTGATGATTGGGATTCATTGACTCTAGTTCTCACTAATTGAATTAGTGGAGAGTTAAGACTTATGGACTAGGATTGATATAGCTCATTTGACTTTCCTTTACTACTAGTTAGAGGATGATTTAATGAGATTAATCCTTGCCAATTCTCATATTGTGGTTAGTGATTAGGATAGAGATCTTTGACCACCAACCCTTGCCAAGACCTTTTTAGCCATTAGTTTACTTTCTTACCATTTATCTTTCATGCTTCATATCAAAACCCCAAATATAACTCACAACCGATAACAAGACACTTCATTACAATTCCTATGGAGAACGACCCGAGGTTTGAATACTTCGGTTTATAAATTTTAGGGGTTTGTTTTAGTGACAAACAACTTTTTGTATGAAAGGATTATTGCTTGGTTTAGAAACTATACTTGCAACGAGAATTCATTTGTGAAATTCTAAACCGTCAAAAATCCATTCATCAAAATGGCGCCGTTGCCGGGGAATTGCAATGGTGTTATGTTATTGGTTATTGTATATATGTGAATATTGTGAATATGTTTGCCTTTTGCTTCTTTGTTAGTTCTTACTAGTTTTTAGGATTTAATTTTCTTGCTTCTTATTTGATTTTATTTTTATTTTCTCTTGCTATCATGAATTCTCACTTTGGCTATGAGTGTGATTACAACTATGTTGTAGGTAATGGGGGCTACAATGAAGATGTGTATCAAGAATGGGATAACCAAAGGTGGGAAGAGCCACATGCACATGATCAATCTTCATGGCAACAACCTCCACCAATACACTATGAAGAAGAGCCATTCTTTGATGCATATCAATCTAATGGCTATGGTGAACTCCCTTGTGACTTTCAAGAACCACCACCATATGCCTATGAGCCATACCCTCAACATAACCCTCAACCATACTCAAAAGCCACTTTTCACCAACCACCTTCATATGACCCTCATCCATATCTACCATTACAACAACTGTATGAGCCATATGAACCACATATAGAGCCACCACCATCTCAACATCACCACTTCCAAGAGCCACCCCCTCCATGTTATTACCAAGATGAACCACCTCAATTGTATGAAAATTTTCAACCACAAATGTATGAAAATTTTCAACCACAAGATGAATACCACTTTCCACCACAACCTCCCATGGAAGAATATTCATGTCCATCAATCCAAGAGCCATATGATCCTAATCATATTATCCAAGAGGAACAAGAGTCAAGGGATCATCTCAAGGAAACATTGGATCAACTTCAAGCAACCATGGAGCGTGTTGTGCAACAAGTGGAAAGAGTGAAAATTATTGAACCACCACAACTCTACCAAGAAGAACCACCTTCCTACTATGAACCCTTCCCCCAAATTGATGAACCCTTCCATCCACCCCAACCTCCAATGGATGACATCCTTGATGTTCTTGTTCAAGGACAAGAGGAAATGAAAAGGGATGTGCAACAATTCACGGCCGCCTTGGATGAGGTGGTAAACCGGTTAGCATCCCAATGCTTGAACTCTCAAGGAACTCCCATGGCTACATGTGGGGAATCAAATGAAGAGCATAACATAAAAGAGAGATTGGTGGAGAATGAGGGAAGTTGCTTTGTATTGGAACAATTGGAGGAAGCTATGATTATTGAAGAAGGGAAAGAATTGGTTGAAGACTTAGGAGATGCGGAGCCTCCATGGGAATCTAGAATTGAAGAAAACCCCTCCAAGATGATTGAAATTGATGCTAGGAAGGAAAGTGCACACCTTCCAAGACATATTCCATATGAAGATTTGGATGGGATAGAGCAAGAAGTGAGTTCCCTTGGTGATGAAGATCAAGCATCAAACCTTAGTGGTGAAGAATCCTTTGAGCATGAAGAACCTTCTCCCAACAAGATGGAAAGCAATGTGGAGCTAAATTTTTCTTACCCTCCCATTTATGACTTGAGTAGGAGAAAAGGTTTATATAAAATTGTTGAACAAAGGATTATAATTGAGAAGTCTTGTGAAGAGGTGGAAATCCTTAGAAAAAGGAGGATGGGAATTGAATACGCTTTATCAAAACTCTTGGAGTTGTCTTTGCCTAGGTTGCCATCTACTCCTTCATTTGAGTGGGTGAAATTTATTTCTATTAGCTTTATTATCCCACTTGAATATGATTTGCTTGAAACGGATGGCCAACTTAGGGAGCTTTGTGGGATGAAGCGTAAACGAAAAAGGTTTTGTGGTTGGCGTTGCAAATCAAGGCTCATTATGGTTGATGCATCAAACATGAGATATAAAGGTTGGAGTAGTGCTCAAATAGATGGGTCTAGGAGGATTGTTGGCCACTATATAGAGAATTCACCTTACTCACCACCCGGTTGGACTAATAATGATGATCAACCTCAAGACGGGTATGAAAACAAAGTGTGGGATCCCGGATTACAAGAAGAGGATCAACTTTGGGAGCCCCAAGCTTGTGAAGAACTCCATCAAGACTTGGCTCAATCCATGAAGAATCTTGGGGCACAATGGAGAACCAAGCATTGGTGGGAGTTCCAAGATGAATACAAGCACAAGCCACCTTGATGAGGAGCTCTCCATAAGTCCAACTTAAGGACAATAAACAAAAGTGCTAGGTGGGAGACACCCCACCATGGTAATATCTTTCCTTTTTCTCTTTTGTATATATTGGTAAAATTAGTTTAAATTCATGTTTTGATTGATTTTGTTGAGTATATTTGGTAGTTTATTATGTTAAATAAGGTTTTAGGGTGTTTTGGTAGATGTTTGGAGGTTTAGAATGCTTGGATTGGTGCAAAAACATAGGAAAATTTTTTTGAAAAACAGAGCACCATCCACGCGTATGCGCACCGTGCGCGTACGCGTGCATCAAGTGTTTTCGACCATCCACGCGCGTGCGCCATGTACGCGTACGCGTGGATTGCAAAATTTCATTCCTCCATACATTGACCCGAGAGTTGTGCCTCAGCTGCGCTAGCACTGTGCCTTTCGCACAAACCAACTCGCGCGTACGCGCACATGACGCGTACGCGTCACTCTCGAAATAAGCCATCGATGCCGACGCACCATGTACGCGTACGCGTCGCATCCATTGCACCACCATCCGTGCGCGTGCGCCATGCGTGCGTACGCGCCGATGACCTTCCTTCAACACATTTCTTTTCTTCTCCTCTTTCTATTTCTTTCCTTCCCCTTTCTTCTTCCCTTCTTCTACCCCTCATCCAACACTTCCAAACACCATCGATAACCATTTATTTTAGTTGGTTGTTAGTTAGTTAGTTAGTTAATTAGTTAGTTAGTTAGTTGATTAGTTAGTTTTAGTTTAGTTTTCATTTTATTTTCTCTCTTTTCATCATAAGTGTTGGAGTATTGACTTTGTTTACTATACATTGCTATATCCCTTATTGCCTAAATGCTATTTTAGCATGAATGTTTTTAGATAATCTTTGTTGGATTCTATGATTGAGGTTGTATTTTGTTACTTGGTTTTGAGTTCTTCATGCTTACCTTTTGAAAAATACCAAGTGATGAGAATTGTCTTCGAGCTTATAACTCTTTTGAATTGCATGTTGTAGCTAGCCACCATGTGATTTGAACCGTATTCTTTGATTAGGCAATCTCTTGATGGATAATGTTGATCATTTACCTTAATGCATTGTATTTCATGATTATATCCATCCATATGTTTGACTTGAATGCTTTCATGCTTCTCTAATGCTTGTCTTACCTTACAAGCTTACTTAAAGCATCTCAAGCACACTAGGATAAGTGAAGTGCATACTTCTTTTGTGACATGGCTTTTATGCTAATGTGTATTCTAAACCGCGCAATTTAGAATTCACACACCTAATATTTCTTAATGTCACACTAATTCACTCACCTCATTCTAGTGATTTACCTCATTCCAACAATGTATGCTTCCTTGCTTTTATATCTTCTCATCTTATGGTGTTATATTTTTGTTTTTCATAACGAATGCACCACAAGCAATCATGGAAGCGGAAGAAGGAACACATAGCAATCCGGAGAGTCGTCGTACCCCCTTGCTCATCTTTGAGTGCACCGAGGACGGTGCAAACTTTTAAGTGTGGGGAGGTCGTCCGACCGGTCGGCGATTTTGGGTGACAAATTTCTAATCCCAACACTTTTGCATTTCATTTTAGGATTTTAGGATTTTTACTTGCATTTTCTTATTTTTGCATATGTATACACAATAAGCTTAGTCAAGATAATGAGAATTTTTCAAGATTTCTATCTATAGGGCATGTCAATTGATTTGGGTGAAAACTTTTCATAGAACTTACTTGAATTATATATATTGTGGAACATGTTTTGAGCTAAGAACACAAGCTTGTGAGATTTGAGCCTAACGGTGTGGTTACATCTTACAACCACTTATTTTTCCTTCTTGTGTGCATTATTCTCTTTCTATGATTTTAATCTTTGATTTGTTTGATTCTTTATGTCTATTATTTTGTGTATTCATGCATTTATGTGATTGAGGCCATCATTTCATTTAGCTCACTTACCCAAATAGCCTACCTTTTATCTTCCATTGTTAGCCAAATTTGAGCTTACGATTAACCCACCTGTTCTTAATTTAGCACATTACAAGCCTTAAAGCGAAAAACAATAAATGTCCTTATTTGGATCTTTGATTAGCTTAGGCTAGAGTGTATGTATCATTCAAGTGTGGGAACCTTGGGACATTGGGTGAATAAAAGGGTAGTTTTGTATTATTATTGTAAATATTGGGAATTGGGTACATGCTCATGTATTGATTAAATGTATAGACCTTATGCATTGGTACTCTTGTATATAGTTTGAAAGAAAGAAAAAATGAGAAAAACAAAAAAAAAATATATGAAAAGTATAGAAAAAAATGGAAAAAGAAAGAAAACGAAAAAGAAAGAAATAAAAAGGGGACAAAATGCCCCAAGGTGAAGCTCAATAAGATCAATGCATATGAGTTGTGAAATGAAAAGAAAATGCATGAGTATGTGAAAAGGTGAAAAATGGGTAGCTAGATTAGAACTTAATTGTATAGGATGTCATAGGTTAGGTGGGAAGTTTAAGCTTATCAAAGATTCAAATTTCAAGCTCACTTGACCAAATATGCATCCTACCTTGACCCTAGCCCCATTACAACCAATGAAAAGACCTCATGATACTTGTATGCATGCATGAAATAAATGTTGATTGTTAGAAGAAAAACAAATCTTGGAAAGCATGAAATAGAGGAGAATTGAGTGAATCAACCCTAAACACTTGAGCGAATAGAGTGCAAACACATCCGGTGAGGGTTTGATGCTCAATTACATGTTTTCACCTATGATCATCATTCTTCATGCAAGTTTGTAAAAATATTTAATAACTCAATTCAATTGTGGATTAGACTTGCTAGTCCTTAGCCCTTGTGCATATATGTTTCTTGGGAATTGATTTATTTTGACCAAGCACTTGCATTCATTTAGATAGTTGCATATAGGTAGATTGCATTTAGTTAGTTTCCATTGAATAAATGCCATACCCTTACTTCATTCTTGGTTTAAGCATGAGGACATGCTTGGTTTAAGTGTGGGGAGGTTGACAAACCCCAATTTGACGGTTTGTTTTGTATTGATTTTTGGGGATTTTATCACCTTTTACCCATATTTATTCAAGAAATAGCATGGTTTTGTATATTCTCCTTTAATTGTGCTTGAATGTGAAAACATGCTTTTTAGGACTCAAAATAGCTAAATTTAATTCACCTTGATTCTATTAGATGCCTTGATATGTTTGTTAAGTGATTTAAGGTTTAGGAGGCAAAGATTGGATCAAGGGAATGAAGAAAGAAAGCATGAAAAGTTGGAGAACTCATGAAGAAATGGAAGAACCGGAAAGTTGTCAAGCCGACCTCTTCGCACTTAATCGGCCATAACTTGAGCTACAGAGGTCCAAATGATGCGGTTCCAGTTGGGTTGGAAAGCTAACATCCGGGGCTTCAAAACGATATAAGATTTGCTATGGTTGAACTGCGCATGGTGACGCGTACGCGCATAGTACGCGCACGCGCCGTTGCTGCCACCTGGTTCACTTAAAACAAAACGTGGCCAGCGAATTCTAAAGCCTTGTGGGCCCAATCCAACTCATTTCTGATGCTATTTAAGCCAAGGATTGAAGGGGGAATGAAGATACTTTTCATACTTTAGAAGTTAGTTATCATTAGTTTAGTTTTAGCTTAGTTTAGTAGTGAGAGTTAGTTTCTAGAGAGAGAAGCTCTCACTTCTCTCTAGAATTAGGATTAGGTTTAGTTCAATAACCTTAGATCTAGATTTTAATCTTTGCTTTCTTCTACTTCTACCTCTCAATTCTTTGTTGTTACATTCATTCTTCTTCCATTCTTTTGTTGTAATTTCCTTTATGTTGTTCTTATGTTTTGTTATAGATCTACTATTGTTCATTACATTTTCTTTCAATTCAATAAGAGGTAATTCATGTAGATCTTGTTTCCTTTAATTGTTGTTGTTAATTCTTTACATTTGATTGTAGTTAGAATTAATTCTTGTTGTTGATTTACTATGTTTTTCTTTTGTGCCTTCCAAGTGTTTGATGAAATGCTTGGTTGGATTTTAGAGTAGAGTTTTATGTTCTTGGCTTGGAAAGGTAACTTAGGAACTCTTGAGTTACTAATGTCCAAGTAATTGATGATTGGGATTCATTGACTCTAGTTCTCACTAATTGAATTAGTGGAGAGTTAAGACTTATGGACTAGGATTGATATAGCTCATTTGACTTTCCTTTACTACTAGTTAGAGGATGATTTAATGAGATTAATCCTTGCCAATTCTCATATTGTGGTTAGTGATTAGGATAGAGATCTTTGACCACCAACCCTTGCCAAGACCTTTTTAGCCATTAGTTTACTTTCTTACCATTTATCTTTCATGCTTCATATCAAAACCCCAAATATAACTCACAACCGATAACAAGACACTTCATTACAATTCCTATGGAGAACGACCCGAGGTTTGAATACTTCGGTTTATAAATTTTAGGGGTTTGTTTTAGTGACAAACAACTTTTTGTATGAAAGGATTATTGCTTGGTTTAGAAACTATACTTGCAACGAGAATTCATTTGTGAAATTCTAAACCGTCAAAAATCCATTCATTATACAGGAGGAATATGAAGACTTTCGAGTTCAAACAACCTTCCGACCTTACGTCCAGTCCCGATGATCTGTCCCGTTCGAGGATCCTGTACACGACAACCAGAAACAGAAAAGGTGACGTCAAAACCCAGATCAACAAGTTGACCAACAGAAATAAGATTGAAGTTTAATTTGGGAATGTAGTAAGTATCAGGAAGATTAAGAGATGACTGAGATATAGAACCCTTGTGTGTTGCATGCAAGAGGGAGCCATTTGCAGTATTGACAGAAGGTCCATGTGTAGTTGCAGACATGGACGAGAAAATATTACGCAACGGAGACATGTGATTAAAGCAACCCGAGTCAAAGTACCATTTAGAAGTACCTGGAGGGCTCGATAAAGCAGCAGGGGTATTACCAGAAACAGAGAGAAGACGCTGTAGAAGAGATGCAATATCAGATAGAGAGACAGTGGTAGGTTCAGTAGTAGCAGCAACAGCAGAAGCAGGCGCAGGACGTGGTGGACGAGTAGGACAGGTAGTAAGCAAATGTCCCGAGAGCTTGCAATAACGGCAGAACAACTATGAACAATGGTAGCTAATATGCCCTTTCTGGTGGCATGTGCGACATTCAACAGAGGGACAGCTGGAGAACGGGTTCCCGAAACGGTTACAGTTGCGACAGAAGGCCCCCTTTCTGTCTGTGGTAGCAAAAACATCTGATTTTTCCATAAAAGTAGTCATAGAGAACAAGGAGAGGAGAGAAAAACTGCAATTTCGGAGCAGAAAATGAGAAAACGGATGGCAAAATCGGAAAGAGCTCACCAAAAAACCTTAGGGAGGATCCCACTTGTCTGCCACGTCAGCGCCACGTCAGCGATGTGTCAGCACCACGTCAGCGATGCGTCAGCGAGCGACGACACGTGGCAGAACCGGATAGGCGGAAGGGGGCACGCTGGCGCACAGGTGGCACGCGGGTCAAGGGAGGGTCGGGTCGGGTCGTATCGGGTCAGGGTTGCCAACCAGCTTACCGGGTGACACGTGGACGCTCCAGGGACGTCCGATCTGAACGAAGATCCAACGGCTGCTGAAGCTTCTGGATGAGAAAAAATTGTGGTGGACAGCGATGTTCTGACGGCGCGTGGGGGCGCGTGCGGTGCTCTTTGGCGGCGATCTCGGCGGCGTTGGAAAGCTGACGGAGAGAAGAACACGATGATGCTGGAGGTGACAAACCAAAGCGTCGGAAACAGCCCGAAAATTGCGATCAAAGAGGCACGAGTGGCAGCGGGAGGGAAGATCAAACTGGTCGTGGCAGCGACTTTCGGCGGCGCGTGGAGGCGCGTCTGGAGGTGGATGGCGACGGTTCTGGTTGCGTTGGAATCACGGCGACAAGACGAACAAGATGGTTATGGGGGTGACGAACCAAAGCGTCAAAAAGAGAACGAAAAAGGAGGCCAAAGAACACTGCCGACAAGGAAAAAACAAAGGGGCTATGAACTAATATTCATCGGAAAAAAAAAAAAAAAGACCTAAGCTCTTGATACCATGTTAGAAACAAGAGACTGAGAGAGTAATCTGAAAGGTGTATTATTGAGTTGTGATCGAAAGTACAATATACAAGAGGTATTTATAGCTGCTAAATGAATCAGAGTAATAAAGGCATAGAATCCTATAATTAATATACAGATATACTACATAAATATAGACGATACTAATTGATCCTAATTGATGCTAATGATTCTCTAACAAAACATAAAAATATGTCACAAACTTAAATTCTTTATTGAGACAAATCATCAAACATGTTATTTGCATGCAACATAATCACAGAGAGCATATAAGAAATCAACCAAAATAAAAAATAACTAATCAAATTAGTAATTTATTGCAGAAAAATAGTGTAATATGATGTAGAAAGCATAAAAAAATTCAAAAGAAGTATTAGTCCTAATCAAAACGATGTCAACATGTCTTTTGTACTAGTCAATCACAAAAGAAGAAAGAATATAATCAATGAGGTCAGAGCTCTTGTTCTGTGTTTTTTATTCAGGGGACTTCACTTCAACTATATAATTGGCAATTTAGTTAAGTTCATACAAACTCACGAAATTAGATTTTCATTAATCTTAATTACTACGTGCATAACTTTTTTTTTTATATAATAAATACTATTTTGACTTAAACATTTTCTTAACAATCAACATGTATTATTTTTTAAGAGAATTATATATATCAAGATTTAAAAAAATAATTAACTAATATCACCTTATTAATTAGTTTAAGAAAACAATGCATGAACCATGACCATAAGTATTTAGTATTTTTCTTAGTCTATCTTTTTATTTATTTATTTAGATATTTGTGCAATTATTTGTGATTACAAATTGCTCTATCTTGCAAATGTTACCTCAATCAACAGTTTGACTTTTTTCATTAATATATGTTTAAATATAAATTTTAGCTTACTTTTAAAACAACTAAAATGGTTATTCACTTATTTGGTCAACCTTATCATCTAAACACAACAACAATTGTAGCATTAAAAAGAAGGATTTTTTTAAATAAATTATTTAATTATTTTAATTACCAAAATAAATAATTTGTAGCGTATTTACCAATTTACATCGCATTTATTTATTTTGTTTATAGTGTAGACGATATAATTTTGTACATATCTCGTTTACAGTGTATTTTTTCAATTTTCATATATTTGTAAACGAGATATATGTATTTATAAATAATTAAATATAATTTTTAAAAATAATAAAAAATATTAATAATTTAAATTGGACTAAACTCTTCAAAATGAAACGTTTCAAATAGTAGGGAAGATGAATGATTTTAAATAATAAAAAAGATAAATAGTCCATTTTAGATAATAAAGAAAATGGACTACGCATAATGCAGGCTGCGTTTTGTTGATTAAAAAAAAAAAAACTTAAAATATTATCCATCCATAGAATACAGGTGCATTTGGGCTAAAAGAAAAAAAAATTAAAAAGGTGAAAACAATAAAATAGAAGCTGCGTTTTATTATTTTGATGAAAAAAATAAAAAAACTATTAAAAATAATAAAACACAAATTACAATTTATACTATAGTTGTCATAACTGAATCGGTGATCGAACCAGTCAGATTACTGGATTATTGGTTCAACCGGTAGATTACTGGTTGAACCGTTTGATCCGGTCATATGTAAATAAAAAATAAAAAATAGTCAAAAGTTTAAAATTAAAATTTAAAATACATATTTTTACTAACATTTTAAAAATATCAAGTTATTTTAAAACAATATGGAACATGAACAATAAATATTTTATTATTTTTACTCTATCATAAATATTTTTATTTTGTTTTTATATTAAAATAACTATTATTTTTAAATTTTAATAATTTACTAATTAGTTTATATCTATTATACTAGTATATACTACAAGTATTTATTAAAAAATATTATTAATAGATATTATATAATTATAAAAAATAAGTGAGTTTATAACTATTGTTAAATAAAAATATAATTAATTTAAAAATGAGTGAGTTTATAATTAAAATTAAAATAAATTAAATAAAAATAAACTATTTGATAAAAGATATCTATATGTATTATAATTTGTATAGATTTTAATAGGAAACATAGTGGCCCGGTGGTTGTGGAGTGTTTTGGTTTCCTTGAGGGTAGGGGTTTAAACCCTACCTTAAGTATTTTGAAAATATTTTCACTTTCAAGCGGTTCGATCGAACCAGTTTCACCGAATTTGATCGGTTCACACCGGTTTATTTTAAATTTGACCGGTTCGTATTTGTTTGATTCTTTGTACGGTTCAAATACCGGACCGAACTAGTATAAGATCCAGTTCATTGATTTTTTGATTGAACCGATCGGTCCAATCCGATAACAATATGTATTACTACTACTACTACTATTATTATTATTATTATTATTATTATTATTATTATTATTATTATTATTCCTCTATGATATTTTGATTTCTGTTTTTATACTTACTTTCGGCCTTTTTTTTTTTTTTAATAATTTATTCACCAAAAATCAAGTATACACCTTTCCAATTTACATCCGCCAAAAACTAAAATACAAGCCCATGCCCGAAAACAACACTAACCAAAAAAATATAATCCAAATTAATAATTCTTTAATGCTATAATATTATTAGACTTCATACAGAAATCAATCCGTAAAAATTTCTGTCATTGCTGCTTTGTCTTAGAACTTGTCTCCTCCTATTATAACCACACGTGTTCTTCTTTTCTAATGCCAGCTCCTTTTAGTCGATGCTGAAAAACTTTTGTTTCAGTATCATAGTCGAACCCCAACTACTTTTATCTTTCTAGAAGGAAAGAAGGCTTAATACTTGTGTGCTTTCAACTTTTTTATTATTGGTCTTGCAATTGAGTTATTTTATAAATAAAGTATATATGATATTATATCAACTCATATTTTTAATTTTTTCTTATTAAATGGAATATAAATCTAGTATAATCAAAATTCTCATTCTATAGAATAATGGAACGTAAAAATTAACACAATGTCTTATACTTTATACGTATCTATATTTTATTATTTTTTCTTTTTCTTCTTTTTTCAAAAAATATATTTCCTCATAAGAATTGCTCATAATATTTTAAACAAAGTGATATTAGTTAAAGCCCTGTATTATTCAACTAAATATTTGCATATTGCAAGTCTTACTCTCTAGTAAATGCACAAGACAAGTAGATATCATATATGAAATTCAACAAGTAGCATGTAGCGCCATAAAAGCAGTGACCTAAGACATTACATATTTATATTTAATTTATCCGTTACCAATCAAAAGAAGTTGTTGTTGCCAATGTGTTATTATATGCATAAAATAAAATTTAAATATTTTATATTTATTTAAATAAACTAATATGTTATAATTTTTTAATTTATTTATAGACGATACATATAATTGATTATAATTACATTAACTATTTCATATTATATGATTTATATAGATGATATCATTTATTATTATAAATGATAAATAGAATAAGTTATTACTATTTTTTATTAAATTTAAATAAAATAAAATTAAATATTCTATTTTACTTGAGTCTTTAGACTTTAATAAGAATTAATAGTCTAATATAAATATAACTTCATAATTTTGGTCCCAATACACTAAAATTACTTTGCAATTCTTGTTCTCTCAAAAAATTACTATTCAATCTAAAATAAGGATATTATAAATTTTAGTGGAAAAAAATCAAAGAATTACACATTAAGATTACGAACAATAAATTAAGATAGTGATCACAAATTCAAGAATATTTTTGTATTATTTTTTTTTTAGTGATTTAACATGCATAATTTTAAAAAGGAAGAATTTTTTACCTAATGAACAGACCAAATTAAGTTGGTTACATTTAAATTTAATAGTTGTTACCTTGTTGGTCTCTAACGCAAACAAAACATGTTATATCATGAATCATTTTAAAATTATTTTACTACGTATAAAACAAGAAAACACGCCTAACACCTTAGAACTAAACAGGAGAACTCCTCCCTCCCTCCCTCTCTTTGGATCTGGATCTTAAAAATTGGGAATTTGAGATGAATGATAATTATTTAAAATTGTCCATTTATTTTTATCAATGGCTCTTATTCGCACCATGTTATCCAATTCTTTTTTATTTTGTCTACAAAACATGTTATCTAATCACCTTTTTTTTTGTTTCTAGATACAGTAAAATTCGTTGTATTTCATGATAATTTAATGTATAAAATATAAGAATAATAAAGTTAAGACAATCTAAATCAAAGGGCGAAGAATAAAAACGTATAATGCTTCTCTTTGGTCCGAAATAAAGTTCATTTGAACTAATTCATGCACTAAAATAATTAATATATTTAGAATTTTATACTGACACTATACCAGTAAAATTTTTGTTCATCCGCTACACCATTATTATTTCCCATTCGAAAAAAATGAGCCCCACTCTTCATGTGTACAATTCTCACAAGTAATCTACTTCATTGGATCCAATTGGTTTATGTGTTATTTAAAGAGCCTAGCAGCGGAAACAACACAAATATCTAACACAAGAACAATATGAAAGCACTCACAACACAATATGGCAGCAACTATAACAAACAAATATAGCAAGTAAAGCAATAACAAAAACACACCGAAATTTTAACGTGGAAAACCCTCTCAATGTGAGAGATAAAAACCATGGGTCGTCTAGACCAATGAAATAGCTCCACTATAATCAAATGAGGTACAAGAGAGTCTCAAACAAAGCACAAAAATGTGCATATAACCAGCCAAAACATCAAAGCACCAAAGCTTTCAAATGAGAAGCAAGAAGATGAAATATACCCAAAAAATAGAGCTGTTGTCGAAGCCAATTTCTCCCTCTGCAGATCTCTAATTAAAATCTCCACCATTCAGAATAAAGAACAAGATGTGAAAAATCTACAGTCCAAATTTCACGTCGATCCAACGGTGAAAGAATGAGAAATTGCTGTTCAAAGATTGCTGCTCTGTGTAAAAATGGGAAACCTAATTTCTCTCTTGCGAAGCCAATTTCTCCCACTACAAACCTCCAATCAAAATCTCCACCGACCAGAATGAAGAACAAGATGATAGACGCAGTTAAAATTTCAAGCCGATCCAACGGTGAACAACTAAGAAAATGCCATTTGAAATTTACTGCTTTGGGCAAAAACGGAAATTCTGTTTTTCCTTCTTCTCTCTCACTTGGTGGCTACTCTCTTTCCCTCAAAATTGACCCCAAAAATCTGAATTAGGGTTGTGTCACAATAGGTACAAAGAGACACCCTCAAAATGTTGGACTTGGGCCTCACAAAGGAGAGAAAAAACCCAACAAATCTCCCCCTTCTCGACTAGGTGGAGGATCTCGCCATTCCGGCGATCAAACAACATGTTTCAAACTTTTCTCTTGACAATGCTTTTGTCATCATATCAACACCATTGTCATCAGTGTAAACTTTCTCAAGTTCCAACAACTTTGAATCTAACATATCCCGTATCCAGTGATACCTAACATCAATATGTTTAGATCTTGCATGAAAAGTAGAATTCTTGGCAAGATGAATAGCACTTTAGCTATCACACCACAACACATAACGGTCTTGCTTAAAACCAAGTGTTGCAAGAAACTTCTTCATCCACAACAACTCTTTACATGCTTCAGTTGCTGCAATAAACTCTGCCTCTGTGGTAGAAAGTGCAACACACTTTTGTAGCCTTGACTGCCATGAAATAGCTCCCCCTGCAAACTTGACCAAATAACCTGAAGTAGACTTTCGAGAATCAATATCTCCTGCCATGTCTGCATCAGTAAAGCCAACTAGCAAAGGTTTTTCACCACCAAAACTCAAACTCAAGTTAGTTGTACCTTTGAGATATCTCATAATCCATTTAACAGCATTCCAATGTTCTTTACCTAGATTAGAGAGAAAACGAGTCACAGTACCAACCGCATGAGCAATGTCTGGTCTAGTACACACCATAGCATACATCAAGCTTCCAACAGCTGAGGCATAAGGAATTTCATTCATTGCTTGTTTCTCCTCATCAGTGGTTGGACACTGCTTGGTGCTCAACTTAAAATGAGGAGCAAAAGAACTAGCAACACATTTGGCATCATTCATGCCAAACCTTTGAAGCACCTTCTTTATGTACTTCTCCTGTGACAAATAAAGCTTCTTGGAATCCCTATAACGAGTAATAGTCATGCCCAAAATCTGTTTGGCAGGACCCAAGTCCTTCATAGCAAAGAACTTGCTCAACTGTTTCTTCAACTCATTAATCCTCAAAGCATTCTTGCCCACAATCAAAATATCATCCACATAAAGCATAAGAATGATAAAATCATCATCAGAAAATTTTTGCACAAATACACAATGATCTGAAGTTGTCTTACGATAACCATGCTTCCCCATAACAGATTCAAACTTCTTGTACCACTGTCTTGGAGCTTGCTTCAACCCATAAAGACTCTTCTTAAACTTGCACACAAAATCTTCCTTTTCTTTAACAACACCTCCGGTTGCTCCATGTAGATCTCCTTATCTAAATCACCATGAAGAAAAACCGTCTTCACATCCATTTGCTCAATCTCCAGATCAAGAGACGCTGCTAATCCAAGCACAACACGAATGGATGACATCCTCACAACAGGAGAAAAGATCTCCTCATAATCAACACCTTTTCTCTGGATAAAACCTCTAACAACCAATCTAGCCTTATACCGAGGCTTAGAATTGTGTTCTTCATTCTTGATTCTGAATACCCATTTATTCTTCAAAACTCGCATACCCTTCGGTAGCTTTACCAACTCATAGGTATCATTCTCAAGCAAGGACTTCATTTCTTCTTGCATAGCTTCAAGCCATTGAGCTTTTCTTTCATCTTCAACAGCCTCTCCAAAGCATTCAGGTTCTCCCCCATCAGTCAACAAAACAAACTCATGTGGAGAATACCTTGACGAAGGCTTTCTCTCTCTTGTAGACCTTCTAAGTGCATTTGTAGGAATTTCTAAAGCTGGTTCTTCATCTTGATCATCATCACCAACTTCATCAAGTATCGGATCAACTGTTCCATCTTCACCTGCACTTGTATCATGCTCATTATTTTGAGCTTCAACTCTACCATCTTCTACCATAGGCATAGAGGGAGTAATATCAAAGTCAAAAAAATCATCACTAGGCTGAACCATTGGCTTCTCCGCACTATCAACATCCTTCAATATTTGGTCTTCAACAAAGACAACATCTCTACTCCGAATCACTTTCTTGCTAACAGGATCATAAAACCTGTAACCAAACTTATTCATGCCATAGCCAATAAAAATACACTGCCTAGTCTTTATATCAAGCTTAGATCTTTCATCTTTAGGAATATGAACAAAAGCTTTACATCCAAAGACTTAAATGATCATAAGAAACATCTTTACCTGACCATACCTTCTCTGGCACTTCAAATTGCAAGGGAACACATGGTGTCCGATTCAAGACATGAACAACAGTGCTCAAAGCTTCACCCCAAAAGGATTTTGCCAATCCAGATTGTGACAATAAGCACCTAACTCTTTCAACCAATGTTCTGTTCATCCTTTCAGCGAAGCCATTCAACTGAGGAGTCTTCGGAGGAGTCTTCTGATGTCTTATACCATGCTCTTTACAATAAGCATAAAATGGAACTGATTACTCACCACCATTGTCAGTATGAATGCATTTCAACTTCTTCCCAGTTTCTCTTTCAACAGAAGCTTGAACTTGCTTGAACACATTCAAAAATTGATCTTTGGTCTTCAAAGTGTAAACCCATAATTTTCTAGAATGATCATCAATAAAGGTTACAAAATAGATAGACCCTCCAAGTGTTCTTGTCTTCATCGGCTCACATACATCAGAATGCACCAAGTCAAGTATCTCCGGCTTTCTTGAAGGTGGATGACTCTTAAAAGAAACCCTGTTTTGTTTTCCAGCAAAACAATGGTTGCACTTTTGCAACGCAACCTTACAACCAGATAAAAAATTCCTCTTGGATAGCATATTCATGCCCTTCTCACTCATATGACATAATCTCTTATGCCATAAATCAGTTTCATCAACAAACTCAGCAGCATTAACAACATCTTTCACAATCTTTGCTTGAGTTAAATAAAGAGTAGAGTGTCGAGTACCTCTAGCAACAACCATGGAACCCTTGGTGAGCTTCCAGCTATCACGAGAAAATGAGCTATCTAAGTCTTCATCACACAACTTACCAATAGAAAGTAAGTTCAACCTAATATCTGGAACATGCTTCACACACTTCAAAGTCAACTTGGTACTATTGGAGGTTTCTAAGCAAACCTGTCCAACACCAGCACATTTTGCAACACCTTGATGAGCCATTTTCACATCACCAAAATCACCAGGAGTATAAGATGTAAACTAATTCCGCCTAGATGTAACATTAATAGAAGCACCACTATCAATCACCCAACTAGTGCTATTATCAACAAGGTTAACATATTCAAACTCCTCAACAACAAGAAAATCATCATGAGTTACATTAACCTTGTCTTCATTACTACCATCATCTTTATTTGTGCTCTTGTATTTCTTCACATGTCTCTTTTGACCACAATGATGATACTCAATATTCTTATACTTTTCTCGAGACTTGCTTCTGCTTTGATCTCTACCTTTAGGACCTCGACTTTTGCTTCTCCTCCTAGACTCAGAAATAAGAACATCTGAATGAGTAGTCGATGTACCTTGTGACTTTCTTCTCATCTCTTCATTTAAAACACTACTCTGGACGAGTGGAGCGCAAACATCGATATATTCTCAATGTTGCTTAGATCATTACGTTTTCAAGGCATTCTTTCTATTCAATTTTGGAGAGAATATGTCTTAATTGTTGGCTATTTAATTAATCGTATGCCATCCTCAGTACTTAAGATTGAAATTATAATTTTAAAAAAAATCTTATCACGGTGCATAAAAAAATCAAGTGTAAAAAAAAATGATATAATTAAATAGTATAAAAAAAATCCTGTATTAAGAGGTTAGTTGAATAGTTCACTTAGTTAAGATATTTACTTTTTTGTGGGGGTCATCGGTCTAAGCATCCCATGAAATCATCACTTTCTTTTTTCCTTCCCTCTTTTTTTTTAGTGGAGATCCCTTCTATGCCACGTTAATCTTTTATCTATTATCTATTAATATATAATAGGAGAGTAGTAATAGGTTCTTTACTCGACAAGTGTTGAGTCACATACTACTACAAGTGTATAGACTCAGTGTTTGACAAGTGGTAATGCAACAAAATTTGATAAAATATTTGATAAAATAATAAAAGTTAAAAGTTCTGTAACAGAGAAGAGTATTAGGCGAGAGTTTAATGAAGTTCAAATTCAAACAATTTTGTTCCAGCTTTTGTTTGAGGCTTCCAGCTGTTTATCATTTCCAAAATCATTCTTTCTCTCTCATCCTCATATATATGTTTGTTTGTTTACATTTTCACTAAAAAAATCAAAAATGAAAAAAATGAGAAGCATTAGAGATGGAACGAAGTAGAGAAGAAAACACGATGGATGGAGAAGGAGAAGAGGGTGCAGACGAACCCGCATCCACTGCAGAACTGCGTCACAACTGCTCCTTCGCAGCCGGGCAGCAAGTGCTGCGAATGTGATCATTACGACGTTGTTGTATGTAGGGTATTTGGACCCTGAGATCGACGAGAGTAGTTTCAGTTCAACCAGGAATGAGGTACTTAAAATTCCAATATTCTGAAAATTGGTTCGAATCGGCCAGTCGAACCAAAAACCGTTAACAAATACGGTTCGGACAGAAGGCAAAACCGCCAAATTTAAGAACCAAAATCAAACCACCGAACCGGTCGATCGAACCAAACCGTGACCCAGCCGATTTTTTAAATTTTGTCAAAAACACTGCGTTTTGATCCAGAAACCAACCCTAGCCTTCAGTCTTCGGTCCTCACTCTTCAGTTCAATCAGACACCACTCTCGAGCCTCCACCCTACAGCCCTCCACTCTCGCCTCTCGCACTCAGTGGCCACGCATGCAGTCTCTACCTCGAGCCACCGCCGCCGTCGCAACACCTCCATCGAAGTCACTCACCGTCGCAAGTTCGTGGAGCCGGCTTGGAGATTCGCGCAGCCCTTTACGTCGAAGTCAGCCGTAGAAATCGCAGCCACCGCCACCACTCCTTGCCGTCGCGCACTGTCGTCCTGAGTGACCTGAAGCCCTTGCCCCTGTCTCGAGCCCCATTCCTGATTCCTCAGTCTCATACATACTCTCATTATTTCTCCCCAAAACACAACCCTAGCCTCCATCGCGCCCCCGTTGGTCGCACTGTTGCCGCCTGGTTCGTCGTGATCGTTCTTCAATCCTCCTATTTCGTGGTGCTCGAAGGCCCTTCCATTCCCCCAATGCCAATCCTCCTACTGATTGATGATAAATTGATACTGGTTTGTACATGCTTTTATTTTTTTCTGCTGTTAAATTTTGTTAAAGTTTCTCGATTGTACTCATTGCCTAAAGGAATACTTGTATCACATAGCTCACTACTAGTGCCTGCTGTTCGTGTTTGTTTTTTAGTTCATAAATCATCAAATTATATTTATTATTGAATGCTCTGCTCACTACTGCTATGCTGTGTTGTACCCTGGTTTGTGTCTTCTTCGCTGCTGTGCTATGCTTTTTTGGCTCTCTGTTGTTCATTGCTGAGCATTTTTGTGTTTAATTAAGTCAATTAAAACTATGCTTTGGGCTTAATTGTGCTTAGATTGTTAAGTTAGTTAATTCAGCATATGTTCTGCTCTGCTGTTGTTGTGCTGATGTTTTGTGTTTTGTGATTTCTTTGCATAGTGATGTGCTGCTGGAAACTGAAATTGCTGCTGTTTTGTGTGTGTTTCTGTTTGTTTTACTGTTTTGTGATTTAATTATGCTTAAATGGTGACTGTCTTCATGATTTTTTTATTTCAGTTATGTAGGATTTTGTGATTTTTTTGCCTAGTGATGTGCTGCTGGAGATTGAATTGCTGCTGTTAAATTTTTGAAACTTGACAAGTTTGAGGTCTTTGTGGATTCACTGGATTGTAATTTCCCTTTTGTGGATGATAAATTACAAAACTGGTGAACAAATATATATTATGGAATCAATAAGCAAACTGAAAGCCAGATGATATATATTATTCCATTCCTTAATTTATGACTCCATCCAGAATTAATGACATGCAGCATTAGTATCAATAATATTGTGATTTATAGTGGATTTTGATGATTGATGATAAGTTTGGATGTTGGCATTTTATGTTTGGTTGTCTTATTTTGTTATTTGACTTTTGAGTTTATACTTGAATAAGATCATAACATTTTGGTTTATGTAGTACTTTAATTTGGATAATATTTTAAGGTTTATATTAGACTATAATTATGTTTTAATGCGTTTATTTATATTTTATTTATTATTTTATTATAAAACGGTTTTTTGGTTCAACCACGGTTGAATCGGTTGAACCTATAAACCAGTGAACCAATAGCTAGAGCGGTTCGATGACCGGTTCGATTTTCAGAACCTTGTAAAATTCTTCATGTTTGCTTCCTATCTTTTCCTTTTTGGTTTCCCGAAATTGTTGTTTGTGCTGTAAAATGTTTACAACTTTTCTAATTGTAATTTAGATTATAAGTTTGTAATGAATTTTTGTGCGATTTTTGGTCTCTCTAGCAAAAACGAACAACAAGGGGAAGAATGAACTTTTGTGGTACTGGTATGAACGTCTTCTGTGGGATTGAAGCCTGAGATCAGGATCTCTTTTATTTGCCTCTGAGTTCTTAAAATTGTAAGTTGTGTCGTTGTGTTATCTTAAAATCCTAAGCTTTGTAGTTGTGTTATCTTTAATCTTTGCTGGATCCTTAATTGCACTTTTTTGGTAGAAATCTTTTTTATTCTCAAGTTAAACACAGTGTGCATTTTTTGTTTTGATAATTTTACTCATAGTAATTACTTTCCTTTTTATTTTGTGCTAATATTTATTTGAAGTTGTATGAGAAAACTTTTAATCTTGAACTGAGAATGAACCTAAAGTAAAAGTGTTATTAGAAAACTATAATCAGTTGTTATGATTCAGATATGGTTGATAAGGAGAAGTATGTTACATTCTTTTATTTGATCACTATATTATGATATATATTGAGTATTCTTTTCGGTTTCTTACCTTTGGTAAATGGATCTAATTTTCCTTTTTTCCTTATGAAATGTTCACTGGCATAAAGAAAGAAAGAAAAAGTAGGACGAGAAAAACCATAAAAAAAATTGCTAAGGCTGTACAGCTTCAAGATTTTCATCAGATTCATCTTGCATATGCTAGCATGTTGGAATCTGAATTATTTGTTAAAAATGATGTTTTTTTGTTTAATCTACTTCTCTTTTTCTTTTTTTTTCCCTCATAGTTGATTAGATAATTAATTTTGGCAGGAAGTGTGAGCGGAGGAGGGAGTGTTCCAGCACCAAAAGCATCTCCTGAGACTTAACAAGGATTGTTATGATGTTCTTATAGGTGAATAAAAATGTTGCTGCTTTGACAACTAAAGCTAAGGTCAGAAAGTTGTCAGTTTTAAAAAGGGCTGAAAAATCATTGAGGAAAGAGGATTTATAATGTTAGGTATTTCCTTACTTCTTTTATTATTGTATTTAATCTTTTAGTAAATTTCAAAACTAATCTATTCCAACAGTATTTATCTGTTTATGTATATGATAGAAAATCATTGATTTAGTATGTGTGTATATATGTGAACTTTTAACAATAAGTAATCAAAGTGCTAAAAAGATAGGTTCTTTCATATGTACTGATGCATTATGCTTTTGTTTGTGTGAAGAAGAATCTTGGTTCATAATAACACTGTTGCTTAAAAAAGAAAATCATCCTTAACATTGTTGCTTTATGATTAAAATAAAGATAACTCTGTACAATTAACACTAAATAGTTAAAATAAATCATCCTTAATACTGTTGCATTATGGTTAAAATAAAGATAACTCTGTACAATTAACACTAAATATTTATTTGATCTAATAGTTAAAATAAAAATAACTCTGTACAATTAACACTTAGGATCACAGATAAAATGCTTTATGGTTTTCTAAATAAAATACTCAAAATTATCCAATAGCACTATTTTTTATTCCTCATTTTATTGAATTGTCTTAGATAATTAATTTTTTTGCTTATCTTGCTTCATCATGGAAGTGTTTATTTATTGTACTTTTGGTTTTCTGAAAAACTTTTATGCTCTTTGGAAGTATTTTGAGTTTTATTGCTTGATAATGCTAAGTAGTATTACTACTATTCTGAAGTTGAATCATTTCAAATTAAACTGAATTTAGCCCTGAAGACATGAACTACCAAATGGTAACTTGGAAGTTTAGGTATTTAGATATACTAATATGTACGTTGTGCATATGGTCGTTTGATAATATGCATTTGCAGGTGGTCGCACCAAAGACAAAGGTTATGGCCAGGATTCATTGACAAAAAAGCATTCACTTTCGTCTTCATTTAATAGCAAGTCAGGTTCATTTTTCCCAGGGCAGAAACATTGGTAGCCCTGAGCGGCAAGAGAGTAATAAGGACCGCTAGATATCTGACGTCTTCAACTGATATCACAGATTAGCACATTGGAATCCACTAGATATCACAGATTTGGGTCTGAGGCTTTTCCCTCCAAACAATACTTTGATCTGTTTGTAGATTCTTTTGGAAATTTAAAAATTGTGGTTTAGCCTTTTTTTCCCCTGTTTCTCATATCACCATTGAAAGTTGTTTATGTTTTATAGCATTATTTTAATCCAGATTTGGAATATCTTAATAAGATTTCATATTTTCCATTATTGCATGTTTGAGTGATGAGAATTGAGAATTGAGGTGGGTCTTTTTGTGCAGTGGAACAAAATCCCCATTATCTTGGAGAGCAGAAAAATCCTTCATCATTAGCTTTGTGTCCAGCAACTAAGAACTGCATATCAACATATGAGAATATCACTCATACCATTCATTATGCTCCAACTTGGTAAAGTTCCCTTCTTTTTACTTATGTTAATTTAACTATCAGTTTTCAAGTGCTCTTTGGCATTCACAGTTATCTTATTTTAGGTGCATGTATGTACCATCATATACTATTATATCTAGCAGTAGTTGTTTATATAGGGTGGATAAATTTTCAAATTGAACCCAGTAAAACTTGATTTCATCAAAACACTTCATCAGATATATTCTCTAGCTAATTTAAATGGCACAACATAACAATAGTTTCTTTTAATATGGATTAGGATTTAGGAATTTAAAGTTTAACAACTATATATAAGCTTACTAATATCATGATAAATGAACATTCAGGTTTATTCTGATGCACTGGATGGAAATGAACCATTGGCTTTGGACATGGGAAGCATGGGGAAGGGTCAGGTATTTATTAATGGAGAGAGCATATGAAGATACTGATTGTAGAATTGAAAGAGGGGTTGTTCTTCATAACTTCAAAGTTGCTCATTATTTTTAATCACAAATTAGAATTTCTTTAAACCACAAATTAGGATTAATAAAAGTATGTGCTATGACAATTTTTTATTATTATTTAAAATTTCTAACACATTGCAAATCTTGCTGCAACAAAACTTTGGTATTACCTGTAGCTACATTTAACTGATTATATTTTGTTGTAGGTTGTTGATAAGCGTTATTAGCAGAAAAATACATATAGCAAGATGTGTCAACAAGTATTTCTGTTAAGCTAAGCAGGGTAACACTTTCAAAAAACTTTTGGGGATATGAATTACCTTAGAACCTAAAAAATAATTTAGTATAACGATGTTCAATTTGCATGTTATGTACTCTTCAAAAGTAATTCATGTGAACCAATGAGATCTACTTGGTCTTTCCCTCTTTTTTTTTTCATTTTCAGTACTTTAGGGTAGAATTGGTATTTGGTTTCATTTTCTATCTTTTATTATTGATTTTATATTTTGTTCGTATTCAGTAATTTATTTTCTAAAGAACAGTATATGAAACAAAACCAAACATATCCATGAATTTTTCAATTTTGCGTAATTAAGTCCAATTTCGTTTGCGCTAATAAATCATTTGGTTCAAATTAGTTTTCAAATAGCCTTCTGTGACTAATATTTGTGTTTCTTTCTTTCAGGCTCATCTTTCTGAGTGAAAAGCTGCATGGAATGCAAAGATAATATCCTAGTCCCATCGTTATTAGAAGCACTAGAAATTAAATTTAGGACTAACAAGTAGATTATGGATTGTTACTATTCCGTGAAGAAATTTTCTGCTAACAATTTCATCTTGGTGATTCTATTTTTTGAAAAGCTTTCAAGCTTAATGGACCATCAAAATTTTTCTATTTGGTGTTTGTGCACTTTGCACTTTAAGCGGATTACTAAGTTACTTAAAGATCATATTAGAAATTTAGTCCCTAAAAAATATACTTGACATGAGATTAAAAAGATTTGTGGCATTTTCACTCTTAATTGACAACTTTGAATTCTTTAGATTAACATTTTGGATTTTCTTCTTGCTTCTTATATTGAGTATGAGACTCAACCTACAAATTGTGCTGTTGTTTGTGCTGCTCCATATTTAAATTTTCATTTCAACATAAAAGATCAAATGGTCTTTTGGTATATGCAAAAAAAAAAAGAAGAAAATTAAAGAACATTAAAATATCAAATAAAGAAGAAAATAAAAGAGAAAAAAATAAAGAAACGAACAAGGAATAAGAAAAAGTGAAGCAAAAAAAAGAAGAAAATTAAAGAACATTAAAATATCAAATAAAGAAGAAAATAAAAGAAAAAAAAATAAAGAAACGAACAAGGAATAAGAAAAAGTGAAGAATTTGAGTAAAGTATATTTTTTTTTAAGTTCACTTCTATATCATTGTAAATAAAAAATTACTACTTAGTTATGTTAAAAATATTAAATAATAACAACTCCAATACAATTCAAATTCTATAAGATAGTTGACTCATAAAAATTGTATATTTTAAAAATATACAAATTGATTGAGACTTGAGAGTGGTATCATGCATTTAAAATATTGATAAATTTATAATCTATTTTCTTTAGAATTTAATTTTGATGCATTATTAATGTAAAATTATTTTATACGTGTATCTAATATATTAGTAAAAATAACTACCATTTACATTGATCGCTTTTCTTTATTAAAACATTAATAATATGTTCTTTATTTAAAATAGTTATAAAAACTCCTTCAATAGTATAAGTTATAAAAAATTAGTTCTATAATAGCAATCTGATTTTTGAAACCGAAATTATTTATTTCAACTTTTAAGTACAAATTAAGTTGGAATTGATTTTTTTTTGTTTTAAATTTCTATTTCACCTTCTTAGAAAAAACCACGAAAATAAAAATCAATTAAGAACATTAGCAGCACATTTAATTAAAATAAAAACGATTTAGATTAGCAATTATACACAGAATTATATTTTCTATTTTTCAGCTATCCATCAATACAAAGACAAAATAATAATTAAACTATGCCATATTAAAGTGAAAGTTAGTCGAAAAAAATTGCAAAAATACAAATATAAATGTCAAACAACGACAATATTTGTTTGTATATAATGAAAATAGTGTATAAAATAATAGAATAAATTCAAAGTATCAAATAGCCCGTGTAAAAAGAGAAAGTATATTGCAAATTTTAGGAACATTAAGAATTTTGCAATTAAAGTACAATCAACCGTGATAGATAAATTTATGTATAATGACAATTTTACATGCAACATTCAATATTTGAAATTAGTGAATAAAGGATTAAAAAGCTTATTCTATTTCAACTAATTAAACTGTCCCTACAAATTAAAAAGATAACAAATCACCATTTAAACATATTACAGAATCAACATGACACGTTCAATAGAGCAATAGGCTGTAATAACTAACTTAAACATTAATATAATAAAAGAGATTAATAATTACATAATTTTTTTGTATACTAAACAAATTAAATTTGTATGCAATGCATGCCATATATTAGAAATTTAATAATATAACTAAATATTCTTTAATTGATAAATGTTCTTTATATGATTATAATATAAATTATTTTTATTTAGTCTCTAGAAAGCAAAAAATAAAATATTTTTATATACTATATAATAAATTTTTATACACAAATAATTTTTTATGTTAAAAATAATAATTATTAATATTAATAGATATATAACAAAAATTTTTTATAAGAGATCAATATTTGGCCCGCGTTATGATTTTATACTAGTGGTATTAATAAAAAAAGTAAAGAAAAGAAAAGTGGGATAATTAAGCAGTCACATTGATTTCAGAAAGGTCGTCTCGCCTAAGAGCACCTACAATGGTGAGTTCCTCTTTCACTTTTTTCTAACACATAGGAACTTTAACCATTGGAGGAGAGAAGGAATGAGTTCCCGCACGGGCCTCAAGGTGAGGGAGTCCCTCTAAATAGGGACTCAAGTTAACCAATAATAACTTGCCATTTGGTAAGTTATTTTAAAAAAATAATAATATAAAATCTGAAATAATTAAATAATTATATTAAATAATGAAATAATAATTAAATTAGTAATAATTATATAAAAAAATTATATTAAATAATTATATTTTTATTTAATTAATAATTTATATTAATTATTTAAAAAATAATTAATTAGATTAAATAATTAAATTTTTATTTAATTAACAATTTATATTAATTATTTATATCATAATTAATATTAAATATTATTTATATTATATTAAATTATAATTAATTAAATTTACTTACATTAAAAAATAAATTTAATTTTTACACCTTACAAAATATTCTTAGTTGAGTTAGTTATTTTTATTTTTAAAATTTAAAATGCTAACGATATTATTAAAATTAGCAATTGTAAACACAACTATAAATTAGTGTAATTCCGAATTATATATTGTGTATTATTATTATATATGAATTTATTTAATATTAATATCTTTTAATAGTGAATTATTTTTAAATTTATAAATTTAAATAATATTATTAAAAAAATCAATTACATTAATTTTAAGTATTTTAATTAATTAATAAAGTGGGACCACAACAGGGACTAAAGTTAGTTCCTCCTAATGGAGAAGAGAGAGATGCTTTGAGTTCCTATTTACCGTTTATGACACAAAAACTGATGTGGAGTTACTTTTTATGACAGGTGGGCCATAAAGAGAAACTGAGATGAATTCCCTACTGGAGATGGTCTAAAGGCCTTTGGAAAAAAAGTTGATTTTATGGTGCTTTCTAATCCATTTCGAATGGTCTCTTTCCGTCGTGCGCTTGAGGGTAGATATAATAATACCCATCACTTCACTCATAACTCAACTTACTAATTATTTTTTTTGTGTTCTTCTCTTTGTCTTTATTATTGTTCCTTTTTTTTTGTCTAAGTGCAATAAGTCATTTTACTCTTCTTTTTTGGGATTGTAATTTGTAAGTAGTAATGAGTGAAGTCATGTTACTACTTACAAATTACAATCCCAAAAAAGAAGAGTAACATGACTTATTGTACTTAGACAAAAAAAAAGAAACAATAATAAAGACAAAGAGAAGAACACAAAAAAAATAATTAGTAAGTTGAGTTATGAGTGAAGTGATGGGTATTATTATATCTACCCTCAAGCGCACTACAGAAAGAGACCATTCGAAATGGATTAGAAAGCACTATAAAATCAACTTTTTTCCCAAAGGCCTTTAGACCATCTCTAGTAGGGAACTCATCTCAGTTTCTATTTATGGCTCACCTGTCATAAAAAGTAACTCCACATCAGTTTTTGTGTCATAAACGGTAAAAGGAATCATAGACGCGTTAGCCTCTGTAGGAGAATCCATGAAAGAAAGTGACCATGTAAACGCAATCTTGAACGGCCTAATTGAGGAATATTCTTCGTTGATAACCTCTATTCTAACCACTGCAAGGTATCAAGGTATAACAGAGGTGAGTTAGAAGCTTTACTCTTAGCACATGAAAGCATGTTATAAAGATTCAGGAGACCAGAAGCTTTTATTCAAGCTAATCTAGCTCAGCACTTTCAATTTGGACAAAATCAGCAGTCAAGAGGATTCAGGGGTGGTTCTCGAGGCAGAGGTGGTCGGCCGTATAGAGGAGGTAGAAACTCATATACGGGCGGAAGAATGATTCAAGAATCATATAATGGAGGCAGAGCAACACAAGGTCACTCCACATCTGGCTATGGAAGTGGCTATGGAAGGGGGCAGTATGGAAGAGGAAACTATAGCCAGGGAAGAAATTACTCTCAATTTTCTCAATCTAATAAGCCACAATGCCAGATCTGCGATAAAATAGGACACACAGCAAAGACATGCTGGTATAGGTATAGTGAGGAACAGTATGATGCAGGTTACAATGAAGAAGGCTACAACAATCAGATCACTCAACCCAAGGCCAACTATAGTAATGTGCTGGCAACTCCAGCAACCATTCAGGATCCGAACTGGTACCTTGATTCAGGTGCTACACACCACATGACACATGATGAGCAGAATCTGATGGAGAAGGAGGAGTATGGAGGAAATGAGCAAGTTGTGATAGGCAACGGAACAGGTTTGCAAATCAATTATGTTGGTAATTCGTGTTTTAAGTCTGATTTGAGCTCTAGGTTGTTCTTAATGAGAAAATTATTGCACGTACCTGAAATCACTAAGAATTTGATGAGTGTGTACCAATTCTGCTGTGATAACAAAGTATTCTTTGAATTCCATGCTGATAAATGTTGTGTTAAATCACAGGAAAACAAGAAAGTTATTCTTCAAGGGAATGTTGATAAAGGGTTGTATAAGTTTGTCAGGTTCACCACTGCATACACACCAGCAGCCTATGTTTCGTCAGTAAAAGGCTTGAATCAGCTTCTTCTTTGGCATGCCGGATTAGGACACCCGAATAAAAATGTCATGTCAAAGGTTCTGAGTGCTTGTAATCTTTCTTTTCCAATTGATAAACTAGAATGTCCAGCCTGTTGTATTGGTAAGTCACATCAATTACCTTTTCCTGTTTCACAAATAGTGTACACAAAACCATTAGAACTTGTATATACAGATATTTGGGAACCAGCACCCATATCTGATAATAATGGAAATTAGTATTTTATAAATTTCATTGATGCATTCTAAAAGTTTACTTGGATATACCTTCTTAAATCTAGAGCTCAGCTTAAATCAGTCTTTAATCACTTTCACCAAATGATTGAACTGCAATTAGACACAAAATTAAAAATGGTACAAAGTGACAATGCAGCTGAATATGTTAGCTTGTCAAAGATTTTGCAGGAAAAAAGAGTTTGTCACAGGTTTTCTTGTCCGCATGTACATCAGCAAAATGGCTCAGCAGAAAGGAAACACAGGCATGTAGTTGAGATGGGACTAACACTGTTGGCTGGAGCCTCAATGCCTACCAAATTCTGGGGAGAGGCATTTACAACAGCAGCCAAGTTAATGAATGTGTTACCCACACCAGTTTTACATGGACAGTCACCTACGGAGAAATTGTTTGGGAAGAAACCTCCCTATGGGAACCTAAGAGTGTTTGGGTGCCTATGCTTTCCTCACCAAAGACCTTTCAACAAGCACAAATTGGATTTCAGGTCATCACCATGTACATTTGTAGGGTATGGTACAACACAAAAAGGGTACAAGTGTCTCACACAACAAGGGAAGATCATTACAACCCCGAATATAATTTTCTTTGAAGACAGATTTCCATTTGAAGAAGCAGCTAAGCAGGGACAGATGCTAGTTGATCCAAGCTCAACTCCAACAATTTCAATAATGCCTATAATTCCCTCAGCCAATACTGATAGTGGACAGCAGCAGCAACCCAATCCAGACTCAACACAACAGCACCAGCAATCAGTAGCAACAGCCCAACAACATGACACAGTCCTGAGACAACAAGCAGCACAGGCAAGTGAAGATGTGCAGCAACAGCAGCGTAGTCCAGTGGCAAGTTCAGCAGCTCCAATGGTTCCAAGGATTCCCTTAATCAATATTGATAGGCAGCAGCAATTAGGAAGCATCTCTGACATAATCAGACAGCAACAACAGCACCAACACATGATCAACTCTATAAACAATACACAGCAGCAGCACCAGCAACATTCCCTGACAAGTTCAGCAACTAACGTGCAGCAGCAACAATCACAGTTGACAAGCCTAGCAATCAATGTACAACAGCAGAACCAACAACAATTGAACAATTCAATAGTCAATCTACAAAAGCAGCAGTCACAACAACCAATGATCAATACACATCAGCAGCCACAAGCTTTAATCGAATCATCAACCATTCCAAGACAGCAGTAGCAGCAGCAATTATTGATCAATTCATCAACCTCTCCAAGACAGCAGCAGCAACAACCATTGATCAATTCATCAACCATTCCAAGACAGCAGCAGCAGCAACCATTGATCAATTCATCAACCATTCCAAGATAGCACCAGCAGCAGCAATTATTGATCAATTCATCAACCATTCCAAGACAGCAGTAGCAGCAACTATTAGTCAATTCAGCAACAAGAATCAATATAGAACAGCAGCTTCAAGACCAGATGAATAGCTCAACAATCAATAGACAACAGCAGCCACAACCTTTAATCGAATCAGCAACCAGTTCACAACAGCAGCAGCAGCAACTATCAACCAATTCTACAAACAGGAAAGAACAACAACCACAATCAAAGAATAATTCAAGACTTAATTCAAGACTCAACACACAGCAACAACAGCAATTAAGAAGCAGTTCACAACAGCAGCTTCAGGACAAATTGAACAGCTCAATAATCAATAAACAACAGCAGCCACAAGCTTTAATCGAACAACAACCACAATCAAAGAATAATTCAAGACTTAACACACAGCAGCAGCAGCAACAATTAAGAATAAGTCCAGAGATTACCATTCAACAGCAACAACAACAATTACATTCAAAGAAAAACTCAAGACCATACATACAGCAGTAGCAGCAAACAATACCTTACACACAACAGCTGCAACAACTAAGAAGCAGCCCTGAGACTATTCGACAGCAACAACAAAAACCAAACAATTCAGAAGTTGTTACACAACAACAGCAACATGAGCAACATGAACCTATTTTACCAATCAGAACAGCAACACTTCAAAGACCAGTAGCAGCTTCATCAACCCCCATCCCAATACCTATAAATGACGTTGAAATTGCCTTGCCACTTGATGAAGAAGCACCTCCAGCAGCTCCAACAGCAAATACACACTCCATGGTCACCAGAAGCAAAGCTGGTATCTTCAAACCAAGAGTGTTTCTAGCCAGTGTGGAGCCAAGGAATGTACAGCAAGCACTTCAATCCCCTGAATGGAAGGCAGCTATGGATTTGGAATATGAAGCCCTGTTGAAAAACAAAACTTGGGAGCTGGTCACCCTTCCTCCCAATAGAGAAGCAATAGGAAGCAGATGGGTTTTCAGAATTAAGTACAATTCTGATGGGTCGTTACAAAAATACAAGGCAAGGCTGGTAGCTCAAGGGTACTCACAGAGACCAGGGTTTGACTTCACTGAAACATACAGCCCAGTGGTCAAACCTACTTCAATCAGAATTCTATTATCAATTGCCCTAGCTGAATCATGGACAATCAGGCAATTGGATGTAAACAATGCCTTTTTACATGGAGACTTGGCAGAAGAAGTGTATATGAAGCAGCCAAAGGGGTATGAAAAAGGGGATTCCACACTAGTCTGCAGGTTAACCAATGCCCTCTATGGATTAAAGTAAGCCCCTAGAGAGTGGTATCACAAGCTTGCCAAAGGATTGACAGAAATTGGGTTCAAAGCAACTAAATCAGATGTGTCAGTATTTCTAAGGATGATGAATGGAGTGAAAACCTTTATGCTGGTGTATGTTGATGATATAATCATCACAGGAGAATCTGAAATACAAGTACAGGAAGTGATTGAAAAACTGAATGCCAAATTTGCACTCAAAGACATGGGCAATCTTCACTACTTTCTTGGAATTCAGGTAGCTAAGACAAGTGATGGAGGACTGCTTCTTTCTCAACAGAAGTACATCAATGAAGTGTTAAAGAAAGCAAACATGGAAGGTTGCTCAAGCTGTCACACCCCTCTGCCCTCAACAGTAAAGTTATCAGCCCATGGTGATTCCAACTTTGATAACCCCCAACTGTATAGGTCAGTTATTGGCAGCCTACAATATCTAACAGTGACTAGACCTGAAATTTCATATAGTGTACACAAGATGTCACAATTTGTACAAGCTCCTCTAAATACTCATTGGAGGATGGTAAAGAGAATACTCAGGTACCTCAATGGTACAATAAGACATGGATTGCGCCTTGAGAAGGCTAACTCTATGGAAGTCATAGCCTACAGTGACTCAGATTGGGCTGGAGACCCTGATGATAGGAAGTCGACAAGTGGGTACTGTGTATTTCTTGGCTCCAATCTAATTTCCTGGGCTTCAAGGAAGCAAACAGCAGTAGCAAGGTCAAGCACAGAAGCAGAATATAGGAGTATGGCAGATTTGGTAGCTGAGCTAATTTGGGTGAAAAACTTAATGAGTGAGCTACAATTTCCACCAAAAGAGGTACCTATGGTCTACTGTGATAATCTAAGTGCAGTTCTACTTGCTGCCAACCCAATCCTACATTCAAAATCCAAACACTTTGAGATAGATCTTCATTTTGTTAGAGATCATATGAATAGTAAAGACATTAGAGTAAGTCACATTCCAGGAACCATGCAAGTGGCTGATATCCTAACAAAGGCTGTGTCTTCTGACAACTTTCTACACTTCAGGACTAAACTGAACATTGAGGAATTGGACAGCACAGCTGCAGAAATGAAAGGCAGAAAGGCCAGAAGCAATGATCAGCAGAGCAAGATAACTAGAGATGATGATACATGATAGTCAAAGCAGGGCAAGACAAGAAAAAGGAGAAAGTAGAGATCATGTTAGGCATGCTTAAGTTCTAGTAACTACCTTTAGCTAAGTCAGTTAGAATGCAACCAGTTCCGTTTCAAGTTAACACAATAAGCTTGAGATAATTGGTTAGCCCATTAGTTGCTGAACTGGAATTAGTTAGTGGTTAGAAAACTCTAGAAACTCTTGACTATAAGTAGCAATACCCACTGCTACAGTAACTACTTTTTGGTTCACAACACAATTCACAGATTCATCCATTTCTCTCTCGTCTCTACTTCTCTCTCTCTGTTCTCTAAACCTTCTCATCAGATCTCTGAGTTTTCTTAGTTCAGGTTCTTGATACCTTCATGGTATCAGAGCTTGGTACCACAGCTTCCATGACAGTCTAAGAAAGCAGATCTGGTCCAAGTGAAGGTCAACCACAATGGCTCAAGTGTTTACAACAACACCGATTTCAATGAAATTGGATGAGGATAACTATCTGCAGTGGAAAGACCAGGTGGAATCAACAATTGAAGGAAATGACATGGTATCAGAGCTCTATGTCCGAAAGGTCAAGAGTTCGATCCTTGGAAAACCCTAAAAGTGAAAAAAAAATAGCATAAGGCAAATGAGAAAAAGAAGGCCTATGCAAGGGGAGTGTTAGAGATATAACCATTAATGTTACCTTCTCCTATTAGCTTAAGCTTTTGGGATGCGTGGTTTCATTACATGGTATCAGAGCTCTATGTCCGAAAGGTCAAGAGTTCGATCATTGGTGAACCCCAAAAGTGGCATAAGGCAAATAAAAGAGAAAAGAAAGCCTATGCAAAATCAAACAAACCCAAAAGAGGCTCTTGTTTGAGAGGGAGTGTTAGAGATATAACCATTAATGTTGCCTTAATGTAGCAAAGGGCAAGAGTCAATGAAAAAAGAAATATTAAAAATGGGTGCATGTGTACGTCTGCAATAATTGTAGTGTCTACTGTCCAATAATAACGTGAAGTATTATATAAAATACTAAAATTTTCAAGTTGCCACTGGAAATGGATACTCTTATTTAAAAATTTTTCATGAGATTATTACGTATGTGATAAATTTTATAATTAATTAGTTATTTTTGTAAGTTTTATATTTGATCTCACTTTTTTAAGCTTTAGTAAACATAAATACTACTCTATTCATTTGTTCTTTATTATCTTCAAATTAGTTTACATTTTTAGAAAAATTTAATATTACTCAATAATAATTATGTTTATTTACTAGATAGATACGTTTAGAAAAAATTAAATATATCTTGAATAATTAAAGGGCATTAATTTACTGTGTGTTGCATTATTAATCAGATAAATAAAATATTTTTTTTCAGTGTGTGTATAGCCATATGGGTAATTAAGAAACTTTGTGAATAAGTGAGTCAAATAATTGGTTGTATATATTTCTTTATTATTATTATTATTGAAAAAGAATCAACCCAGACAAGCGGGCTTGGTGGTAGGGCGGTGCCATTGAAATCCAAATTAAAATGCTATGGCCTATGGTTGTCATATTTGAGTCAAAACACCTGGTCCTCAATAAATTCTTTATAGGGGACTATATCATGTCTCAATATATATGGTCCCCATTATCAGCAATAATAATAATAATAATAAAAGGTACGTTGAGATAAGAAGAAAACTGAAAATGAAAGACATGCTCTTTCTATTATTCATTCCTTCACATGATTGATATTCTCACCATATGATCTTGGTTTAAAAGGATTTTTGTTGGATTGATTAATTATTACGTGTGTATATATATATATATATATATATGTCCTACTAGACTAATTTGTAATCACAAATAATTGCACAAATGTCTGAATAAAAATAAATAAATAAATAAAAAGATAGACTAATAAGAAATATACTAAATACTTATGGCCACGGTTGCATGCATTATTTTCTTAAACTAATTAATAAGGTGATATTATTTAATTATTCTTTTTAAATCTTGATATATATAATTCTCTTAAAAAATAATACATATTGATTGTTAAGAAAATGTTTAAGTCAAAATAGCATTTATTATATAAAAAAAAGTTATGCACGTAGTAATTAAGATTGATGAAAATCTAATTTCTAAAAAAATACAATATCTATACACACAAAACTAAATATAAAAGAATTCTATTGCGTAGATAGTTAAACATAAATTAATTATTATAATGATATTATTAATTTACAGGCCAACATCAGGGAGATCAATGAATCCAATAAGAACATTAGGTCAATAAGAATATTAGGTCCAAAAAAAAAAAAATATTAGGTCCAACAATTACAGCAAACAATTACAAAGCAATTTGAGTTTATTTGACAGCTCCAATTCTTAATGCACTTGGTGGTGTCGATACTTATTTTGCTGTTAAACTTTCTAATGAAGATGAAAACCTGAACTTTAGGCTCCTTTAAATTCTGAAAGCTTCAGAAGGTGATTTTACAATAATTGATTATTAGAATATATATAAACTTATATGTATCATATATATAATAAATAATATATATAAAAAAAGTATATATCGTGCAAATTAGCAAATGAGAATAATAATAATGTTTGCTATGTGTGAATATATATTATATATTGGAATGTAATGGTGTTTAGATATATATGGATAGGATTGGCTGGGTGAATATATCCAAGAAAAAAAGTGAGTATGAGTTTGGCTCTTTATTGTTTAAGTTTTGATTAAACAAAGAGTTTTAATTAGGATGAAAAGTGGATTTATACCTTTTTTTTCCGTTAAATTTTTGAGTTAACATGTGATATTTTATTTATAATTTTTTTCTCAATTATCGTGATTTTTTTAATTAGGTCTTTTTAATTTTGAGTAATTTTTTAAAATAATTACATTATCATGTAGTCATTTAATATTTTTATCGATGAATACTCATGTACTCTCTTAATACAAAATAGTTGCTCGTAATCTCGTATGTTACCAACTTATTATACACACTTATTTTTTTATATATATGAGTAATAATTAGTGATAATATTTGAATCTTATTTAAAAATAATAGTCAAATTTAGTACTCAATATAATTTGGTCTTAAATATAATTGCTTTGAATGAACAAAACAATTACTACTTACAAATTGCAATCCCAAAAAAGAAGAGTAACATGACTTATTGCACTTAGACAAAAAAAAAAAGGAACAATAATAAAGACAAGGAGAAGAACACAAAAAAAATCATTAGTAAGTTGAGTTATGAGTGAAGTGATGGGTATTATTATATCTACCCTCAAGCGCACGACAGAAAGAGACCATTCGAAATGGATTAGAAAGCACCATAAAATCAACTTTTTTCCCAAAGGCCTTTAGACCATCTCTAGTAGGGAACTCATCTCAGTTTCTATTTATGGCCCACCTGTCATAAAAAGTAACTCCACATCAGTTTTTGTGTCATAAACGGTAAAAGGAATCATAGACGCGTTAGCCTCTGTAGGAGAATCCATGAAAGAAAGTGACCATGTAAACGCAATCTTGAACGGCCTGACTGAGGAATATTCTTCGTTGATAACCTCTGTTCTAACCGCTGCAAGGTATCAAGGTATAACAGTAGGTGAGTTAGAAGCTTTACTCTTAGCACATGAAAGCATGTTATCAAGATTCAGGAGACCAGAAGCTTTTATTCAAGCTAATCTAGCTCAGCACTTTCAATTTGGACAAAATCAGCAGTCAAGAGGATTCAGGGGTGGTTCTCGAGGCAGAGGTGGTCGGCCGTATAGAGGAGGTAGAAACTCATATACGGGCGGAAGAATGATTCAAGAATCATATAATGGAGGCAGAGCAACACAAGCTCACTCCACATCTGGCTATGGAAGTGGCTATGGAAGGGGGCAGTATGGAAGAGGAAACTATAGCCAGGGAAGAAATTACTCTCAATTTTCTCAATCTAATAAGCCACAATGCCAGGTCTGCGACAAAATAGGACACACAGCAAAGACATGCTGGTATAGGTACAGTGAGGAACAGTATGATGCAGGTTACAATGAAGAAGGCTACAACAATCAGATCACTCAACCCAAGGCCAACTATAGTAATGTGCTGGCAACTCCAGCAACCATTCAGGATCCGAACTGGTACCCTGATTCAGGTGCTACACACCACATGACACATGATGAGTAGAATCTGATGGAGAAGGAGGAGTATGGAGGAAATGAGCAAGTTGTGATAGGCAACGGAACAGGTTTGCAAATCAATTATGTTGGTAATTCGTGTTTTAAGTCTGATTTGAGCTCTAGGTTGTTCTTAATGAGAAAATTATTGCACGTACCTGAAATCACTAAGAATTTGATGAGTGTGTACCAATTCTGCTGTGATAACAAAGTATTCTTTGAATTCCATGCTGATAAATGTTGTGTTAAATCACAGGAAAACAAGAAAGTTATTCTTTAAGGGAATGTTGATAAAGGGTTGTATAAGTTTGTCAGGTTCACCACTGCACACACACCAGCAGCCTATGTTTCGTCAGTAAAAGGCTTGAATCAGCTTCTTCTTTGGCATGCCAGATTAGGACACCCGAATAAAAATGTCATGTCAAAGGTTCTGAGTGCTTGTAATCTTTCTTTTCCAATTGATAAACTAGAATGTCCAGCCTGTTGTATTGGCAAGTCACATCAATTACCTTTTCCTGTTTCACAAACAGTGTACACAAAACCATTAGAACTTGTATATATAGATATTTGGGGACCAGCACCCATATCTGATAATAATGGAAATTGGTATTTTATAAATTTCATTGATGCATTCTCAAAGTTTACTTGGATATACCTTCTTAAATCTAGAGCTCAGCTTAAATCAATCTTTAATCACTTTCACCAAATGATTGAACTGCAATTAGACACAAAATTAAAAATGGTACAAAGTGACAATGCAGCTGAATATGTTGGCTTGTCAAAGATTTTGCAGGAAAAAGGAGTTTGTCACAGGTTTTCTTGTCCGCATGTACATCAGCAAAATGGCTCAGCAGAAAGGAAACACAGGCATGTAGTTGAGATGGGACTAACGCTGTTGGCTGGAGCCTCAATGCCTACCAAATTTTGGGGAGAGGCATTTACAACAGCAGCCAAGTTAATTAATGTGTTACCCACACCAGTTTTACATGGACAGTCACCTACGGAAAAATTGTTTGGGAAGAAACCTCCCTATGGGAACCTAAGAGTGTTTGGGTGCCTATGCTTTCCTCACCAAAGACCTTTCAACAAGCACAAATTGGATTTCAGGTCATTACCATGTACATTTGTAGGGTATGGTACAACACAAAAGGGGTACAAGTGTCTCACACAACAAGGGAAGATCATTACAACCCCGAATGTAATTTTCTTTGAAGACAGATTTCCATTTGAAGAATCAACTAAGCAGGGACAGATGCTAGTTGATCCAAGCTCAACTCCAACAATTTAAATAATGCCTGTAATTCCCTCAGCCAATACTGATAGTGGACAGCAGCAGCAACCCAATCCAGACTCAACACAACAGCACCAGCAATCAGTAGCAACAGCCCAACAACATGACACAGTCCTGAGACAACAAGCAGCACAGGCAAGTGAAGATGTGCAGCAACAGCAGCGCAGTCCAGTGGCAAGTTCAGCAGCTCCAATGGTTCCAAGGATTCCCTTAATCAATATTGATAGGCAGCAGCAATTAGGAAGCATCTCTGACATAATCAGACAGCAACAACAGCACCAACACATGATCAACTCTATAAACAATACACAGCAGCAACACCAGCAACATTCCCTGACATGTTCAGCAACCAGCGTGCAGCAGCAACAATCACAGTTGACAAGCCTAGCAATCAATGTACAACAGCAGAACCAACAACAATTGAACAATTCAATAGTCAATCTACAAAAGCAGCAGTCACAACAACCAATGATCAATACACATCAGCAGCCACAAGCTTTAATCGAATCATCAACCATTCCAAGCCAACAGCAGCAGCAACAATTATTGATCAATTCATCAACCTCTCTAAGACAGCAGCAGCAGCAACCATTGATCAATTCATCAACCATTCCAAGACAGCAGCAGCAGCAGCAATTATTGATCAATTTATCAACCATTCCAAGACAGCAGCAGCAGCAACTATTAGTCAATTCAGCAACAAGAATCAATGCTCCACACTGGCTAGAAACACTCTTGGTTTGAAGATACCAGCTTTGCTTCTGGTGACCATGGAGTGTGTATTTGCTGTTGGAGCTGCTGGAGGTGCTTCTTCATCAAGTGGCAAGGCAATTTCAACGTCGTTTATAGGTATTGGGATGAGGGTTGATGAAGCTGCTACTGGTCTTTGAAGTGTTGCTGTTCTGATTGGTAAAATAGGTTCATGTTGCTCATGTTGCTGTTGTTGTGTAACAACTTCTGAATTGTTTGGTTTTTGTTGTTGCTGTCGAATAGTCTCAGGGCTGCTTCTTAATTGTTGCAGCTGTTGTGTGTAAGGTATTGTTTGCTGCTGCTGCTGTATGTATGGTCTTGAGTTTTTCTTTGAATGTAATTGTTGTTGTTGCTGTTGAATGGTAATCTTCGGACTTATTCTTAATTGCTGTTGCTGCTGCTGTGTGTTAAGTCTTGAATTATTCTTTGATTGTGGTTGTTGTTCGATTAAAGCTTGTGGCTGCTATTGTTTATTGATTATTGAGCTGTTCAATTTGTCCTGAAGCTGCTGTTGTGAACTGCTTCTTAATTGCTGTTGTTGTTGTGTGTTGAGTCTTGAATTAAGTCTTGAATTATTCTTTGATTGTGGTTGTTGTTCTTTCCTGTTTGTAGAATTGGTTGATAGTTGCAGCTGCTGCTGTTGTGAACTGGTTGCTGATTCGATTAAAGGTTGTGGCTGCTGTTGTCTATTGATTGTTGAGCTATTCATCTGGTCTTGAAGCTGCTGTTCTATATTGATTCTTGTTGCTGAATTGACTAATAGTTGCTGCTGCTGCTGTCTTGGAATGGTTGATGAATTGATCAATGGTTGTTGCTGCTGCTGTCTTGGAGAGGTTGATGAATTGATCAATAATTGCTGCTGCTGCTGCTGTCTTGGAATGGTTGATGATTCGATTAAAGCTTGTGGCTGCTGATGTGTATTGATCATTGGTTGTTGTGACTGCTGCTTTTGTAGATTGACTATTGAATTGTTCAATTATTGTTGGTTCTGCTGTTGTACATTGATTGCTAGGCTTGTCAACTGTGATTGTTGCTGCTGCACGTTAGTTGCTGAACTTGTCAGGGAATGTTGCTGGTGCTGCTGCTGTGTATTGTTTATAGAGTTGATCATGTGTTGGTGTTGTTGTTGCTATCTGATTATGTCAGAGATGCTTCCTAATTGCTGCTGCCTATCAATATTGATTAAGGGAATCCTTGGAACCATTGGAGCTGCTGAACTTGCCACTGGACTGCGCTGCTGTTGCTGCACATCTTCACTTGCCTGTGCTGCTTGTTGTCTCAGGACTGTGTCATGTTGTTGGGCTGTTGCTACTGATTGCTGGTGCTGTTGTGTTGAGTCTGGATTGGGTTGCTGCTGCTGTCCACTATCAGTATTGGCTGAGGGAATTATAGGCATTATTGAAATTGTTGGAGTTGAGCTTGGATCAACTAGCATCTGTCCCTGCTTAGCTGCTTCTTCAAATGGAAATCTGTCTTCAAAGAAAATTACATTCGGGGTTGTAATGATCTTCCCTTGTTGTGTGAGACACTTGTACCCCTTTTGTGTTGTACCATACCCTACAAATGTACATGGTGATAACCTGAAATCCAATTTGTGCTTGTTGAAAGGTCTTTGGCGAGGAAAGCATAGGCACCCAAACACTCTTAGGTTCCCATAGGGAGGTTTCTTCCCAAACAATTTCTCCGTAGGTGACTGTCCATGTAAAACTGGTGTGGGTAACACATTAATTAACTTGGCTGCTGTTGTAAATGCCTCTCCCCAGAATTTGGTAGGCATTGAGGCTCCAGCCAACAGCGTTAGTCCCATCTCAACTACATGCCTATGTTTCCTTTCTGCTGAGCCATTTTGCTGATGTACACGCGGACAAGAAAACCTGTGACAAACTCCTTTTTCCTAAAAAATCTTTGACAAGCCAACATATTCAGCTGCATTGTCACTTTGTACCATTTTTTATTTTGTGTCTAATTGCAGTTCAATCATTTGGTGAAAGTGATTAAAGATTGATTTAAGCTGAGCTCTAGATTTAAGAAGGTATATCCAAGTAAACTTTGAGAATGCATCAATGAAATTTACAAAATACCAATTTCCATTATTATCAGATATGGGTGCTGGTCCCCAAATATCTATATATACAAGTTCTAATGGTTTTGTATACACTGTTTGTGAAACAGGAAAAGGTAATTGATGTGACTTGCCAATACAACAGGCTGGACATTCTAGTTTATCAATTGGAAAAGAAAGATTACAAGCACTCAGAACCTTTGACATGACATTTTTATTCGGGTGTCCTAATCTGGCATGCCAAAGAAGAAGCTGATTCAAGCCTTTTACTGACGAAACATAGGCTGCTGGTGTGTGTGCAGTGGTGAACCTGACAAACTTATACAACCCTTTATCAACATTCCCTTGAAGAATAACTTTCTTGTTTTCCTGTGATTTAACACAATATTTATCAGCATGGAATTCAAAGAATACTTCGTTATCACAGCAGAATTGGTACACACTCATCAAATTCTTAGTGATTTCAGGTACGTGCAATAATTTTCTCATTAAGAACAACCTAGAGCTCAAATCAGACTTAAAACACGAATTACCAACATAATTGATTTGCAAACCTGTTCCGTTGCCTATCACAACTTGCTCATTTCCTCCATACTCCTCCTTCTCCATCAGATTCTACTCATCATGTGTCATGTGGTGTGTAGCACCTGAATCAGGGTACCAGTTCGGATCCTGAATGGTTGCTGGAGTTGCCAGCACATTACTATAGTTGGCCTTGGGTTGAGTGATCTGATTGTTGTAGCCTTCTTCATTGTAACCTGCATCATACTGTTCCTCGCTGTACCTATACCAGCATGTCTTTGCTGTGTGTCCTATTTTGTCGCAGACCTGGCATTGTGGCTTATTAGATTGAGAAAATTGAGAGTAATTTCTTCCCTGACTATAGTTTCCTCTTCCATACTGCCCCCTTCCATAGCCACTTCCATTGCCAGATGTGGAGTGACCTTGTGTTGCTCTGCCTCCATTATATGATTCTTGAATCATTCTTCCGCCCGTATATGAGTTTCTACCTCCTCTATACGGCCGACCACCTCTGCCTCGAGAACCACCCCTGAATCCTCTTGACTGCTGATTTTGTCCAAATTGAAAGTGCTGAGCTAGATTAGCTTGAATAAAAGCTTCTGGTCTCCTGAATCTTGATAACATGCTTTCATGCGCTAAGAGTAAAGCTTCTAACTCACCTACTGTTATACCTTGATACCTTGCAGTGGTTAGAACAGAGGTTATCAACGAAGAATATTCCTCAGTCAGGCCGTTGAAGATTGCGTTTACATGGTCACTTTCTTTCATGGATTCTCCTATAGAGGCTAACGCGTCTATGATTCCTTTTACCCTTTATGACACAAAAACTGATGTGGAGTTACTTTTTATGACAGGTGGGCCATAAATAGAAACTGAGTTGAGTTCCCTACTAGAGATGGTCTAAAGGACTTTGGGAAAAAAGTTGATTTTATGGTGCTTTCTAATCCATTTCGAATGGTCTCTTTCTGTCGTGTGCTTGAGGATAGATATAATAATACCCATCACTTCACTCATAACTCAACTTACTAATTATTTTTTTTTGTGTTCTTCTCCTTGTCTTTATTATTGTTCCTTTTTTTTTTTGTCTAACTGCAATAAGTCATGTTACTCTTCTTTTTTGGGATTGCAATTTGTAAGTAGTAATTGTTTTGTTCATTCAAAGCAATTATATTTAAGACCAAATTATATTGAGTACTAAATTTGACTATTATTTTTAAATAAGATTCAAATATTATCACTCATTATTACTCATATATATAAAAAAATAAGTGTGTATAATAAGTTCGTAACATACGAGATTACGAGCAACTATTTTGTATTAAGAGAGTACATGAGTATTCATCGATAAAAATATTAAATGACTACATGATAATGTAATTATTTTAAAAAATTACTCAAAATTAAAAAGACCTAATTAAAAAAATCACCATAATTGAGAAAAAAATTATAAATAAAATATCACATGTTAACTCAAAAATTTAACGAAAAAAAAAAGGTATAAATACACTTTCCATCCTAATTAAAACTCTTTGTTTAATCAAAACTTAATCAATAAAGAGCCAAACTCATACTCACTTTTTTTCTGGATATATTCACCCAACCAATCCTATCCATATATATCTAAACACCGTTACATTCCAATATATAATATATATTCATACATAGCAAACATTATTATTATTCTCATTTGCTAATTTGCACGATATATACTTTTTTTTATATATATTATTTATTATATATATGATACATATAAGTTTATATATATTCTAAAAATCAATTATTGTAAAATCACCTTCTGAAGCTTCCAGGATTTAAAGGAGCCTAAAGTTCAGGTTTTCATCTTCATTAGGAAGTTTAACAGCAGAATAAGTATCGACATCACCAAGTGCATTAAGAATTGGAGCTGTCAAATAAACTCAAATTGCTTTGTAATTGTTTGCTGGACCTAATATTCTTATTGACCTAATGTTCTTATTGGATTCATTGATCTCCCTGATGCTAGCCTGTAAATTAATAATATCATTATAATAATTAATTTATGTTTAACTATCTAGGTAATGGAATTCTTTTATATTTAGTTTTGTGTGTATAGATATTGTATTTTTTTAGAAATTAAATTTTCATCAATCTTAATTACTACGTGCATAACTTTTTTTTATATAATAAATGCTATTTTGACTTAAACATTTTCTTAACAATCAATATGTATTATTTTTTTAAGAGAATTATATATATCAAGATTTAAAAAGAATAATTAAATAATATCACCTTATTAATTAGTTTAAGAAAATAATGCATGCAACCGTGACCATAAGTATTTAGTATATTTCTTATTAGTCTATCTTTTTATTTATTTATTTATTTATTTTTATTCAGACATTTGTGTAATTATTTGTGATTACAAATTAGTCTAGTAGGACATATATATATATATACGTAATAATTAATCAATCCAACAAAAATCCTTTTAAACCAAGATCATATGGTGAGAATATCAATCATGTGAAGGAATGAATAATAGAAAGAGCATGTCTTTCATTTTCAGTTTCCTTCTTATCTCAACGTACCTTTTATTATTATTATTATTATTGCTGATAATGGGGACCATATATTGAGACATGATATAGTCCCCTATAAAGAATTTATTGAGGACCAGGTGTTTTGACTCAAATATGACAACCATAGGCCATAGCATTTTAATTTGGATTTCAATGGCACCGCCCTACCACCAAGCCCGCTTGTCTGGGTTGATTCTTTTTCAATAATAATAATAATAAAGAAATATATACAACCAATTATTTGACTCACTTATTCACAAAGTTTCTTAATTACCCATATGGCTATACACACACTGAAAAAAAATATTTTATTTATCTGATTAATAATGCAACACACAGTAAATTAATGCCCTTTAATTATTCAAGATATATTTAATTTTTTCTAAACGTATCTATCTAGTAAATAAACATAATTATTATTGAGTAATATTAAATTTTTTCTAAAAATGTAAACTAATTTGAAGATAATAAAGAACAAATGAATAGAGTAGTATTTATGTTTACTAAAGCTTAAAAAAGTGAGATCAAATATAAAACTTACAAAAATAACTAATTAATTATAAAATTTATCACATACATAATAATCTCATGAAAAATTTTTAAATAAGAGTATCCATTCCCAGTGGCAACTTGAAAATTTTAGTATTTTATATAATACTTCTGATAGGAGAAGGTAACATAGGCTTTCTTTTCTCTTTTATTTGCCTTATGCCACTTTTGGGGTTCACCAAGGATCGAACTCTTGACCTTTCGGACATAGAGCTCTGATACCATGTAATGAAACCACTCATCCCAAAAGCTTAAGCTGATAGGAGAAGGTAACATTAATGGTTATATCTCTAACACTCCCCTTGCATAGGCCTTCTTTTTCTCATTTGCCTTATGCTATTTTTTTTTCACTTTTGGGGTTCTCCAAGGATCGAACTCTTGACCTTTCGGACATAGAACTCTGATACCATGTCATTTCCTTCAATTGTTGATTCCACCTGGTCTTTTCACTGCAGATAGTTATCCTCATCCAATTTCATTGAAATCGGTGTTGCTGTAAACACTTGAGCCATTGTGGTTGACCTTCACTTGGACCAGATCTGCTTTCTTAGACTGTCACGGAAGCTGTGGTACCAAGCTCTGATACCATGAAGGTATCAAGAACCTAAATTAAGAAAACTCAGAGATCTGATGAGAAGGTTTAGAGAACAGAGAGAGAGAAGTAGAGACGAGAGAGAAATGGATGAATTTGTGAATTGTGTTGTGAACCAAAAAGTAGTTACTGTAGCAGTGGGTATTGCTACTTATAGTCAAGAGTTTCTAGAGTTTTCTAACCACTAACTAATTCCAGTTCAGCAACTAATGGGCTAACCAATTATCTCAAGCTTATTGTGTTAACTTGAAACGGAACTGGTTGCATTCTAACTGACTTAGCTAAAGGTAGTTACTAGAACTTAAGCATGCCTAACATGATCTCTACTTTCTCCTTTTTCTTGTCTTGCCCTGCTTTGACTATCATGTATCATCATCTCTAGTTATCTTGCTCTGCTGATCATTGCTTCTGGCCTTTCTGCCTTTCATTTCTGCAGCTGTGCTGTCCAATTCCTCAATGTTCAGTTTAGTCCTGAAGTGTAGAAAGTTGTCAGAAGACACAGCCTTTGTTAGGATATCAGCCACTTGCATGGTTCCTGGAATGTGACTTACTCTAATGTCTTTACTATTCACATGATCTCTAACAAAATGAAGATCTATCTCAAAGTGTTTGGATTTTGAATGTAGGATTGGGTTGGCAGCAAGTAGAATTGCACTTAGATTATCACAGTAGACCATAGGTACCTCTTTTGGTGGAAATTGTAGCTCACTCATTAAGTTTTTCACCCAAATTAGCTCAGCTACCAAATCTGCCATACTCCTATATTCTGCTTCTGTGCTTGACCTTGCTACTGCTGTTTGCTTCCTTGAAGCCCAGGAAATTAGATTGGAGCCAAGAAATACACAGTACCCACTTGTCGACTTCCTATCATCAGGGTCTCCAGCCCAATCTGAGTCACTGTAGGCTGTGACTTCCATAGAGTTAGCCTTCTCAAGGCGCAATCCATGTCTTATTGTACCACTGAGGTACCTGAGTATTCTCTTTACCATCCTCCAATGAGTATTTAGAGGAGCTTGTACAAATTGTGACATCTTGTGTACACTATATGAAATTTCAGGTCTAGTCACTGTTAGATATTGTAGGCTGCCAATAACTGACCTATACAGTTGGGGGTTATCAAAGTTGGAATCACCATGGGCTGATAACTTTACTGTTGAGGGCAGAGGGGTGTGACAGCTTGAGCAACCTTCCATGTTTGCTTTCTTTAACACTTCATTGATGTACTTCTGTTGAGAAAGAAGCAGTCCTCCATCACTTGTCTTAGCTACCTGAATTCCAAGAAAGTAGTGAAGATTGCCCATGTCTTTGAGTGCAAATTTGGCATTCAGTTTTTCAATCACTTTCTGTACTTGTATTTCAGATTCTCCTGTGATGATTATATCATCAACATACACCAGCATAAAGGTTTTCACTCCATGCATCACCCTTAGAAATACTGACACATCTGATTTGGTTGCTTTGAACCCAATTTCTGTCAATCCTTTGGCAAGCTTGTGATACCACTCTCTAGGGGCTTGCTTTAATCCATAGAGGGCCTTGGTTAACCTGCAGACTAGTGTGGAATCCTCTTTTTCATACCCCTTTGGCTACTTCATATACACTTCTTCTGCCAAGTCTCCATGTAAAAAGGCATTGTTTACATCCAATTGCCTGATTGTCCATGATTCAGCTAGGGCAATTGATAATAGAATTCTGATTGAAGTAGGTTTGACCACTGGGCTGTATGTTTCAGTGAAGTCAAACCCTAGTCTCTGTGAGTACCCTTGAGCTACCAGCCTTGCCTTGTATTTTTGTAACGACCCATCAGAATTGTACTTAATTCTGAATACCCATCTGCTTCCTATTGCTTCTCTATTGGGAGGAAGGGTGACCAGCTCCCAAGTTTTGTTTTTCAACAGGGCTTCATATTCCAAATCCATAGCTGCCTTCCATTCAGGGGATTGAAGTGCTTACTGTACATTCCTTGGCTCCACACTGGCTAGAAACACTATTGGTTTGAAGATACCAGCTTTACTTCTGGTGACCATGGAGTGTGTATTTGCTGTTGGAGCTGCTGGAGGTGCTTCTTCATCAAGTGGCAAGGCAATTTCAACGTTGTTTATAGGTATTGGGATGGGAGTTGATGAAGCTGCTACTGGTCTTTGAAGTGTTGCTGTTCTGATTGGTAAAATAGGTTCATGTTGCTCATGTTGCTGTTGTTGTGTAACAACTTCTGAATTGTTTGGTTTTTGTTGTTGCTGTCGAATAGTCTCAGGGCTGCTTCTTAATTGTTGCAGCTGTTGTGTGTAAGGTATTGTTTGCTGCTGCTGCTGTATGTATGGTCTTGAGTTTTTCTTTGAATGTAATTGTTGTTGTTGCTGTTGAATGGTAATCTCCGGACTTATTCTTAATTGCTGCTGCTGCTGCTGTGTGTTAAGTCTTGAATTATTCTTTGATTGTGGTTGTTGTTCGATTAAAGCTTGTGGCTGCTGTTGTTTATTGATTATTGAGCTGTTCAATTTGTCCTGAAGCTGCTGTTGTGAACTGCTTCTTAATTGTTGTTGTTGCTGTGTGTTGAGTCTTGAATTAAGTCTTGAATTATTCTTTGATTGTGCTTGTTGTTCTTTCCTGTTTGTAGAATTGGTTGATAGTTGCTGCTGCTGCTGTTGTGAACTGGTTGCTGATTCGATTAAAGGTTGTGGCTGCTGTTGTCTATTGATTGTTGAGCTATTCATCTGGTCTTGAAGCTGCTGTTCTATATTGATTCTTGTTGCTGAATTGACTAATAGTTGCTGCTACTGCTGTCTTAGAATGGTTGATGAATTGATCAATGGTTGCTGCTGCTGCTGTCTTGGAATGGTTGATGAATTGATCAATGGTTGTTGCTGCTGCTGTCTTGGAGAGGTTGATGAATTAATCAATAATTGCTGCTGCTGCTGCTGTCTTGGAATGGTTGATGATTCGATTAAAGCTTGTGGCTGCTGATGTGTATTGATCATTGGTTGTTGTGACTGCTGCTTTTGTAGATTGACTATTGAATTGTTCAATTATTGTTGGTTCTGCTGTTGTACATTGATTGCTAGGCTTGTTAACTGTGATTGATGCTGCTGCACGTTAGTTGCTGAACTTGTCAGGGAATGTTGCTGGTGCTGCTGCTGTGTATTGTTTATAGAGTTGATCATGTGTTGGTGCTGTTGTTGCTGTCTGATTATGTCAGAGATGCTTCCTAATTGCTGCTGCCTATCAATATTGATTAAGGGAATCCTTGGAACCATTGGAGCTGCTGAACTTGCCACTGGACTGCGCTGCTGTTGCTGCACATCTTCACTTGCCTGTGCTGCTTGTTGTCTCAGGACTGTGTCATATTGTTGGGCTGTTGCTACTGATTGCTGGTGCTGTTGTGTTGAGTCTAGATTGGGTTGCTGCTACTGTCCACTATCAGTATTGGCTGAGGGAATTATAGGCATTATTGAAATTGTTGGAGTTGAGCTTGGATCAACTAGCATCTGTCCCTGCTTAGCTGCTTCTTCAAATGGAAATCTGTCTTCAAAGAAAATTACATTCGGGGTTGTAATGATCTTCCCTTGTTGTGTGAGACACTTGTACCCCTTTTGTGTTGTACCATACCCTACAAATGTACATGGTGATACCTGAAATCCAATTTGTGCTTGTTGAAAGGTCTTTGGTGAGGAAAGCATAGGCACCCAAACACTCTTAGGTTCCCATAGGGAGGTTTCTTCCCAAACAATTTCTCCGTAGGTGACTGTCCATGTAAAACTGGTGTGGGTAACACATTAATTAACTTGGCTGCTGTTGTAAATGCCTCTCCCCAGAATTTGGTAGGCATTGAGGCTCCAGCCAACAGTGTTAGTCCCATCTCAACTACATGCCTGTGTTTCCTTTCTGCTGAGCCATTTTGCTGATGTACATGCGGACAAGAAAACCTGTGACAAACTCCTTTTTCCTGCAAAATCTTTGACAAGCCAAGATATTCAGCTGCATTGTCACTTTGTACCATTTTTAATTTTGTGTCTAATTGCAGTTCAATCATTTGGTGAAAGTGATTAAAGACTGATTTAAGCTGAGCTCTAGATTTAAGAAGGTATATCCAAGTAAACTTTGAGAATGCATCAATGAAATTTACAAAATACCAATTTCCATTATTATCAGATATGGGTGCTGGTCCCCAAATATCTGTATATACAAGTTCTAATGGTTTTGTGTACACTGTTTGTGAAACAGGAAAAGGTAATTGATGTGACTTGCCAATACAATAGGCTGGACATTCTAGTTTATCAATTGGAAAAGAAAGATTACAAGCACTCAGAACCTTTGACATGACATTTTTATTCGGGTGTCCTAATCTGGCATGCCAAAGAAGAAGCTGATTCAAGCCTTTTACTGACGAAACATAGGCTGCTGGTGTGTGTGCAGTGGTGAACCTGACAAACTTATACAACCCTTTATCAACATTCCCTTGAAGAATAACTTTCTTGTTTTCCTGTGATTTAACACAACATTTATCAGCATGGAATTCAAAGAATACTTTGTTATCACAGCAGAATTGGTACACACTCATCAAATTCTTAGTGATTTCAGGTACGTGCAATAATTTTCTCATTAAGAACAACCTAGAGCTCAAATCAGACTTAAAACACGAATTACCAACATAATTGATTTGCAAACCTGTTCTGTTGCCTATCACAACTTGCTCATTTCCTCCATACTTCTCCTTCTCTATTAGATTCTGCTCATCATGTGTCATGTGGTGTGTAGCACCTGAATCAGGGTACCAGTTTGGATCCTGAATGGTTGCTGGAGTTGCCAGCACATTACTATAGTTGGCCTTGGGTTGAGTGATCTGATTGTTGTAGCCTTCTTCATTGTAACCTGCATCATACTGTTCTTCACTGTACCTATACCAGCATGTCTTTGCTGTGTGTCCTATTTTGTCGCAGACCTGGCATTGTGGCTTATTAGATTGAGAAAATTGAGAGTAATTTCTTCCCTGGCTATAGTTTCCTCTTCCATACTGCCCCCTTCCATAGCCACTTCCATAGCTAGATGTGGAGTGACCTTGTGTTGCTCTGCCTTCATTATATGATTCTTGAATCATTCTTCCTCCCGTATATGAGTTTTTACCTCCTCTATACGGCCGACCACCTCTGCCTCGAGAACCACCCCTGAATCCTCTTGACTGCTGATTTTGTCCAAATTGAAAGTGCTGAGCTAGATTAGCTTGAATAAAAGCTTCTGGTCTCCTGAATCTTGATAACATGCTTTCATGTGCTAAGAGTAAAGCTTCTAACTCACCTACTGTTATACCTTGATACCTTGCAGTGGTTAGAACAAAGGTTATCAACGAAGAATATTCCTCAGTCAGGCCGTTCAAGATTGCGTTTACATGGTCACTTTCTTTCATGGATTATCCTACAGAGGCTAATGCGTCTATGATTCCTTTTATCGACAGTACATACTCAGTGACAGAAGCACCGATTTGAATAGTGCTCAGCTTGTTCTTCAGCTGCATCACCTTTGCCTTGATCTGAGAGGAGAAGTGATCTTCCACCCTTTTCCAAACTTGACACGTATAGATACAGCCAACCATTCTTGTTGTGAACGCTTAACTCATTGAAGCTAACAGCCACGACTTGAGGAGTGCATCTTGCCTCTTCCATTTCTGAAACTCAGGGTTCACTGTGCCAGCTCCACCGTTCTCTGAGACTAGAAATTGCAGTGGTATTCCTTCTCCTGTGATGTGATTCAACATGTCATTTCCTTCAATTGTTGATTCCACCTGGTCTTTCCACTGCAGATAGTTATCCTCATCCAATTTCATTGGAATCGGTGTTGCTGTAAACACTTGAGCCATTGTGGTTGACCTTCACTTGGACCAGATCTGCTTTCTTAGACTGTCACGGAAGCTGTGGTACCAAGCTCTGATACCATGAAGGTATCAAGAACCTGAACCAAGAAAACTCAGAAATCTGATGAGAAGGTTTAGAGAACAGAGAGAGAGAAGTAGAGACGAGAGAGAAATGGATGAATCTGTGAATTGTGTTGTGAACCAAAAAGTAGTTACTGTAGTAGTGGGTATTGCTACTTATAGTCAAGAATTTCTAGAGTTTTCTAACCACTAACTAATTCCAGTTCAGCAACTAATGGGCTAACCAATTATCTCAAGCTTATTGTGTTAACTTGAAACGGAACTGGTTGCATTCTAACTGACTTAGCTAAAGGTAGTTACTAGAACTTAAGCATGCCTAACAAGGGGGAGTGTTAGAGATATAACCATTAATGTTGCCTTCTCCCATCAGCTTAAACTTTTGGGATGAGTGGTTTCATAACATGGTATCAGAGCTCTATGTCCGAAAGGTCAAGAGTTCGATCCTTGGAGAACCCCAAAAATGGCATAAGGCAAATAAAAGAGAAAAGAAGGCCTATGCAAAATCAAACAAACCCAAAAGAGGCTCTTGTTTGAGGGGGAGTGTTAGAGATATAACCATTAATGTTGCCTTCTCCCATCAGCTTAAGCTTTTGGGATGAGTGGTTTCATTACATGGTATCAGAGCTCTATGTCCGAAAGGTCAAGAGTTCGATCCTTGGTGAACCCCAAAAGTGGCATAAGGCAAATAAAAGATAAAAGAAAGCCTATGCAAAATCAAACAAACCCAAAAGAGGCTCTTGTTTGAGGGGGAGTGTTAGAGATATAACCATTAATGTTGCCTTCTCCCATCAGCTTAAATTTTTGGGATGAGTGGTTTCATTACAGTATCCACTGAATAATCAACAGCCAATAACACAACAAGCAAACCTTGGATCTGAAATTAAAAAACGAAAAGCATTAAATGTATTTTTATGAAACTTCAATGTTCTTTGTACGATTAAGTTGTAGGTAAATTTATTTGTCTTGTAGTTTTCGAATATAACCTTTTAATAAAGAAGGAAAAAGACAAAAAAAGTAACTTTAAAAATGACTCTACAAATAAGTGTTGAAATGAAAAGTCACGGTGAATTTAAGAGACCATTTGATATGTAATTTTTTTTAAGATGGTTAAAAAAAATACTGTATAAAAAATTTAGGAGTTAATATTTTTTTTATTTTTTGTCTAATTTTTAAATTAATATTATCTAATATTTTTCTCTTTTATAAGATATTAATGGATCAAAATTTTTTTAGTAGGTGGACTAGGTGTAAAACATTATTTTATTATATATTTGAAAAATGAAAAAAAAAACTCTTATTTGTTGGAATATTATTTTTTATTTTTCGGTATGTGCAAAAAAGGTAAAAATATATATGACGGTTTGAATATTAATTTTTAATGTTTTAAGTCAACTATTGATTTATACTTTGATAAATATATATATACATATATATTAATTAATATAAAAAATTTCACATTTTTAACAATGTCATAGTAACATCGGCAAGAAAACCCCTTTTTTTTATGTATTTCTCTTGTACATAATATATTTATTAATTTATAATTATTAATGTTACTAATATCTAGTATAGGTGTAGAATACATTAATATATATTATAATGTGTATATTATTTTTATTATATATTTTATATTTTAATATATATTTTATATAAATAGTTAATTTAGTAAATAATTTTTAATATACTTTTAGTATAAGTATACATTTTATTCTTGATTGTTATTAATATAGTTTTGATACATTACCTAGAAATAATAATTCATTAGGAGGTATATATTGTTACTATATGGTGAAAATATTTGTTTACAAATATTAATTCATACAATGATACATAAATATTATTCAAAGTGTTATTAGTTTAAAATTGTAATGGGATACATTTACTGAATTTATATATTATGCTCTTGTGTGAATGATGTTAAATTTTATCATTTATTTTATTGTATAATTATCCGTTAAATTCTATAAATAAGAGTCCAATCAAGACACACAAAAAATACACTTTAGTAATTAATTTTTAATATAACCTACTTAATAAAAATAATTCAAACAAGATATTTTTGTCATTTTATATATTTTCACAATTTCAATTTATATAAAAATAGTTTTACCTAAAATTCAAAATTTATATACGGTGATGATCAAATTTTAGTTACTATATTATAATTTTTTATTTTTGTACAAATAGTACATAAATAAATAGTTAGTTAATTTTGATAATTTTAAATTGATAATGTCTCTCTTTTAAAAAAAATTGATAATATCTCTCTCAATTTCATATATATAAGTATATTACTTTTAATGTAAAAATACATTGTTATTGAATTTTCATCAAATTAGACTAACATTATAATTTTAAAGATAATTCTTAAATATTTTTTTTATTAAGTAAGGAATGTTATATTTTTTGTCAATTAAATAAATTTTAGTTTTTTATTATTATATTTTATATTAATGCTTTAAATTTAGAGTTTAAATTTTGTTAAGATTTAGGGTTTAAAACTTAGGATTGAAGGTTTAGGATTTAGAATTCAAAAATTAAGATTTATAGTTTATAGTATTTAAAGAGCGTTGCACTATTTATTTTTTTTTTTCAGAGCACAATAACATTATTTTAGAATATTCTAAATATTTTTTTCAAAAAAGTAATCTAATAGATATACATCACAAACTAAATTCAAGTACGTATGAAATTATTATTCAGTTATTTTTATCTATTTTCGTTCATATACATTTGTGTCATTTATAATATTTACACAATATTAATTTTCTATTCAAATTTTTTAATGATAATATAATTTCAATCTTATTAACATATATTTTAATTATTATACTATTAAATATATTTTTAAAACACAAGAGAATTAAATCACTCATATAAAATACATATTAAAATATAAAATATAGATTAAAAATATATTAAAAAATATTATGTATTTTTATACAAATACATAGTAATTAATTTTTAATATATATATATAATTAATATTTTTAAAAAAGAATTAAATTAAATAATTCACTCCTACAGACATAAAAGTGTTAAATCTCTTAATAATATTAAAATTTTGTAAAGTTTTTTTTGCAGCTAGCACAGAAATTTTATCACAAAAAAATTATTTCCTTATACATGTATATAAAAAGTGATATAAAGATTTTTTTTACGAAAACATTTTGTCATAATTCATTATTTTTTCAAACACAAAAAAAAACATATATTTTTATAGTTGCATAAAAAATATTTTGGTAAAAATAAAATTTGAATATTGGTCTTTCGGTGAATATTATTTATTAAAATTATTAGATTATGATAAATATAAAAATTCATATTAAAATGAATGTTATAAAATAAATTTATAAAGATAATATTTTAAAATATAAAGATATAATAAATATCTAAATTAAATATTTATTTATTGTAAAAAAAATTATATATATATTAAAAAAGCTTAAATAATATGTGTGTGTAATATTTTATTAAATAAAAATATTTCATTAAATAAAAATATTTCATTAAATACTATTTTAATTATATTAAAAATCTAAATAAAATAATAATTATTTTATAACAAAAATACTAGTGAAAAAGAGATCCACTCATATTAATCCATCACAACGTTCAGCTCTTTCCAACACAAATTGGTTAAAGCATTAAAGGACAAGACAGCAACTTTATCTCTTATTACGTGGGTGAAGGAAAGTGCAAGCTGTTTTTCTACTGTGCTCTTCAAACAAACAACTTCATCTACAAAATTCTCCCTTTCATTTCATCCATCATTATATTTTATTACAAATCTTATTGGTTAAAATGATGAAAACAACAATGTTCTATTAAAATACAATAGTATAGATGAACCGCTTTCAATAAGAATAGATCCTAAGAATAACAATATAGATTTTCCCACCTTAGCAAGTCCCATAATCACAGTCATTGTACCAAGTTATTTTTATATAATTTGTTTTACATCAAGTTACATCAAGTTACATCAATCAACTTTATGCCTAAATTCACCGTGCTTAGTACTCAAAGAGAATGAGAGAAGGAGAAAGCGGGGGCGAGCAGTTGAGGGTGAAACACGGTGAGGAAGATGGCCATGCCATCGGAAGAGATAAGGGGGAGAGCGTGGGTGGGTGTGTATCCGGTGTTAAGGAGGGTTCTTCTCGAGAGGGGTTAGGAAAGCCATCCAAAGTCTCTTTTAGAAATAAAGTCATTGGTGCAGAAAAGTCCAAGGCCTTTGCATTAGTAGGATCTTTATCTGGGGATGGTATCGCGACGGTGACAGGTAAGCAGGGTGATTCTCTTCCACCAAGTGTCAGTTTTACCAAGGAGGCAAAGAGCTGTCTAGCTGAACCTTATAAGGAAGCCATCGTGATCAAGGTGCTGGATAAGTATTATGGCTGCACGGCTCTCATGCATAAGCTCCGGATAGTATGGCGCATCAAAGGAGGGTTTGATTTGTTGGATGTGGGATTTGGATATTTTTTGGTTAAATTTGATATTGCTGGGGATCGTGAGAAAGTCATTCTTGGTGGCCCGTGGTTGATAGACGGTCACTATGTTGCAGTAAAGCCATGGGATGTGGATTTTAGGCCATGCGAAAAATCCTTTGGATCAACGCTAGTATGGATTCGAGTCTCGGGACTTCCAATTTGGTGCTACCAGGAACAAGCAATGTTGCGAATTGCTTCTGCAATTGGGATTCCGGTGAAAGTAGATTTGGCTACTAAGCTTGCAGAAAGAGGAAAATATGCCCGAGCTTGTGTTCAAATTAATCTTGAGTTGCCTGTAATCAAACATATTATAGTGGAGGGTGTGACTTATGAAGTGGAGTACGAGAGTTTACAGTTGATTTGTGCTACTTGTGCACGATATGGGCATGATAAATCGTTGTGCATGGAGAAGGAGTCCTTGGAAGGAAACATAAATTCCTTTGGTGATGGAAAAAATAATGAAGCCCCAACACTAGTGCCACACAACAATCATGAGATTCAAAAAGAGGCTGAATCAGAAGCTCGTGATTTGGGTGAGAAATTAGGAGTTGTTAAAGGGAAGGATGTGGTTACGGAATCATTGGCTCCTCACGTGCCTGATGGTCTTGTTAATGAGGCATGCATGGATGATGGAGAGGGCTGGCAACAAGTGCTGCGTAAGAAAAAATTTACAATAGGCCAGTCATCAGGTTTGAAGGACCAAGATGGAAAGCAGCACAAGTTTGGTTCGAGAAGGGTTCCAAGGCCCAATTTGCATGGTGATGGAGGCAAATCAACTGGCATTAGGATGGGGAAGCAAGAAAAACATGAAATTGCGCCATCTCCATCGCGCAGAACTCCTGCACGTCGTGGAATTTCTCTACGGAAGCGTCCTCGGCCTTCCTCCTTGCAGAACTCGCCAGTTGATAAAAATGGTGGCACAACGGAGGAAACCTTAGTAGATGGAAGCATGGCAAGTGCAGTGTCAGGGGGTCCAAAGGTGGCAATTATTGAGGATCAGAGTGTGCCAGTACCGCAGGACAAACCACCTATTGAGGTTGGTGATTCTGTTTAGAGTTTATGTTCTTATTTATTCTGTCCCTATTATTTATGGATAGTTTAAATATGATTGTTTGGAATATTAGGGGTGCTTCTAGTAAGTTAGCCCGGGTGCATTGTAAGGAACTTGTTAGGAAATTTAGACCTGTTTTCTTTATTGTGGTTGAAACTCACTCCCCTTTTCAGCATTTAAAATTATTTTGGGAAAGGTTGGGGTATCACTCTGTTGGTATAGTAGAGGCAGAGGGGCATAAGGGAGGTATTTGGTTTCTATCCTCTATGAAGGGTGTTTGTTGTAAGTTCATTGATGCTTTTGATCAGGGTGTTACTGTTGAGGTTCACTTTGATAATTTAATTTGGAGGTGTAGTGGTATTTATGGCAGTCCTCAATTTAATAAAAGGGTTCTCCTTTGGGATTATCTTGTTGCACAATCCATGGTTTTTCAAGGACCTTGGATTGTTCTTGGTGATTTTAATGAAGTCAAATTTTCTCATGAATCTAAGGGCTGTCAATTTTCCCATCAAAGAGCAGACATGTTTGCTACTTCATTAGGGGATAGTGGTTTGTTTGATCTGAAGACTATCGGGAGGCAGTTTTCTTGGTACAGGAGGGTGAAAAATTATGTTGACGTGGCAAAAAAGCTTGATCGAGTCTGTATAAATAGTAGTTGGTTATCTATTTTTCCAGAGGCTTATGCAGAAGTTTTAAATAGGCTTCAGTCTGATCATTGCCCTATTCTGGTGCGTTGTAAAGGTCGTCCTCAGCCTAAAGGGAATCGACCTTTCCGATTTGTTGCTGCTTGGGCTACTCATCCTGGGTATAAAGATATTGTGAACCAGTCATGGTGGTCTGGTAATAGAGGAATTCATGGCAAGCTTTCAAAAGTACAGAAGAATTCACTAGAGTTTAACTCGAAGGTATTTGGTAACATTTTTGTTAAGAAATGTGAATTAGAGCAGCAGATTAATTATTTACAAAAGCGTTTGGAAGTGGTGGATAGTATTTATTTGCGTCAGAAAGAGCAACAGTTGCTTGATGATTATAATAATACTCTAGTGCAAGAAGAGCTCCTATGGTTCCAAAAGTCCAGAGAGCAGTGGGTAAGGTTCGGGGATAGGAATACAAGATTTTTTCATATTCAAACTCTTGCGCGAAGGAAGCATAATAAGATTCATGGTCTTTTTCTCAAGGATGGAGTGTGGGAAACTGATCCAGAGGTTCTGAGTCAAGAAGCAGAGTCTTTCTATAAAAGCTTATTCTGTCATTTGGATGATGTTGATTTGGGTTGCCTTGGTGATGTGCCTCTTCCTTCTCTGAATGAGGAAGCTTGCAATAATCTTACAGCACCAGTTACTATGGAGGAAGTCAAAACAGCTGTTTTTCACATGAACTCTTTTAAAGCTCCAGGTCCGGATGGGTTTCAAGCTTTCTTCTTCAAAGAATATTGGGAGATCATTGGTCTTGATGTTTGGAAGATGGTTAAGCAGGCATTCTCCGGTGTTACTCTTGATCCGAGAATGTTGGAGACTTTACTGGTTCTCATTCCAAAGGTTGAATCACCGGTATCTATGAAAGATTTCAGGCCGATTAGTCTCTGCAATGTAGTTTACAAGATCATCACGAAGGTCCTTGTTAATAGGCTTCGTCCTCATCTTGCGGAGATTGTTGGCCCACTTCAAGGAGGATTTATTCCGGGACGAGGAACTCCTGACAACATCATTATTGCTCAAGAAGTCCTCCACTTTATAAAGAAGACTAAATCAAAGAAAGGCACACTGGCCTTTAAGATTGATCTGGAGAAAGCTTATGACAGAGTTGACTGGAGGTTTTTAGCTCATACCCTTAAGAGCTTTGGTTTTCCTATTCCTACACTTAATTTGATTATGAATTGTGTCACTGCTTCTTCCTTATCTATTCTTTGGAATGGGAGTCGTCTGAATGGCTTTACTCCTAGCCGAGGTCTTAGACAAGGAGACCCTATGTCACCCTATCTTTTTGTGTTGTGTATGGAGCGACTGGCATGCTTTATTAGTCATCAGGTTGATTTGGGCTTGTGGGAGCCGGTTGCTATTTCTAGAGGGGGACCAAGAATATCTCATTTAATGTTTGCGGATGACTTGCTTCTATTCTGTAAAGCTACAAAGAGACAAGTGCAAAATGTGATGTTGGTTTTAGAGACTTTTTGCAAAGCATCTGGGATGAAGATTAATGTGGAGAAGTCTAAAGCGCTTTGCTCCAAGAATGTCTCTGCAACAAGGAAAGAGGTTTTCACTGGGGTATCCTCTATCAGATTTGTCCAGGATTTGGGCAAGTATCTTGGAGTTACCCTTAGCCATTCTAGGGTGACTCGTTCAGCTTTCAATGGTGTCCTGGATAAGATTCGGAGTAGGCTAGCAAGCTGGAAAGGGAGTTTACTCAATCGGGCTGGTAGACTCTGCTTGGTTAATTCTGTTGCCGCTGCTATTCCCACGTACCAGATGCAGGTCTCTATTTTTTCCAAAGGAATCATTAGTAAATTGGAGTCTATGATGAGGAATTTTCTTTGGAAAGGACAAGTTGATGGAAGAGGATTGAATCTTGTTAGTTGGAAGGTACTGGTTACTCCAAAAAAATATGGAGGTTTGGGGATTAGAGATCCTTATTGTGTAAATATTGCTCTTCTTGGGAAGCTAGTTTGGACTTTTTTCCAGCAGCCAAACAAGCTATGGGTCCAATTATTGGATGCCAAATACCGATCATCTCTATATGACTGTTTTAGTTATCCTAAGAACAAGGACTCTCCCATTTGGAGGTGTCTTTGCAAGGCTTGGAAAGTGTTGAAGGATGGGTTTGCTTGGTGTATTGGAGATTTGAACCAGAATTTTTGGTTTTCTAGCTGAAGGAGAGAAGGACGGTTATCTAATGAGATGGATTATGTCCACATTTCTGATTCGAATCTCCGGATACAGGATATTTGGTCGGTTGGTAGGTGGCATTTGGATACTCTTTATTCTCCTTTATCTCAAAATCTGAAAGATAATATTCTCTCTTACAATCCAGATGAACAAGCAGGTCCGGAAGTGGGTTGGTATTGGAGTGGGTCTGCTGCCAAAGTCTATGACTCACGCAATGGTTACTTGTGGTTGTGTAAGCAGCTGTTTGGTTGGGAGGAGAGGGAGAATTGGCTTTGGCTTTGGCGTCAGCTTGTTCCGGAAAAGCATAAGTTTTTGGCTTGGTTGTGTCTTAAGGAGGCTCTTCCTACTGCAAGTTTTCGCTTTAGAAGAGGGATGTCGTCATCGGATAGGTGTCCAAGATGTCTTTCTAGCCAGGAATCGGTTATACATTGTATTCGGGATTGTCCAAAAGCTCAGCTTGTCTGGCAAAGTTTGGACATTCCTTGTCATCCTTTGGATTTGAAGAACTGGTTCTTGTATCATAGCAGAGAGCACCCGTTCAAGTTCTTTTCGGGACTTTGGTGGATATGGCGAGCAAGGAATAATGACATCTTTAATCCCCATGAAACTTGGCCTCTGGAAAAAGTCATTTGTCTGGCATTAACTTCAGAAAAGGAGCTTAGAAATATTTTTGAATTACAACGTATGTCCCTTCCCTCTACTCTAAATGGTTTTTGGAATCCCCCATCCATTGGTACTTTTAAGATTAATTGTGATGCTAGTTATTTTGGTTCGGGTGATAGTGTTGGTTTTGCTTGTGTTATTAGAGATTGTAATGGGAGCTAGCAAATGGGGTGTTTGGGAATGATTGAGAGTAATAGTATTCTTCAAGGAGAATTGTTTGCTATTTGGAGAGGATATCTCTTAGCTTGGGATGTGGGTCAACGAGATGTTATTTGTGAGACGGATTGTGTGGAAGCATTTAATCTTGTTACTCAAGATGGTTTTGGGTTTATTGATCCACTGGTGCTCAAAATAAGAGATATCATGCATTGGAATTGGCGTGTTGACTTTCGTTTGATTATGAGAGATGCAAACACGGTGGCAGATACTATGGCAAAGATGGCGATGAAGTTACAACTTTCGCATGCGGAGCTTCTTTCACCTTGGGAGGAGTTTAAGAGTAGTCTTAAACGGGACTGTCCCTCTATTTAAGCAGTTCCTTATTTTGTTTCTTTTGTTTTTCTTTGTTTAATTTATTTCAGTCACCAAAAAAATCAGCTTTATGCCTAATAATTTAATACTTTTTTGTATTTACTTTTATAGTACTATAAAATACACAAATAATTATAATAATATTAGATAAAATTATAACTTATGTTTAGTTTTTGGAACGTTTACTTTTAAATTGATTCAAGTTAAGGTAGTTATTCAATGTTATTTTATTTTATTTTAATATTTATATTTTAATCCTATTCAATAAAAAATACAATTATTTGTACTTATTAAAATAGTTGATAATATAAATATAAAAGATTTTAATTTTTGAAATATAAATTAGTAAAAATAACTTTAGAGATTATACAAATAACTATTTTTTATTGTACAAAACTTCTTGCCTCTATTCATGTTCATAAAAATTTTCAATAAACATAATCTCATACAGAAGTTATAAAAAACTCTCAAATTTACAAGTTTAGGTTTAAAATCGATGAAATTTATGATTCTATGAATAAACTTTTACAAGTTTGAGTTTTATTATTAAAGTTTATGTATAAAACATGTATAATTTGGTCCATAATTAGTAGAAAAATTAACTAATATTAAAAATAATTTAAATAATAGTTAAAAGAGAACCTTAGCAAGTCCCATAATCACAGTTATTGTACCAAGTTACTTTTATATAATTTGTTTTACATCAAGTTACATCAATTAACTTTATGCCTAATAATTCAATACTTTTTTGTATTTACTTTTATAGTACTATAAAATACACAAATAATTATAATAATATTAGATAAAATTATAACTTATGTTTTAGTTTTTGGAACCTTTACTTTTAAATTGATTCAAGTTAAGGTAGTTATTCAATGTTATTTTATTTTATTTTAATATTTATATTTTAATCCTATTCAATAAAAAATATAATTTATTTGTACTTATTAAAATAGTTGATAATATAAATATAAAAGATTTTAATTTTTGAAACATAAATTAGTAAAAATAACTTTAGAGATTATACAAATAACTATTTTTTATTGTACAAAACTTCTTGCCTCTATTCATGTTCATAAAAATTTTCAATAAACATAATCTCATACAGAAGTTATAAAAAACTCTCGAATTTACAAGTTTAAGTTTAAAATCGATGAAATTTATGATTCTATGAATAAATTTTTACAAGTTTGAGTTTTATTATTAAAGTTTATGTATAAAACATGTATAATTTGGTCCATAATTAGTAGAGAAATTAACTAATATTAAAAATAATTTAAATAATAGTTAAAAGAGAATTATAATGAATTATAAGAAATGAAATTTAAGTTTCTTTCTTAAATTATCTTTTCAATTTTATTTTTTCAAATTACACATTCATATTCACATGTATTTTATCTTTAGTTTACACACACGTTCATTTTTTCTTTCATTTTTTCTGGCACTGCTACTGTTACAATTATCTTCTCCTTATTCTTATATATTTTGGATATTTTTTTTTAGGTTTTGAATATATTTTTTAATAATGTTAAATTTTTTTTTTAGTGTTGGATGTTCTTATTTAAATAATTTTAAATGTCTCGATTTATTAGATTTTGATTTTTTTTAAATGATTTTAGTTATCTCTTTTTTTTTTAGATTTTGGAGTTTATTTTTATTGAATTTTGTGGTTTAATTAGTATCCACTAATTTCAATTTGATTAAGTAATATGATTAGTGTCAATTTTTTTTTTCTTCTATCTATTTGCAGTCAGAAAGCGTGAAATGAAGGTAGTTCATAGATTGGTATAATTAAAAACATCCTTTAATTAGATATACGTAGTAATATAGGTTGCCTTCATTTCAATGCATGTTTGTCTCTTTCTTTTTTCACACCAATTATAATATGTTAAAAAATATAAGTCTTATTGATTATGATAAAAATATTTTTTAAAAATATTAATTATAATAAATGTTAAATAAGATAAATTCTTATCGGTTTTGTTTTTCTTACTAGTATTACCGATTTAATAAATGTCGTTCATAATAAGAGAGTTGAGCTACTTAACAAATTAATTTAAGACTATAAATAGTATAAATAAGTTTAGATTATTTATTAGAAAGTGATCGCTACTTTTATAAAATAATTCGCTGGAAATTAACAACACGATATAATTTTATTTCTATAATTGATAGAGCTCTACTATCCTATAACTATCATATAGATATTCAAAAAAGTTCATAATAAAAAGATGGATCATAATCATCGCAACATCAAATATCTACCAAATATCCAAATTGGTGTACCTAGAAACTGAAATAGTGGCAATTATTAATTATAACGAGAAAACATATTATAGATTAATCTTCATTTTTTATTTAACTTGACTCTTGAAAATAAAAAATTTCGTATATTATTTCTTATATAGCTAATTGATAAATAAACGAACTCTCTCTCTCTATATGCATGAATTAATTCTTGTAAGATAATCTATTTATTCTACCTAACTACTTTAATTTTAGTATTTATTTAGTTTTTCATAAGAGTAATTAATCAACAATTTAATTGTTTTCGATGATTTAAAATCTAGTGTTGTTATTGCTAACTGTTGACATATAATAAAGAACCAGCATATTTAATGTATAGGCATTTTAAATTGAAATGACTTTTATTCTATGATAAGAATTCTAAAGTCTAAAATTATTGTCATTAATTAAATTTTGGTACTAGTAAAGTGAAATTCAAAATTATTTTATATAAGATAAATGATAAAAATAAAATGAAAATTTTATATTTATTTGATAATAAATTAAATATAAGATAGAATAATTTATGAAACATTCAATTTATTATCATTTTTCTTCATATAATGTTTAGAAGAAAAAGATATTATGATAAAAAAAAATATAATTGTAAAAAATTAATTAAAACAATGAAAAAAAATAAAAAAGTAGTTATGTCTTTTAGTAATGTTTAATTAAGTATTTCAAAATATAATATATCGGCTTATATATCACTTACTTAAATAAAATTATGTCTCTTTTGTCCTTATCTGAATATCCGTATTTATAAACAAAAGTGAATATCTGTGCTTATAAACAAAAGCACTTTTATTTAAAAGATAAAGTGTTTACCGTTTTAATTAATTTTTTACTATATTTTATGTGGAAAGATGAGAGTAAAATAATAAGCTTTTTTCACTTATGAATAGTACGAGAAAGTATAATTAACCCATTAAACACTGTGTACTAAACAAGTGACGAAATGCATTTATTAGTGACCATTAAAGTCGGTTGAAAGTTAGCTGTATGGTTGAATATTCATAACACATTCAATGAAAGGTAATGCCATTTGCTTTGGGAGGAAACTGCTACACATGTACTTTAACAATGTCTTTTTCTTTCTTTGTATAATATGTAGTCAGAAACAGGATCTGTTTATACACCGTAATAATAAAATAGTGTACGATATTGATTTTTACTTTTTTTTTTTTTTTTATCTTATCCTAGTACCACAATTATTTCCTCCAAATTCCTAGTACCACAATTATTTCCTCCAAATTTTTCTTTTATCCTATCAAATTGGTATAAAAACATCATTTACTTAGATATAGATAGTAATATAAGTTGCCTTCATTTTAATATTTGTCTTCTTCTTTTTTCATGTGAACTGATCAATTATAATATGTTAAAAAATATAAATTTTATTGATTATGATAAAAATATTTTTTAAAAATAAAAAGTACTTTTTATAATATAAAAAATAAAAATATTAATTCATCATGTATAATTTATACTTTTTTTTTTAAATCTAGTTAAATTTTTTATTGTAGATTTAATGCATTCGTTTTTTTTTCTTTTCATATTCTTTATATATATATATATATATCACCAAAAAATATTATTTATATGTATCATATTTACATGGCCCTTAGATAAAGTAAAGTAACCATATATATATCTCCTACTGTATAATTTTGTTTCCAAATTTGCCACCATAATTGTTCTATATGTAAAGCTAGGACATAATATATTTGGTAAAAAATTGACCGCTTAAGCACAATAAAATAAACAACGAATTGATAATACACACGTGATAGTGATGAATAATAATGCATGCAAGTGCAACTATTGAATTGGGTCTCTACATTTGATCTGTCATCAACATGTAGATTTGATACTTTATACCCACCAAAAATAGACAACATAACGTGAGAAATCGTACGGAACAATGCTGAATCATGTGTGTCATGGTGTACACATGAACCAAGTACGCTATTCTACACGGTACAGTAAAGAATAATCAGTTTAAACCGTTGGATTGAATATTTACTGTGCTTTAGGAACGTTGATCGTGAAATGGCGGCGCATGCATCGTTGACGACCGATCAAAATATATAAATTACATAAGCTTTGTCACTTGCTATAACAATCAAGTTAGAATTTTATTTTTATTATTTTAATTATTAGAAGTAATTTAATCATTTTATTTATTTTTATTTTAAATTAAATAAAATACTAAAATATAATATCATTTTATATATCTTATACTAAATATAATACAAAAATTTAATTAAATTTTTAAGTTTCAGTTCCTGTCTTTCAATTTCAACATTTCTTTAGGTTTTAAATGAATGAGTGGTGACTATTTAGAACTATGCAAATGCAATCCAGAGAGTGAGAGAAAGTCCTATGAGTCATAATTACTAATTATACAAATATAAAAGGTATCAGAGAACCAGATGAAAAGAAGAACGAAGTAGAAGAAGATGTTAGAGTGTTGCGAGAGTCATAGAGAATTCCAAAATTTGAGAGAGAGAGAGTTCTAGAAATTACGGTTACAGAAGTGAAGCCTAAACTGAGCTGTGATCTGCTATTTATACATAGTGAGGGCTGTAACAAACTGATGCCAGCTCACTATATTCCTAGCTACATTCCTAACTGATTTACAGCTCAGATAACAAAATTCAGATAACAGAATTAGTGCCAAGCCACTAACTACTAACTCCCTATACGCTACTCCTAACATCCTCCCTTAACCTGAGGGGTGCTGCTTCCCTGGTATAGTCTCATTGAAATCCTCCCTTGAACTTACAGGAGGTCTTGGTGTGTCTGTGGCAACCCGAAGCTTTGGCCTGAGACTGTGGAAAGCTGCCTGCGACAGTGGCTTAGTCAGTATATCCGCAAGCTGGTCTTGTGAGGGTATGTGAACTACATGAGCTAGTTGCTGCACTACTCTGTTTCGTACAAAGTGAAGATCTATCTCAAAATGTTTTGATCGACTGTGGAGAACTGGATTTCGGGTCATCAGTACTGTGCTTTGGTTGTCACAGAACATTGTGGGTGCTGGGCCAGGTGGTAAGCGCATCTCTAATAGTAACTTTTGCAGCCAAATTGTGTCTATCATAGCATCAGCTAATGCCTGAAATTCAGCCTCTGTGCTGGACCTTGAGACTGTTCGCTGCTTCCTACTTGATCAGGTAACTAAATTCGTGCCAAGGAAAACACAGTATCCTGATACCGACTTGCGATCATCAGTGTCTGTGGCCCAGTCAGAATCACTGAAAGCCATGATTCTTAAGGTGTCGCTCTTGTGGATCTGTAACCTAGGTCAATTGTCCCGGCCAGGTAGCGAAGAATCCGCTTAACTGCTTTTCAGTGCATATCTGATGGAGCATGCATGTATTGGGACACCTTGCTGACAGAATAAGCAATCTCAGGTCTGGTAATGGTAGCATACTGAAGCCCCCCTACCACAGATCTGTATAATGAGGGATTTTCGAAGGGAGATCCCATGCTTGCTGTGAGCTTGGGATTGCTGAGCATAGGAGTCGGCACTGGTTTGGCATCTGGCATGTTGGCTCTTCCTAGAAGCTCTTTGATGTATTTGGACTATTTGAGAAGAAGGGAATCCGGCGAGTCCCTGACCACTTCAACCCCGAGAAAGAAGCTCATTTCTCCTAGATCTTTGAGGGTGAATACCGCATGCAGCTGTTGAATTAAGCTTTCAATTTCAGTGGCGCTGGTGCCCGTGACGAGAATGTCATCTACATAGGCCAGGAGATAAGTGGTGGACATCGAGCAGGAACGCACAAAGAGACATGGATCCGAGGTTGTACTGGTGAACCCAAAGTTGAATAAGGTGCTGCTGAGCTTGAGGTACCAGGCTCGTGGGGCTTGTTTCAGCCCATAGAGTGCCTTCTCTAGTTTACATACCACACTAGACCCGTGCTCATAGCCTTCTGGCTGCGCCATATAGACCGTCTCATGCAAGTCCCCATTGAGGAACACATTGTTAAAGTCAAACTGTCGGACCTTCCAGCCCTTTGTCATGGCAACTGCGAGAACTGTCCTTATGGTAGCAGGTTTAGCTACTCGGCTGAACACCTGATCATAGTCCAATCCTTCTCTCTGATGAAAATCCTTTGCAACCAACCTGGCCTTGTACTTTTGCACCTTTCCATCAGCCTGCCGTTTGACCCGAAACACCCATTTGCACCCAATTGTTTTTATGTCAGCAGTCTCAGGGACCAATCGCCAGGTATTATTCTTCATCAACGCACCAAATTCCTCATCCATAGCAGCCTTCCAGTGTGGTGAGGATAGTGCTTGAGCAACCGTGGCAGGTTCAGTCTCAGTGAGGTCCAGTAAAGAACCCTGGAGTTGAAGATGATACACTTTTGGCTTGAAGATACCTGCGCGTGACCTAGTGATCATGAGGTGCGTCCGAGTGGGTGCTGACTGATCATTTGTCTCAGTTAACCCTGCATCAGAACAAGAGGGAAACACAGCAGTAGAAGAGCAAATATCTGTATTATTAGATAATGAACAAGAATCAACATCAGTAGTATTGGTTGTGTGCTCTAAGGTGGGAGAGTTGGAAGGGGGAGTTGGTGAGGGTGCACTAGCTGCTGGGTTGGAACAGGGTGGGTGTGAAGGAAGGGGAATGGTGCTGGGTTGAGGCTGCTGCGCTGTGAGCTGAAGGGCAGGGGCTGTTGGGTGTGGAGCAGGTCTAAAGAACTGGGTCGATGTGGTGTGGGGCTGATGTGGTACAGCACAGGTAGGGATTTGGTCATTGGTAAAGTTTGAAAATAGGACAGGGAAGGGGAATTCAGTCTCATCAAATATCACATGTCTAGAGATCAGGATTTTACCGGCTTGGGTTAGACACTTGTATCCTTTGTGGAAGGGTGAGTAGCCAAGGAATAGGCACTTTGAGGTCTTAAAGGCAAACTTGTGGGGCTGATAGTGTCTTAGCTGGGGATAGCAGGAGCAGCCAAAGGTCTTAAGAGCTGTATAGTCAGGTAGTTGCTTGTTTATAAGCTCATATGGTGATTTTTGGTGAGTAACAGGTGAGGGCAGTCGGTTTATGATGTGAGTGGCTGTAAGAAAGGCTTCATCCCAAAATTTTAGCGGCATTGAGGCTTGGGATAGGAGAGTGAGACCCATCTCTGTTATATGTCTATGTTTCCGTTCAGCGCTCCCGTTTTGCTCATGAGTATAGGGACAACTCATTCTATGTGCAATACCATGTTGCATTAGTGTCTTTGTGAAGGCATGAGAGGTGTACTCCTTTCCATTATCTGTCTGTAGTGTTTTGATTTTACAACCTGTTTTATTTTCAAAGAGCAATTTATATTGCAAAATGCTTGATGTGCTTGAGCCTTGTTATGCAAAAGATAAATGCATGAGTACTTTGTTGCTGCATCAATGAAAACAATATAATATCTGTATCCTGAACTGCCGATCATGGGGATGGTCCCCAAATATCTGAGAATACTAGTTCTAGAGGCTGAGAGTAAGTTGTTGTTGAATCAGAAAAAGGTAAATTGTGGTGTTTTCCATGATAGCATGCACTACAGAGATTTTTTATGATTGAAAGAGGACCATTTTTATTGAATTCATTACTAGCAATATTACACAATTTCATTACTTTGTGTACAATGTGTGTGGCTGGATGTCCTAACTTTCTATGTCAAACATAAAAAAATTCAGACACTGGTTTTACTCTAGAAGTACCCTCAACTGGTCCTAAGTTGCTTGCAGGCTTTTCAGTCATAATATTCACATTAGTTGGACAGACTTCAGTGGTGTAAGTAGCATGAGTCTTGTCAGCAGAAACAGCATCAGTTTTCATGAATTTTTTCATTCCTGATTCTGACTCTGAAGTAGAGTTGTGTATGGTGTTGTAGTTGGTAGAGGCTAAATGATTGAGTTTATGTGCAGTAGGCTTATTGATGTGGTTCGTGGTACTAGGTTTTGGTGTAGGATTATTTTGAGTGGCTTTGGCCATGACTCCAATATCATCAGATTGATATAACCCTTGCCTAAGAGAGCCTTTGAGAAGCGTCTCCCTAGTCTCCTGGGATTTCACAAAGCAGTCAAATGGCCAGAATTCAAAGAAGACTTGGTTGTCAAAGGCAAATTTGGCTACACTAATGAGATTTTTGGAGATTGAAGGAACATGAAGTAGATTGAGCAGTTTAAAGTAGGAATGAGAATTTGAGGCTGAAATTAGAGCAGTTTTACCAATACTAGAGATGTTCATACCTTGGCCATTACCTGTGAATACTTGATTTGTGCCCTCATACTCTGAGCCTGTGATCAGATTGTTTCCATCGAAGGTCAGGTGGTGAGAAGCCCCCGTATCTAGGTACCAGGCCTTGTCTGTTAATGGAGTGGAAGGTGGTGCTACAGCTAGTAGTGCCGTAGCCTGCGGCGGTGGCTGGGGTTGATGAAATGCAGTTGAAGGAGGTGCCGGATGTGTGACTGTGGCTGCAGCATTTGGATTTTGATAGTTTTTATTGAAGCGATGATAGCACTCCCACATCGTGTGACCAGGCCGTCCACAGAGCTGGCACACCACTCTGTTATGTTGAAAACCAGATCTACCACCTCTATAGGACCCTCTACCTCTGAATCTTCCTCTGGATTGAAAGGGTTGACCTCTACCTTGATTGTAGCTATTGGTGTAGGATTGTGAGTTGTTGTATTGGCTGTTGTACGACATAGGTGACTGATCTTTATGCTGATAGTGTTGAGATCTTACTTGTGAGTGACTTTCTCCTCCTTGAGTTAGGTTGACCTGGATTGTGCCAAGTTCTATTTTCTTGAACCTCTCGACTAGTTCTTCTTGTCTTAGGAGTTGAGCTTCAACTTCGCTTTCAGTGACACTTTCAGCTCTAGCTGAGATCATCATGATAAACGTGCTATAGTCTTCGTTGAGTCCCTGAGTCATTGCATCCACAAATTCTTCATTGGAAAGTGGTGATCCTAGGGTAGAGAGAGCGTTTGTGATTTTCTTGAGTCTAGACATATATTCGGTTGCAGATCCTTGTAGTTTCACTGTTTTGAGTTGTGCCTTTAGTTGTTTCACCTTCGACTTCAACCTTTTTGCAAAATACTCCTCTAGGTTATTCCAGATTTCACACGCATACTCACAGTTTGTTACCTGACTCAAAAAGGTTGGATCAATCGATGCAAAGAACCACAAAATCAGAAATTGATCGTCTTGCTCCCATTCCAGAAATTCTTGCGTTTCATTATCTGCAATTCTGTCTTCTTCAGAGGCGTATCGGCATGGAATTTTCTTCTGGTTCAGGTGAACCTTGAGACCTTTGGATTTGATGAACGCAAGGGCTTGGCGCTTCCATGGAGCGAAATTATTCTCATCTAGCTTCAAGGCTACAGTGTTGATAGATGTGCGAACTGCGTTGTTTGTTGTTGTTGCGGAGGCTGCTGCGGAAGTGACGGTGACACTGGTGTCAGCCATGGATCAGAACCGGATGCTCTGATACCATGAAAGGTATCAGAGAACTAGATGAAAAGAAGAACGAAGTAGAAGAAGATGTTAGAGTGTTGTGAGAGTCATAGAGAATTCCAGAATTTGAGAGAGAGAGAGTTCTAGAAATTACGGTTACAGAAGTGAAGCCTAAACTGAGCTGTGATCTGCTATTTATACATAGTGAGGGTTGTAACAAACTGATGCCAGCTCACCATATTCCTAGCTACATTCCTAACTGATTTACAGTTCAGATAACAGAATTCAAATAACAGAATTGGTGCCAAGCTACTAACTACTAACTGCCTATACGCTACTCCTAACAAAGTAATATGACCAAAGGCACACACTCGCATTTAATGGTAGATATGGCTCAAAAAGCCATGATTGATGTTTTAATGTCTAAAACCCGACAAATATTATTCTTAGAGTAAAAGTTTATTCCTTTTTTATTTAAATGAGTAATATAATATTTTATTCATGTTCCTAAGCTATTTATAATTTGAAAATAAGAAGCAAATACTTTTCTTTTTCTACTCTGATTTTTAGTCCCATTTCAATATTTTTAAATACCTTTTTTTTATATTTTAAAATAACATATATGCATATAAATTTTAAACAAATTAAATTAAAAGAATAAAATGATCTTTATTATTTATTTTATTTCTTTTATATATTCACTTTTTATACTTATTCTTACTCTTTATTAAAGTTAATAATAAAAAGATTAATTAATTAATATTTTTCAATTCAAAACAAAAGAATTTTAAAATGAAATAGAAGGAAAATAAAAAAATATATAAAAAAAACATAACTCTTTATGAAAAAATAAAAAATATATATATATATATATATATATAAAAACATATATAAAATACGAAGACTTAAGTCTATATATATATAGTTATCAGAACCGAACTGATAATTAATCCGGTCATATGATTAAGTCACTAGGTCATTGATTCAACCGATGGGTCATTGATTTATCCGGTTGACTCGATTATAATTAAATAAAAATATAAAATTATAAAAATAAAATTAAAATTAAAAGTTAAATATATGTTTTCAAAAAATATATTAATGACAATCAAATATCAATTCTTAGATATAATTTATAGTATAAAAACAGATAATAAATTAGTCACTAGTACAAAATAATTTCTTAATTTAAATGAATAGGAAAAAATAAAAAATAACACAATCAATATCAATATGTTTGTATATTATGTGTTATTACTTGTGTTAGTATCTATGTCAATCTATATTTAAAAAAATAAAAATAAATAAAAATTTATTCTAAGTTTATTATATATTTAATTTTTTTCACATACATTAATAAAAATCAAGGTGGCATAGTGGAAAGAGGAGGTGTCATAGTCCAGTTCTGATAACTATATAAGCATACCACCTCCCTCCTCTCCATACATTCACAGCGCTCTTCATACATTCACAGCCCTCACTACCTCCCTCCTCTCCATACATTTACAGCGCTAACCACCTCCCTCCTTTCATAATAAAGAATTGCAAGTGTTTGCCATTTTTTCCTTTTGCCAAAAAGGTAATACGCACCTACTAAGCCACATCTCTAATTATCTCCCAACTCCTTTTATTACTAATTTTTCTTGTAACTGTTTCTTCACTTAACTAATTTCAAATTTGTATGATTAGATAGCAGCAGAGTTCGTTGGCACATTTATGCTGATGTTCGCCGGAACAGCGGCGGCAATAACGAACAAGAAGACCAATGGATTGAAAAGTCTATTGGGCTGCGCTGTCGTCACCGGCCTTTGGGTGACGGTGATCATCCTGTGCACCGGACACATATCCGGTGCTCATCTGAACCCCGCTGTCACCATAGCATTTGCTGCCTTAAAGCACTTCCCTTGGAAGAAGGTAAGAACTCAGTGATCTATCTATATATGGAATGCATGTGAATGTTATATGGCATGCATGCAGGTGCCAATGTATATTGGAGCACAGATATTGGCATCAGTGTGTGTGCCGCATTTGCACTGAAGGGAGTGTATCATCGATTCATGGGGGGTGGAGTGACGGTTTCTTCAGGAGAATATGGCCAAGCTTTTGCTTTACAATTCATCATCATCTTCAATCTCATGTTTGTTGTCACTGCTTTCGCCACTGACACTATATGTTATATTATGTTTATAATATTTAATGTGCTAATTGCCAATAATTTCTTGCTTAATTAAGTAATAATATTAATGAAGTTGTTCATGGTGATAAATGTTGGACAGTTCGCGAGAATGGCGGTGGGAGCCACTGTAACGTTCAACATCCTCATAGCTGGGTATGTCTTTCTATTAAAGTAAATTTGTTCTTTAAGATGGACTTGACTAAATTCTTTATAAGGGGCTATATAATTTTCATGTCTCAATATATATGGTTCCCATTATCAATAATAATAATAATAATAATAATAATAATAATAATAATAATAATAATAATAATAATAATAATAATAATAATAATAATAATAATAATAATAATAATAATAATAATAATAATAATAATACGTTGAGATAAGAAGGAAAAATATGTCTTTATAAGTACTGAAAATGAAAGACATGATCTTTCTATTATTCATTCCTTCACGTTATGGATATTCTCACCATATGATCTTGGTTTAGAAGAATTTTTGTTGGATTGATTAATTATTACGTGTATATATATATGTCCTACTAGACCAATTTGTAATCACAAATAATTGCACAAATGTAATAAATAAATAAAAAGATAGACTAAGAAAAATACTAAATACTTATGGTCATGGTTCTATGTATTGTTTTTTTAAACTAATTAATAAGGTGATATTATTTAATTATTCTTTTTAAATCTTGATATATATAATTCTCTTAAAAAATAATACATGTTGATTGTTAAGAAAATGTTTAAGTCAAAATAATATTTATTATACAAAAAAAAGTTATGCACGTAGTAATTAAGATTGATGAAAATCTAATTTTTAATAAAATACTATATCTATACACACAAAAACGTAAAAAAATTTCATTATCTAAATAGTTAAACATAAATTAATTATTATAACAATATTATTAATTACAGGCCAGCATAAGGGGGATCAATGAACCCAGTAAGAATATTAGGTCTAGCAATTGCAGCAAACAATTACAAAGCAATTTGAATTTATTTGACAGCTCAAATTCTTGGTGCACTTGGTGGTGCCGGTACTTATTGTGTTATAAAGTTTCCTAATGATGATGAAAACTCTGAACTCTAAGCTCTTTCAAGTTCTATTACATTATATTACTTGAACTGCTTTTTTTTTTTCGTTTTTTTCGTTATATATATATGAATCACTTTTATTAATATATTGAGATAATTATATTGGTGAACTTTAATATTAGAGTATTCTATTTATACTTTTTTATTTATTTTTTTTTATTTATTTATTTCACAATAATATGAAAGATTTTTATATATGTGAGTGTACTTTATTGATACATTAATATGTCAATAATTATCTAATGTCCAAATAATGAATTAAATATATGAAAGGCTGTGATATAAATAAAAATTCTTGTTGTGAGGATGGTAACATGTACCCCTGTTGCTCCGTTAACCCAAGGAAGGTTCGAAATGTTGTTTCTGACCTCTGGTGGCATGGTTGTGTTTTAGCTAGTTATAGAATGGAAAAGGCTTGAGCATTAATTGCTTAGATTGTGTGGATTGGGCCAAAATAATGGAGTTCTTTTTTAACATTGGTGTGTAACCTTTTTTTTGTCCAACAAGAGAAACTTTAAGATTCATTGAATTGGATAATATATGTTCTCTTGGTACATCAATTAGGTAGTATTTACATTTACATTACACCCTGCTGAGAACAAAAACCAACTCAGGGTTGTTCCAGCAGGTGAACAATGAAAAATTCCAAAGGGATTACAGGGAGGCATAAATAAGCCCGTTCTCATTCGTTAGCCTTTCTGCTACCATCAACACTACTTGATGAGCTGTCCTGAACACTATGAGACGATGAACACCTACCTAATGAACTCCCTTCTGACCTCAATGGCTTGCTGCATTTCCTTTTTCCGGACGATAAATCCTGCAAAACCCGAAATTCAAGCACAAAACACCACTTGAATACAGTACTTGTTCAATAACAGCCATTAGTTAATAGTTACCATATTGAGAAAACAACGCTAACCTGATCTGCAGAAGATCCAGGAGTCTTCAACTCAAGGTCTGTGGTGACATCATTTGAAGCCTCACTTTTTTCTGCTTTGCTCTCCCTATCCCTGGGTGGTTTGTTTCTGGTGTCATGTTTACTTGACAAATGGGACCGAGTATCTGGATGAGGCGGTGGAGATACATACTGGGCAGATTGTTTCAGGTAATGAATGCATCAAATCTTAAAGTTTCTCTTGTTGGAGAAAAGAGATTGGCAGGTCTTGTTGCTGTAGGAGGAAATTTACCACTGGTTAATCCCAATAGCAAGAGAATGAGACTCCATCTATTTCAAAACGTTTAAGGGAATAATTTATATAATTGTAAAATGGTGACCTATGGTCATAAAAAGGACCAACTGAACAAGCAAAGGAATGGTGGGTCATAAAGCCAAAGACACACTTGTTCAGACCTCTTGCAGGGTTGTGAGCTCTTAGTTATACAAAAAATTATGAATATATAATAAGCCTAATTTTGGATGATATATATATATATTATAATAAGGTAAATCAAGATAGGCCTAAGTATTGGTGGTTGTGCTTGTGTGTTACCCTTTCTAATTCACTATTCAAAATTTCTTGGGAGTATAAAGCCTCAATCTTGAAGTTAACTGAAGAGTCCCTTTTTTGACCTCCAAGTATGTGATTGTTCTCATCCTTCTCATCCTTGGAAGATGCAACCATTGTACAAAGCAAAACCCTGTTGGTAGGACACAACAGAAGTTACAATCAAAGAATATATGCCAAATCCAACCATCAGAAGCAAACTAAAAGTCCAATCACCTCTTATAATATAAACCTCAGATTACATGCACTGGTGTGCTTATGAGTGAGTGACAAAAAAGAAAAAAATGGGGTGGTTCTACACAAAGAAGAAAAAGCACAAGAGTGTAGAATGGAAGCAGGAAGGCACTGTTTCTTTTTCTCCAACTCTCCATTTGCTCATGCTACTTGGCATTGTCATTAGCTTGTTATGGCTTTCCCATTTCAGGGATTTCATTTTCAACCAGTAGAATAACAAGCTGCAATGTCTCCTTTGAATGCAGCCATTTTGCACATGATGTTGCTTTTGTTGATTTATTATCGTAAATGGTTTGAAGTTTGAACCACTCACTCTTGACCCCAGAAAATTCTTATGTTACTATACTACACAAACTAGAATTCTAGCTTTGGATTCAACTTTTGTTGGGAATTTTCTCTTGTTTACATGCAGTTTTCATATATGCTACTGAGTTAATTTATTCCATGAACTTGTGGAAGGTTGGAAAATGAACTCCATGTAAAAGAACATTGTTTGTATGAAGGGAGGTTTAACTACCTAACAAGTCAATGCTTTGTTCTTGCTTTTTGTTCCTGTAATCTTGTTGGATCAATAAGTTCAAGTGAGAAGTTTTGCAAATTCATAGAATGACTGAAGTAAGTCTCACTCTATGATCTCAGATTATTTTATTGCATCCTTTTATCACTTTAAAGTTTTTTCAACTTAAAAGAAGTAAACCCATGTTACTATGTTAGGAAGGACAAACAATATGAATATTTTGGGAATTGAAAACTCTAATTTTCTTTATCACCAATCACTCAGTGTTCTTCATAATAATTTCCAATAACTTCAGACTGAACTAGTGAAGAATATACATACAAAAGCACCTTCTACACTATTCATATAACAAAACAATATACAATCTCCTAAAATAACAAGCATCTAAAGTAGGAGTTCCAAATCAAACTAACCAACCAACCAAGATAGTTGGTTCAAGTAATATATGTATGCTTGATTCCCCTTGAATTGTCTTTAAGTGGTTTGGACTTAAAATCAAACAAACCAGTTATCACGAAAGATGGATTGATATTGCATCAATATAAGCAACACAACAATCAAGGCAGCCACACCCCATGGCGAGCTCCCCTCCGAGGATCCCTGGGTGGTTCTCCGGCGTCTGTCCCAACCGGAGAACCACTCAGTGTTTTCCATTGATGACAACCAACGAACTATGAGTATAAGCACAACTGGAGTGGCAAATAGTAACCACCCCAATTGCACTTGAGCACTTTCAACTACTTCTTCATATGAAAAGTACCATGAAACTCCAAGGAAGATTAGGATCAGTGCTAGGATCATCAGAACAGGATATGGCAGGGGACTCAGAGTGAACCCATCAAAAACAGAGGATCCTCTGTTTCTATCACCATAAGCCATTGAAATTTTTATGACCCTTTTGAGTATATTACAATTCAGAACTTGAAAAAGTTAACAGCTTGCAAAATCTGCATCAAATATTAGAGGATGTTAGCAGTTGATGGCACTTATTTATTTATTTAACATCTTTTACCAGCAGAAGAACCAAATATATGAGTTTTGTGATTTGGTAGGTTACTTACTTTTTGAGCTGAATTTGTGCTCTATGATACTCCAATCTTCACTGTCTGATCTTTGGAGCCAGAAATGCTATTTGTGTTTGTCTTTAGCAGAAAACTTAGTTGGTACTTCATATAAATATTAGGAAGGAAATTAGTATTCTAAATAAAGTTATTAACTTTTGTTGTACAAATAATATTACTCCTAAGTTCTTAGGAGTATGGAACTAAATGATTATTTTATTCAATACATGGGAGATTGTAAAGAGGTACAGCATGCAAAACAACGGTGATAAGGTTGATGTGGGTATGGTACTAACCATATATTAAATAAATCAGTGTTACTGATTTATTGAATTGATTTTGACTTGGTCGGTTTGAAATTTGAATATCAATGTTTTTAATTATGAGAGTTGCCCCTGCCTCTAGCTGAAATGAAGACACGTTTCAAGTCACATGAAATTGACATGGACAAAAATGACAATAGCATGTATTAAGAGGTTAGTTGAATAGTTCACTTGGTTAAGATATTTACTTTTTTGTGGGGGTCACAGCATCCCATGAAATCATCACTTTCTTTTTTCCTTCCCTCTTTTTCTTTAGTGGAGATCCCTTCTATGCCACGTTAATTTTTTATAGTATTAATAAGAAAGTAAAGAAAAGAAAGGTGGGATAAATTAAGCAGTTACATTGATTTCAGAAGTTCAACCTGTTTAAATCACTCTTAATTTTTCACTACCCAAGGTGACTTTACTTATTAACTTTTTAAAACCAAAATTTAAAAAATCGAACCGAACCGATAAAATTAAATATTCAAAATTTAAAAAATTGGTAAAATAACATATTTATATATAAAATATATATTTAAAAAAATAATTTTGTGTTGTATTTTTTTAAATCAGTTAACAGTTAAAAATTAAATTAGTTCGACTAATTTATCAATTCTTATCAATCTTTTCAATTTTTAGTCGATTTGAAAACAACCACTCTTTATCTGAATTAGATCAATTTAGTAAATCTTATTAAACCGACTAGTTCGATCCGATTCTCAGAATCATGTTTAAAACATGATAAAACAGCACTAGAACAATGTTACTTTCTTCTTTGACCTAATTTTGATCTCTGTCAAATGTCTTCAGTTAAATGCTTATATGGCTCTAGAATGACTCAAATGGCTACAACAGAAGATAATGGAGCTAGTGTGGGGACAAATGAGCCACTTGTTAGATTATAAGTCATGTTAACTCTTATGAACCAATGCTTTTCTCCTTTTCATCTTCATGTGCATGTCTACACAAAATATAACAACACTAAAGATGTGCTATCCTCATCACATTAACCTTCCAACATTTTGAAACAAGACAGCACACCATTTTGATCACATGGCTCTCCACATCAACCTCTTTGTGTTGCTCTCACTGTTGCAATTTTGTTATGATTGACTCTACATAAAAATATCTGAGATCATATGGAGAACTTCACTCCCTTCAAATTATTGCATGATCTCCATAACTCTTTCAACTCATCAAATCATCACTACCAAAATGCTAAATGAATCAAGAAAGTTCAATCTTGTAAAATAGAATCATTTATATTAGTATACTACAATGTTACTTGACCCAATACCATATAACAATTAACAACACAATAAATAAGGAAAATTTTACAGTTGCTATATTATCTGTGGTGAATGGTGATAGATAACATTGAACTTTTGTTCTTAGTTTTTCCTATGAAGCAATGAAACATTCTCATAAATGACACACTGTGCAATATCTTATACAGTGCCATGGAACATAGAACCACAAGAACACATCATCTTCTGATCTTGATTCATACCCTCACCAAGCTGCAAGTTCTTGTATAAACACTAATAGTAACAGTAGCAGGGATGCTTACATCCACAGTAGTAATGTGGCTTGGCATAAACCTTCCTCCTAGGAGTTCCCATTAGTGACACCAAAATTAGGATCAGTACTGCAAGTATTGCTGCGACGACCGGTGACCAATTTATTGGTTCTACAACAACCACCTCTGGTTCCCTTGTGAAGAGCCATGGTATGCACAGAAGAATCAAGGCCACCACCAACATCAGCACAACATTTGAGGTGTGAGAATCATAAGGCCTGGGTTTACAGTAATAGTAACCCATTAAGGGGCTTTGATGATCTGAGAAAATTGGAAAAGGTTTATGGAAGATAATAAGAGAATCACAATGATCAAGTCAACAAAGAACACTACACAATAGAAAGGAAAAGAGGCTCTGCCGACTGAGTTTTAATAGAACAAATGGGAATCTCAACAACAAACTTATCATACACAAAAATTATTGCTCACCACACAACTTTATATATTGGGCTATTATCATATGCCTTGTAAATGACGATATTATCATCACTTAATGCACCAAACTGTGGGCTCAATTATGGCATGTGTCAACATCAAAAGAAAAAAAAAAGCATGGCATTTAAGATGTGTCTTAAAAGGGTCTAGAACTTGATACAATAAAATTTCAATTCACCGTTAAATAACATATAGAAATTTCAACACCATATTTTCCACCGTAATTTCAATTCATCATATCTTGCAGGCATTTGGAATGAATCAATTGTGTTTCACCCCACAACTAATCCATTTCCAACACTTGTTTTGAAGCATAGAAAAACAAGTGCAACTAAGAATAACTCATCTTGTATTTGACACTAACCCAAAGGTCATAAATCACTAACTACACACTCCACAGTCCGACCTTATCATTTATTTTTTGACTCATGATTGCTTATTTTTTTCGTTCCTTTTATGGTAGGTAAAATGTCTAATTTTCCTGTATACTTTATATTGGAATAGCAAGAAAATAATTCTAACTTTTGGGGTTCTTTGCTTTCAGTGAATTGACAAAATAAGCATCAAGACAAGTTTGGATATTAAAAGCCAAAGATATTTAGCTAGGTGTCCCCTACATATAATGTTACACGTAAGCTCCCTCTAAACAACAGAACAACAAAGAAGTACATATACAACCAAAGTAAGTCGATTTCAATACATTTAAATTGTTAATGCTTTCAGTAGAATGATTGCATAAGCACAGAATTTAGAGCATTTATTTTAAGGCTTTAAGCTACCTTCATACTAATAATAAAATGAGAAAAAACAAAGGCAAAAAAAATTGCAAGTATGACATATATAAATATATAATGGCCCATATACTAAAACAACTTTTACATTTGAATTGAAGTCAATGGTACAGTTCCTTTAGGTAATATTATAACAATGACAATGCAACTGTCTATAAAAGAATGGCCTATTGATTGGAAAAAAAGGCCTCTACTGTATGTTAGGTATTGAAGATCGGTTTTGCAACATGTTCAATTAATAATAATAATAATAATAATAATAATAATAATAATAATAATAAGTGGAGCACACTTGGCTTTCCATGAATATCAACCTCACATAACTGTCATAGTAAGTAATCAATCTTAGTGGAAAGAGTTTCAACGTGGAACAACAGAATGAGCTGGCACAAAAATTTACCACCAAAGGAATTTCCCAAGTTAAACTTTTCCCTCATATTTGAAATTGAGTTTGTAATCATGTTGTAGACTTGCTAGGGTATTTCTGCAAGGTCCCTCTGCAAATGGGAAAAAGAAATTAGAATCCTTCTTTAATTCATATCCTCAAATTTGTTCGTTCTGGAGTACTTACCCCCAAAAATAGTATGAAGATATTGAAGATCATCAACTGAACAAATATCTATCAAAGCATAGATACCGGGTCTTAGAGCTTCATCAATTTCTCTGCAAATAATGATCCAATCACCCACATTAGCTAATGTAATGGTTATGAACAGTGGCTGCAGTCATGAAAATCAGCTCCTCAACCTACTAATTATCATCTCTTGATACTTTCTAACTGTTTTTATTTTGATATGGATGAAGTTTAACGTAAGTAAAAAAAAAAAAATAGAAAGGGGGAATTAGTTGTGATAGGAATTGTAATATTGCAAGTAGTAAATCTGATATTTTAAAAAAATGGACAAACGAATGAAAACTTCTATACAACCTTCTGATGCCACCTCTTTTTGGACCATAACCTGTGTAAACCCATATATAGTTGGATAAGAACAGAGAACATTGCCGGCCGAATATATCTTTTTGCTGTCTTATCTGCATCATGATTATAAAAACAAAATGGGTAAGCAAAAGGAGAATAACAAGTATAAAGTTTAAAATAATGGAAATAAACAAAATGTTATGTTAATGTCCAAAGTTTATTATTTCTATATTCCTTTCCTTCTGCAACCAAAAATAATATAATTTCATTCAAATTAGTAGTTTAGTTAGATTTCTCATATCATGATCAATGTGAAGCTACAAAGGAAATCAAACAATTTCAGAATCAGAAAAGACCACTAAATTCACAGTCATCTTCTTAATGAACTAGTTCAATGTATTGAAACACACGACATGTTAATTATTAAGCAGGCGACACTAATTTGATGCCACGCACCTCTTCAAATACCCTTCGCAGAAAACAAGCACATTTCACTCCCTCATCAATTTCCCATGAAAAGCAACCTTTGTTTACTGTTGATTCATTATCCACTACTGTCTCCAAACAATTAAGAAGAACAGCAACAGAAGCTTCAAGATGGGCAACACACTGCTTGCACTCACTGGAAAGATTATTAAATAAATGAATAAATAATCAGATGGATATGAGTGATTTCCATTGGAAAATTTGCCATCTCTATCCGTGTTCCACTTTGGTCACAGAATTAAAAATAAATAATGAGACATACCTCAGGCGATGCCTAATTGTGGTACACAATAGCTGACAACAGGCAACAAATAGGTGAATCGTAAACTGCCGATCTACATGAGAGAAGTTCACTCCCTCTACTTGCTGAGGAATTTGGTCTTCCAAAATCACTGAGGAATCTGGTTGACCGGAAGCTTTAGAAATTTTGAGCTGATTGAAATCCTGAAAGATTACACCTGGAATATGTAACAAGTGACCTACATGCCACACATCCATGGGAAATACAGCATGTTTCCTTGAAACTGTAACGAGCACTTCAACACACATAAGTATGGCTGGACCTGGATCCAGGTTGCTGGCAACTGTTCCAGATGTCGCATAAAAAATAAGCGGGCTCTTCAAATGCACAATAATGTTGAAAAGAGCAGGTACTAAGCCCTGACAGTGTCTTTTAATCAGCTTCAAGCCTTTCCGACCTTGAAAGGGGAAAAAATGTCAGACCATGATGATAATTATGCAAGCACAGAATATGCTGAATAGCAATAAATACAAAGTATAATCAGTGTCAATGTGATAAACCCAGTATTCGATACCTGAAGTTTTACTTTTACTGAAGGATAATTCAAAACACTAATTACAGAATGAAATTAAAATTTTACTTTGCCCTCACTGGATGTTTTTATTACCTGAAACAAATTCAAGAATCATATCAAAGAAATCAATTCCAGCTGCAACAAGTGACGAACATTTTCCACCATTTTTACTGGTTTCTAAGTCATAGATCATGGAACATTCTTCTCGTACTCCAACCAGAGCTCTCTCAATGTCCTGTATAGTAGATAAAAGATGCAACTCTGATGGGCTCATAATATATGATTTGAATGATGTGCGAAGCCTAGTTTTAAATTCATCCAAGTAAAAGCAGTACATTTCACTAGAAGAATATGCTTCAGATGATGCTTTATGAAGTGTCTTGGTGCTTGACTGTCTTTCATGAAACGTTAGCGTTGCCCTTTTTCCTTGCAGCAATATGGTCTTCCCAATTGCCCTCATAAGAATCTGTACCAATTTTGTACGAACATTTCTAGATGAGGTTGGTTCCATGAAGGAGAAAAAACTGGCTAATTCTCTCAGATAGCTCAGAACACCATCTAACAATAGAAAAGCCGATTCTTGTGGAACTTCGACCATCTCAGTAAATTCTAACAACAGGACTTGTGAAATTTCAATGAAAGTAGGTACAAAACTTGAAAGCAAAGAAGAATTGCCTTCCATCACATTTAGCCTCAAAAGAAATGAGGAGGCAATTAAAAGTTGCCTAAGTAAAAATGCTACTTCAGGATGACTACCTTTTAGAAAGCTTTGTAACAAAGGCTTATTCAAAACACTGGCAACATAGCTTTTACTTTCTGAGTTCAACATCTTTCCAATATCACTAACAATATTAGAGACATTATCAATTGCTGATGAAGTGGAACAAGTCGTGCCTTTAGATTCATCTTGTGTACCAGATAAGTTATCAGCCTTGGAAACTGAGCTTTCAAGTGAACAATGTTTTGTACCCAACAAAAATTTGTTGACTGGTTTCTCAAAACTTTTGTCACAAAAACTTTCTGGGAGTTGATTATTGTGGACAAGCAATTTGCTTACAAGAAAATCAACAAGCTCCACAAGATCTTTCCACAACAATATTTTAGGTTCACTACTACTTGCATCTGTTTGGCCCATGCCAGATGTGAGTCCCCCAAAAATTCCAATATAGCAAGAAATTCCAGAAGACAATCTATTTATATCCGCATAAGGAAGATTCATTCGCTCATTGGCCCAAGTAACATCCTTCTGCAAAACAACCAAGCTTTGTGTCTGCTCTTTCAAATTCTTACAAATAAGGGTTAAGCATTTCAATGCCTCAAGCTTGGCGGAATCTAGATGCTGAGAAGATGGAAGCAAAGAATCATTTTCATTGCTAGAATCATTGGAGATCTCTTCACAAAGATCCCCAGCTTCTTTATCAATGGAAACTCCATGAATAATTTGATATTTTATTATCCCCGCCAATATGTACGATGTGTGATCCATTAAAGAACAGATCAGAGATTTAAATAGAATAGAATTTTCTGCTGAGAAGGCTTCTTTAATTCCAACAATCACAGATAATGACTTTGAAAGCCACAAAACAGGAAATGAACCTTCAGAAATAATTGAGTCTGTTGACGATTGGATAGTGTCTGTCTTCTCACAAAATCCCATTATTACATGCCTTAAGGCCTTCCTGCAAACTACAAATAATCTCAAATACTTACAAAAATAATCCTGGTGCCCTGAGCTCCAAAAATATACTAAGGCACTGACAAGAAGCCTGCATAGTTAAGTAGAGAGGAACAGAATTAAACAAATAAACAATATAAAAATGTTTCACAATTTATTCACTGGAGAACACCCTGCAGCAAGCAACTAAAAGAACATGTATAAGACATCTATATCACAGTCATCGTACCTATTTGGATTTCTTTTTCTTCAGTAGGGAGCAGAAACACAAACAAATTTGAAAACTTGTGTGTAAAAAAGAGAAGAGAGTTTTGGAAAAATAACAGTTCCCTTGCATATGGTTGCACTACTTTTACATTAATATTTCTAGTTTTGAAATGCTATCTGTATAGGATCAAGTGATCAAAGTGAAAAGGGCTATAACATCATATTCATTTAATACACTATTTATGTCTTTAAGGCTAGGAGTTTCCATTTACAATACTGAGAAAAGTATTTTTTTTTTCTCTCTTTTTTTCCTTTTTTCTTTGGCATTTTGTTCCCCTTTAGTTTCCATGTATTGGACTGTTGGACGATATCTGTCTGTCAGCCCTACTCATACTTTTTCTCATTTCTTTACATTCTACAGCACAATTTTTTCTTTTATTTGCATGTCCACACACAAAGCACACAATAAGGAAGCAACCAACAGAGAGATGAGTGTACCTTTCAAGGTTGAAAACACAAGTCACAAGGCATGAAAATGAACTTGCATTTATATACGGCATTGAACACAATAGATTGAGCAAATGGTGGCAAACTGTGAAACTTTTGTTGGTAATAGATTTGGTCTTTTCTTCTATGCTGATATCTTCATCACGAACCACAGCCGACTTGTCAATAGCACTCAAATACTCAAGCCAATTAGGTGATCTCTGAAGATTGAGATCAGTATTTGCAAAATTACTAAATAACGGCTGTACAGCTTTCTCTAAGGCATGGCAAAATATTGAAGCCAGATTCCTGTGGATAAACTAAAAAGGAAGTAGGAAATGAATACCTAGAAATGTAAATGTTGCTAAGGAATTAAAACAGGAAAACAAATCAGTTTAGATAAAGCAGGACTGAGCTGAAATAAACACTTCCACGGATTAATAGGAACTATTTACTAGTTTACTTGTGTGCATTTGTGTGAGTTGAAGTATAACCAAATCATCTTACTTTCTGTTCATATAAAAGTGAATCACTTAGAAGTTGGGACGATATTTGTGAGAAAAGATCTCTTGCATGCCTGGCTCCTGAAAACTGCTTGTTACACTCATTGATCTTTTGCAGTGCTGACTCCTGCAAACTGCTTCTTTCACAGCGAAGAGAAGTATGAAGTAAATGTGATAAGAACTTTTTCAAATGCTTCTTGGAAGCATGATTGCCCCATATATCAACATTTTTGCAAAGACTCAACCAAATGGCTGTTGGCAATGAATTTTTGTTGGCAACATAAACTCCTCGATTCCATCTGTTGCTTTGTGTACCCAGGAAAATTACATCCTCACAAGCTACATCATCAGATTCAAAGACTGGGGATTGATATACACATGATAAGTTTTCCATCATAAGATCAGTAAGTCCAGCTGCCTCTTCCTTCAATGCTGTGATTCGGGATCTGTAACGTTTCTTCCGCAAATACTTGAGCAGTTCAATATTCCTATCCAAATCAACAAGCCTCTGAAGAATCATTGATTGAAATACATATGTAAGAGGACAAGAATCATCTGAACCATACTTGTGATATATGTCTGAAATATATTGCAAAACAACAAGGAGGGAAGCAGAAGGCTGAGCAATCCAAGTAAAATAGCCAGTGTCTATCTCATCAATCCTCTCCATCAACTCAAAGGCGGAATATGCTGTGACATCCCCCACCTCAGCAGAAACTTTCTTTGATAAACCAGGTGGCATAAGGCTAATTGCCTGCCTAAGTAAGATTCGGCAGGACACAAACAACTGAAAGAAGAACACAAGGGCCCATTGGCTGAACCTACCAAACTTCTTCAAAATCTTTCCCTTTCCAACCACCCCATCAACAGTTCCTCCCAAGACAGATGAAAGGAAATTGCAGATGGAATCTCCTTGCTGTCCAACAAGAGTACTCAAGTGTGAACGCAATGTTGACACTAATTCTTTTACAGCCACTCCAACAAGATTGCTGTTACCCTCAGTAACCATCACTGAATCAAGCACTAAACAATACAAACTGGACAGGCCTCCACCCAAAAGTTTCACTTGCAGATTAAAAATTTGCAATTTTTCAGCATCAACCAATGGAGAGAAATCCTTCATCCAATTAAGTGATTCTGATATATCTTCTGTTATCTGTCTAATACATCCAGTCACTTGCCCTTCTGGAATAGCTTCAACAGCCTTATAAACTGCATGGACAAACTTCTGTGAAGATAACAGCTTCTCAACTGATTCATAATGAACTTCATTAGACAGAATTGTCAACCTAGAAGAACATTCCTCAGTATTACCCTCACCAGATATAATAAGCCTTATTGCTTTGCACAATGTTACAATTGCAATTCTCACCTACATCATGTCAAATATGTAAACACAAGCCTGAAGTCCATCTAAGGGAAACAATAGAAGCAGACAAAGCAAGACATAAGCTGATTAAAACCTTGAATATATCATTTTTTAAGAGACTTCTCCTCATTTAAACCAGCTATTCCCACCCCCTCTACCAGAAGAATAACCTTAGAATTAGACACACACAAAGTAAAATACATGAACTTATGTAGTTGCTTTTGAATAATGAAAACCACCAACCAAGAGGGCAGCATAACCCATGCAAAGCCTAAAAATTGTGAGCTACTGTACTGAGGGAAAAAAAATTTATGATTGGGCAGCAATCAGAGTTATGACACAGACCTGGCGTAGTTGACTGTAGAGGTTAATTATTTGGCAACCCAGAGCAGGTATACTCGAAGATAATGAACATTGGTCAAAGACATTCACCATGTTGCAATTGATGGAAGAGTATGACAACATAATGCACCATAAATTCACCAACTCTTCTCCAACAACCTCATATTCAATCTCCAGAAGATATCCCATAGAAACTATTATCTCATTAGCTGATAAAGTATATATTTCCATCTCCTTCCTGTTGGTTGTATCATAGTTTGACAGGCTGAGAATGTTAGTGGAAGTATTCATCAGGGAATTAAATATAATCTTGAAGAAATTAAGACAGGCTCCTCCAGAAGTGTCCTCTGTTCTCACATACACCTTCTCTTGCATAAAACTAGCAAGCAAATTACTGATAGATTTGAGTACACCATGAAGATCCACCAACTGGAGTTTCCTATCAACTTCACTTTTGAGACAAGTATTGATCTCAAGCAAAAACGGCTCCATGATTAGTACAAAAAAGTTAAGAAGTGAATTTTGAGTGTCCGCACCAATGTTATTTGAGCTGCTATTTTCTCCAGGTACGGGTTGCCTTGAATTATTCATTTTCTCCATTGTCTTGTTCACTTCATACATCACTGAAGTTCCTTTGAATTTTCTTGCCGAATTAACAAATGAGTGAAATAACAAACCTACACTACCCATTGCCATAGCATTCTTTCTGGTTATAATTTTGTTTAGTACATCAAATAAATGTCTAGGATAACTCTGAATAGCTGGTTTTGAATCATTTGATGCATCATCACATGAAGCAACATAGTTTTGTAAACCGTGTAAGCTTAAAAATTCATCCACAAGCACCGGGTGAAATAGTCCATGGGAAAGAACTTCTTCCACCACCTTCATTGCTCTTTCCGTCCAAATGGGACTCCTTCCATTAACCCGAAGATGCAACTCACCGGAAACATGCAACAGCAGCTCGAGGAGTTCATCCACAAACTCACGAAATCTACTTTGCCTAACTGGATGGACCTTCAAAAACTTGGAGAATGGCTGAAGCACCAACCACAGAAACCGTAGTGCAAAATCACCCATATTGCTTCCATCAAGGTTCTTGTCATACATTCGCAATAAAAGCTCAAGCACTGCCTTCCCTGTCGAAATCCACAAGCCCAAATTTTCATTTGACAACCCTCCATGGGATGAAAACACCAACGAAACACAATCAAGAGCAGCATCATAAAGCTTCAACCTTTCATCGGATATTAAAGTTTCTCCTGAACAATCAGACAACTCCTCAAGGAGTGAGAGAGCATTTCTGGCAATAAGCTCTACTGGCCGCAGGAGATTCTTTGACATGTTCAAAGTTACATGAAACTTCAAAGACTCCTGCAAGCAGAACTTGAATATCTCCCAACAACGGATGTCAATATAAGCATCAAACCCATCAGCATGAGGCTTCTTATCTGAAGGAAACAACAGTGATTGTATCCAATCATTGAGGAAACATAGTAGTCTTGGTAGTTTTATGGTTTCAGAGTCATCACCATCACCATCACCAACTCTTGAATTCACAAAATTGAACGCTGATTCTACCTTACTGCACTAACACACACACACACACACTCATTAATTAAAAAGAGAAAAAGGCCTCAGTATCCATTCGAAAACGTGTGTCATAATAAAATAGAAAAAGCAATAACAAAAGCGAGAAGGAGAGAATAACCTGCGAAGGTGAAGGCTTTTGTCTTGAATGCAGTTTATGAATTGGAGATTTTTCCATGGAGGCGCAAACTCCACGGGTTTGGCTGAAGAATCAGTCCGGGGAAGTTTGGGAGGTTTTTGGAGTTCGTCGTCGTTGTTGTTGTTGGTGGTGGTGGTGATGGCGGCAGTGGCGGCAACGGTGGTGTGTTTTCGCTTTCTATTTCGCATTTTTGGATTTGCTTTGCGTTCGCCCATAATGAGGATTGGGAAAAGTTTAAAGCTTTGTGCTTGAGCTTGAAGTTGAAGGTGCTTCAGTTGGGTTCATAGCATAAACCCTATGTTCTTCCTTTTAGAAACTTTTGGGGTTTAACCCCTTTTTTTTCCCTTGAATTATTAAAAATAATTTATTTATATATCTTTTATTAAAAAAATTACCTCATAATTTTGGTAAAAAATATATACAGTTGTCTTTTTTATAAAATTAATAATTAAAAATTATTAAACGATGATTTAGACAAGGGTCCATCTAGTGTACAGATGCATTTTGGTACAGATTTACAGATTTTTGTTTTTATTTTGTTTAAAAGCGTATCACTAAAAGTGTTGCTTAAAGATAAAGTGTTACCCTTAATCGTTAACTTGGTTCTGATACCAATTTTTAACTCTTTTATGTTTACAATGTGTATAGATTTGAAGATGTTGAAAAATTTTTAACTCTTTGAAGATGTTGAAAAATTTTTAACTCTTTTATGTTTATAATGTGTATAGATTTGAAGATGTTGAAAATTTCTATTATTACTAGTATTTATAATTCTGATTTTATTTTTATAGTTTTTTAATCTTGTTTTAGTTTATAATATTCTTTTTTGCATGGATTATTGTTTATAAAATCTTTTATCTGTTTGTCTTTTTCTTTAATATATTTTTTCAAATCTTCAAAAACGTCTTTTATTTCTACACTTTTCGTTGTTTCTAAATATCTTTTTAATTTTTCAACCTCATTCTCCATTTTTTCTTTTAACAGCTTTAATTCTTTTAAGTCATAATATGGTTTTCCAGGCATTTATAAATTTTTTAAGTTTAACTCCAACTTGTTTATATTTATTCTTATTTCTATCCTTTTTATTATAAGGTCATCAATTTCGATCTGAAGATTATTTAATTCCTTTTTATACTCCTTTATTTTACTTTTTAATTTTTTCGCTCTTTTTCTTTTTATTTTATTTTCTGGTCTTTCAATTTTTGTATGCTTCATTATTTATTTTAGAATTTCTGCAAATTTTATCATTGCTTCATCACTTTTTTCTAGAGATTCTATTAATATTTCTAACTCTTCAACTTCTCTTTTTAACTTGTCATGGATTATTTTTAGAGCTTTAAATGCTCTTTGATTTATTTCAGATAACTGCAAATAATTCAAACGATTTTCTCTTTCAAAGAGCTCTTGTTTCTTATCTTGATAAGTTACATATATTTCTTCTTTATTTATTATCATAATTTAGTATTTAGGGTTTCATTTAATTTTTCGACCTTTTTTGTTAATTCTTTTATTTCAGAATCTTCTTCTTTAATCTTTAACTTAGATAAACTTAAGGGACTATTAATTTTAGATTCTCTTATTTGAAAATTTGATGAAACCAATTTTCCTGATGGTTCTTTTAGTAATAGAACTGAGTTTTCAATAGCTTTATATTTTGGTATTTCTGTTTTTACAATTTTCTGAAATAATTCATCGACATAAATTCTTTCTCTGTTTTTAAATATTATACTATGATGGCTATTTGTTAAAGCATAATTTATTGCATATGTAATTGAAAATGGTTCATCATCTTGTTCCATTAGATTCTTTCTATGAAATTTATAAGCCAAACTTACAGATCTTCCAAGATTTTCAGTTGATAAAGGTATAGCATATCCAAGATGGGCATTAAATTTAACATTTACGTTTGCTAAATTTCCATGAACAATTCCAATTATTTGATCTATTGGGTCATCAGTAATTCTTTTGTCACAGATTGCTAAACTTATTGGTGAATTAATTCCTTTCATATATGTAGATTTAATTAAGACTTGTATAGTACTAATATGAATCCATCCAATTTTAGATCTTTTTTGTTGATCCTTAATTTTCTCAATCTGTTTACTCAATTCTTCATTATTTATCAAAGCTATTTCAAGTTCTCCATTGGCAGATTTTATTTTTATAGGAGCTTCAAGTTGAATTTTTCCATAGTATATTATATTTTTTCTGTTAAAAACTTCTTTTAAAAGATTTTGTTTATTAAAATTTTCATTTGATTTGAGATTTAATTCTGTTTTTAGAACAGACTGCTTTTCATTATCTAATAAAGCAGTTAATCTATAATAATCAGATTCTTCTGTTAATTCTAAACTTTCTAAATAATTCACAATTGAAAGACTAGAATGAAGATGTACCTTTCTGGAGAAAAACTTCCTTTATTCAGTATATTTTACATAAGGGGTTTTTATCTCCAGAGGGGAGATTGTAGATACTAACTCCAGAGGGGAGTTTAGAACTATTTTTTCCTAAGAGGATTCTTCCTCAAACTATAGAATCGCCTCGGCAGCTTCCTCCTTGCTCTCCTAGCATATGAGTACTCTTAGCCTCCTGCTTCCTATTGTCTGATGCCTTTACAATTGCCTAAGCAGCCTATTTATAATAGTTGGATTTGATGGACAATTCACATCCTTACCCTTCTTATGACGTCATTGCTTACGTCATTGTTTGTTCTCTTTCACCAGCTACATTGTTGGTGCTCTATGACCTAAGTGCTTACGTCACTATGCAATAATGTTGAGAGATGCTTCAGATGTGCTGTCCTCTTCTTTTATCATGTGACCGTCAGATGTATTGTCTTCTTCCTTCATCATGTGAGTTGATTCCGTTTCATTATTGCTTTCTTCAGATAACTCTGAGGCACATAGCTGGCACTTGTGGTCTTCTCTGTCTTTTATCAAATAGCAGAGATTCCTCTTTATCCCTTCAGGGAGCTTTTCTAAAAGTCCAAATAAGTTGTAGAATGCTGATTCAAATTCTACCAAGAGTCTCATCTCTCTTTCTTCAATTTCATTTCTTTTACTGGACACAAGTAGAGTATTTCTACTTTTATAATTAATCCTTGTGTGAGATTCCTTCGTTATTTTTTGAGTTCTTTCAAAGACCCTTGCTAATGTGCTGGCTAGCCTTCCTTCATGACTGTAAATTGTTAAATCTTGAATTTGATCAATTGGTTGAAAATTTCCTGGGAAGACGGACATGAATATTACTTGGTGTGCTGGAACCAAGCATTCTTCTTCTTCATTAAAAATAGGTTGACTGTTTGTAAATTTTAGGGATATATCCCTTGGATTTATATTGTCAATCATATTTTTAAATCTCTTTACTGCATCAACGAATCCTGCAGGAAACTCACTAATAATTTTTAGATCATTAAAAATTAAGATTGTATCAATTAACCCATACTGGAAAAACTGATAGGTGTCAGATGGGGAAGTATCTGGAAATATAACCAGCTTTGTTAGCTGTTCTTTGGCAACAGGATAATATCCCAAAATTGTCCTTTTTTCTTCAGTCCAATTCAGAACTATGTTAAGGGTTTCTCTGAGATTAGATCTACAGACCCTTTTCTTTTCCTTGATTTCAGCCCTTGTAGGAATGTTTCTTATTATCCCTGTTCTTTGGGTTTGAATTGGAGCTTTATCTGCTCTTTTTAGGGTTTGTTCTGGATGGAGAGCTTCATATTCCTTGAAGGATTTCTTTGCCTCTTCCAGTGTTAGGAACCCTCCTTTATGAATTATCTTTGACTAGTGTGTGAATGGTGCTGCTTGTTCCCAGGCATCATATACTCCTTTCATGGGGCCATTATAAATTACATAATATTTTTTATCTTGGGTGGATTTTTTAATGATTTCAGCAATTGTTTTATTTTCTGAAATTTTTTCTTCACCTGATTTGTCCACCATGCTTAGCTGGCTGAACTCTGATGTTTCTGCTTGTTATGTTGATTTCATTGCTTCGATGGCCTTCTTGAGGGATTGGATCTGTGTCCTTATTTGCTGACAATGCTTGCATTTTTCGAGCTCTTGCTCATATTTTTGAATTTCTTGATCTAATGCGTTGTAGACGAACTCCATTCTCTTATTAATGTATCTGCAATAACATTTTTGTCACCCTTAATATATTCAATTTTTATTGGATATTGTAACAAAAATAATTGCCATCTTACCAATCGTCCATGATTATAATCAACTTTTAAATTATATCGTATGAAACCTGTTAGGTAGCTTGAATCTGTCCTTAATGTAAATTCTCTTGGTAGTAAATCAATTTTCCATTTCTTAAGAGATTTAATTGCTGCTAGAGTTTCCTTTTCATGAGTGGTATATCTCTGTTCTGTTGGAGTAAAAGTCCCTGAAATATACCTGCAAAGTAATTCCTTTAGGGAATCTTTAGAATCTAGTGATTTTTTTCCTTGTTCCAAACTTTTTATAGCTTTCTTAGTTTTTAGACATCCTGACCAGGTTATGTCTGAAGCATCTGTTTCTACTATTAAGTAGTCATTTTCTTCTGGAATATAAAGTTCTGGAAGTTTTTCACATAATTCTTTAATCCTTTGAATTTGCATACTATCTTTTTCATCCCATTTCCATTCTTTTTTAGTACTTATTTTTTGGAAATAAGCTTTTAGTGTATTCTGTTATATTCTTTAAAAATCCTTGATCAGAAATATAATTTATACATCCTAAAAATCTTTGTAATTGTTTTCTATCTTCTATTTTATTAGGAAATAAATTTACCTTTTCTATGACATTTGGTTGAAGTTTTAGCTTTCCTTGAGTAGATAGAATTAATCCAAGAAACTCTATTTCTTGTTTTGCTATTCTTGCTTTCTTTTTGCTAAGAACTAATCATTTTTCTTTACATCTTTCTAAAACTATTAATAATTTTTGAAGATGATCTTCTCTTTCCTGTTTTGTAAAAATTAGTATATCATCAATATACACTAAAACAAATTCATTTAACTCTTTTAGATTTTCTTCCATAAATCTTTGGTAAATACCTGGGGCTTGTTTTAATCCGAATGGTAATACATTCCATTCATAGAGTAACACACTTGTTGATTCTTTTGTTGTGCAAGTAAAAGCAGTTAATTTCTTTGTTTCTTCGTCTAAACGAAGCTGCCAATATCCTGATTTTGCATCAAGAGATGAAAACCAAGTTGCTCCTTTGATTTTTTCTAAAATAGAATCTTTTCTTGGAAGTTTATGAGCATCACCAATAGTTGCTTCATTCATCTTCTTATAGTTAATAACCATTCTTCGTTTTTCCCTTTTAATTTCATTATTGTTTTTGACATAAAAGGCTGGAGCCGCACGAGGACTTTTACTTAATCTTATAATTCATTTTTCCAAAAGATCTCTACATTCTAATGAAAACTCTTCTCTATCTCTTGCGGAATAAGGAATTTTATTTGGAACATTTATCTCTTTTGTAGGATCTTTTAATTTAATACTTACTAATTCGTTATTTGTATTTTTAACATCTAAAGAATTTTCAGCACAAATTTCATCCAAAAGTTCTTCTATCTTTATTTCAAGACTATTTTTTGGGATATTTATCTGAAAGTATAAATTTAAATAACATGTCTCTAATATAGAAAATATTTTAAATTTTAAGATCTTATCTATAGTGGTAGTTGGTATTTTTATACGTTTTGATTTTTGATTTATTGAAGAATCATATGGTGCTTTTAAAACTATATATGTTAATTCTTGAATGAATGGATGATATAGCTTTAAAAAATTATTTCCTATGATAAAATCTATTCCAGAGTCTAACATATATATAGATGGAACAATGAACCTATAATTTTGAATAAAAATTTCAACCATCTCTGCTTTTTGGTTAATTTTATGTATTGATTTGTCAGCTATTCTAACTCTTAATGGTTTCTTTAATTTTTTCCAATCAAGTTTTATGTTTGAACTAGCAAAGCATTGCGTTGCTCCAGAATCTATGAAAGCATTTATAAACTTTTCTGTTATTTTTATAGTAATAAATGTAGCATTATTACTCAGTCTCTGAGTCTGTTTCCGAGACATATTCAAAAATATAGTCTAAGTTATCATCAGATTCTTCTAATGGTTCCATGAAACAGGACTTAGCAATTTCTATTTGTTTAGTAAGATCCTTTTTATCCTTCTTTTTCGGACATTCATTTGCATAGTGTCCTTCTTCTTGGCAATACCAACACTTACAATTTTCTTTTTTATTCGGGCAATAATCACTTTTTTGTCTTTTGTTTTTATTGTTATTTCTTTTTCTAAAATACCTCTTTTTTCTCCAGTTTGGATAGTATTTTCTTTTTCTAAATTGATATTTTCTTTTTCTTTGAAAATTTTTATTAAGACCATATTTTTGAGGTATCTCTTCATTATCCTGACAGCAAATTCTAATTATATTTGCAAATCTTTTTTGAGTTGCTTCTTGCATACAACGTTCTTTTATTTCCTCTCTTATTGCAGAGGTTCCTCCACCAAAATTATTTTCAATTGTTCCTCTATTTATTTCTCTTATAAATCTTCCCATAATAAATTCATTAGCAGGATATGGAAGTTTTGTTATATACATACTAAGATAATGATTTTTATCTTCTTCTTTTATTTTGTAATAATGTATTCTATATTCACATATATAAGACTCCACATTACATAGATCATATATCTGAATGTTAGCTAAATGATTTTTTGCTTCTTGATATTCTTTATTATAGACTTCTTGTTTATGATCTATAATATTTTTTCCAAAAAATTCTTTATATAGAATCATCATTATATATAATATCTTATCATAAGCTATTGTTTTTGTTGCTAATTCTTCTATTATTTGGTTTTCTATTGATATCATATAATCTCTTATAGCTCCTTTAGTATGAAACCCTATGTAATTCCAAATATCTCTTCCAGATAATTCATTAAGTTTTGGATTAGTAAAGGCTTCTAACAAGAAGGAATTCAACCAGTTTTCGAAAATTTCTTTTTCATTCTTTTTACAGTCTAAATCGAGCATTCTTTCTCCTTCCATTTCCTGGATTTTAGGAACGTATTTTGATGGTGTTTTTGTATATTTTGAATCTTTATTTATAAATCCTTTTTTAAAAGCATAATTATCAAAACCTGTTTCCCATTTAAATTGAGATTGATTATCCCTAGATGTTCCAGCTTCATTTTTTACTTGTATTGGAATTGCTGGTTCTTCGTCACTTGAATAATCTAGGATGTGTTCTTCATTTTCTATATTTTCAGAATTTACTAATTCTTCTTCTATCTGAAATCCCTATTCCATAATATTATTTTCTTGAGCTATTTTTAATTGTTTAAAAAGCATTGTAACTTCTTCTAATTTTTCTTCAATATTCATAATTTTAGTGGTGGTTTTACTTTTAAATCTGTTATGTTGATTATATTTTGAAATTTTTCTTCTTTGGGATTTTCTTTTTCCTTATTTCTTTGAAATTTTATAGATACTAATATTTCTTCAAGCATATCTACTATAGAATTTAATTGTGGGTTAAAAGTATGATAAAGATGTGGGGAATCATTTCCATGGTAACATTTCTTAGAAATTCCGTGTGAAAAATAAGTTTTTTCAGGTTTTTGAAGTCCTTCAATAAAACTTATAGTAAAATAAAGATTTTGAGAAAAATCATTTTGTATTGATTTTAAGAATTCGGTGTCATTACAGTTAACATTAGTTAAAATCATTAATTTTTGATCTATTAATTTTGATAACTTAATTATTTCTTCTCTTAAATCTTCTAATTTACTTTTTTCCATTAGAGCTACAGTTTTAAGTGAAAAGTGTGGCTTTAGAAAGTGTGATTTAAGTAAACAAATATTTAAATCTGTACAAATTTAGATCTGTACCATATAATTTTTTTTTAGACAAAATTTGTTAAATGATCTAAAATTCTCAAATATTAATTTTCAGAGCACAAATTAATTAAACCTTTTAAAATTTAATTAACTATAGTACATGCCATGTAAGAAACTTGCAAAAAAAAAATGGTGTTGTCCAAGCATGGAGCAAGAGTCAGGGAAGTAGGGTTGGAAGTTAGTCAAGCTAGCTCATAAGCTAGTTCGAACTCGATTCGTTAATAATTCGATAAGCTAAGTTCGTGAGCTAGTGAGCCAAGCTTGAGCTTGGAATTGAACTCATAAATTAAATGAGCCAAGTTTGAGCTTAGACAAGCTCAGTTCATTAACTCGTAAACTGACTCGATTATATATATATAATTATTAATACACATATCCTATATGCATTTAATCTATATTTTTAATATTATATATATATATATATATATGATCTTAATTATTTAAAATTTTATATTTACTTTTTACATATAATTTTGATGTAGGACATAAATAAAAAATTTATAATTTATTGATAGATAACAATATATAAAATTGAATTTTTTTAAATATTTTTTAAAATATATAAGTTATAATTTATTGATATAGAATTATAGATTATGTATTTATGTTCTATTATTTGAACCAGTTCGTGAGTTTTTTGTGAGCTGAGCTTGAGCTTAAGAAATAGGCTTAATTGTTAATTAATCGAACCGTGAGTCAAGCTCAATTTTTGTGAGTCAAATTTGAACTTGATCTAACTCAACTCAGTTCGGCTCACTTCCAGCCCTATAGAAAAGGCTTGTCTTCGAAATTCTTATCAACTTTATGTGAGCAATCAAAGTATCCATGTATAGATCAAAATCAAAATTCAGTTATGCAAGATATTATTCTTCAATATTATGGTAACTTTTTTGCTCAGTGCTTTACGAGAAATTATTCTTAACGAGTGAAAATCTAACTTGACTTCTAAACATTTTTATAAACATAATTTTTGAAGAAAAAAAAAAGACACTTTTAACTTCTGACGTTATTCTTCTTTCAGTTTTCATGGTCAGTTTATAACAAAAAATGCATAATTGTCAAGTTAAAGTGATGAGTTACTAGTAGAGTTGGTAAATGGATCTAAATCTGTCGGCGGTTTGCGTAATCCGTCAAAAAAAAATAGATCGAATTAAAAAATTGGGACCGCCAAATAACAAAAGCACGCTTAACTCGCATCGCTTAAACTGCAGGTTTTGGCGGGACGGAACAAGTTTTTCCGCCGGGCTTAGTTTTTTTTAGTGAAAGGGTATTTTTGTAATTTTTTTGCCAAAACCTAACTTTTTTCAACCTAACTTACAAGAGTATGAAGATAAAAATTGAGTGTTTTGGATTATGTTTATATTAATTTGAAAAAAATATTTATAATTATATTTTGGATTATGTTTATTTTGCTTTGGATAGAATATTTATACTTATGTTTTGGATGAAAACTTGGTTAGGCAGAGTGGGGTGGGATTTTAGGACCGCCTCACTAGGTGGGGTAGGACGGGACAGCAGGCTTCCCCTCTTGCCACTCCTATGAGTTAGCGTGTGTTTGGCAAGCGCATTAAAATGGAAAAAACACATTTAAACTTTTTTAAGTTTTAATTTTTTGTTTGGCAAACTTTTTTATTCATAAAAGTAGAAGTGATTTTGCCTTTAAAATCAAGTTTACAAGAAGCAACAATTTTTAGCTTTTGCATTTTATTAATGGATTTTTAGCCATTAATACTAAACTTTTATTTACCTTTCACCAACTTTATTCTTTATGCATATTATTGTATTATTGTATTATTTATAGAATTCTTTTTATTTCTATTTATATAAACTCTCTCTTTTTATTATTTATTATTTTTATTTTTTTGTTAACTATTTATTTAACATTATACACTTTTATAATTATAATTTTTGTGTATTATTTTTTTATTATCTTTTTTATAATATAATTTATTGATCCCATTAGGTAAAGCAAATTAAACAAAAAATTAATCGTAAATAATAATAGTAAAAATGATAGCATACTAAAAAAATAATAAAAATACTAAAAATATACTATATAAAAATATCATAAAAATATTTTTGATTTATTTCAATCACTACTAAAATAAATATTTAATTTTTTTATTATTTTTAATACTCTCTAAAATTTATTTTTTTTAGTTTTAATTAAAAATATATTTTACCAATTTTTATGTTATTTTTATTTTAGTAAGTAAATATTAATTTTATTATAAAATTAATTAATAAGATCTATTCAAATATTTAAATTAAAATGATAAGATAATATATATATTATTTAAGTTGATGTCTATTTTAGTAATTTTTTATTTAAAAATAATTTTGAGTAGTATAATTCAAACAACATTTATTTAACTATAATCCATTTTGATATAAAGATTGCCAAATATAAATCACCTTAACACAAATTTATTTTTCATCCAAATCAAATTCGTAAAATCAATTGTATATAAATTTTCATTATAATCTGTAATCCAAACATACACTTATAATAAAAAAATCTCATTGTTAGAGAATAGAATTGGTTAGGAGACTAAATTTATTTCTCTTCACCATTATCTTTATTACTTTCTATTTTTCTCTTGCAACCTCTCTAATTTTTTTTTCTCCTGGTTAAAATTCTTTAAACATTTTAAGAAATATATTAATTTATTTAAAATTATTAATTATCAATTTCACTTAAAAATATTTGTATGCAAGAGATTATTATTCAATATTATGGCAACCCTTTTGCTTAGTGCATTACCAAAAATTATTCTTTAACTTTGTAGTTTGGCTAAATCTAAAGTGTAAGGAAGGAAATGTTTTGTTCCATCACAAGCGTGGTGTCTAAAACAACATCTGCATGCTACAACTGTCTTCAATATCAATTCACCTTGGTATCACAATTTTTTTTTTTTTAATTTTGCTTTGTCTTCAACTCTTCATCAAAGTTGAGCAAAAAGAGGTTTGCTAGAAATTTGTAATAATAATATTTGGTAAAGCAAATAAAAGTTTTTTCTTTATTTTTTTTTGAATCAACATAAGCTCAACACACTAATGTGGAGCAACAAAAGAAACAACAAGAATTTCGTAAAAACATAAAATTCCTATAACTTTCCCCACCGCCATCAACCACCAAAAGAGACACTCTCAGTCCATTCGTTGTAGCTCTGTATTGTCTTACTTAGTACAAAGTCCACCACTGTTTCCTGATGCTGAAAAATTCTAGCATTGCGTTCCACCCATATGTTCCAAATAACTGCAAAGAATCCCGGCAACCATTTCTTCTGCTCTTGTTTCCGCTTATGCCGACCAGTCCACCTCTCAAACATTTCCCTTACAGTTCCAGGCATAGACCAAACCTCCCCAAAAGACCCCACCCACCTGCACCATACCTGCCATGTGAACTCACAGAGAAGAAACAGATGCTCCACCGACTCTATCTCCTTCTTACATAGTACACAGAGAGTATCACTGAGTCTTAGAGCTCCTAGTCTACTCAGTCTCTCTTTAGTATTCACTCTACCAATGAGCACAAACCACCCAAACAACTCAATTCTTGGTGGTACCATCCCGCGCCATACTGTATTTGTGAAACTGTAACTCGTTATCTCATCTGACAGAGTCTCCGATTGTAGGACCTTCAACACCGACTTAGTAGAGAAAACCCCTTTACTATCAAACTTCCAAACCAAAGTGTCTTCTTTACCATCTGACAGCTTCACTGGCCTTAGCCGCTCATGAAGTTGATGGATCAGTTCCAGCTCCCATTGGAACAAATCTCTCCGCCACTGGAAGTTCCAGATCCACTCTAGTCCATCCCAAAATCCACAATCCCCTAGCATCGATCCTTGCTGATTCGACACAGAGAATAATCTTGGAAAAGCCACCTTCAAGGGGCCCCCTTGCAGCCAGTTATCCTCCCAAAACAGGATATTCCTCCCGTTCCCTACCTCCATCGCCAGACCTGTAAGCATTTTGTCTTTTATCCTCTGCTCTTTTAAATTAAGATTGCATATGTCTTTCCAGGGCCCTCCTTTAACTGGTAACTTTTGGCTTGCTAGCATGATATCAGGCTTCAGGTTGTTGCAGGAGCAGACAATCCTTTTCCATAAGGGACACTCCTCTTTCGAAAATCTCCACCACCATTTAAATAAGTTTTTTCTTTATTTTTTTCTTTTACTTGGTATAGAAGTTGTTCTTAATAAGCTCATACTATAATAATATTATTTAATAAAATTATTATAGTCAACATACCATTAGAAAGCCAATAAGTAATAGTTCAAATAACATAATCTTCCCATACTCAATTAAGAGATTGCGGGTTCGAGTCTCCTATTTTTGGTAAAAAAAAAATACCATTAAAAAAAGATGAATATAGTTTTGTCATTAAATTTGTGTAAAAATAATATAAAATATACCACTTTTTGTAAAGTATAATTATTGCAATATTCTGTAATATTTTTCTTTACCATATTTTAATTGACAGTTATAAAATTTTCAAACACTAAATTAATTCTATAAAGTAATTTAATCTAATTCAAATTCTCAAGGTTTTTTTTCATTGAACCTCACTTTAATTCTTTCAAGCATTGCTTTAAGAACTAAATTATTTTTCTTAAAAATTTCTATAAACGGTAAAAGAAAGGGTGTAATTAACAAGAATTTTTTATACAAAAACATTCATGAAACTTATTATTAAATTACCTACACAGCTATACTATATTTTACAAAAAAAAAAAAGGAAAAGCACAATTTATTTCTCCTGCAATTACCATTTATAATTTTAAAGGTACGATTTGACTGTTTTTTGCTGAGTAAATATATAATTTGAATTTTAAAATAATTAAATACTGATAAAAAAAAACTAATTTTTCTTTTAATTATTAAATAGAGATAATGTAATTCAAACAAAGAGGGTTTCTTATTTTTCAATAATAATAATAAAAAAAAACACAGTAGTTAATGTTTGTACACGGAAGTTGTGATTGTTTGCAGTTTCGGCGAGAAGTAGCAGCAGTAGCTGAAACCTCTAATAAGTATTAATAAATTACGCATTAACATTACTTCTCTCACCTTCTCCAATCACTCAATCCCTCGTTTCAATTCCCACTTTCCCACTTCTCAAAAGCCAACACACCAATCGATCGAACTTCATTCACTTCGCACAAATTGTGAACAAAGAGTTTAGCTTTTTTCAGTAATGAGGGGTCAGAGAATGTCGATCCACTCCATGACCACGTGGCTCAAGCGGCAGCCACCAAAGGTGAAGGCTTTCCTCGCCGTGATTTCCGGCATGGCGGCGCTTGTTCTGCTCCGCTTCATCGTCCACGACCACGACAACCTATTCGTCGCCGCCGAGGCTGTTCACTCCCTGGGCATCTCTGTTCTCATCTATAAGCTCATCAAGGAGAAGACCTGCGCCGGTCGGTAACTCACTAACCCTAATTCTTCTTGTTTATTGATTCGGAAAGTGGAAACTCTCGCTAATCGCTTAATTTGATTGTTAATTTGGATTTTGTTGTTTTGATTGATTGGATTTTTTTACCTTCTCTGGGGTTTTGTGAACTCGGTAGGCTTAAAAATGTTATCTTTTTAGCTATTTGAGCTCGTAATTTGCTTAAGACTTTGTTGAAATGCTAGGGTATAAGATATTGAAAAGGAAAAGTCAATTTTTTTTGGGATTAGTTGCACTGGATTTTGATTTTGATTTTATACCAAGACCATACTAGGTTCCGAAATCAGAATGAAACTTGTTGCACTATACATGACATTGTTTGGCTGATTTGATTTCTTCTATATATATGAAAGTGTATTGACTTGAGTTATTGGATTAAAAGAGTGACATGTCTGTTCTATTGTTGTTCTGTTGTGCTAATGGTTTTTGAAATGATGTGCAGGATTGTCACTCAAGTCCCAGGAATTAACAGCTATCTTTTTAGCTGTTAGGCTGTACTGTAGTTTTGTCATGGAATATGATATACACACACTACTCGATTTCGCTACTTTCGTAACTACAATGTGGGTCATATACATGATTCGGTTCAAACTGAAGGCTAGTTACATGGAAGAGAAGGATAACTTTGCGATATACTATGTGGTAAGCTTTCCTTATTTATCACTAAAAAAAATTAGAAGTCCAGTCCCTTCTAGATATCCGTTTTTCACGTTTATCAGGACTTATAGGTGATGTGGTTGAAGTGTGAGGTTGGGGTGTTCTGTACAGATTGGCCTTCTATTAGATTCAATTTGACTTGTTCTAATTTTGAAATTGAATGCAGGTGATACCCTGTGCTGTGTTGGCCTTGCTTATTCATCCATCAACTTCTCATCATTTATTGAACAGGATTTTCTGGGCATTCTGTGTATATCTGGAAGCAGTTTCGGTATTACCTCAACTGCGGGTCATGCAGAACACCAAAGTATTATTACTTAACTCCAAGAATTGCCATTCTAAATTTTATGTTTGGGATCTGATCTGGTTATTTTCCTTTCTAACCTTTTTTAATTTTAACCTCCAGATTGTTGAGCCATTCACTGCTCATTATGTATTTGCGCTGGGCGTTGCAAGATTCCTTAGCTGTGCTCATTGGGTTCTTCAGGTATGATATGTTCTTAAAAATTACTAGCTATATTAGTCAAGAATTTGATTCATTTGCAAATTTGGTTATGGCTTGTTTCCTGGCATATCATGTTGATACCTATCACTGTGATGGTTAATGTCTTTTTTCCACTAGAATGGCAATGTCCTTGACCAAGGGTGTAAATTAACATTATTATAAGTTTATCTCTTTCGTTTTCAATGGTACAATCCTGACGTCATTCCTCTGAAGATTTGTTAGAGAGCTTGTGCTTTGCTGTATGTGATTTTCCTGTCAAATTTTTCTTTGCTGAGTTTATAAATTTAAGTTACATCAATTTTGATAGATAGCAAGTTAGACAATAGAGTATTGCTGCCATTATTAGCACATTTCTTACTGATATAGTTCACAGGATACTGTCTGCCGGGTGCCTACTCATACTAACATTCTATTTCTTGTAACAGGTATTAGATACCCGTGGACATTTGTTGGTTGCCTTGGGGTATGGTTTATGGCCACCGATGGTTCTTATATCAGAAATTGTCCAGACCTTCATCCTAGCAGATTTCTGTTACTACTATGTCAAAAGGTTGGTTTAGCATATTGTACAGTTCTTTATCTGGCAGCTTTGGCATAGAATCTTGAGGTCCTTCTAGCATGACTTCTTATAATATTTATTTTGTTGCAGTGTTTTTGGAGGTCAGCTTGTTCTTCGTCTTCCCTCTGGAGTGGTGTGAGTGAAGGATCTGTTTCAATGGATACACTTTAACTTAATCAGGCAATATGGTGGGTTACCCTTGTTAGAGTACACTGTGTGTTTACACACTTATTTGGTTCCTTGGTGGAAGCTGGTTCTGTAAAATTTGGAGATGAAAGAAAACTAATTATTTATGCTTAATGTACGGTTATTTATAGTTGAAAAGTCGTTTATACATGGAGTCTCCATTTTGATTAAGCTGGATTTTTGTTGTCACCATTTCAAATGCCAAAGTTATAAACAAAGTCTTACGTGGAGCTCTGCCTACTTAACGGATCTAGAAGTTACACAATTGTGAATGTTGCCCTCTAGCACGATGATAAACTTGTGATTCATAATATAAAATTCCTTGATAAGGGTTTTGTTGAAACGAATTTATTAGATTTTTTTTTTTTTTCATTTTATCATTAAAGCATTGAACTTGTATTGGATAGTGATATATCAGTATCACACAACACACCTCTATGACAACAATAACAACATTGCATCACATGTTGTTTCAAAGGTTAATTACACAGGTTCCTTGCTAGAATCCCTTCAAAAGTGATCCCAGGTCCAAAAGCAAGCAACATGCCCCATTCAGGATCATCTCCACCATCCTTTCTAATCTTAATGGCCTCTTCTAGCATGTATTCCAGCACATACACAATGGTGTTGCTGCTAGCATTTCCATAATCCATCAAAGCCTTTCTACTTGCATTCAACTTCTCTGGCAGCAAGTCGAGCCTCTTCTCTATGCGGTTCAAGATTGCAGGGCCACCTGGATGCACTGCCCAGAACAGCTTATTATACTCCTTGTTCTGGAATCCAGCAACACTCATTAACTTGTCACAGAAATCTTCCACATTGTCCTCAATTATTTGAGGAAGTTCTCTTGCTAACTTGAAGCTTATCCCCTCCTCAGTCAATCTTCCATCAATTTTCTTCTCAGTGTCTGGCAGAAACTCTTGAATTGCTGTGTTAAGCTCAAAGAGAGGCTTCTCAGTACCCTCTATTGGGTCTGAGCCAATTATCATTGCACCAGCGCCATCACCAAAGAGAGCCACCCCAACAAGATCATAGGGTCTATCTGCACTTGGTGGTTTGAACCCAATGATTGTAGTCTCAGAAGTAGCTAGAAGCACTCTGCTACCAGGGTTGTTCTCGGCTATGTCTTTTGCAACACGTAGGCCGGCCACACCCCCTGAGCACCCCACGAAATAGAGCAAGACTCGTTGAGTCGCAGGGCTGAGTCCTAGTCCTCTGGCTAGATAAAGGTCACCACCTGGTAGTCTAGCTTCACTTGATGAGACATAAACCAAGTGTGTTATGTCAGATAAGGATCTACCCCAGTTCTTGATGCAAACCTGGGAGGCTTCAATTGCCATTTGTGTCACTGCCTTGTTACATATCTCTAGCCTTTGCTTCACCGTTGGAAGGCCTTCAAGCGCAAGTTCTGGGTACTTCCTTAGTATCTCCTCAGACATGACCACATACCTTGTTTTCACTGTTGTTGTCTTGCCTGTGTATATACACCATTATAAAGCCAATGTGACATTAGTACCAAAAGTGACATTGCATTGCAGTATTATTTACATAGGAATCGCAATTGTCTCTAAGTAAATACATATAATAAAAGTGCGTTCAGTTACTATCCCATGACAAAAGTAACAGAAATGTTGAGAACAAATTTTAATATTATTCATATACTTCCAAAATATAGGGGTTAAAGATATATTTTTAGGATTATTTTAAGCTAATTTGTGCACACAAGAAGAGATAAAAGAAATACTTCTGAACCATTTCACTATTTTTGTACTCTCTGTCCTAAACGGGAACTAAATGCTACCTAATAGAAAAGGATAGAGGATAATCTATATATATATATGCGCGCTTACAAAGTCTGCTTAGCTTCTGTTTGAGCTCAAGATTGTCACAGTTAGTGTCCCTAAAATATCCATCAACCAAGTATTCTTGCATGACAAGTTGGTGTGGGAATGCCTTGCCAAGAGCTAATATGGAAGCCTTCCCAGGGTTGACTTGCTTTGTGACACCTCTCATGATACCTTCATCTCCCATAATTTCTTTCGTTGATAAATCAGATGAATGCAATTAATTTCCTTGGCTGTGAATGTTATGCAGGACTTGTCATATCATATTTATATAATAATATCCAATACTTTAATGACCATGACAAGTTTGTAATGGGTAGGACATGTAGTATAAGAGCTTTACTATAGACATATAAAATTTGGATTAGTTGAAAAGCAAGTCTTTCATGGAGATTGTGTTACTGGTTTGTGGTTGTTGGGAAGAGGTTGGGATTAGATTTTCAGCTCTAATTACATCTAATTTGAAATAGGCACTCTAATTAGGCACCCTCAAAAGCAAAAAGACTTGCACTTTTATTGTAAAAACAACTTTGCCACTACAACACCCGTCTCGGCAAGTCAATGACTAACATATCGCGGATCTAAATTTCATTTAAAAGTTTGTTATTGACTAATGAGTTGTTATATGCACAAGGCTATTCACTTTTTATTTTTTGGTTGCCTACAAACTAATTCGTTGCAGATCTGAACTCTATTTAAGGATCTGCCACTAGCTAATGGATAGTTGCATGCACAAGTCGAAATTCGAATCTCCTGACACTTGCTTAAGTTTAAGCGGACGAATGAGTTGACTACTCGACCAACCCAAGTTGGTTAAACAAGGCAATTCACTTATTCGTAGGTGATTTGTTCAAGTTGGGCCTAGAGCCCAAACCATTGACTTGGGCCCACCGTAGAAATACTGCAAGCAAGACCTTCTTTTACCATGACCCAAATAAATAAGATCATCTTTCAGAAATCAATTTCAATTGGCCAAACACAATATTGTTAAAATGAATTATGAAACTGCTGGAGCTGCATACAACTTTACTACCCCCGACATCCTAAACCAACAAACCCCACCACCACCGACACCATCATCGTCGTTTTCTCCGAAGAATCCATCCCTTCCACCATTTGGTCAACTACGACACCCTCCTCTCCGATTCCGTCATCGACGCCCTTGCCATCGTCGACGAAGAGTCCCCTCTCGGTGACACATCCGACGATGATGACACTGCTGACGCCGGCGAAGAACCCTCCCTCATCCAACTTAATGTTTCCAGCTACTTCTACTATGTCGGTACATTTACTGTTGCGATGATTATGATCCATCTTTTCATTATGAACTTTTTTGGATACCTATACGATTCAGTTATAGGATAGCAGAGCTCTATCAATTATAGAAATAAAATTACGAAGTTCTGCTAATTTCTAGCTACTTATTCTATAGAAGTTGCGATCACTTTTCAAAGAATCTAAACTTGTTTATACTATTTATAGTCTTAAATTAATTTGTTAGGTAACTAAAGCCTCTTAAATTAATTTAACATATCCTTTCTCCCTACTTCTATTATAAAAACCCCCACACAGCATCCCGTGAACTCCACACCATAACACACAAAGTTCACAAACCCACACACACTACTTAAATTGAAGCTCTTTAATTTAAACACAGAATGGAGTCCCTTACCACACTCCTTCTAAGCCTAATTCTCTCCACTTAGAGAATCAACCCGCAGTTTGGATTGGATTTACAGCTTTCCTTGCTGACACCCTACGTCCAATTGCTTGATATCCCACACACTTGGACCGCTTGTATCTGGCTCTGTGGATCAATGAGTAAGATGTTCGTCTAGCCAATAATAAGATACCATATATCAAGCAACTGAACGTACGGCATCAGTAAGAAAAGCTGTAAAACAGGAACTAACATCCCATTATAGGTCACTATGGTACACTATTGAATACCTTGTTGTTGTTGTTATTATATATATAAAAAACATATTAACATATGTATTTGTTCATCTTAGCTTCTAGTCATTATTAAAAAAAAAAAACAGGAAAAAAAAGAAAAAAGAAAACAATGAAAGAGATTGATGGAGCTGCGTTTTTTTTTGGTAGTTCATACTTCGTTTTTGTACCATATTTTCTGTCCCAACAAACATAACTCTTTATTTTTTAGTTTAAAAGCCCTTTTTTGTGTCTGCAACAATTGTTTTGGGCTATCAACATGCTTTTTTTAAAGGATTTTTGTCAGTTTTTTTTAATAAAAAATTATACTGACATTTTATTTATTTTCTTCTTCTTGTTTCAGACATGGATGGCAGCGCTGACCGAGCTAGCTTTCAACTGCCTTTTAATGTTTATGCTAACAACCTCAATAATGGGCTGCTTGGACTCAAATGAAGTTGATCCCAAACTGTTAGTCCCTGTTGTAATATTCTTTCTATTATTTTTGTTCCTAATAAACACAATTCCATTCATCGGAATTCACATGAGTTCCACTGTCACATTAATAGCATTATTAAAAAATGTTATTACTATTAACACGTGCACTAATGTATATCATTGCACAGTGTATTGATTCAATAATTGGTTTCATTATACTAAAATATGTAATAAATCCAAAATTACCAGAAAAATATTCATTTGAAAGCTGTGCAATTGGTGATGATCGTAATAAAAAACTAGGATCAAAGTCACTAGCTGCATTTGTTATAGAATTTTCATGCACATCTTTGGTGCTGTTTGCTTTGGGATTTGACAAGAAAAAATTTAAAGAAATTAAGGTTATCAATGGTGTCTGCTGTGACTGCTGGAGCATTAGCATTGACAACGCATGTTTCTATAATTGTTACTGGTTACCTAGGCTATGCAGGTGTTGGGTTTAACCCAACAAGGTGTTTGGGCCCAGCTTTGCAAAGAAGTGGATTATTGGGGAATGAACTTTAGGTGTTTTTGGTTGGATCTTTCTTGGCCTTCAGAATATATTACGAATTGTACAAATAATTGTATGCTAAGAGAGATTGTCAGAGTGTTTGTATGAACAAAAAAAAGTATATATATATTTCCTTTGTTTATTTATCTACAGAAAGAGTTCAATGTGTAATTGTTATATTCTGTTAAATAGCTGGTGAAAGCTGATTGATTCCAACTTATTCAAAAGCCATGTAATGTAGTTCTGTTCTTATATTGTAAATTTGAATGCCATTTCTTGTTTTTTATGGTGCATACAGTTCTTTTTATTATAGGGATATGTAATCAATAAAGAAAAAATAGTGACATTGATATAAGTTTTACCCCCCAAATATTTTATAAAGAAATTGTTACCATTGTAACAAATGTAGAAAAGAAGTTGAGTTAGTGTTCACTCCTCTTGTAAGTCATTTCACAATGCTCCGATTCTTAATTCAAGTATTCTTACAAGCACTTTTTTTTCTTTTTTTTTTTCCATTATATATATCTCTTTCTTTTTTTTTAAACGTCATCAATCTTTATTCTTTTACTTTTATTTATTTATATCTTGATTTTATATTATAATTATAAATAATATTTCTTAAGTTTAAAATTAGAAAGACAAGCTAATAATTTTAAATTATAATAATTTTATTAAACAAAATCCAATTATGAAATAATAAATAATATTAACAAATGATTTCATACTGTTTTAGTAATTTTAATATTTTATAATATATTATTTTTCAACTAAATTATAAAATAGATAAATTAATTCCACGTGATTTATTCCATGAGTAGCGTTTATTAAAATAAGTCTAATCTTTTGATTTTCTATGTCATTGTCAAAATATGTTGTAGAATAGAATAAGTGATATCATAAAATTAAATAAAAAAAAGCTTTTGTTAAATTTTAAGTTTATCATTTTATATTTTTTTTATTGATTTTTAATATTTTTTAAAAAAATTTAATTTATAAATTAAAAACAAAAATATCTACTTACTGTAATTTTAGATGTTATTATGTTAATTATAATTTCTATTTTTTTATAATTGATTCAATTCTATAATTATGAAGTTATAATGATTGTAAGATCAAAAAAATTAATACTTTTAATTTGAACATAAATACTTTTACATAATATTAGAGATATAATTGATGTTATTTTTTTTATGAATTTAAGTTTTGAAAAAAGTAGTTTCATGACACATAATTTATATCTTAATTATATGTTTGACTCCCATAAAACTTTTTTTCAAGATCGCTTGTTCAAAGTAAAAATTCCAATTGCATCCAAATTTTGGTAGTGTTAGATCACATTAACTGATTTAACTGTATAATAATATGCTTCAATTGCAAGAATATTCATAGTGCACAAAAATAAAAAAGAGAGTATGTAACGTATCTTTTAGTTTTAAGTAATTTTTCTAGTTAACAAAATTATTTCTTGGCCTAATGTATCTCCTTCAATTAAATAATGAAAAAGAAATCATAATACACAATTACAGTTTACAAGAATTTTTGAAAAATAATCCCTCAGACACGTGTATAAGAACTTTACTATAGACATATAAAATTTGGATTAGTTGGAAAGCAAATCCTTCATGGAGATTGTGTTACTGGTTTGTGGTTGTTGGGAAGAGGTTGCGATTAGATTTTCAACTCTAATTACATCTAATTTGAAATAGGCACTCTAATTAGGCTCTATCAAAAGCAAAAAAACTTGCACTTTCATTGTAAAAACAACTTTGCCATTACAACACCTGTCTAAGACAATGACTAATATCTGGTCGAACTAAGTTCTATTTAAAAGTTTGTTATTGATTAATGAGTTGTTGTATATACAAGATGGTTCACTTTTTTTTTTGTTCACAAACTAATATATCACAAATTTAAACTCCATTTAAAAGTCTGCTGCTGGTCATAGTTGCATGCACAAGTTAGGATTCGAATTTCCGATGCTTATTTAAGCGGAGGAGTGAGATAACTACTCGATCAACCCACATTGGTTAAACAAGGCGATTCCCAGGTGATTTGTTCAAGTTGGGCCTAGAGCCCAAACCATTGACTTGGGTTTTCCTAAATGGACCCACCGTAGAAATACTCCAAGCAAGACCTTCTTTTACCATGACTTACTAAATGAGCCCACCATAGCAATACTCTATGACCCAAATTTAAAAAAAAAATATCAACTGCTGTATACAACTTTACCCCAAAAATACAAACTACTGCATACAAAACAGAAATATTTGTCCCCAATCACCGAAAAAAAAAATGTTTCGAAATCTCCGATTCCGGCTCCGATCACAGCGGCGCCCTCGCTATGGGTTGCTGCTATGTGCCGTCGTTTCAACCCTCTTCCTCTTCTCTTTCCACCACACATCCCAAACCAACAACCCCCACCACCACCGCCACCATCATCACCGTCACCACCATCATCGTCGTTTTCTTCGAAGAATCCATCCCTTCCACCATTTGGTCAACTACGACACCCTCCTCTCCGATTCCGTCATCGACGCCGCATCTTCCAGCGAGGACGCCATCGACGCCCTTGACATCGTCGACGAACAATCCCCTCTCGGTGGCACATCCGACGATGACGACACTGCTGACGTTGGCGAAGAACCCTCCCTCATCCAACTTAATGTTTCCGGCTACTTCTTCTACCATGTCGGTGGCGCCATTAGAAAGGCCTTCACCAAGAGTTCCCCGGGGGATTGGGAAGATGGGTCTCGCCAAGTTGGAATCTTTTTGGGGTCTCCGGTAATGGGTAATGAAGATCGGAGCAAGGCCACGTTTGGCTCTGATGATATTCCGGTTGATGAACGTGTTCGGAGGAAGGTTGTTGAGGTAAAGGGTGTGGAAGACGCTCTTCTTTTGAAACTGGGAAGAAAGGATTCGCCTTTGAGGGAAGGTTGGGGTGATTGGTTTGATAAAAAGGGTGACTTTTTGAGGAAGGATAAGATGCTTAGGTCAAATTTAGAAGGGTTGAATCCCCTTCATAATCCTTTTCTTCAGGACCCTGATGGTGTTGGTGTAACTGGTTTGACCAAAGGTGATAAGATTTTGCATAAGGCATTGATGAATGAACTTAAGCAGCAACCCTTTCGTGGAGAAAAGTTGTCAGGAAGCTCACAACATGATTGAATGTTCATCTTTATGATGAATGTGTTGTTGTTGAATTAGGTGCTCTATGTCAATGCAGGATTGTGTTTTGAGGTACATATTATGCAGGAGATTGTTTTTTTTAATATGCTTTCTCTTCACAAGCTGCTGCAATAGCATATAGTGGTGGATAGGTTTGTAAATTGTTGTATTTAATTACTTTCAAGTTCCTTGGATACAAAATAGTGTCATATGTTACTAATTACTAACAATTAGGACTAGTATAAGGCATGTAAAATTGTAGTGTGTTCTTCTTTATTGAATTGAATTTAATTTTGTTAATATGCATTCTGGTTTGTGTTTATCCTACTAATTGTTTTTGGAAGGAATTTACTGATTATTAAAGGAATTGATGGGCTTCTTCAGTGTCACACACCCAAAAAAGGGGGAAAAAAACTAATTAATTGCTGAGATGAATTCTTGCAAAGCTTATCTGCTTAATAGCATTTTGCCTTAACATAATGCTTTTTGATGGACTAAAGACAAGATTCATCAGAAATTTAGTCAGTTTTTTTGTTAGAGGCTGAAAATTATATTCAAGAAGTTGATTAATGGATTGCAAGATACAAATCAATTATCAATGTCACATCAAAAACTTAAAAATATTTTTTTTATTGTATATTATATATATTCATAAAAAGTAATATTTTCTATTTTAACAATTCTAATATTATATTTTATTAATTATTAGAATATATTTTATATGTACAAGATTATATAATAAAGATTTTGAAAATAAATAAAAATTATACAAATTTTAAAGAACAAAATGTTTTCCATCTTCAAACTTGAAGAGAATATACAATAAAGATGGTACAAATTTTAAAGAAGAAAAGGTTTTTCCTCTTCAAACCTATTATTTGGGATAACACTCCTAGAGACACTCTCCTTCTGACTTTTTTTTTTTTTTTAATTAAATAGATTGGACAACCTCCAAATCATAACACACTCACACAGCCACACTACACACAATAATATACTAATATGTAATGCAGGCCTAAAAACTTCCAACGAAAAAAACTCAAACTACTCCACAATAATCTACTTTTTAATAAAGCTGGACCCAAACACTTTACTGGTTATCTCTAACATTTGCATAGTCAAATTGCCAAGAATAAAATATAGATGCATACACTGCTATTGCAAATAGCCCAGCAATTACAATGCACACTATTGGTAACGCTGATTCTTTTGACCATTTCTTGTCAAATCTAAAGGTGACAGCAGCAAACAGCATAAAAAATATCGGTAAAAATTCCACTAAGAATGTAAATAGTGGCTTTGGTTTTGGTTCTTTAACATCACTAATTGCACATCCTTCAGGTGAATATTTTTGTTTCAACATTGGATCTATGGCATATTTTAGCATAATAAATTCAATTATTGAACCAATAAACTGTGCAATAACATAAATTAGTGCACGTGTCAAGGTTATAACACCCTTTAGTGCTGCGATATATGTGACAACGGAACTCATGTAACCGTCAGAAAATGAAATTATGACTACTAAAAAAAATATGATATAATAAATATTACAACGGGTACTAACAATATTGAATCCTTTCCGTTGGAGTCCAAACATGAAATGATTGAAACTGTTGATAATAACGCAAGTTGCAACCAATTCAGTCATTGCCGCCTTCTATGTTTGAAACAAGAAGAAGAAAATGAAATAAAACATCGTCCTTTGCATGAAGATACTTCATATTCATATATAATTTCGATATTTAATATAAAGTGATTAGTCATGTGAAGATATTTTTGTGTAAAAATAATTAAATAGTTTAACATGTTTGAACGAAAACTTGATTACCCAGTGAACCGGTTGGTTTATTTTTAATCCGGACCGAGTTATGCTTAAAACTTTTTCTATTTAAAAAACTGGAAACCGGCGTCGTTTTGAAGGAGGCATCCCTAATGCCCTAACCCTGGAGCCCTCAACGTGTCTCTTTCTCTTCACTCTCTCACGGCTGGTGTTGTCGCACTCAGGCGCCGTCGTCTCCGGTCTCACTCACTCACTCACTGTCTCGCACTCAAGCTAGTCAGTCGCCGGCGGCAGCTGGTGGTCGTTGTCGTCTTCTTGCTTCGGCCGTCAGTTGGTCCCTGGGCAGGTGAGTTCCAACAAATTGCCCTGTTTTTCGTTGTTATAAATCATCACTACACCTTGAATTTGTTGCTGAAAATAATCACCGAGCTAATTTTTCTTTTCTTTTGAAAATCATCACTGATCATTAATGGTGGTTGAATTTGTTGCTGATTTTGAACCTTGAATTTGTTGTCGTCTTACTTAAATAATCTTAGTTATCATTTTTATATGAAGATTCACCTCAGGATAATTCAACTCGAGAATTTCTCTAAGTTCGTGGAATTTAATAACGATAATGAGAATGAAAGAAAGAAATGGCTGTGTGTGAACTAAAGATGAAAACATGTGGATGTTAATGTGTAATTTGGAAGAAAGAAAATCAATCAATCAAGAAAGAATTTGAAAAGAGAATTTAAGAGAGGCAGACTTAAATTTCATCTCTCATAATCCATCATTTTTCTAAGTACTATTTAAATTATTTCTACTTATAACTGCCGTATGAGATTATCTCTATGGAAAAGAATTCATGGGCACCCACGAAAACAAAAACAAGAAACTTGTACCACGTTACTTGAGAAACAGCCATGTGATCTTAATTTAAGAGATGTGAAGGAGTTGCAGTATTGTAATGAAGGATCTTACTCTTTTAAAAGGGTTTAAATGCTGAAAGATACACACATGCTTCTCTCAAGTGACGAAATGCATTCACTAGAGACCTTTAAAGTAGGTTGACACTCAGCTGTATGGTTGAGAGTTCATAACACATTCAATGAAAGATAATGCCATTTGCTTTGCAAGGAAACTGCTATACATGTACCTTAATAATGTCTTTTCTTTCTCTGCGTAATGCAGTCAGAAACAGGGTCCCTTGAACCATGTGAACCATGTGCTGTTCTTAAGTAGTTCATTGTCGGTGAGCCTAGCTTAGAAGATATACAATACCCCAACATATAATAAGCTTAGCTTATATGAATCTCAATCATATCATACACTTACTCACCTTCATAGCTTCTTATTAGTGTCACTGGAACTCTGAGATTATTGCAGTTCATATCATAAATTTACTCACCACATGCTTCACGTTCTTTGTCTACTCTACCACAATTATTCCCTCCAAATCCCACTCTACCTATATTAGTATGAAAACGTCCTTTGATTAGATATAAGTAGCAATATAGGTAGCCTTCATTACAATGATTGTCTCCTTCTTTTTCCACTTGAACTGGTGAACTGGAATACTTTTTATAATAGAAAAATAAATAAATAAATAAATACATCATGTGTAATGCATTCTTTTCTGAAAAAATTAGTTAAAATCTTTATTCCAGGCCTAATGCATACGTTTCTTTTTCTTAAAGCTTACAACATGAAACAATTTGGTGGACCTCATAAAAAGCTTAAAGCTTGGCATGTTACATTTTGCCTTTGGAACCTTAATTTGAGCATCTTATGGGTTGTGGTTTCTTTTTCTTTTCATATTCTTTATATATATAGTCACCAAAAAATATTCTTTATATATATCACATTCATATGGTTCTTAGATCAAGTAGAGTGACCCTATATATATCTCCCACTATATAATTTTGTTTCCAATTTTACCACCATAATTATTCTATATATAAAACTAGGACATCATATATGTGGTAAAAAATTGACAGTTGAAGCACAATAATTTGATCAATTGTACAATAATGGGAGCAGCGAATTGATAACAATAGTGAGAATAATAATAATGCATGCAACTATTGAATTGTGTCTCTACATTTGATCAGTCACGAACATGTACATTTGATGTTTTATACCCACCAAAAATAGACAACATAACAGAATATGATGGCATGTGAAATAGCCCAAGGTCGTATTCAATATTTAGGTCTTCAATAATGCAAAGAGAATCAATATTCACCAGTAAATAATATATGGAGAGAGAGCGCATTAATTATTTTTCAGTTGACACTAATTAAATCACAAGATTCAATTTCAAAAATTATATTGAGTATGTCAATTGACCATTATAATATTATGGTAGTATTTAATTATCATTATACTAAAAGTTGCGAGACAAATTCACTTAAATACTAACATGGATCGCATTATTTTAAAGTAGAGATCTTAGTGAATCATTTTTAAATCAAATTAACTTGTCCATCAGTTTTAAAACCAAAAAGAAAAATTACATCTAACTATTATCACGTGCTTTAATTTGAGCTTATGTTTAATAAATGTCGTAGCAGGAGTCTTTAGATACTTAACAAATTAATTTAAGACTATAAATAGCATAAACAAATTTAGATTCTTTGGAAAGTGATCACCACTTCTATAGAATGATTTGCTAGAAATTAGCAAAGGTAAAATGTCATCGCAAGCAAATTCAACGTTTTCAAAAGCCACTCGGTCTTAATCATATGGCAAGCAATGTTTTTGATAAAAAAATTTACGTTGCCAAAATAGTGTTTACACTTTACATTATTTAAAAAGAAAATAGCTAAAGTGTATAAACATAAAACTTAAGAGATAAAAAATAGTTAAAATTATGAAATCAAATTCAAGATAAATAACGTATTTGTATTTTAAGTTAATCAAAAATTTATTTATCTATCAATAAAAAAGTTAAAAATTTATTTATCTTTTTTATTTGTTTTTATATAACCCAAATAACTATAAGATTATTCACGGTATTTATGTAGTTTATAAAGTTAATTTAAAGATAATTTTTTAGGGAAAAAAGTTGGTTTACTTAGAAGATCAGCCAAAAAGATTGATTTTAATTCAAATAAAGTAAATTAATTCAATTTTATTTCCTACACTTCACAATAATTTTAAATATTATTTCAGTTAAATATGCATGAGACATTTTTGTTGTTACCCCTAGCAAATACTAAATTTATAATTAACATAATAACATACATCTAAAATTACAATAAATAGATATTTTTGTTTTTAATTTCTAAATTAAATTTTTTTAATTTTAAAATTGATAAAGAAAATATAAAATAATAAACTTAAAATATAACAAAAAAAAATATTTAATTTTATGATATCACTTATTCTATTGTGCAACACATTTTGACAATCACATAGAAAATTAAAAGATTTATGTGAAACTGCAGTAAGAAGTCTGAAATTTATGTGAAAGATTCTCTCTCCATTACATGCAATGCAACTACATAACATACCCTTTCTCCCTCCCTCTTCTATTAAAAACCTTCTCCTCAACTTCACACACACTACTTGAATTGAATTGAAGCTCTTTTAAACACACAATGGAGCCCCTTTTCTCCACCAAACACAACAACAATCCTTCTAAAAAGTATACCTTCGTTCTCTAAATTATTGCAGTTCAAGGTCCATGCCGGGCACTCCTCGCTGACCTGGAGACCAACAGAAAACGCGGACGTCCAACGCTGGCTTCTCGTTCTTCATGGTGTGTGTGAAGTTGAGGGGAAGGTGTGTAATAGAAGAGGGAGGGAGAAAGGGTATGTTATGTAGTTGCATTGCATGTAATGGAGAGAGAATCTTTCACATAAATTTCAGACTTCTTACTGCAGTTTCACATAAATCTTTTAGTTTTCTATGTGATTGTCAAAAGATAATTTAATAGTATAAATTTAAATCATGCTGTAAGCCATTATGATAGATCAGAATCCAAATTTAAACTATTATATTACCTTAATGCATGATAATGACTTAAAATGTATATCTCCAAAAACCAAGTTTCTAGTCAAATAGAATGTTAAATTCTTCTACAAACAAAATTATTCAAAGCTTTAAATTTGTGCAATATATGCAGAGAGATTTAGAAACTGCCATAAGAAATCTGAAATTTATGTGAAAGATTCTCTCTCCATTACATGCATGCAACTACATAACATACCCTTTCTTTATGTGAAAGAATCCCTCAACTGGACACACACTAGTTGAATTGAAGCTCTTTCAAACACACAATGGAGTACCTTTCCAGTTTCCTCCACCGAATACAACTACAATCTTTCTATCTAATTCTCTCCACTTAGAGAACCAGTCTCCACTACCACCAAAGCCACGTCCTCTATCGCCGCCGGTGTTCAGTTCGGATGGGTTTACAGCTCATCTTGCTGACACGCTACGTCCAGCTGCTTATAGTATCCCACACACTTGGACCGCTCCAATAAGTGGGATGCTCGTCCAGCATATCGTAGAGTACCATAGTGACCGCTGCACGTAGGGCTGCCTTTCAAAAGCTTTTTTTTATTTAATTTTATCATAGTCATTCTATTGTTTGTAAGAAGAGAACTAAGAATCGGAGCATTGTGAAATGATCCCAAACTCAAATAGAAGCAAATCATATTTCTGTGTTCTTATGTTCCTTTCAACTAATTCATGCGTATATATATAGGCAAAAGATGAAACTCTTTTGGATTGAAAACTAAAATAACTGTACAAATAATGAAATTTGATTTTAAATTTTGAATTTAATTTATTGGTTGTGTTATTTGGCTCCCACACTATTATTTTGTTTCACATGATTTTAGTTTTTCTTTCCAATCCATAAACATCATTATTAAATGTGGTTAAACATCACTATGTTGTTAACGTGTTTCTTTTACCACGTAAGAAAAAGTAAATAAAGACTAAAGAGAGGAACATGCAACATCATCTTCATGCTATGCGATCTAATAAAGCATGAAATTGGCTGTATTTTCCAACAAATCAAATGGAGACAAACATTGAAATGAAGGCTACCTATATTGACACCTATATCTAATCAAAGGCCCTTTTTATGATAGAAATACATTACTAAATGTATATTATTGATTTATGGGAAGACTGAGTTGTAAATATTAAGCACTTCGATAGATGAAATTTGAAGTTGTTGTAACACGCTATATATGCCATGTTTCAACTTTAAAGTTGGTCCAATCTATTTTGATTGGGTATAATTTAAGAATATACAAAGTTGAGCTTTGCCAGCAACAATCTCGATTCAATAATTGAATTGCATCAAGATTGATTAAAAAAATACGCATTACCTCAAGTCCTCAACCTATAGGAAATTAAAAGTAGTTTACGAATGCTTATAAATTCATAAATAAGATGCGTAGACAATGTACATAAAACGTGTATGGTCCAATGCCACAACAAAAATTACCAAATATGATACCAATCTGTTTTGGATGCTAATGACAATACTGGCAACTGCTACAACAAAAGCAAATCTAGGTGGTCCAAATCTCAATTCAATAATGGTGCTTGAGCTGTCAATTTTTTTTTCTGTAATGTAGTCAGAAGCAGGGTCCCTTGATGTTCTTAATTTCATTATCGGTGAGCCTATTTTAGAAGATATACAATACCCAACATAATGAACATATAATAAACTTAGCTTATATGAATCTCAATTATATCATAAACTTACTCACCTTTTAAATAATTTTTTTTTTAATTTCAGCAAAAAATCCCGAGTTCACCCGTTCACGTGGAAAAAAGAAGGAGACAGACATTGAAATGAAGAGTACCTATATTGCTACTATACCTAGCTAGATCTAATCAAAGAACGTTGAAGCATGTGGTGATGGGCCTAAGGGTAATGCAGAAGAACCACCTTCATTTATCATTTCACGCTTTCTGACTGCAAATCAGAAAACAAAACATACAATTTTATCAATTGTTATCCAATTCCTTCTTCAACATTTTTTAGCTAATAAATAGAAGGAAAAAAAATACAAAAATTGACACTAATCATATTACTTAATCAAATTAAAATTAGTAGACACTAATTAAATCACAAAATTCAATAAAAATAAACATTCAAAACCTAAAAATGATAACTAAAATTATTTTAAAAAAAATCAAAATCTAACGAATCGAAATATCTAAAATTTTTTGAAAAAAAACATTCAAACACTAAAAAAATTATCTAACACTACTAGAATATAAATACACATTGAAAATAAATTAAACCATATATATATATATATATATATAAATACATTGGTGACTGATTTTAAAAACTAATTTTAGTTCATAAATAGCATTTCTAATGAATAATATACATTTAGTAATGTATTTCTATCATGATAAATACATACTATGTATTTTACTTAAGTACATTCAACTTACAGGTTACTGTTGAGTGTTGAGGTAAGAAAAATTGATCCAAAAGACACGAGTTGAGATTCCAATTATCACTACTTTTTATTTTTGTTGTAGAAATAATATTTTTTGAAATACATAATAATTAAAAAAAATTCTAAGCACAACATACATGTTGGATAAAAAAACACTCTTCTCTGCATCTTATTTGACTGCTGCTTTGTTCTCTATTTTTTCTTTTACGAAGATGATACATAAAACTAAAAATATCCACCAACTACTATAGATGAAATATGTATTATGATAGTAATGTTTATCCACCAACTCTGCATCATAGAACAATATAATATTATTGTAATGTTTATATTTATCTTTTTTATACTATAGATGAAATATGTATTATGATTTAAAGATCTAAATACTCTCTAAAATACACATGTCCGTAAATAAAATTTTTAGTTAATTTATGGTCTAATTACTCTGTTGGTCCTTATAATTTCGTAAAATTTTTAATTAGGTCCCTACACTTTTTTTCTTTTTAATTGGGTTCTTGCACCAATTTTTTTTTTCAATTAAGTTCCTCTTAGTAGTAATTGACTTAATTTTATAGGGATCTAACTAAAAAAAAGAATTGGTACAGGGACCTAAATAAAAAGAAAAAAAAATGTAGGGACCCAATTAAAAAAAATTTGGTGCAAGGATTCAATTAAAAAAAAATATAAAGACCTAATTGAAAATTTTACGAAACTATATGGACCAAAAGAGTAATTAAACCTTAATTTATTTATTAATAAAACCCATAATTTTTATCATTTTATGATAAAATATGGTCAGTATCTCCCTTTTTCTTTTAGCTGGAAAGTAAACATTGTCCTCGGGCAGGTAAATTCCAACAAATGATCCTGTTTTTTGTTGCTGTAAATTATCTTTTCACCTTGAATTTGTTACTAATTATCGGTGATAATTAAATTTGTTGTTGTCTTACTAAAATAATAATTTAGCTAAATTTTTTATTATTGTATTGGAGCTAAAGATTTTATTGCTAAAAATTATCATAGTGAATTTAAAAAAAGGAGACTTAAATTTTACTTTTCATAATCTTTCGTAATTCTTTTAACTACTATTTAAATTATTTCTACTTATAACTAATTACTCTATTCATTATGTTAGGACCAAATTATACATGTTACATACATAAATTTTAATAATAAATGATAATAATTTATAAGGGTTTAAATGCCTTTATTCTCAAGATGAAAAGGCTGTAAAATGATACCAAGCTTAAAATTCAAGTGAATTACAAAAATGATAATTATAAGAAAAGAAGAAGGTTGGTGATGTACTCTCAGGTCATTGAAATTCAAAGTAATGGAAGAAGAATTGATAAGAAGTGAAAAGAGAGAATGATTGATTAAAAGAACCACACAGGAGTACTGAGTACCAATTACAATATATATAGCAAAAGGAAAAATAAATTACTAACTAATAGTGCTATAATTATGTCTAACAAATTAACCAACTTGACAGCTATACAAAAAACAAACTCTATTATGTTACATCCCCCGCAAGCTGGTATTACGTGGTTTGTGCAAATCAAGTAATCCCAGCTTGGAAAGCAAATGAGAGAATGGTCCTGGAGGAAGGGATTTAGTGAATAGATCAGCCGGTTGTTCACTGGAGACAACGTGCCTAAGATTAGAAACCCCTTCTTTGAACTTGTTTCGAGCCACATGACAATCAACCTCAACATGCTTGGTTCTTTCATGAAAGACAGGATTTGAAGCAATATAGATAGCAGATTTATTATCACAGAAGATATCAACCGGAAGAGGAGGAAGAATGTTGAATTCTTTTAGTAGTTTGAGTAACCAAACGAGTTCACAAGTGCCATTAGCAAGGGCGCGATATTCTGCTTCTGAGGACGACCTTGAAACTGTAGCCTGCTTCTTACTCTTCCAAGAAATAAGAGTTTGGTCAAGGAAGAAACAATAACCACTGATGGATTTTCGGGTGTCTTTACAAGCCCCCCAATCAGAATCAGTGTAACCAGATAGTGTGAAAGAATTGTTGACAGAGAAAAATAAGCCAGTTGCTGGTGATTGTTTTAGATACCGGATGATCCTATAGGCAGCCTTCAAGTGGGCATCAGTTGGTGAATCCATGAACTGAGATAGGCATCCAACAGAGTAGCTGAGATCTGGTCTTGTGTTAGTAAGGTACAGAAGTCTGCCCACCAATCTACGATAGATGGTTGCATCAGGAAGAGGGGAGCCTGAAGCCTTAGACAGAGAAGTAGTGTACTCCATAGGAGTAGATGCTGGTTTTGCACCAAGCAAACCGCAGTCTGTGATCAAATCCAATGCATACTTTCTTTGATACAGTGCAATACCAGCATTGCTTCGTGCTACCTCCATCCCAATAAAGAACTTAAGAAGGCCAAGGTCTTTAATTTTGAATTTATCATCCAAAAACATTTTGACAGCTTGAATTTCACTCAAATCATCTCCAGCTAACACAAGATCATCAACATAAACAAGAATAGCTGTGAAACTTGTACCTGTGGATTTGGTAAAAAGCGAGTGATCATTTTCAGATGGAGTAAACCCCAGATCAGCAAGTGCAGCAGACAACTTGATGTTCCATTGGCGACTAGCTTGTTTCAAACCGTACAAAGATTTTGTCAACTTGCAGACTAAGTTTGGATCGGAACACTGCAACCCCTTTGGAAGTTTCATATAAACGTCCTCATGTAGGTCTCCATGGAGAAAAGCTGTATTCACATCAAGTTGATGAAGATGCCAATTCTTTGCTGCTGCAACGGTAAGAAGAACACACACAGTGCTCATTTTCACAACGGGACTAAAGGTGTCAATGTAATCAACTCCAGGAATTTGAGTGAAACCTTGGGCAACAAGACGTGCCTTATGCCTCTCGATAGTGCCATCTGGGTTGAATTTTGTGCGAAAAATCCACTTACAACCAACTGCATTCTTTCCAGGAGGAAGAGAAGTGATGATCCAGGTTTTGTTTTGCTCAAGAGCAGTGAGTTCTGCCTCAATAGCCTTCCTCCAACAATCATGCATAACAGCCTCAGAATAGTGTTTGGGGTCCGGGTTATTTATGAGAGCAAAAGTGAAGGCCTGGTGCTTGGGAGTGAACAATGAATATGACAAATGGTGAGAAAGGGGATACTTACATGTTGAAGGTAATTGGGCCGCATTGATTGGATCTCTATGTGATGAAATATGGAAACAATGAAAATCTTTAAGATAAGAGGGTGTTTTTCTTTCTCGTTCAGACCTTCTCAAAACTGGTGCAGCAGATTATGACTCAATATGAATGGATGAATGTTCCAATGGTGCCAATGCAGATGCTGATTCTAAGGTGGCGGGTGATGCAGAATCTGTTATATCATGAAGAGATGCCATGGGTGATGTAGAAGTGGCAGATGAATCAGGTGTAGTGTGTATGGTGTGAGGTGCAATTATGCCATGAGTATGCTCATATGAAGAAGTATGTGCAGAGTTATTATAAAAGAATGCAAAAGGGTCAAAATTGGATGATTCAATTGAAGGCTGATCTATAGAAAAATCAGTGCTTGGTATTTGTTTGAATGGAAAATAGTGTTCATAAAATTCAGTGTTTCTTGATATAAAAATTTCTTTGGATTTTAAATCAAATAAAATGGACCCTTTTGTTCCTGATTGATAACCAAGAAAAACACATTTTCTAGCTCTAGGATCTAATTTTCTTCTATTAGTACTCAAAGTGGTAGCAAAAACAAGACAACCAAACACCTTGAGATGAGTCAAATCTGGTTTATTCTTGAAAAGTGCCTCATAAGGCGTTTGATGATTCAAGAAGGTGCTTGGTAGTCTATTTATTAAATGTACTGAATGTTGCATAGCATAGTGCCAAAAACATTTTGGCATATTAGAATGAAACAAAAGTGCTCTTGCAATATTCAGTATATGTTGATGCTTCCTCTCAACAATTCCATTTTGTTGAGGAGTTTCAACACAAGATGTTTGATGTAATATTCCTTTTGAGTTATAGAAGGAGTTCATTTTAAATTCCATCCCATTATCTGTTCTAATTTGTTTCACAACTTTATGAAATTGAGTTTGCACCATTTGAACAAAATTTTCTATTAACACTCTAGTTTCGGATTTTAGTTTCATGCAATAAATCCAAGTAAACCTCGTTTTATCTTCTACAATTGTAAGAAAATATTTATGGCCAGCAGTAGATAAAAGTGAGAGTGGTCCCCAAATATCTATATGTAACAAATCAAAAATATTTTCTGATTGTGTATTACTAATGGGAAAAGACAATTTCTTTTGTCTAGCCAAGTGGCAAGAATCACAAACATGAGATGATGAAATGCATTCAATAAATGGAAATGTATTTTTCATGATTGACATTCTTTTAGATGGTAAATGACCTAGTCTAGCATGCCATAGAGTTCCTAAATCTTGCTGCACTGTGACATTTACAGAATGTGTGTTAACTTCTGGTGTAGTTAGTTTCCAAGGTTGAGCATCCATCACATAAAGATCACCAATGACTTTAGCTTGCCCAATCATCTTCAATGATGGGAGTACCTGTATCTCACAAAAAGAATCAGTAAATTTTAATTCACAATGTAATGACTTTGTGAGTTTAGACACTGAAATCAAATTATATTTAAAGTGAGGTATGAATAAAACATTGGTAAGAATCAAATGTTTAGAGAGTTGCACAGTGCCACAAATATTTGTTGTAGTGGTAGAACCATCAGGTAGATTTACTAAAACTGGTCTCATATAATGAAAAGTTTTGAAAGACTCTTGAATATAGGATGCATGATCAGTAGTTCCACTGTCAAGTATCCAAGAAGTTTTAGTAAAATTTGATGATACACTCAAGCAATGCCTACCTTTTGGTTGAGTAAGGGTGGCCGAAGAAGTAATGTGGTTTACACTATTTGAAGTTGGCATGCGTGGTTGTTGAAGGAGTACTAGTAAGGTTTCCTTCTGATCTGGAGTCAACACAAGTACTGTATCATCGCTCCTTTTATCCTGGTTAAAATCAGCAATCTCAGCACCAGAATTCTCAACTATCTCGTCAGTGCTAAGTTGATTGGCCACTCGCTGCTTTTGGTGAGTAGGAAAGCCATTTTTCTTATAGCATGTCTCTGCTAAATGACCAATTCGATTACAGTAGCTACAAAACTTTGAAGTGTAGCCTCGACTATAAAATTTTTGATTTCCTCCTCTGCCGGAATTTCGTCCACGGCCTCTGCCTCTTCCAGAAAATGAACCGCCTCCAGTTGAGTTTTGCACCTCTAAAGAGTTAGTCACTATGTTGCTATTTGACAGGTCACAATTCAATTCTTGCTCTTGTTGGGTTAACATAGATAGTACTGTGTTGATTTCAGGTAACGGCTTTATTAACATGATTTGTGATTTAACATTTGAATATTGCTCATTCAATCCTTTTAAGAATTTGACAACATATTCCTCAGAAGCATAGTCTCGAACAATTTGTAATCCACATAAACATCCATTAACACAAGCAACACAACTAGGAATAGCACGTAAATTTTCTAATTCTTCCCAAATAGCTTTCAACATAGCAAAGTAAGAGGTAACAGTAAGATCACCTTGTTTGAGTGCATAAAATTCTTCTTTTAACGTACCAACTTGAAAGACATCTCCCTGTGAGTAACGACGTTTTAAATCATTCCACAAGTTTGGAGCTGAGCTAATCCGCATCACGCTCTTAGCGATTTCAGGGCTGAGAGAGAGGTTGATCCAGGAGAGGAGAAAATTGTTACACCTATCCCATGCTTCAAAATTAGGATCACCTTCACCTGGTTTTAGAATGGATCCATCGAGGAATTTCACCTTGTTCTTCGATCTGAGTGCTCTCCACATATCGTGCGACCACTGATAATAATTTTGAGGTGTCAACTTAAGTGGAATTAGGGCCAAACCAGGACTTTCTCCTGGATGAAGAAAATAATGGCTAATCGGATCAGAAATTGCAGAAGAGGAACTAAATCTGCCAAGATGTGCCTGGAATTGAGAGAATTGACGCATGAAAGCGGTGAAATTCTCAAAATCTGCAGCGGAATTTGATGAAGGGCTTGCATTCGGATTAGCTAAATTATCTGCCATAGTTGGATCTTCTCGCTCTGATACCATGTAAAATGATACCAAGCTTAAAATTCAAGTGAATTACAAAAATGATAATTATAAGAAAAGAAGAAGGTTGGTGATGTACTCTCAGGCATTGAAATTCAAAGTAATGGAAGAAGAATTGATAAGAAGTGAAAAGAGAGAATGATTGATTAAAAGAACCACACAGGAGTACTGAGTACCAATTACAATATATATAGCAAAAGGGAAAATAAATTACTAACTAATAGTGCTATAATTATGTCTAACAAATTAACCAACTTGACAGCTATACAAAAAACAAACTCTATTATGTTACATCTGAACTTAAATTAAAAACATACAATAAAGGATATTAATATTTAGTTTGTGTTCTTCTGTGTTCCTTTCAACTAATTTATAATATATAGTAAGAAGAAAAGAAGAAGTTAGTTCGATATATACTAAAAGTGGTGAGAAAAAAATTTGCCTAAAATTCACCTAAATCTTATTCAATGCAGTAAAGAATCTTGTGATTTAATTAGTGTCCATTAATTTTAATTTGATTAAGTAATATGATTAGTGTCCATTTTTTTTTCCTTCTATCTATTAGCTTAAAAATGTTGAACAAGTGATAAAATGGTATGTTTTGTTTTCTGATTTACCGTCAGATAGAGAGCGTGAAATGAACATAATTATTAAGGTGGTTCTTCTGCATCACGCACCCTTAGACCTATCACCACATGCTTCCACTCTTTGTTTACACTACCCTACCATAATTATTTCCTCCAAATCCCACTCTACCTATATTGGTACAAAAACGTCCTTTGATTAGATATAGATAGCAATATAGGTACCCTTCATTTCAATGTTTGTGGGAAATATATATGGGGTCACTGTACTTAATCTAAGAGCCATGTGAATGTCAAAACATGTGGTGATGAGCCTCCTCGGTGTTAGTTAGATGAACACATTGATGCAGAAGAACTACCTTCATTTCACGCTTTCTGACTGCAAATAGATAGAAGAAAAAAATAATCGACACAAATTATATTACTTAGTCAAATTGAAATTCGTAGACACTAATTAAATCACAAAATTCAATAAAAATAAACATCTAAAACTTAAGAAAAAAGAGATAACTAAAATTATTTAAAAAAAATAAAAACTAACAAATTGGGATATTTAAAATTATTTGAAAAAGAACATTCAACACTACAAAAAGAAATATTTAACACAATTAAAAAATATATCCAAGACTTAAAAAAAAATCCAAAATATATAAGAGTAAGGAGAAAGTAGTTGTAGCAGTAGCAGTGACGAAAGAAAAAATGAACTTGTGTGTGAACTAAGGATGAAATACATGTGAATATAAAATGTGTAATTTAGAAGAAAAAATAAAAAAAGAATTTGAAAAGAGAATTTAAGAGAGAGACTTAAATTTCATTTCTTATAATCTATTATAATTCTTCTAACTATTATTTAAATTATTTCTAATTATAGTTAATTATTCTACTAATTATGGACCAAATTATACATGTTTTTATACATAAACTTTAATAATAAAACTCAAACTTGTAAAAATTTATTAGTAGAATCATAAATTTGATCGATTTTAAATTTAAACTTATAAACTCAAAAGTTTTTATAACTTTTGTATGAGATTATCTCTATGGAAAAATTTTATAGATATAATAAAAGATAGTTATTTGTATAATTTTTAAAATTATCTTTATTAATTTATGTTACAAAAATTAAAATTTTATATTTATATTATCAACTATTTTAATAAGTATAAATCAATTGTATTTTTTATTGAATAGGATTAAAACATAAATATTAAAACAAAATAACATTGAATAACTACTTTAGTTTCAATCAATTTAAAAGTAAACGTTACAAAGACCAAACACAAGTTATAATTTTATCTAACATTATTATAGTTATTTGTGTATTTTATAGTACTATTAAAGTAAATACAAAAATGTGTTGAATGATAAAGCATAAAGTTGATTGCAATCGTCTAAAATTAAGAATGAGCAATAGTATTTCTTTTTATGTAAAACAAACTATATAAAAGTAATTTCATCTCTTTGAACTATAGTATAAACTTTTCATTGATTTTAATTTTTGAAACAATCTAGCATATCCATCTTTCATCATAAATTATTTTTGAGGAAGACTAGGGGCAGCAATTTTAGTGTTTTGTAACCATCAATTGGCCATCAATAGTATTTTTAATGGTGTGAAATTATATCTAATGGTGAGAGATCACTCACTTTTGTTTCGATGGTTAAGTGCTGGCCAGAAAACACAAAAGTTGCTGCCCCTAGACTTTTCCTTTATTTTTAAAAGATGCAATTGTAGAAACAAATGAAAGCAACTTATTTTATGTGTCTCTTAAAAAAAATAAAAATACTTTAATCTACAATTTAAGATCCAACACATGTGATGTTTATAATAAAGAAAAATGTCTTATAAATTTTAGCCTTTTCATCTTGAGAGTAGAAGGCATTTGAATCCTTATAAAAGATTAGGGTACTAAATTAAAGGTCTTATCGATTATGGTAAAAAATATTTTCCAAAAATAAAGATGACATTTTTTATAATAGAAAAAAAAACATTATGAGTAATACATACTCTTAAAAAAATTAGCTAAAATCTTCATTTTCTTTTATTTATTTTTTTAAAGGAGGAAGCTGAAAGCTTTCAGAGAAATTTACAAACTATATATCAAAAGGTGTTTCTCTTGCACTTTCACAGAGATAACTTACTGTCTTTTGACATGCTTATGTTGCATAGAATGGAGTCCTTTTATATAGTAAGTGGATCATGATGCATGTGTTTAGTGCTTTCAAAACTTTTAGCTAAATCCAAACCAATAATATATCTATCTAAATAGGCACATGTATGTTAAGGGAAGTTTTGTGGTGCTGATTCTCTTTATCAACATGGTATGCTTACAAGTCGTGTAAGCATAAGCAGGCAACACGTGTATTGAAATATGTAAAAACGGTGTTGAGGGAATGGCACTGAGGATTGATGCGTCTTTTTTGTTCTTGTTTTTCGTAAAATGAAAGATGTATAATTAGTTGTTAATGGAATTACTTAAGAAAAATAATAAGTGGGCTGCATAAATTAATGGAACAATATGGTTTCAATAGAAGATAATATTGGACTCCAAAAATCAGCATACATATATATGTGGTCCTAATTGGAGGAACAAGGGAATGTAAAATTTTTTTGTGACAAAAAAAGGAAAAAGAGGTACCAAAAGTGAAATTAATTGAGTCGATCAAAACCGAAAAAAAAATTTAATTAAAACGATGGCTTAATGTTCCGTCATAGTATTACCACACTCCTCTAAATCGTATACGGTATACTATTTAAAATTGTATTTCCTATAATATAAACCTTGAACAACAAATACCATATAGCAAACTATAATATATACCTATACATCAAATATGCTGGTTCTCTATTATATGGTCATTAGTGCACGAATTATAGTAATAACATCTTTTAAAAGTGCCTATTTAAATATATCATTGGTTTGGATTTAGCTAAAAATTTTGGAAGCACTAAACACATAAAGTAAGTTATTTCTTTTGAAAGTGCAAGGGAAACACCTTTTTATAGTTTGTAAATTTTTCTGAAAGCTTTCAGTTTCCTCCTTTAAAAAAATAAATTAAAAAAAATGAAGATTTTAACTAATTTTTAAAAGAGTATGTATTACTCATAATGTATTTTTTTTCTATTACAAAAAAGGTAATCTTTATTTTTGAAAAATATTTTTTATCATAATCAATAAAACCTATAATTTAGTATCGTAATTTTTCACAAGGGTTCAAATGCTTTCTACTCTCAAAATGGAAAGACTAAAAATCTATAAGATATTTTTTCTTATTATAAGCATTACATGTGTTGGATCCTAATTTGTAGATTAAAGTATTTTTAATTTTTTTTAGAGACACATGAAATAAGTTGGTTATTCATTTGTTTTTACAATTGCATCTTCTAAAAATAATTTATGAAAGATGGGTATGCTAGATTGTTTTAAAAAATAAAAACCAATGAAAAGTTTATACTATAGTTCAAAGACATGAAGTTACTTTTATATAATTTGTTTTACTGAAAAAGAAATATTATTGGTAATTCTTAATTTTAGAATATCACATCAATCAACTTTATGCTTAACAATTCAATACTTTTTGTATTTACTTTAATAGTACTATAAAATACACAAATAATAACTATAATAATGTTAGATAAAATTATAACTTATGTTTGGTCTTTGCAAGATTTACTTTTAAATTGATTCAAGTTAAGGTAGTTATTCAATGTTGTTTTATTTTATTTTAATAATTATGTTTTTATCATATTCAATAAAAAATACAATTTATTTATACTTATTAAATTAGTTGATAATATAAATATAAAAGATTTTAATTTTGGAAACATAAATTAGTAAAGATAATTTTAAAGAATATACAAATGACTATTTTTTATTGTACAAAACTTCTTGTCTCTATTAATGTGCATAAAATTTTCCAATAGACGTAATTTAATACAGAAGTTATAAAAACTTTCGAGTTTACAAGTTTAGATTCTAAATCGATGAAATTTATAATTCTACAAATAAACTTTTACAAGTTTGAGTTTTATTATTGAAGTTTATGTATAAAACATGTATAATTTGGTCCATAATTAGTAGAGTAATTAACTATAATTAGAAATAATTTTCTGAGACAAATAATGCAATGGACAAATTTAAATTGAGGAGCTTTCAAGGACTAAATAAGATTCAAGATATTTCGGGAGAAGATTTGGCTTAGAAACTCCCAGTTCCAACTCCAACCGTAGTAAAGACATCCGCTACTATTAGATTCAGTGTCCACAAAATTTAATAGGTTCTTTACGTAAGGGACCCAATGATTATTTCAAAGAAAAAATCCAGTGACCATCTCCAATCCTCTAAATCGGGTTTTGATCTAATTTCTTCCAATTTTAACAAATTCTTTGCCAAGCATTTGACGGTAAAAAGACACTTATATTATATGATATATAATGTGACCCCTTCTCAATTCTCTCATTTTTATTTCTTTCTTTCTCATCAATTCAGTTACCCTAATAAAAATTCTCACCACCCTCACTACCCAATAGTACTGACACCATTCAATTCAATTACATCACAATAAGTCACAATTTTTTCCCTCTTTTTCTTTTCCATTTAAATTTTAATAATTTTACCTCATTTTTTCTTTCTTTTTTGGTACTTTTATTCCTTCCTCTTTGAATAAAATAAAAGAAAGAAAGAAACAAAGAATCACTCACGCTATAGCTATACCTAGCTAGCCTTGATCAATGTAGTACTAATAATAGGGTGAGAGACTTGTATTGGGTAGGGTTTTCTTTCCACGTTTTTTTATTATTATTTTTATTCAAACATTGATAAGCTGTTCCTTTTCATTATTCTGAGTATCACAAGTGGTCTTGTTGAAGATGGAGATATTGAAGGTGACAGTGGCTGAAGTAATTTCCATATTCTTCTTCACGTTTAGTTGGTGATACACTTGCCTTAGTCTTCTATCCCCCTTTTCAGTGCTTCTTGGTGAGCTACATTTTTATGTAATAAATCAATGAGATTATATAATTAATTAATTAATTTCAATCTTTGATAAGAAGAAAAAATATATATTGGCATGCATATTTAAAAAAAAAAATTTAATATCAGCAATTTTTAGTATTTTTAATTATTATTCCAACATTATAAAATTTTTTACTTATGAACAGTACAAGAAAGCCTTAATCTATTATAATTTCTTTCAACTCAGTATATAAGATATTATTATTATTATTATTATTATTATTATTATTATTATTATATAGTAAATAACTAATGCTGGTTTCTTTTTATATTATATATATTTTCTATGAACATACCAAAGGATATTCAATGCTAATTGTACTAGATTAGAGTAAAATGAGAGACAAATATTTAATATTATAAGATTTTGAGTATGTAGCATGTTACTATAAAATCCTACATTTCCGTACAATCTTTTTATCATTATATTTTGACTAAAAGATAATAATATAATGACATATTATTTATTTATTTATTGTGTACTCATCATTCTATTAAATAGATCATGTATGTTGTGCTTAGAATTTTTTTTAATTATTATGTGTTTCAAAAAATATTATTTCCACAACAAAAATAAAAAGTAGTGATAATTGAAATCCCAACTTGTGTCTTTTGGATCAGTTACCTCAACAATCAGCAGTAACCTGTAAGTTGAATGTACTTAAATAAAATACGTAGTATGTATCATAATAGAAATACGTAGTATGTCATTACTAATCGGATGACTGAGTTGCAAATATTAAGCACTTGGTGGATGAAATTTAAGAATATAAAAGGTTGAGCTTTCCCAGCAAATATCTCAATTCAATAATTGAACTTGCATCATGATTGATTAAAAAGAACGCATTACCTCAATTCCTCAACTTATAGAAAATTAAAAGTAGTTTTCGAATGCTTATAAATTCATAAATAAGATTCGTAGGCAATATAATGTACATGAAACGTGTATATGGTCCAATGCCACAACAAAGATTCCCGACAATACTAGCAACAAGGGGCTACAACTATGGTACGTACCTACGTTAACCGTGGCTACAGGTGGCTAGTAATTGACCATCTAATAAAAATGTGAGCCTAGCTAGCTTAGAAGATATACAATACCCAACATATAATCAGCTTAGCTTATATGAATCTCAATCATATCATACACTTACTCACCTTAATAGCTTCTTATTAGTCTCACTGGAACTGTGAAATTATTGTCGTTCATATCATAAATTTATTCATAACATGTTTACCCTACCCTACCACAATTATTCTCTCCGAATTCCACTCTACCTATATTGGTATCAAACGTCCTTTGATTAGATATCCGTAGTAATATAAGTAGCCTTCATTTCAATGTTTGTCTCCTTCTCGCACTCCTTTTCTCTTTCTCCATGTGAATTGGCCGAACTTTTTCTTTTTAATATTGTATCACTAGAGGTGAAATCCTTCGTCATGAACCAAATTGTGTGTTAAACACAACTATGGCCATTTACAAAACGTTAATGACGTTTTGTGTTTCTTCAATTAAAATAATATTTTTCTAACAAAACGTCAGTGACGTTTTCTGTTTTAATAATTAAAATAATATTTTTTATTACAAAACGTCAGTGAAGTTTTGTTCTTTGATGATTAAAAAAAAAATTTATTGCAAAACGTCAGTGACGTTTTGTGCTACTACCACAACCCTGTAGAACACCAAAATCATCAAATATTTTTGTATTTCACATTAAAATTATTCATATATAAAAATTTTAGCCGAATTGGCCATTATAATATGTTGGAAAATATAGCTATTTGATCAATTTCATGCTTTATTAAATCGCATAGCATGAAGATGATGTTGCATGTTCTTCTCTTTAGTCTTTATTTACTTTTTCTTACGTAGAAAAAGAAACACATTAACAACAGAATGATGTTTACCACTTTACTCACATTTAATAATGATGTTTATGGCTAGGAAAGAAAAACCAAAATCATGTGGAACAAAATAAAGCGTGTGAGAGCCAAATAATACAACCAATAACTATAGTCCATCATATCCTGATTTATTCACACATTGTCATACTTTATCAATTTTTCAATTCTTTAGGATAATGAATAACTAATGACAACAAGATTAATATTGCTTCTAAACCACTTACTTAGATCTCGTCAACAAGATTAATGAGTTGCTCTAATATTAACTTTGGTGATTTATGTTTAAAGAAAATGAGAGACGTTAATAGATTATTTTTAAGTCAACTCTTCTTGTACGAGATTAGAATAAAATGAGAGACACATGTTTAATATTTCAAAGCTGGGACTGGAACATCATATATGTGATAAAAAATTGATTCCTCAAGCACAATAATTTGATCATTTTTACAATAATGTGAACAGCGAATTGATAACACACGTGATAGTTATAATAATAATAATGCATGCAACTATTGAATTGTGTCTTTACATTTGATCAGTCACCAACATATAAATTTGATGTTTTATATCCACCAAAACTAGACAACATGACAAAGAATATGATGACATGTGACTTAGGCCAAGGTTGTATTTAAATATTTAGGTCTGCAAAGATCATCAATATTCACTAATAAATAATATATAAAGAGCGCATTAATTATTTTTCAGTTCACACTAATTAAATTATAAAATTTAATTTCGAAAATTATATTGACTATATCAATTGGCCATTATAATACGGTAATATTAAAAAACCAAAAAAAAAATAATTTATATAAATTTTAGCTAATTTTTTTTATTATCAAACATTTTTGTTATTATGGTGATATTTAATTATCACTATACTAAAAGTTGTGAGACAATAATTTACCTAAAATTCACTTAAATACTAACATGAGTCGCATTATTTTAAAATAGGGATTTTAATCATTTTTAAATCAAATTGACTTGTCCACCAGTTTTAGAACCAAAAATAAAAATTATATTTAACTATTGTCACGTATTTCAACTTGAGCTTATAATTATATTTAATAAATGTCATTCATAGTATGAGCCTTTAGCTACTTAATAAATTTATTTAAGACTATAAATAGTATAAACAAGTTTAGATTCTTTGAAAAGTAATCACCACTTCTATAAAATAATTCGTTAGAAATTAACAAAACATGATAATTTTATTTTTACAATTGATCTGATAGAGCTCTGCTATCTTATAAATATATCATATAGGTATCCAACAAAGTTTATAATAAAAAGATGGATCATCATAATCATCGCAACAGCAAATGTCTACGAAATATTTAAATTTGTGTACCTAGAAATTGAAATAGTGGCAATTATTAATTATAACAAAAAAAACATTTTATAAAATTTTTGGTAATATTAGAGAGATAAAAAAGTCAGAATTTATTTTATTTAGTATTCATTAATTGTGACAACAATAAATACACTATGCAATGATATACTGTATTACTGTCTCTTATCTTTAAGGGACCAATTAATATTTTTTATACTAAAATATGTAATAAATCCAAAATTACAAAAAAAATATTCATTTGAAAGCTGTGCAATTGGTAATGATCATAATATAAAAGTAGGATCAAAGCCACTAGTTGCATTTTTTATAGAATTTTCATTCACATCTTTGGTGCTGTTTACTTTGGGATTTGACAAGAAAAAGTTAGAGAAATTAGGATTACCAAGGGTGTCTGCTGTGACTGCTGGAGTATTGGCATTGACAACGTTTGTCTCTATAATTGTTACTGGATACTTAGGCTATGCTGGTGTTGGGTTTAATCCAACAAGGTGTTTGGGCCGCTTTGCTAATAAATGGATTATTGAGGAATGAACTTTTAGGTGCTTTTGGTTGGGTCTTTCTTCCCTTCATAATATATCATGAATTGTACAAATAATTGTATGCTAAGTGAGAGTGTGAGTGTGTTTGTATGAACAACAAAAACAAAAAAATTGTATGCTTTGTTTATTTATCTACAGAAAGAGTTCAATGTGTAATTGTTATATTCTGTTAAACAGCCGCGGATTGATTCTAACTTATTTGAAAGTCATATAATGCATTTCTGTTCTTACATTGTAAATTTGAATGCCATCTCCATTTTGTTATGTTCCATGTAATGTATTTTTGCTCTTACATTGTAAATTTGAATGTCATCTCCATTTTTTAATGCTGCATACAGATCCTTACATTATAGGGATATGTAATCAATAGAAAAAAAATTATTAAAAGTATTAATATTTTTATCTTTCAATCATTATAACTTCATAATTATAGAATTGTAATAAATTATAATTAACATAATAACATCTAAAATTACAATAAATAGATATTTTTGCTTTTAATTTCTAAATTATTTTTTTAAATATTAAAAATCGATAAGAAAAAATAAAATGATAAACTTAAAATTTAACAAAAGCTTTTTTTTTTTAATTTTATGATATCATTTATTCTATTGTGCAACACATTTTGACAATGACATAAAAATTAAAACATTAGACTTATTTTAATAAACAATTCTCATGGAATAAATCATGTGAAATTAGTTTATCTATTTTATAATTTAGTTGAAAAATAATGTATTATAAAATATTAAAATTATTAAAATAATAAGAAATCATTTGTTAATATTATTTATTATTTCATAATTGGTTTTCATTTAATAAAATCATTATAATTTAAAATTATTAGCTTTTCCAAATATTTTATAAAAAAATTGTCATTGTCATTGTCAAAATGTGTTGCACAATAGAATAAGTGATATCATAAAATTAAAAAAAAATGATAGACAATTAAAACAATTGTTAAGGGGAACCAATCTGAGAGAATATGGATGCCATTTCAGCTTCATAACTTGGACCATTAACAAACTCAAGAAGAGCTTCACCATCAAAGCATAGAATTACAATTGAATCTCTCTTCAAACCAGCAGCCATACCAAACACCTATGAAACAAAAACCCCATTGGAGCATTAAAACAAACATCTCATATGCATTAATCCTGATTCATATGGTACATTGCTTTTACACGTCACAATAATATCCTTAGAATCATATTGCTATATGTTGTGACTAATGTATCTATCTTATCCTGATTTACACAAACTAAATGTGAAACAAAAATCAGAGATATATTTGATAAAAAGACAAACTAAATGTGTCATGCATATTTAACTGAAATAATATTTAAAATTATTGTGAAGTGTACAAAATAAAATTGAATTAATTTACTTTATTTGGATTAAAATTAAATTTTTTGGCTGTTATTTTAAGTAAACTAACTTTTTTCCCTCAAAAATATCTTCAAATTAACTTTATAAACTACATAAATACCATGAATAATCTTATAGTTATTTGCATTATATAAAAAAAATAAAAAAGACAAATAAATCTCTAACTTTTTCATTTAAAGATGAATAAATTTCTGTCTAACTTAAAATACAAATACCTCATTCACTTGAATTTGATTTCATAGTTTTTACTATTTCTTGTCCCTTGTAAAGTTTTATGCTTATGCACTTTAGCTTTTTTTTAAAAAAAAAATAATGTAAAGTGTAAACACTATTCTGGCAAGGTAAATTTCTTTATAAAAAACATTGCTTGCCATATGATTAAGACCGGGTGGCTTTTGAAAATGTTGAATTTGATTTTGTATTTTTATATATAAGATTGCGACATTTTTTAAAGTGACAATTTTTGTTATATTTTTGGTAAAAAATAAACGAGAATGTATAAATTCATAAATCTTGTATGTAAAATCTATTCAGGGAGACAGTTCAATTATACCAAGCAGTTTTAAAAATGATAGACAATACTATTGTGTAGAATAATCTAATCAACAAGTAATAAAGCCACATGAATTGATTTCTAGTTAAGGAACTTTAAAAAGAGGCAGGTTATAAGTAACAAGATCTGTTAGCAAAATATGGGTCAAAAGAAGAATCTAAACACTACTTTCTTGAAGATCATCAACAACCTAGTTTAAAATAGTAATCAATACATTTTTATGTTATTTTTTTAAGTACAAAAAAAAAATCATTGACACTAGAACAGTTTATTAAGGTGAGTAAGTTTATGATATGATTGAGATTCACATAAGCTAAGCTTATTATATTCTAAGCTAGGCTCACCCACGATGAACTTAAGAACATCACTTTATTTCTGACTACATTACACAGAAAGAAAAAGAGATTATCCCTCGCAAAACAAAAGTTGTTATGAACACTCAACTATACATCACATGGTTTCTGAATAAAGAAAAAGAGAAAAGGAGTGCAAGAAGATGACTTTTAAGAACATCACATGGTTGAAGGGACCCTGTTTCAGACTACATGACATCGAAAGGAGCCAACCTACAGTGCTACCTATATACCAATTTAGTAAAGGAAGAAAGTGGAGAGAAACCTATATCACATTGATTCTGACTACATTACACGGAGAAGGAAAAACAGAATATCAACGTACGTGTGTAGCAGTTTCCTCGCTTACTCAATCATATATCACATTTGATAAGAGAACAAAGAAAAGAAATTAAATAGGATCCGTCACTTACTCAAGTAATTCAGCATCTCAACCAACCTTCTTTTTGAGTATTTTCCCACTGAGAAAAGAAGAGAGAAATATTGATTCATCTCAACCATCTCGTAAATGGCTGCTGTTGGAGTAATTTGGCACAAATTTCTTGTCCTAATCGGTGCCCACGACTTCCTCTCAATAAAGGTTGAGCTTTCCTAGCAACAATCTCAATTTAATAATTGAACTTGCATCATGATTGATTAAAAAGAACGCATTACCTCAAGTCCTCAACCTATAGGAAATTAAAAGTAGTTTACGAATGCTTATAAATTCATAAATAAGATGGAAAATTGGTCTTAGCCTTGGCGCCGTACGCACGCGCTGCAGTTTCGAAAGTTCCGAGCCAGGGTCATGGATCTGGGCGGCGTCCATGGCCGTTTCCTAACAGATCTCTTTGGCGTGACTGCTTAACAAATTTATTGCGATTAAGGTGGTCATAATCCAAATCAAAACCATCTCTCTTCCAACTGTCAAACTCTCATAGGTTCTATCATATCTAGCCTCTATAGACGGCACCCTACTAGCAACTGCTACAACAAAAACAAATCTCAAATCAATAATGGTGCTTGAGCTGTCAATTTTTTACCACATATATGATGTCCTAGCTTTAAAATATTAAACATGTGTCTCTCATTTTTTACGAATTCAATGAAAGGTAATGCCATTTGCTTTGAGAGGAAAACTGCTACACATGTACCTTAATAATGTCTTTTTCTTTTTCTGTGTAATGTAGTCAGAAACAATGTGATGTTCTTAAATTCATCGTCGGTGATCTAGCTTAGAAGATATACAATACCCAACATATAATAAGCTTAGCTTATATGAATCTTAATCATATCATAAACTTACTCACCTTAATATATAGCTTCTTATTAGTGTCACTGGAACTGTGAAATTATTGCCGTTCATATCATAAGCTTACTCATCACATGCTTCCAGTTTCTTTCTTTACCCTACTCTACTACAATTATTCCCTCCAAATTCTACTGTATCAATATTGGTATCAAAACGTCCTTTGATTAGATATCGGTAGCAATATAGGTAGCATTCATTTTAATGTTTGTCTCCTTCTCGCACTCCTTTTTTCTTTCTCTATCTCTTTCTCCATGTGAATTGGCTATTATAATATGTTAGAAAATATAGCTATTAGATCAATTTCATGCTTTATTAAATCGTATAGCATGAAGATCATGTTGCATGTTGCTCTCTTTAGTCTTAACACATTAACAAGAGAGTAATGTTTACCACTTTACCCACATTTAATAATAATGTTTATGGCTAGGAAAGAAAAACCAAAATCATGTTGAACAAAATGAATCGTGTGGGAGCCAAGTAATACAACCAATAACTGTAGCCCATCATATCCTATTCTATCCCCACATTGTCATACTTTATCCATCTTTCAATTCTTTAGGATAATGAATAATTAATGACAACAAGATTAATATTGCTTCTATACCACTTACTTAGATCTCATCAACAAGATTAATAAGTTGCTCTAATATTAACTTTGGTGATTTATTTTTAAAGAAAATGAGAGATGTTAATAGATTATTTTTAAATCAACTCTACTTATACGAGATTAGAATAAAATGAGAGACACATGTTTAATATTTCAAAGCTAGGACATCATATATGTGATAAAAATTGATTGCTCAAGGACAATAATTTGATCATTTCTACAATAATGTGAACAGCGAATTAACACACATGCACGTGATAGTGATAATAATAATAATGCATGCAACTATTGAATTGTGTCTCTATATTTGATCAGTCACCAACAAGTAGATTTGATACTTTATATTCACCAAAACTAGACAACATAACAAAGAATATGATGACATGTGACTTAGGCCAAGGTTGTATTCAAATATTTAGGTCTTCAATAATGCAAAGATCATCAATATTTACCAGTAAATAATATATAAAGAGCGTATTAATTATTTTTTAATTCACACTAATTAAATCATAAAATTTAATTTCGAAAACTATATTAACTATGTCAATTGGCCATTATAATACGATAATATTAAAAAGACAAAAAAAAAACAAAATTTATATAAATTTTAGCTAATTGTTTTTTATTACTAAACATTTTTGTTATTATGGTGATATTTAATTATCACTATACTAAAAGTTGTGAGACAAAAATTTACTTAAATACTAACATGAGTCGCATTATTTTAAAGTAGAGATATTAATCATTTTTAAATCAAATTGACTTGTCCACCAGTTTTAGAACCAAAAATAAAAATTACATTTAACTATTGTGTAGAATAAACTAGTCAACGAGTAATAAAGCCACATGAATTGATTTCTAGTTAACGAACTTTAAAAAGAGGCAGGTTATAAGTAACAAGATCTGTTAGCAAAATATGGGTCAAAAGAAAAAACTAAACACTCCTTTTTTGAAGATCATCAAAAACCTTGTTCAAAATAGTAATCAGTAATCAATACATTTTTATGTTATTCTTTTCAGTACAAAAAAAATTATTGACAGTAGTGTGTATATATATGCCCTACTGCTGAAGCTTTAGATAGTGTATTCTCTCTGTTCTTTCTTTGGTGTTTCTCTCTCTTGTTCAAAATTCAGTTCTAAAAACATCTTTAGAATGGAACAGAACAAAGAAACACAGACATATCAATCTCGATTCATGGATTCATTCCATAAGATTCTTGGAGGCAGAGAATTCTTCTCAAAGGAGGTAATCTCATACTTAAGTTATATAAACTCGATCAAATTTATGATTCTACGAATAAACTTTTATTATTTAAGTTTTTTAAAATCTTACTTATATTGATCGAAAGAGTCTCAAAATGTTTTGAAATAAAAATAGAAGATTAGACAAATAAATAAACAGTAGTTTTTATTTTTAAATTTAAAAAAGTTACCTTTGCATGGCAAGATATCTTCTACCGTTCTTCTCTTCCATCTCCAACGGTGAATCTCCACCAGTTGGCTTTCCGGCATCACCATCTTGCTGCCGTGCTGCTAACTCTTCGCTGACAGCAGCAACATTTAGTGCACCTGAAACCAACATTTAGCAGCAAAAATTTCAAGGGAAAAAAAAGGAAAGAAAAGAAAAAAGAAAAAGGTGAAAAGAAAAAAAGATAAATCTGGAGATAAAAAAGTTCAAAAGATCTTTTTTTGTCTGCAACAATTGCTTTGGGTTGTCAACATGCTCTGTTTTTTTTTTTCCCGATAAGAAAGGGATTTTGTCAGTTTTTTTTATAAAAAATTATGCTATCTCTAACATCTTAATTTATTTTCTTCTTGTTTCAGACCTGGAAGCTAACTCTCATCGAGTTAGCTGCTACCGCCGTACTCATGTTTGGGCTAACATGCTCAATTATAATTGTCGAGTCGAAGAAAGTAGCTCCTGTTGTCTTAGTGCCAGTTGCAGTTTTTATTTTATTATATCATTTTGGCTCCTACTAGTAACGGTTTCATTGTCCGGAAGACACCTTAGTCCAACAATAACATTAATTTCTCTATTAAAAAATGTTATTACCATAACACGTGCACTAATGTATGCCATTGCACAGTGTATTGGTTCTATAATTGGATTCATTATGATAAAATATATAATGGATCCAAAATTACAAAAAACATATTCGTTAAGAGGATGTGTTATTAGTGATGATCATCATAAAGGACTAGGATCAAAGCCTCTACTTGCACTACTTATAGAATTTTTTTGTACATTTATTGTGCTGTTAGTTGGTGTTACTCTTAAGGTCAAATAAATTAGGGTTACGAATCGGGTGTATGTTGACTGCTGGATCAGTGACATTTGTAGTGTTTGTGTCAACAAATATTACTGGACACTCAGGCTATGCAGGTGTTGGGCTTAACCCAGCAAGGTGTTTGGGTCCAGTTTTGCTAAGGGGTGGGTCACTGTGGAATGAACATTGGATCTTTTGGGTTGGCCCTTTCTTAGCATGCATAGTATATGGACTACTTATCCATTTGCCAAGCAACAGTGCGAGGTCCGAAGACAGTAGCATCGATGTGGCAAATGATGAAGTTTAAAGATGTACTGTGGCTGAGGCATGTCATCCAGTGGCAAAAGTATTTGCCTCCAACTAAAGTCACATAGGTTCGAATCCTAGCAGTGGCAGCTAGGTTAGTGTGTGTGAGTGGGTGTGTGAGTTTGTTTGTAATGACCCAAAAAAAAAAAAAAGATGTACTGATGTACATGAAGAAAAAAAAATGAAAGAAAGTGTTGAAGAGAAGAGGACCGTGTGTCTGACAAGGAAGCCATGGGAGCACTGTGTTCAAGTTCCACCGAGTAAAAGAGGGGATCTGGATTTGGGGCGGGTGGGTTGTTGGGTTTGGGTAGGGTTGAAGGGCTTAGCCCAAGACCAAAAAAAAATTTCTAAAAAAAAGATGTAAAACACTTTTCTGGACGGATCGGGTCTTTGTAGGACTAAGCCCATGACCCAAAAAAAAAGTTGTAAGAACCAGAACGATGAATAAACCGGTCAAATGAATGATTTAATGGTTTAATAGTTTAATCAGAATTAGAAAACTTGTTTAATTAAATATACAATAAAATTATATTTAGACTAAATAAAACAGATTCCAGCCAAATATCTGCAATGAGTTTTTGTTAAAAATAAAGTAATGATTGTCATGACATGCTGAATAACTTTGTCGAAACTAAAACAGATATCATACATGGCCCTCGAGCAGAGACTCCTCAAGAGAAGCTATGATGATCAGAATTGCAGCAAAGCCACCCAATACAAAACAGATGAATTTTGCGATGATAGATATGATAAGTGAAGGAAATTGCTTGATATATTCAGACGCATGCAAGACATTGCCCAAATAAAATCATATATTCAAACTTTAAAACGCAAAACAAAATCGTGAGTTGAAATAAAATCATATATTCAAACTTTAAAACTCAAAACACAGCAACAAAAAAAAAAAAACAAGTAGAAGAGCAGAAACCAGTACCTGGCAGACAGATCGACGGAGTAGCGGCGGTGAACGGGAAGGAGAGGTGGATCTCAGATCTGGCCTCCGTGATAACGCTGGATCTCAGATCGGGGGACGCCGACGCCGATGCCGACGCAAGTACCCAACAACGGTGGAGAATGAGTGCACGAAGCAGAGCAGAGACGCAATCTGCAGCGAAGTAGGCAAACGGCGGAGAAGTAAAGGAAGGAGCAGATAACGCTGGATCCATAGTTGGAGGCGTGAATCAGAGTAAAGGAAGGAGAAGTAGGCAAACGGCGGAGAAGGCAGCGAATGGTGGAGGAAGAGGCACAGAGCACTAGAGCAGTGAGAGAATGAGAGTTGAGAGAGGGGAACGGTGCAGAGAGTGAGTTGAGTCATGAGTTAGTGGCTTCGTTGGGTTAGGTTAGATTAGTGGGTGGGTTAGGTTCCGGGCACAAAACGACGCGTTTTAGAGCATGTTAAAAAATCGGAGCTTAAAAATGCTAATGAAAAATAAATACTCGGTCCACAATGATTTTGAAGGGAAGTTTGTATTGAAATCTGTAAAAACTAGTACATAAAATCTAATTACTCAAATATATTTACCCAGGTTATGTTCATATCAAAGTAAAGAAATTGAGAGACAAACATGTTAATGTTACCTAAGCCCGTTCACCTTTTTTATATCTGCAACCTACAGTTTCCCAAAGCAAATTAAAATGTTCAAAATTTTAGAGAGAAAGAAGCAAACAAAAAAAATTCAACAATTATTTTAAATACTATTTGCAGGATGCCAAAAGATTGTTTCAGAGTTTTGCAGATAATAATATTGGTCAAATTTATATTCTTAAAGTCTAATTAAATCTAATAAATGATTAAAGCATATGATAAGTGATTGGTATATGGTACTACAAAACTTTAATCACATATCTAAGAGTTTATTGCGTGAATAATGTCTCATATGATATACAATAAAACAGTTACATACATGACATGCATGAAGGCTGATTTATAAGTGCCATTTTCATCACGAAATTCCTAAAAAGATAATCTAGTACCTCAACACCATACTTGATTGCAATGCCAGCTAACGTGTCCATTTTGGAGATAGAATGTTGGATGCATCCAAGTGCAATAGGAGGTGATGCACGAGAAGACATCATTTTGGGTACCTTTTTACCATATCCACATGCAAATTGATCATGATGATACCCATTAGTCTCTTTCCACATAAACATTTCCATTTTGAAAATCACTTGAAAAAGAAGATAACGAAAAAATATAAAATAAAATTGGGCTGCAAAGGGCATCTGTTTTATATAAAAAGGAATCAGACTGGGTGCACAGGTTGAGACTTTGAGGGATGAAAAATGTGGTTGGTTGTAGGAACAAAGTCCCTCAACTAAGCATGGATTTTGGGACGAGCTAGTTCGAGAAACAAAAATTGATGCTGTTTTTGGGGAACTTTGCTAGGTTCTCTTTCTTATCAAACAAATAAATACTTTTCTCAAAAAACAATTTAATAAATATAATTATTCTTGTATTCGTAATTGATAAGTTGGAGGAAAAGATATTAATGGTTTCTAAGTTATAACGGTGATCGTTCTTTTCAATATAAAACAACCCACTGGAATTGTGGTCTTTGAAAACATTGGATCATGTTTACTGGAACATATTTAAGGTGTTTCTAGTCTTAGCCGATAAATAGTAAAGCAAATAATTTTACAACAATATCAATTGACAAAAGAACTTTGATTTCTCAATTATATATATAACTAACATTATTTTAAAATTGATTAATTCTTATTATCTAATTATTGCACAAAAGTTACATAAACATTTATTAATAAAACTAGGCGTTAAACTTTATGTAACCATGTTGTCATAGCGCGCTTCATTTTTGAAAGTTATGATGCTACTTATTTTGTTTGATTTTTTCTTTTTTTATTCCATCTCTTTCTTTATCACTATCATTATTATGTTCGTCTTTTTTTTTTAATATATATTTAAAAAATTAGAGCATAGAAATCTTGATGCATAATAAAAAAAATTTGATGCACAACAAAAAATTTTAAAAAACCACATACCCAGAACATTGACACTCAACTAACAAAATACGCATAACACAAATATTTGGTGTATAATGTAAAAAATTTTAGTATATAGTACAAAAATTTTAAAAAACTATATATCCAAAATATTAACATCCAAACAACAAAATACATACAATATAAAAATTTTGGTACACAGAACATAAATTTTTTTCGCAAAGCACACAAATTTTTGATGCACAATACAAATTTTTGAAAGACTACGTGTCCAAAACATTAATTCATTCAACTAACAAATTACACTCGTAACCAAAATTTGTGCGAAAAAATTTTTTTACTGAGTAAAAATTTGTGCTATTACAAAACTTTCTAAGTTATATCAATAAATTTGTGTTTTATACAAAAATGTATGTGCTACGTGCACAAATTTCTTTGCTATGTCCATAACTTTTTGTGCTTTACAATAGAAAATTTTGTGCTAAGGAAACACAGAAAAAGAAAAATGGTGACCCATATGCAAATTTTGTTTTCTTGAAGTTGTACTAACTTGGTTGAATTTGATTGATTATAGAAAGACTTATACATGTCACATCGTCGCATATTTATTATGTTTCGTTTACTGCATTGCGTAAATTTAATATATTTAATAAAGAACGTTATTTAATTAAAATTTTGTATTCCAGTTTCAATCCAATATTTTGCCCATTTTATATCTCTCTACAATTATTTAGATATATCCATAACATCAAGGTCCAATTTTTAAAGCCTAACATTTTAAAGGAGTCCTGTTTATGGTTGATAATAGAATTGGCATAACTAAGTTTCAGCCAAATAAACTACCTGGAAAAAGTGTCTTAACTGGAGAAGAGTTAAAACCGGTTTTTGTTACTCTAACTATATATGAACTTAACTGCTTCAAACAAAATTTATATATAACCCAAACAAAATTTTATATGAGGCCACTAGAATGGTTAATGAAAATTTTCTGGTGGCAACTTTCTAATCATTAATTAATTCATAACTTTCAGAACACGAAAACTGAATATCACCATTTCCCTTAATCAAGTTCTTCATGGCCTTCATCTTCATCAACTTCAGAACCATTGCCATCTTGATCTTCACTACCTTTTGAATCATCTTCATCTTCATTGTCCTGCATCTCATTATCTTCATAATCATGTTTTCCTTTGTCACCAGGTTTCCCTAACAGGGAAGAAGAAATGAGATAAGGAGGTATTTTCAAAAGGAAAAGGCATTAAGAGACAAGATGCAAACTAGTAGAGAATTTAAAACGAAGATACATATAAAAGAAGGACTAAGGAACGATTAAGGAATAGGAAAGAAAAGAAAATGAATGAATTTGCGAGTTTCCGAGGAAGTACAGATAACAAGGATATGCAATTGCAAGATGATATACCTACCATATTCACTGAAAAGGACTTCTCCTGAACGAAGTCCCTTTTCAACTTTAACTAGTTGAAGAGTCATCCTGGGACCAATTTCTTGAAGCTTTCGAAGCACGGTTAACCCTACCAACATCGCTAGACAAAGTTACAGTTGCAGCTTCTTCCTCTGCCTCACTTTCTGATCCATAGCCAGCTCTTAAAAATCAAAGTGGATGTGAGAATCAATAGAATGAAAAGGAAAAACAAAAAAAGCATTCTTATTTTTTGTGCATAATACAATTCATATGAAAATTAAGAGCAAGTTAAATAGGATCTATTCAATACAAATCTTACTCCTAAAAAATATCATATTTACCAGTTTGAAGAAGGAAATAATGAGTGGAAATGTTAGAAATGGATTATATCCATTCTCCAAATGGGAAAACGAAGGTTTAAGTAGATAAGCAAGGGACTTCCTTTGTCACGAAATCACTCACATCTTGAAGATTCCTTAGATCTGGCACCTGATGGTTCTGCACAAATTTTCTTATTCTGCGTGAAACACCTACTGGTTGTAATCTTATCGAATAATGTCGAAAATCAATTTGCTTAGTGTCTTTGTTGTAATTAAGCAACACAATCCTTTGGCTGGAAGAGAGCTTAACCTAGAACAGCATATGTCACAAATTAAAAGAAGAACTTGAGCGTCAAGTAAGTTAATGATGCATATGTATCAATAAATATATTCTGAAACATGTTAGTTATAAGCTTTAGAAGTAGATCTCCACTCACAAATACAGAAAGTACAATCTGACAAGAAAGTACAATCACGAACAGTTACGACAATAACCAGAGAAGAGACATCACAACAGATTTCTATTTGGTATAATAACAATGTCATCAAGAGGTCTTTACTATCCCATCAGCCTCCAACTTTCTTGAAGATCATCAACAACCTAGTTTAAAATAGTAATCAATACATTTTTATGTTATTTTTTTAAGTACAAAAAAAAAATCATTGACACTAGAACAGTTTATTAAGGTGAGTAAGTTTATGATATGATTGAGATTCATATAAGCTAAGCTTATTATAGGTTGGGTATTGTATATCTTCTAAGCTAGCTAGGAGGAACTTAAGAACATCACATGGCATGGTTTCTGACTACATTACACAGAAAAAAAAAGAAAAAGAGAAAATGAGTGCGAGAAGATGGTGGAGACAAACATCGAAATGAGCCTACCTATATTGCTACCTATATACGTTTTCATCGAAATCCTTCGTTACAAAATTGCATCAAATTAAGATCAAATGGCTGTTCCGACCAAGCAAGCTTAGCGTGCTGCCATTGTATTTGCCTTCAGAGAAATCCAAGTTCATCACCATCAGCAACCCCATGTCGTTCTGCGAAGCAGAGGCGTAGATTCCCTGGGCTTTTCCCACGAGCTTCGAGCTGGGCTCGGGCCCCGCTGTCAAGGGGTCGTCGATCATGACCACGGCTCCGAAGAGGGTGGGGGAATGTTTTGTCACTTGGGCCTCGGCCACCCTTATGGCGGTGGGCTTTGGGCCGCTGACAATGTCGTGGAAGTAGAAGTGGAGGTGGCTGAGCTTCTCTTTGCGGAGGGCCAGAGATGTCGGAGAAATGCTTCGATAGAAGCGTGGTTGTTTGGCTGTTACATAGGACGAGAAGAGGAAGAAGAGGACCGTGAGTGTGGAGAAGAAGGTTAAGGCTTTGGTCATGGTTGTTAATTGTTATTAGAGAAGTTCTGTGATTGCATTGGTTTTGGTGGATAAAGTTGGTATAAATTTAATCAATAAATAAAATATTGACCCATAATAAAAAAAAATTAAATCTAAAATTAAAATGATTCTTTTTTTTATAATTTTTTATAATTATTTTTATTAAAATAATTTTTTATAATTTTTTTGTAATTATAAAAATAATTTTAAAAAATATTAAAATAATTTTTTATAATTATTTTTAAAATTATTTTTACTAAAATAATTTTTTTATAATTCTTTTTATTATTTTTTTTAATAATTTTTAAAAATAATACTAAAATTATTTTTTAATTATTTTTATTATTATTTTTTATCAAAATAAATTTTTTTATATTTATTTTTTTTTGTAATTTTGAAAACTAAAACCAAAATAATATTCTTTCTCTTATAATTTTTATGATTATTTTTAAACTAACACCAAGAGGGAGAATATCATTTTGGTGTTACTTTTTCAAAATTATAAAAAAAATAATTATAAAAAATTATTTTTTAGAAATAAAAATAATTAAAAAAATAATTTTGGTGTTATTTTTAGAAATTATTAAAAATAATAATAATAAAAATAAATAAAAAATAAAAATAATTATAAAAAATTATTTTAGTAAAAATAATCATAAAAAAATACAAGAGAGTCATTTTTATTTTAAATTTAATTTTCTTGTCATATGTCAATATTTTATTTGTTGGTCAAACTTATACCACTTTTAACTACCAAAATTAATTTCACTATAGAAATTTTCTTGTTAATAATAATAATAATAATAATAATAATAATAATAATAATAATAATAATAATAATAATAATGACTTTGCTAGGTAAGCAATGGTTTTTGTGAATAATGTAAACAATTAACTCTAAAATTGACCCAATTAACTCTAAAATTGACCCAATAAAATAAAAACACACTACACTCTAAATTACTCACTTAAATCTTAATAATAATAGCTTTTTCCTAATAATAATGGGTGTGACTTGTGATTTGTGTGTTGTGGGAAGATAAGGTAAAGGGTTGCATGTATTTATAGTGATTTATATGTACCGTACAGTTCTACCGTGACAATGTGAACATTGTGATTTCCTTGTAAATGGAGATCGAAACTTTATTGACTCACTTCTTTTTGTTTCCAGAATTTTTTTCTCTTTTTTTTTTCGTTTATTTTTGTAGTAAATAGATACCAGTGAACACGTTTATGGAGGAGACGTGAATGGAAGAAGGAAGTTGCATGAGAAAGAGATAGAGAGTTGGAAAATCAACGAGTGAAGGAGGGAATCTTTGTCTCTTTAGGGATAATTGAAAACGATGTCGTATTAGTTCAACTATTGGTTTCGACTATTGGTTACTGAAATTTTTTTTCACATTTAGTTTGCTATTTGTTGATATCAATTTTGGATTTGACAAAAAAAATTTAAAAACATTAGAATTACCAATAGTGTGCGATTATGGCTGAGATATTAGTATTGGTTGTGTTTGTATCTATATTTTTTACTAGAAAATATGTAACTAACTTAACTAACTTGATTATGTGTAGTAGCCGACTTTTCAAAAAAACAAAACACTTCATTTTAAAATTTAAAAACGCGCCTCCTTGCAACTTCTCTTACGCCTCTCCATCCAAATTGTGAAAACCCCTAGCAACTCATCGTCCCGAGACGCTGCTCTCTCCTCATATATGACAATAAATAAAGATCGTACAAATTTTAAAGAATAAAATATTTCTCATCTTTAAATTTGAAGATCATTTGGGACAACACTCCAAGAGACACTCCTACTATGTTCTAAAACCACACTTTCCTTCGGCTAATTAATAGATATTCCGTAATATGTTATACAGGCCAAAAAAAGGTCCAACCCCAAAAACTCAATGCATGTTTTACAATAAATTTTTCAGTAAAGCTGGGTCCAAACACTTTGATGGGTTAAGTTCAACACTTGTATAGTCTGGTTGCCCAACAACAAATATAGACACAAACACAACCAATGCCAATGTCCCAACAATTACAGTACACACCATTGATAACCCTAATGTTTTTGACCTTTTTTGTCAAATTCTAAGGTGATACCAATAAACAGCATAAAAAATGTGCATGAAAATTCTACTAGCAATGCAACTAGTGGCTTAGATTCTAGTCTTTTATTGTCAATATCACCAATTACACATCTTCCTAGTGAATACTTTTATTCTAAAATTGGATCCATCACACATTTTAGTATGATAAAATTAATAATTGAACTAATACACTGTACACTAATATAAATTAGTGCACGTGTAAAGGGTGTTGTTAGTATAACGTGTGCATTAATATATGCCATTGCACAATGCACCGGTTCAATAATCGGTTTTATTTTGCTAAATTAAAATGTGCCCTGGATCCAAAATTGAAACACATTTCATTAAAAGGATGTATAATTGGTGATGTTGATAATGATTAGTATCAAAGCCACAAGCTGCATTGTTAGTGGAATTTTTATCCATATTTTTTATGCTATTTATTGATATTATCTTGAGATTTGATAAGAAAAGGTCAAAGGAGTTAGGAGTACTTATGGTGTGTTTTATGATTGCTGGGACAATGGTATTGGCAGCGTTTCTATCTATATTTTTTATTGGGTAACCGGGCTTTGTAGTTATTGGACTTAGTCCAACAAAGTGTTTGGGCCTAGCTTTGTTAAGAGATGGGTTATTGTGGAATAGACATTTAGATTTTTGGGTTGCACATATCTTGGCCTGCACAATATATTATGGGTTGTCTATTAATTTTTTAAACAAGAGTGTATTGGGAATATAATAAGAGTGCCTCTAGGAGTACTGTCTCAAATGATCTTTCAATTTGAAGATGGACATGGGTCCAAACCCAATAGAAAATTATACAAGAGATAAGGAAAATTGTTAAGAGATTTACACATAAACATAATAAGTAGCTGAGGCATGTGATATAATGACAAAGGTGTTTATCTCAAACTAAGTCACACGTGGTTCGAATCCTAGCAGTAATAGCTGGATAGCTGGATTAGTGTGTGTGAATAAGTGTAAAGTATATTTTTTGTTTTTGAAATTTGACAAAAATTTAAAAATATTCTTAAGTTTTATTTTGTTTTAATTTTGTCTAAAAAATTTTCGATTTATATCAAATATACTATCGACAATTTTTTTTTTTTTTTTTGTCTCTCTAATACGCGAAGAAACCCTAGCAGAGAAAGAGTACGTACTCCGTACTCAGAGAGAATGAGAGAAGGAGAGAGCGGGAACGAGTGTTTGAGGGCGAAACACAGTGAGCATGGCGGCCATGCCGTCGGAAGAGATAAGGGGGAGAGTGTGGGTGGGGGTGCATCCGGTGTCAAGGAGGGTTTTTCACGAGGGGGTTTTTCAAATCCTACAAAGATCTCCTTTAGAGATAAAGTCATTGGTCCAGAGAAATCGAAGGCGTTTGCACTTGCAGGATCTCTATCTGGGGATAGTATAGCCACGGTGGTGGGCAAGCAGGGCGATTCCCAACCTCCATGTGTAAACTTCACTGAAGAAGCCAAGCTTTGTTTGGCAGAGCCTTATCGAGAAGCTTTAGTGATTAAGGTTCTTGATAAAAATTATAGTTACACAGCTCTTTCACACAAGCTTCGGATGGTTTGGCGCATCAAAGGTGGCTTTGATCTGCTTGATGTGGGGTTTGGGTACTTCATGGTAAAATTCGATGCATGTGAAGATCGTGAGAAGGTCATGCTTGGTGGTCCGTGGTTGATTGAGGGGCACTATGTTGCTGTAAAACCGTGGGATATAGATTTTCGGCCATGTGAGCAATCCTTCGGGTCTACGCTTGTATGGGTTCGGATTTCGGGGCTCCCAATCTGGTGCTATCAGGAACAGGCCATGATGCGTATTGCTTCTGCAATAGGAGTTCCCATCAAAGTGGACTTAGCCACTAAATTGGCTGAGAGAGGACGATATGCCCGAGTATGTGTTCAAATAAATTTAGGACTGCCAGTGATCAAGCATATCATTGTGGAAGGCGTAACTCATGTAGTGGAGTATGAAAGTTTAAATTTAATTTGTAACTCTTGTGCACGTTATGGTCACGATATGGCACAGTGCTTGGGTAGAGACTCTAGGGAAGGAAAGAGTGTTGATTCCGATGCCACCAAGTCACGGGACGGTACAAAGGCAGTGCCACATCTTGAGACCAAAAGTCACAATTTAAATGAAGTAGAACCTAATGTGGTAGGTGGCGTTACTGGCGAGAATCCTGCATCGAATTTGCAAGAATATTTGGAGGCTAATAATTTGGAAAGAAATAATGTTGAGGAGGCTTGCATGCATGATGAACCAGGCTGGGAGCAAGTTGTGAGGAAAGGTAAAACCAAGCTGGGTCAGAAGCAATCTAACAAGGTCCAAAGAGGCATTCAATCCAGAATCGATTCGGGTAGAGTAATCAGGCCCACCATTCACTTCTCTCACACGAATGGATCAAGCTCCTATCGTGCTAGGGTCGGGTCACGAGTCAAGGTCGGACACAGTGCTTCCCGTGTTGGTGAGACGTCGATCTCCTCAACCCGACACACCCCAGTGCCTTGCGGGTCCTCTCTCCGGAAACGACCAAGGCCGGGGTCCCTACAGAGCTCGCCAGTTGAGAAGAATGGAGGCACGGTGGTGGAAGCATCGTCATGTCTTCCTGCAACCGTGAAGGAGGGTGTTACCGTGGCGGTTCCATTGGAGAAGGAAGGCGCATTGCCAGCTGTTACTGCGTCGGTAGGCGGGATTAAGGAGATATTCCAGGGAGATCCGGCAAACCTGAAGGTCACGGGAGTCACTTCCGCTGGGCAAGCCTCGGTTTGAGGTTGGTGAAGCACTTTGATTTCCTTGTTTTATATTTTTATATTTTATATTATGGATAGTTTAAATATAATAGCTTGGAATATTAGGGGTGCTTCTAATAAGTTAGCCCGGGTGAATTGTAAAGAGCTGGTTAGGAAATTTAAACCTGTAATTTTTATTGTGGTTGAAACTCACTGTCCTTTTCAACACTTGAAAATGTTCTGGGAAAGACTTGGTTATCACCCTATTGGTATAGTGGAGGCGTCAGGACACAAGGGGGGTATTTGGTTCCTTTCTGCAATACAGGGTGTTCACTGCAAATGGGTTGATGCTTTCGATCAGTGTGTTACAGTTGAGGTTCAGGTAAATAATGTGATTTGGAGGTGCAGTGGTATCTATGGTAGTCCTCAATTTAATACCAGAGTTTTGCTATGGGATTATCTTGTTACTCAATCTTCGTCTTTCTGCGGGCCATGGATTGTTCTTGGTGATTTTAATGAAGTACTATTCTCTCATGAATCTAAGGGTTGCCTCTTCTCGAGTCATCATGCAGATCGGCTTGCTGCCTCTCTAGGGGATAGTAATCTGTTTGACTTGAAGACTATTGGAAGACAATTTTCTTGGTACAGAAGGGTTAAAAATGGTATTGAAGTGGCGAAAAAACTTGACCGGGTTTGTATCAATAGTGGCTGGCTATCTCTATTTCCAGAGGCTTACGCAGAAATTTTAAATAGGCTTCAATCTGATCATTGTCCTATCCTAGTACGCTGTACAGGTCGTCCCCAACCGAAAAAGAATAGACCTTTTCGGTTTATCGCAGCTTGGGCAACTCATCCGGGGTACAGAAATATTGTGAACCAGTCATGGCAGGCTGGCTACAGAGAGATGCACGGCAAGCTTTCAGAAGTGCAGAAGAACTCTTTGGAGTTTAATTCTAAAGTGTTCGGCAATATTTTCATTAGGAAATGCAAATTGGAGAGACAGATTAATTTCCTTCAGAAGCGACTTGAAGTAATGGAAGATTTGTCTATGCGGCAAAAAGAAAAACAGCTGATTGAGGAATTTAATAACACGCTTGTGCAGGAGGAACTTCTATGGTTTCAAAAATCCAGAGAGCAGTGGGTAAAATTTGGGGATAGAAATACCAAGTTCTTTCATGTCCAGACTCTTGTGCGGAGAAAGCATAATAAGATTCATGGTCTCTTTCTTCAAGATGGGGTGTGGGAAACGGACCCGGATGTCCTTAGAAGGGAAGCTGAATCCTTCTATAAACGCCTATTCTGCCAGTTGGAGGATGTAGACTTAGGTTGTCTTGGTGATGTGCCACTGCCTTCCCTGAATGATGAAGCCTGTTGTAGCCTCACAGCGCCAGTTACTCTGGAAGAAGTTAAGTCGGCTGTTTTCAGTATGCATTCTTTTAAGGCGCCGGGCCCTGATGGGTTTCAGGCTTTCTTCTTTAAAGAATACTGGAAGATTGTTGGTTTTGATGTTTGGACTATGGTTCGTCATGCGTTCTCTGGTTTGGATATGGATCCAAGGATGATGGAAACTCTTGTGGTTCTTATTCCGAAGGTAGAAAACCCGGTTTCCATGAAGGATTTCCGACCAATTAGTCTCTGTAATGTGGTTTACAAAGTTATAACGAAGGTCCTGGTCAATAGACTTCGTCCCCATCTCAAAGAGATTATTGGGCCCCTTCAAGGAGGGTTTATCCCGGGGAGAGGAACCCCTGACAACATCATTGTAGCACAAGAGGTTCTCCATTTCATGAAGAAGACAAAGTCAAAGAAAGGCACCCTGGCCTTTAAGATTGATTTGGAGAAAGCGTACGATAGAGTGGATTGGGGATTTCTGAAACAAACCCTGGTGAGTTTTGGCTTTCCTCCTCCGACAGTCAATCTGATTATGCGTTGTGTCACTGCTTCCTCACTGTCTATCCTCTGGAATGGGGATAGATTAAATAGCTTTACTCCGAGCAGGGGTCTTAGGCAAGGAGATCCTATATCACCGTATCTGTTTGTGTTGTGTATGGAGAGATTGTCCTGTTCTATTAATCAGCAAGTTGATAAGGGCGTGTGGAAGCCAGTTGCGGTTTCTAGAGGGGGTCCAAGAATTTCTCATTTGATGTTTGCCGATGATTTGCTTCTTTTCTGTAAAGCTGAAAAACAGCAAGTTCAAACTGTAATGGTAGCTTTGGAAAATTTCTGCAGAGCCTCTGGGATGAAGGTTAATGTGGAAAAATCTAAAGCGCTATGCTCCAAGAATGTTTCAGCGACAAGAAAAGAGATTTTCACTGGAGTCTCCTCCATCAGATTCGTTCAGAACTTGGGCAAGTATTTAGGGGTGAACCTTAATCACTCTCGGGTGACACGCGCAACTTTCAACGATGTTTTGGACAAGATTCGGGGAAGGCTAGCCAGCTGGAAAGGAAGATTGCTTAATAAGGCAGGCAGACTCTGTTTGCTCAACTCGGTAGTGACTGCGATTCCTACTTATCGCATGCAAGTATCTCTCTTCCCTAAAGGGGTAACTAATAAGATAGAATCCATGATGCGAAACTTTCTATGGAAGGGTCAAGCTGATGGTAGAGGCCTGAATCTAGTTAACTGGAAAGTGTTGGTCACTCCTAAGAAGTTTGGAGGTCTGGGAATTAGAGATCCCTTTTGTGCCAATATTGCTCTTCTTGGAAAATTAGTTTGGCAACTTTTTCACCATCCCAACAAGCTATGGGTTCAACTGTTGACGGAGAAATACCATTCTTCTAAGGATGATTGTTTTAGTCGGTCTCGAGGAAGTGGATCTTATGTTTGGAAGAGTATATGTCGAGCTTGGGATATCCTAAAGGAAGGTTTTAGTTGGTGCATTGGGGATTTGGAACAGAACTTTTGGTTTTCTAAATGGAGAAGAGAGGGGCGACTGTGTCAGGAGATGGATTATGTTCACATTTCTGATTCGGATCTCAGGATCTTGGACCTTTGGTCATCTGGACAGTGGAACCTTGAGAATATCTATTCTCCTCTGAATCAGTCTCTGCAGAGCAACATTAATTCTTACAACCCAGATGTTCAAGCTGGTTCAGAGGTCGGTTGGTGTTGGACTGGTGCGGCCTCAAAGGTTTATGATGCTCATAGTGGTTATTTATGGCTCAGTAAGAAGATGTTTAGTTGGGAGGATAAGGGTAATTGGCTTTGGCTTTGGCGTCAACATGTTCCGGAAAAGCACAAATTTTTGGCCTGGCTATGTCTTCGGGAGGCTCTTCCTACTGCTGCATTTCGTTTTAGAAGGGGCATTTCGCACACGGATAGCTGTCCACGATGTTTCTCAAGTCAGGAGTCGGTTTTACATTGTATTCGGGATTGTCCAAAAGCCCAACTTGTTTGGCAAGCTTTAGGGATCTCCGATCAACCAGTGGATTTGATGAGTTGGTTCTTACATAATAGCAAACAGCGCCCCTTTAGATTCTTTTCTGGTCTCTGGTGGATTTGGTGTTCGAGAAACAACGAGATCTTTCATCCTCACGAGCATTGGACCACAGATAAGGTGATTGGTATGGCTTTGTCCTTAGAAAAGGAGCTCCGAAATATTTTTGAGTTGCAACGACTATCTATCCCCTCAACCATTAGTGGCTCTTGGATTCCCCCCTCAGTGGGTACCTTTAAGATTAATTGTGATGCTAGCTATCCTGGCAGTGGTGCTCGAGTTGGTTTTGCTTGTGTTAGCAGAGATTGGAAGGGAAGGTGGCAACGAGGCTGTCTGGGAACAATTGAGAGTCGTAGCATTTTGCAAGGAGAGTTGTTTGCTATTTGGAGAGGCTTTCTTTTAGCATGGGACTCGGGACAAAGAGACATTATATGTGAGACAGACTGTGTGGAGGCTTTTACTATTGTCAATAATTTACAAGATTGCTCTGGGTTTACTGATCCTTTGGTGTTAAAAATCCGAGATATCATGTCTTGGAAATGGCGTGCTGATCTTCGGTTGATCTTGAGAGATGCAAATACAGTAGCAGACATCATGGCAAAGACTGCAATGAGGACTATTTCTCCCCAAGTGGAGCTTCCATTGCCTTGGAAGGAGTTTGAGAGTAGTATTCAGCGGGACTGCCTTTCTTAAGCAGTTTCTTGTTTTTTTTTTCTTTCTTAGTTTTTGTTTATTTTTCTTTTAAGTCACCAAAAAAAAATATACTATCGACAACTAAATTTTTAAAAAATTTAAGACCAATTTAACAATAATACATAAAAATTAGACTTGATTTGTTTATGTTGAGTGTTGTTCTTATGAAATTGTTGTTGAACCGATTTTAAATTTTTTGAAAAATTTGTCGTCAAATGTATATTTGATGCAAATCGAAATTTTTTAAAACAAAATTAAAATAAAATATAACTTAAAAATATTTTTAAAACTTTTGTCAAACTTCAAAAACAAAAAATATACTTTACCAAAAAAAAAAAAAGAACATTGTGTAAAAAGTTGGAATCAATTGTCTAAGACTCTAAGGAGGTTATTTGTTCAAACTACTACAAGCAAATAGAAGTTATTTGTTATTTTAAGCAAATTGCACCTTTATAATATACTTATCTATTGAATTTGAATCTTTACTTATTGTTACTTTAGTCTATTAGATTTTGTTTCAACTCAGTACATGAGATATTATTATTATTATTATTATTATTATTATTATTATTATTATTATTATTATTATTATTATTATTATTATTATTATTATTATTATTATTATTATTATTATTATTATTATAAAGCCAGAGTTTTACTCCTGTTGTAGTAAATTGAAATCGTTGAACTTTGGGGTGGATTCAACATACAAAATCTTCATTAGCAACCTTGACAATATAACGGCCTACTATCGCGATTGCTATCAACATGCAGATTTTGAAATCCTGACTATTTAGAAGGTATTAATAAATCCCCTTCATTTTGAATTAATTTGATCAACTTTTTTTATGCTAAACAATGCGTGTGGATATATTCGTTAGAGATTGCTTTCTTTGTTATGGCTGATCATATAAATCTGAATTCATGGTTAAAGTTTGTATGTGAATAATATTCTACATTGACTATTTTAGCATCTAAGTTTGTATGTGGCTAATCATATATTACATTTACTTTGCACACATGTTTTCCAATGTGAAATTATATTTTTAGACAAAGAAGCTCATGCATTTGTAACCTATAACAAATTTTCATACTATTGTGAATTTACAAATTTTCACTTATTTGCATCATCTTTCTTTGTTTCTTCATAGGATATTTGATGTAATGCCAGTATAAATGTTGCATTAAGGTGTAGCGTTTGATACTTATTTAGATATTTATACTAGTTTTGCTATATATGTAGATTATGGGGAATAGCGATCTATAAGAAGGATAGTATATGTTGTGATAAGATCACATTAGATACCCATTAATATGGACGGTTGAATTCTATTTCCGATAAGAATTAAGTTGAAAAAGCAAACTTCATTGGCTTATAAATAGAGAAGTCATTTGAGGGATACAAGACACAAGCAACTAATAATAAAATCAATTCTTTTTTTATGTTGCAATCAAATACTCTTCTCTTTATATTTCTACTACAATTCTTTCTCTTCTTTTATTTTATTAGTATTCTAAATTCTCTTTTCTATTACTCTTTACATATAATATTAATAGCAATATTAATCATCTTTATTATATTGAGATAGTAACAATAAACATATGCAATTCTCTCTCTCTTTATTTTTAATACTTCTTTCTATCTATGTATATATATACACATTACAACATATAATATTATTATATATATATAAATTATTATTGAGCTAATTATTTTAATACTAGAGTCTTCTATTTATACATCTTTACATATATATATATATATATCTTTTATTTCATAACACGTTATCAGCACGAGACTCTGATCAAATTTTTAGGAAAACTAAGGTAACAAATTTTCATTATGTCAAAGCTCTCTCATCTTGAATTCAATGCTCTTGATATATCTGGAAACAATTATTTATCATGGATACTAGATGCTGAAATCCATCTTGATTCAATGGATCTTGGAGATACCATTAAGGCTGAAAATAATGCATCCCAGAAGGATAAAGCTAAAGCCATGATTTTTCTTCGTCGTCATCTTGACGAAGGATTGAAAAATGAATATCTTACATTAAAAGATCTTGCAGATCTTTGGAAAGACCTTGAAGAAAGGTATAATCATCAGAAAACGGTGATACTTCCTCAAGCCCGATATGAATGGACGCATTTGCGTTTACAAGATTTTAAATCTATAAATGAATATAATTCTGCAATGTTTCGAATCACCTCACGAATGAAATTGTGTGGGGAAAAAATAACTGATCATGATATGTTGGAGAAAACTTTCTCAACCTTCCATGCTTCGAATGTGCTCCTGCAGCAGCAGTATCGAGAGAAAGGGTTTAAAAAATATTCTGAGTTAATTTCTTGCCTTCTTGTTGCCGAACGCAACAATGAGTTGTGATTGAAAAATCATGAAGCGCGCCCAGCTGGCGCCGCCCCATTTCCTGAAATAAATGCGGCAAATCGTTACCCAGAAGAGGTAAATGGCAAGCTTTTAATAACAAGAAAAATTATGGAAGGAAAAAGAATTATGTTCAAAAGAGAGGATCTCACCAGAAGTGGGATAGAGAAAGAAATATCAGGCAGAGTAAATCAACAGAGGATAAGTGTTTCCGTTGTGGTGGAAAGGGCCATTGGTCTCGTACCCCAAGGCACCTAGTTGATCTTTACCAGGCATCTTTGAAAAAGGACGATAAGGGAAAAGAGTCGAATTTCGTTTCAAATGATGCAGAAAATTCCACCACTCATTATGATGTATCTGATTTCTTTGAGGACCCTGAAGAAAATATTGGCCATTTGATCAATGATGGAATAGTTTAATATGTGAAATTGTGAAGTATCTATGTAAATAAATAATGTAAAGAATTTATTGTTAAGTTTTATTCTCTATGTATTTAAGTTTCAAATGTGATGTACATAAATAATGAAATATTAATGTTTATGAATTTTGAAATTATTAAATGTGTCAAATTTTAAAATAAAATTTTAGTATATGACATTATTTTATGTACGGTATTTCTTAGAAAAATAATTCTGATCAAGTATTCAATTTATCTGTGCATACTACTCATTTTATTATTATTTGTTTTTGAAGAGAATAGCAAGGATATGTAATGAAGATGTATGCCTTGCGGATAGTGCAAGTTCGCACACTATTCTCAAAAGTGATATATATTTTACCCATCCTGTGCCAAAAGAGGAATATGTTAATACTATTATTGGCTCAGGCAATGTGATTGAAGGCTCCGGAAGAGCTATAATTTTGTTTCCTGGAGGAACAAAATTTATAATAAATAATGCACTATTATCTACCAAGTCTCTGAGGAACTTGTTGAGTTTCAAAGATATTCGCCGAAATGGATATCATGTTGAGACGATGAATGAGGGAAATCATGAGTATTTATGTATCACAACTCATGATTCAAATAAGAAAGTTATATTAGAAAAATTACCCTCACTTTCATCTGGGTTGTATTATACCAAGATTAGTGCAATTGAATCACATGCCACCGTAAACCAGAAGTTTATTAGCCCAAATGAGTTCATAACTTGGTACGACCGATTGGGTCATCCGGGAAAAACCATGATGAGAAGAATTATTGAAAACTCTCATGGACATTCACTAAAGAACCAGAAGATTCTTAAAACTAGTGAATTTTGTTGTGCTGCATGTTCTCAAGGAAAGTTAATTTTAAGGCCATCACCAGTAAAGATTGGATTTGAGTCTTCTGAATTCCTGGAAAGGATTCAAGGTGATATATGTGGACCTATTCATCCACCATGTGAATCTTTTAGATATTTTATGGTCCTAATAGACGCATCTTCGAGATGGTCACATGTGTGCTTATTATCTTCTCGCAACCTGGCGTTTGCGAGATTATTGGCTCAAATTATTCGATTAAAAGCACAATTTCCAGAAAATCCAATCAAAGCAATTCGTCTTGATAATGCTGGTGAATTTACTTCCCAAGCTTTTGATGCTTATTGTATGGCTAATGGAATAAGTGTTGAACATCCAGTAGCTTATGTTCACACGCAAAATGGGTTAGCAGAATCACTTATTAAGCGCCTCCAATTAATTGCTAGACCCTTGCTTATGAGAACAAATCTTCCAACCTCGATTTGGGGCATGCTATTTTACATGCCGCAACACTTATTCGTTTGAGGCCAACGAGTTATCATCAATTCTCTCCTATGCAATTAGCCTTTGGCCAGCAGTCAAATGTTTCCCATTTAAGAATATTTGGGTGTGCGATATATGTTCCCATTGCACCACCTAATCGCACCAAAATGGGACCCCAAAGAAAATTGGGAATATATGTTGGATATGATTCTCCCTCTATAGTGAGGTATCTTGAGATACAAACTGGAGATGTATTTAAAGTCCGGTTTGCGGATTGTCATTTTGATGAATCAAAATTTCCAACATTAGGGGGAGAGAATAAGCTTCCTGAAAAGGAGCTTAACTGGAATGCATCATCATTGATGCATTTAGATCCTCGATCAGGGCAATGTGAACTGGAAGTTCAAAAGATTATACATTTGCAAAGAATAGCGAATGATTTGCCTGATGCATTTTTCGATACAAAGAGGATAACTAAATCTTATATACCAGCGAAAAATGCCCCAATTCGAATTGATGTCCCAGTAGGACAAGTAGCCACTGAAGCAAATTCACGCCAGAAGCGTGGCAGGCCTGTCGGTTCCAAAGACAAAAATCCTCGAAAGAGAAAAGAGGTAAATAATATTCCTGTTGAAAAAGACATAGTAGAGACACCTGCAGTTGTCCAAAATTCTGATATAACGCCAGAAGACGTTCAGGTACCTGAAAATTGTGAAAATGACGAGATCTCGATAAATTATGTCTTTATAGGAGAGAAATGGGACCGAAATAAGACAATTGTCAATGAAATATTTGCATATAATGTGGCATTAGATATCATGCATGAAAGTAAGGATCTTGAGCCAAGATCAGTTGAAGAATGTCGACAAAGAAATGATTGGCCAAAATGGGAAGCAGCCATGAAGGCTGAATTAAACTCACTTGCAAAACGTGAAGTCTTTGGACCTGTAGTCCGTACACCTGCAGATGTAAAACCTGTTGGATACAAATGGGTATTTGTGAGAAAACGAAATGAGAAAAATGAAGTTGTGCGCTATAAAGCCCGACTTGTGGCACAAGGCTTTTCACAAAGGCCCGGTATAGATTATGAAGAAACGTATTCCCCTGTAGTGGATGCGATAACATTGCGTTATGTGGTCAGTTTATCTGCATATCATAAACTGCATATGCATTTAATGGATGTAGTAACAGCCTACTTATACGGCTCATTAGATCGGGATATCTATATGAAAGTCCCTGAAGGACTAAAGATATCTAAACCATCTAGTGAATATTCGCAAGGGTTATACTCAGTCAAATTGCAAAGATCTTTATATGGTCTAAAGCAATCTGGACGAATGTGGTATAATCGTCTTACTGAGTATCTGGCCAAAAACGGATTCAAGAATGATGATATATACCCGTATGTTTTCATAAAGAAAACTGCTTCTGGATTCATTATAATTGCTGTGTACGTTGATGATTTAAATATCATTGGGACTCCTGAAGAGATTCCAACAATTATAAAAACTCTAAAAGAAGAGTTTGAGATGAAAGATCTTGGAAGAACTAAATTTTGTTTCGGCCTGCAGATCGAGCATATAAAAAGTGGGATTTTTATTCATCAAACAACATACACAGAAAAGATCTTGAAGAGATTTTATATGGATAAGTCACATCCTTTAAGTACCCCAATGATCGTAAGATCTTTGGATGTGAAAAAGGATCAATTCCGTCCTAAAGAAGAAAATGAAGATATCATTGGTCCTGAAGTACCATATCTTAGTGTCATTGGAGCACTAATGTATCTTGCTAATAATATGCGACCTGACATATCATTTGCTGTGAATTTACTAGCAAGATATAGTTCCTCTCCAACCAGAAGACATTGGAGTGGAATCAAACAAATTTTTCGATATCTTCATGAAACGGTTGATATGAGATTGTTTTATCCCTATGGATCCAAGTCACAACTAGTTGGCTATGCAGATGCCGGATACCTGTCTGATCCACATAAAGGGAGATCTCAAACAGGATACATGTTCACATATGGTGGTACAGCTATATCATGGAGATCCACGAAATAGACGATAGCAGCAACGTCCTCTAATCATGCTGAAATACTAGCGATTCATGAAGCTAGTCGCGAGTGTTTTTGGCTGAGGAGTCTGATTCAATATATTCTGTCATCATGTGGACTGATTGATCATAAGTTAGCTCCAACTGTCCTGTTTGAAGATAATACAGCATGCATTGCTCAACTTAAGGGTGGATACATCAAAGGTGATAGAATAAAGCATATTTCTCCAAAATTCTTCTTCACTCATGACCTTCAAAATCAAGGGACAATTGATGTCCAACAGATCCGTTCAAGTGACAATCTGGCAGATTTATTCACAAAGTCACTCCCAAAATCCTCCTTTGAAAGACTGGTACATGAGATTGGGATGCGCCGACTTCGAGACATTAAATAATGTCAGCAAGAGGGGGAGACTGTACTCTTTTTTCCTTGGTCAAGTTTTTTTCCCATTGGGTTTTTCTTGACAAGGTTTTTAATGAGGCAGTCCCCATCACAAAGGATATTGTACTCTTTTTCCTTCACTAAGATTTTTCCCACAGGGTTTTCCTTTAGTAAGGTTTTAACGAGGCAATAATCTTAAATGGGCATCTAAGGGGAGTGTTGTAATAAGATCACATTAGATGCCCATTAATATGGGCGGTTGAATTCCATTTCCAATAAGAATTAAGTTGAAAAAACAAACATCGTTGGCTTATAAATAGAGAAGCCATCTGAGGGATACAAGACACAAGCAACTAATAATAAAATCAATTCTCTCTTTATGTTGCAATCAAATACTCTTCTCTTTATATTTCTACTACAATTCTTTCTCTTCTTTTATTTTATTAGTATTCTAAATTCTCTTTTCTATTACTCTTTACATATAATATTAATAGCAATATTAATCATCTTTATTATATTGAGATAGTAACAATAAACATATGCAATTCTCTCTCTCTTTATTTTTAATACTTCTTTCTATATATATATATATATATATATATATATATATATATATATATATATATATATATATATATATATATATATATATATATATATATATATATATATATATATATACACACATTACAACATATAATATTATTATATATATATAAATTATTATTGAACTAATTATTTTAATACTAGAGTCTTCTATTTATACATCTTTACATATATATATATATATATATATATCTTTTATTTCATAACAGTATATGCTTATTCCTGTCATTTTTTGTAGTGTAAAAATTATAAATTTCAAAGATATTATGAAATTTGGTGGTTCTGTTTTAACCAATCCATTTGCTATAAGGTAGGTACTCACGTACATATTTATATAATATATAAAAAATATATATTTTTCATTAAAAAAACCTATAAATATATTATTTTTTTCTTTCTCGATATTTCACTATTTCGTCACTCTAAATCCGTATCAAGAGTATTTTTGTTGCTATAAACGCTCCTTATAAAATAATTTTTACAGTGCTTTTATTTTGATATCTAAATTACCTAATTTTGTTTTTAAAAATAAAAAATTAAATATTTAAAATTTATTAAATATTATTTATTTATATTTTAAATAAATTAAACATAATATTAAAGACACCCTCACATTTACAATAATGAAAATGGAAAGCCTTGTCTATTTTATTAGAATTTGTGTCGAATCGGGAACAAATTATTTATCAAGGTGTAATAATCTACTTTAAATTAAAAAAAAACAAAAATAAATTTAATATCATAATCTGAAATTGGGTTTAAAATAAAATTTTTTAGATACTAAAGAATATATTTATAAGATAGCAGCCTCTATTAAATATAGAAATAAAATGACACTTTACTAATTTCAAACTAATTATTCTATAAAAGTGTAGATATTTTTTAAATAATCTAAACTTGTTTATGTTATTTATAATTTTAAATTAAGAAAAATATTCACGTGATGACATCTTTATACGAAGATGATATTATAAACCCTTAGATAATTAATCAAATATATTTAGTCAAACATATCAACTTATCCAATGGTCCATAATACTATCTTCATATGAAGATGTTATAATAGGCAAGGTTGTCAAACTCGCGAGTCTAAGTAAACTCGTGGAGCTGACCTAGACTTAACTCGTAGACTCGTACAAGTTTACCTGTTATAAATTATTTATAAAAAAAATATATATATCATGTATAATATATATATATTTACTCAAATATAGGCATTCAAACTTAACAAATTTAACATCAAAACAAATAATAAATTGACATAATACTACAATTATAACAAGTACTCTAGACCATACATTCAAATCATTCACAAATATGCATCTAGTTCAACATAAAACACACAATCACACAATCAAAGCTTCATATAACACAATCGAAAAACAAAAGAAAATAACAAAGCAACAATTAAATGTTCTAATAAAGTAAAAGTCTAAAACGAAAATCCTCCAATATCTTCATCTTCCATGGCATCAACATCATCATCTTCACCATCTTCATCCGAAACATCATTTGTTTCAGACATTTTGTATTTTTGTCCCTAAATCAACAAATCAACAAACCAAATAATTAATTTAGCAAAGTTATCCTGAGTTTCACATTTCAATAAACTAAACTAAACTAAACTAAACTAATATTTCAGATTTCAATAAACTAAACTAAACTAACATTTCAGATTTCCTAAATTTAGATTTTAGCAATCAATAAACTAAACTAAACTAAGCTAAACTAACATTTCAGATTTTCTAAATTCAGATTTCAGTTTTCAATAATCTAAACTAAACTAACATTTCAGAGTTTCAGTATTTCAGTTTTCAGATATTCAGATTCATTAACAAAAAAGCATCTAAGTAACTAACAATGTAACTGTCTAAGTATCTAACACCAGAGCTTATTCAGTAATTCATATTTCATCATTCATTAACAAATATGTAACTATCAGATATTCAGATTCATTAATCCATATTTCGTCATTCATCACACCAAAATTCAAACTTAAAAAAATTTAAAAAGTTAATTCCAAAATCAAAATGGCAAAAATCATACCATTATACCAAAATTATTTAAATTTGTTCAACTACCAAAATTACAGATTAGACTCACACTAACAAGTAACAACTACCAAATGCATCAATTGATTCAATTCAGTAACTAATTTATTTTTAAACATACCTGAAGGCTGAGATGGCAGAATGAAGTAGGCTCAGCTGAGTAGCTGACACTGGCGTTGGCGCGTTGCTGTGCTGTGCTCCACAACGACCGACGAAAGCGTGGCTGACATTGGTGTTGCTGTGTTGTGCTGACGGCTGTACTCCACGAATCTGCGTTCTTCGATGCAGATCAGGGAGCGAGAGAGTGAGACTGTGAGAGTGTGTCGAGCTGAATGAGAGAGCAAGAGTGAGAGAACAGTGGTTTGGGGAACGGCGAACGGTGAACGGCAGCAAGGGATCGGGGACGGACGGCGGCGAGGGATGGACCGTTGACGACGAAACGCGAAGAAGATAGCTTAGAGAAGAGAAGAGAGTGAGTGCGAGCAAAGGGGATTTAGGGTTAGCTGGGTTAGTGGGTTGCTCCGTTGCTACCTTTCTTTTTTTTTTTTTTTTGGCCCAAAACGGCGCCGTTTTGGCAAAAAGCCAAACCATATCAAACTCGCTGACTCGTGAATAAACTCACAAGTTTGACCGAGTTTATCCGAGTCTATCCGAGTCTACCCGAGTCTACCGAAAAACAAGTTTGTGTCCGAGTTAACTCGATTCCACTACCTAAACTCGTAAACTCGTACGAGTTTACGAGTTAACTCACGATTTTGACAACAATGATCATAGGAGTCTCCACCTTAAATTAATTTTTTAAGTAGCCAAATACTCTTAAATTAATTTAACATACTCTTTTTTCCTTTCAGTTTCCTCCGCCAAACACAACCACAATCCTTTTAAGCCTAATTCTCTCCACTTAGAATAACAACATGCTTCAAGGTCCATGTCGGGCACTCCTCGCCAACCTGGAGACCAACAGAAAATGCGGACGGCCAAAGATGGCTTCTCGTTCTTCATGACAGTAGAAAACGTCCTAGGATACACCGCCGGTTTCTATAGCAGTCTCCATCACATCTTCCCGTTCACAAAAACGAAAGCATGCGATGTATACTGTGCACATCTCAAAAGCTGCTTCTTCCTCTCAATGGCGATGTTGCTAACTCTAGCCACGATGGCGGCATCATTATACGTCAAAGAGAAACCATTCTTGCCAGAGAAATCAACGACGGCGGACGCCAAAAACGAAGACAAATCACACGGCATGGATAAGCCATTATGGTAATTTAATAGTATAAATTTAGCATATCTTCCACCTTCCTAATATTAATTCTAAATACTTGTTTCATCAATAAAATGGCATATGCTTGTTGATTAATAAAATTACGTTGGTTTCAAGTTTTATACGTTTAGCTGTTTTTCTTTTCAACTTTACAATTTAACCCTCTCCTCATCGTTTACACTATTCTTACACATTCGTTTTGTAACATATAATACACACACTGACACAAACATTTACCTTATAGTTTAAATTTGATCGCCTTAATATTGTTATATATCTAACTTGAACATATAACTACTACCTCCAATTCAAGTGTTGATAAAAGTAATTTTAAAAAATCTAACAAAAAGATGACAAAACAATTAATTGTTTAGTACTTTTGTTTCTTATATAACTAGATGACATCATATAAAATTGTCGCTTAAATATTTCTGTTAGTTTTAGTTTTAACAGAAAACTAAAATTGAGTCATTTGATAATCGTTCTTCTTTTTTTCTTTTATCAATAATTTTGAGAGTGTATGTATTTATCGTTTTTAAAATTATTTTCATTATAATATAATTTTTTAAGGTATAAATTTAGTACCATTTTATTTTATCAAGTCATCATTTTCAGAAAAACAGAAACTCGGTAAGTTATACACTAAAATAATTTAATAGTATAAATTTAAATCATGCTCTAAGCCATTATGATAGATCAGAATCTAAATTTAAACTATTTTAATGTATGATAATGACTTGAAATGTATATCTCAAAAAACAAGTTTCTAGTCAAATAGAATGTTAAATTATTCTACAAACAAAATTATTCAAAGCTTTAAATTTATACAATATATGCAGAGAGATTTAGAAACTGCGGTAAGCGACAGATATTTGAATAATGCACAAAATACAAGATACAATAAAATGTATATTTATTTATTATGAGATAACAAAAACTAAATAATACAATAATGACATGCTTATTTTGTTATGGGTAAAGTATACTTTTTGTCCCTGAAGTTTACTAAAAGTTTTAAAATTACCCCTAAGTTTCAATTTGTTTCAATTTTATCCCAAAAGTTTTCGATTTGCATCAATTTTATCCCTGAACGTTAACAGCGTTGAAATCACTAACAGACGTTAGTGACGTGGCAATAAAGGAGTTCTATGTGGCAACTATGTGTGTGAGTCATTTCTAAAACGTTTTTTAAAATAATTTTTAATTTTTTGTTTAAAAATTTATATTACAAAAATGATATGGCTAAAAATCACAACCTCAAACCCTAAAATTAACTTCTTCATTTACGTCTTCCTCTTCATCTTCTTCACTGTGTGTAAGAATAAGAAACCCTAACCAATGGCTTCCCAAGGCTCGGTATCATCACAAAAAAGCAGTCGGAGACGACGAACGCTTATATGCAACTGTGGTGAACCCCCTGTACTGAGATGGTCGAAGACAGCAGAAAATCCCGGCCGGAGATTTTGGGGCTGTGTATACTTTGATGTTAGTTTTGAGTGCTTTTTATTTTGATGTCTTCATGAGTTTCTTCAAGTTTTTTTTTTGTTTATGTTGCAGATTGGGAAGGAGTGCACATTTTTTTCCTGGGCAGATGGAGTTGCAGAGACAGAAGAGGCTGAGGTTGCAAGGTTGAAGATGAAGATTTCCACCTTGAAGACTAAATTAGTTTATGCTAAATGCAAATTGTTGGTGGCTGTTATTTTTGGTGTGTTGGGTTGGTTTATGGTGATTTTAATGGTTTATTTGTGGGTGAAGAATGGAACCCATTTGAGATTAGGGTATTAATGCGTTTGGGACAGCTGAAATTAGCAGAAGTAAGAATAGATTGACTGGTTGTAATCAGTTACAAAACTGTACTCAACTCGAAAACTTGTTAATATAGTTGTCCTTGAAGTTTAATTTATGTTTCAAAAATATCCCTGAAATGATTAAAATAGTTTGGCACTAAAATTGGCATTAAGAACTTGTTGTGGCAGAGACAAACTCAAGTAATGAGGGATAATTTCAGCAGTGCACTAAAATAAATTTGCATGAAGGAATCCATCACATTAGTCATTATCAAAATAACATAAGTTGTTAATCAACATAATCTCTAGTTAACATAAGTCATAACCAAAGTAAAAACTTAATTACATAAGTCCTAAGCAAAATAATTCAGCAACAAAGGAAGAATTGGAGTCATAAGTCATAAGTCATAATACAAAATGCCAACATTTTTCAATCTTCCAAAATAAACACCAAACACAAGATGTGACACAACTAAGAGTTATATCAACATCAAATAAACCATCATCACCACAATAATCATCTTCACTATCACTAAAATGCAGATCAGAATCAGCCTCATAATCTGGGTCATCAGTGTCATCCTCTTCTTCACTATTGTCCCCATCACCAATATTCTGTAGCACTTCTTCAGCAGATAAATGGGCATCAACTAATCCCTGCATTTGGGCCTCCATATCCACCCCTCCACCTTGGGCTTCTGCTTGAATATTTTGGGCCTGTCTAATATCACTTGGCCCACTATCAGCATCCACACACTCCTCCTCAACAACTTTGCTGCCACCCCCAACATCTAAATAACCAATGTCGTAACAAAAATCATCAGGGATTGAGGCCTTATGCACCACATACAAATCAACTACCTTTTTTTCAACTCCTATATTTGCCATTTCCATTGCTTCTTCATCACCTTTCAACAACTTCAATCCTTCTAATCCTAATTCAGTATCTTTATACCACAGTACCCCAATGTTTTCAGCAATGTACCCAAGTTTTCCAACCACATCATAAGCTTCTATAACACTCCATCTATCTCTGTCACACCAGTCAACCGTTGTCACCTCACCATCAATATACTCATTTTTTCCCTTATCACTACAAAACCTACCCCTGTGATGAACTCTAACACTGAAATCATCCATCCTGCCGTTATAAAAAGATGTTCAGACCAAAGAACAGAGTAACTAATCATTAAAAAATATAGACCACCTCAAAGTTATATTTTTCACTAAAACAGAACAGAAATCCCTCAATCCCTCAATGCAATAGAATCCTAACAGCAATCAACAGTGATTAAAAAAAAAAACCCTAAATCCTAACCGTTCAGACATGCAGTAGCAAAATTGACTAGAATGGTGGCCTACCTCGTCAGAAACCTTAATCAGAATGGCGCTATCCACGTTTGAATGGTTGATGACTGAATGCTATCCCAGACTCCTCCCTCAGTCTCGACGGCGTCACAACATGCGCCGTCCTGCACGTCGCTGTGGCAGACTGTAGTTGACGGTGCGATGTCTAACCACCCACCAACCTTCCTCCTGTGACTCAGTTTCTCTGGCGATGTTCCTTACTGGCAAAGGGAAGACAAACGGGTTATGTTTGAAAAAGGATGCCAATTGATTTACTTGGTATAACTCAGCTATGGGTATTTTGGGGGTTTCACATTTCTTGCCACATCACACACTATACTTTGCCATATCACTAACGTCTGTGAGTAATTTAAACGGCGTCAACTTAAAGGATAAAATTGATGCAAATCGAAAACTTTTGGGATAAAATTGAAACAAATTGAAACTTAGGGGTAATTTTGAAACTTTTAATAAACTTCAGGGACAAAAAGTATACTTTACCCTTTTGTTATTTAATGCAACTATCGATCGTTGGCATGAGACACGTGTATGAGGGATTGTTTTTCAAAAGTTCTTGTAAATGATTTTGTTAAATGGAAAAATTGCTTAGAACAAGATACGTTACATACTCACTTTTTGACTTTTGTATACTGTGAATATTCTTGCAATTGAAGCATATTATTATACAGTTATATCAGTTAATATGATCTAACACTATACCAAAATTTGGATGCAATTGGAATTTTTACTTTGAACAAGCGATCTTGAAAACATTTTTTATGGGAGCCAAACATATAATTAAGATATAAATTATGTGTCATGAAATTATTTTTTTTTCAAAAACTTAAATTCATAGGAAAAGGCATTGGATATATCTCTAACATTATGTCAACAATTATTTATGTTCAAATTAAAAATATTAATATTTTTTATCTTTCAACCATTATAACTTCATAATTATAGAATTGTAATAAATTATAATTAACATAATAACATCTAAAATTACAATAAATAGATATTTTTGTTTTTAATTTCTAAATTATTTTTTTAAAATATTAAAAATCGATAAGAAAAATATAAAATGATAAACTTAAAATTTAACAAAAGTTTTTTTTTTTTTTTTAATTTTATGATATCACTTATTCTATTGTGCAACACATTTTGACAATGACATAGAAAATTAAAACGTTAGACTTATTTTAATAAACACTACTCATGGAATAAATCATGTGGAATTCGTTTATCTATTTTATAATTTAGTTGAAAAATAATGTTGTATTATAACATATTAAAATTACTAAAATAGTATGAAATCATTTGTTAATATTATTTATTATTTCGTAATTGGATTTCATTTTATAAAATCATTATAATTTACAATTATTAGCTTGTCTTTCTAATTATAAACTTAAGAAATATTATTTATAATTATAATATAAAATTAAGATATAAATAAATAAAAGTATAAGAATAAAGATTGATGGCGTTAAAAAAAAAAGAGAAAGAAAGAGATATATATAATGGAAAAAAAAAAGTGCTTGTGTAAGAAGACTTGAACTAAGAATCGGAGCATTTTGAAATGACTTACAAGAGGAGTGAACACTAACTCAAATTTCTTTTATACATATGTTGCAATGGTAATAATTTTTTTATAAAATATTTGGGGGTTAAAACTTATATCAATATCACTATTTTTTCTCTATTGATTCCATATCCCTATAATGAAAAGAACTGTATGCAGTATTAAAAAACGGAGATGACATTCAAATTTACAATGTAAGAACAAAAATACATTATATGGAACATAAAAAAATGGAAATGGCATTCAAATTTACAATGTAAGAACAGAAATGCATTACATGGCTTTCAAATAAGTTAGAATCAATCGGCTTCCACCGACTGTTTACAAGAATATATAACAATTACACATTAAACTCTTTTCGTAGATAAATAAACAAAGCATATAATATTAATTATATTTTTGTTCATACCAACACACTCACACACTCACTTAGCATACAATTATTTGGATTCATTACATATTTTAGTATAATGAAACAAATTATTGAACCAATACACTGTGCAATGATATAGATTAGTGCACGTGTTATAGTAATAACATTTTTTAATAATGCTATTAATGTGACAGTGGAACTCATGTGAATTTCGAAGAATAGACTTGTGCGCATTAGGAGTAAATATAATAGAAAGAATATTACAACAGGGACTAACAGTTTGGGATCAACTTCATTTGAGTCCAAGCAGCCCATTATTAAGGGTGTCTGCAAATACATTAAAAAGAAGTTGAAAATTAGCTCCGTCAGCGATGCTATCCATGTCTGAAACAAGAAGAAGAAAATAAAATAAAATATCATTCTTTGTTATCCAAAACAATTGTTGCAGACACAAAAATGGTTTTTGAAGTGGAAAATAAAGAGCTATGTTTGTTGGGGCACAAAACATAGTCCAAAAAAGTAACCCGTTTCTCTTGTTTATGAAGTATGAACTACCAAAACCTTGACCAAAAAAAAAAAAAAAACTACCAAAACCAAAAAAAAAAAAAAAGCAGCTCCATCACTCTCCTATTCTCTCTCTCTCTCTCTCTCTCTCTCTCTCTCTCTCTCTCTCCCACCGTTTTCTTTTTTTTCTTTCTTCCCTTGTTTTTGCGCCGAAAACCCCAGATCTGGTCCTCTCTCTCAATCTCTCTGACTCTGTCACCGACGGCATTTTTTGGCCACTCAACGTCTCTCTTCACTCAGTGTCTTCTCGTCACTCTCTCACAGTCTCACCTCTCTCCGGTCTCGCTGGTTGTGAATGTGTAATTTGGAAGAAAGAAATTGAAAAGAGAATTTAAGAAAGGCAAACTATGGGATTACCTCTATTGAGAGGAAGTCGTGGGCACCGATTAGGACAAGAAATTTGTGCCAAATTACTCGAACAGCAGCCATTTACGAGATGGTTGAGTAAGTGACGGATCCTATTTAATTTATCCTGCTGGTGGTTTGATTTTCTTTTCTTTGTTCTCTTATCAAATGTGATACACACGTACGTTGATATTCTGTTTTTCCTTCTCGGTGTAATGTAGTCAGAATCAATGTGATATAGGTTTCTCTCCACTTTCTTTGTTTACTAAATTGGTATATAGGTAGCACTGTAGGTTGGCTCCTTTCGATGTCATGTATTCTGAAACAGGGTCCCTTCAACCATGTGATGTTCTTAAGTTCATCTTCTCGCACTCCTTTTCTCTTTTTCTTTATTCAGAAACCATGTGATGTATAGTTGAGTGTTCATAACACCTTTTGTTTTGCGAGGGGTAATCTCTTTTTCTTTCTGTGTAATGTAGTCAGAAATAAAGTGATGTTCTTAGGTTCATCGTGGGTGAGCCTAGCTTAGAATATAATAAGCTTAGCTTATGTGAATCTCAATCATATCATAAACTTACTCACCTTAATAAACTGTTCTAGTGTCAATGATTTTTTTTTTGTACTTAAAAAAATAACATAAAAATGTATTGATTACTATTTTAAACTAGGTTGTTGATGATCTTCAAGAAAGTTGGAGGCTGATGGGATAGTAAAGACCTCTTGATGACATTGTTATTATACCAAATAGAAATCTGTTGTGATGTCTCTTCTCTGGTTATTGTCGTAACTGTTCGTGATTGTACTTTCTTGTCAGATTGTACTTTCTGTATTTGTGAGTGGAGATCTACTTCTAAAGCTTATAACTAACATGTTTCAGAATATATTTATTGATACATATGCATCATTAACTTACTTGACGCTCAAGTTCTTCTTTTAATTTGTGACATATGCTGTTCTAGGTTAAGCTCTCTTCCAGCCAAAGGATTGTGTTGCTTAATTACAACAAAGACACTAAGCAAATTGATTTTCGACATTATTCGATAAGATTACAACCAGTAGGTGTTTCACGCAGAATAAGAAAATTTGTGCAGAACCATCAGGTGCCAGATCTAAGGAATCTTCAAGATGTGAGTGATTTCGTGACAAAGGAAGTCCCTTGCTTATCTACTTAAACCTTCGTTTTCCCATTTGGAGAATGGATATAATCCATTTCTAACATTTCCACTCATTATTTCCTTCTTCAAACTGGTAAATATGATATTTTTTAGGAGTAAGATTTGTATTGAATAGATCCTATTTAACTTGCTCTTAATTTTCATATGAATTGTATTATGCACAAAAAATAAGAATGCTTTTTTTGTTTTTCCTTTTCATTCTATTGATTCTCACATCCACTTTGATTTTTAAGAGCTGGCTATGGATCAGAAAGTGAGGCAGAGGAAGAAGCTGCAACTGTAACTTTGTCTAGCGATGTTGGTAGGGTTAACCGTGCTTCGAAAGCTTCAAGAAATTGGTCCCAGGATGACTCTTCAACTAGTTAAAGTTGAAAAGGGACTTCGTTCAGGAGAAGTCCTTTTCAGTGAATATGGTAGGTATATCATCTTGCAATTGCATATCCTTGTTATCTGTACTTCCTCGGAAACTCGCAAATTCATTCATTTTCTTTTCTTTCCTATTCCTTAATCGTTCCTTAGTCCTTCTTTTATATGTATCTTCGTTTTAAATTCTCTACTAGTTTGCATCTTGTCTCTTAATGCCTTTTCCTTTTGAAAATACCTCCTTATCTCATTTCTTCTTCCCTGTTAGGGAAACCTGGTGACAAAGGAAAACATGATTATGAAGATAATGAGATGCAGGACAATGAAGATGAAGATGATTCAAAAGGTAGTGAAGATCAAGATGGCAATGGTTCTGAAGTTGATGAAGATGAAGGCCATGAAGAACTTGATTAAGGGAAATGGTGATATTCAGTTTTCGTGTTCTGAAAGTTATGAATTAATTAATGATTAGAAAGTTGCCACCAGAAAATTTTCATTAACCATTCTAGTGGCCTCATATAAAATTTTGTTTGGGTTATATATAAATTTTGTTTGAAGCAGTTAAGTTCATATATAGTTAGAGTAACAAAAACCGGTTTTAACTCTTCTCCAGTTAAGACACTTTTTCCAGGTAGTTTATTTGGCTGAAACTTAGTTATGCCAATTCTATTATCAACCATAAACAGGACTCCTTTAAAATGTTAGGCTTTAAAAATTGGACCTTGATGTTATGGATATATCTAAATAATTGTAGAGAGATATAAAATGGGCAAAATATTGGATTGAAACTGGAATACAAAATTTTAATTAAATAACGTTCTTTATTAAATATATTAAATTTACGCAATGCAGTAAACGAAACATAATAAATATGCGACGATGTGACATGTATAAGTCTTTCTATAATCAATCAAATTCAACCAAGTTAGTACAACTTCAAGAAAACAAAATTTGCATATGGGTCACCATTTTTCTTTTTCTGTGTTTCCTTAGCACAAAATTTTCTATTGTAAAGCACAAAAAGTTATGGACATAGCAAAGAAATTTGTGCACGTAGCACATACATTTTTGTATAAAACACAAATTTATTGATATAACTTAGAAAGTTTTGTAATAGCACAAATTTTTACTCAGTAAAAAAATTTTTTCGCACAAATTTTGGTTACGAGTGTAATTTGTTAGTTGAATGAATTAATGTTTTGGACACGTAGTCTTTCAAAAATTTGTATTGTGCATCAAAAATTTGTGTGCTTTGCGAAAAAAATTTATGTTCTGTGTACCAAAATTTTTATATTGTATGTATTTTGTTGTTTGGATGTTAATATTTTGGATATATAGTTTTTTAAAATTTTTGTACTATATACTAAAATTTTTTACATTATACACCAAATATTTGTGTTATGCGTATTTTGTTAGTTGAGTGTCAATGTTCTGGGTATGTGGTTTTTTAAAATTTTTTGTTGTGCATCAAATTTTTTTTATTATGCATCAAGATTTCTATGCTCTAATTTTTTAAATATATATTAAAAAAAAAAGACGAACATAATAATGATAGTGATAAAGAAAGAGATGGAATAAAAAAAGAAAAAATCAAACAAAATAAGTAGCATCATAACTTTCAAAAATGAAGCGCGCTATGACAACATGGTTACATAAAGTTTAACGCCTAGTTTTATTAATAAATGTTTATGTAACTTTTGTGCAATAATTAGATAATAAGAATTAATCAATTTTAAAATAATGTTAGTTATATATATAATTGAGAAATCAAAGTTCTTTTGTCAATTGATATTGTTGTAAAATTATTTGCTTTACTATTTATCGGCTAAGACTAGAAACACCTTAAATATGTTCCAGTAAACATGATCCAATGTTTTCAAAGACCACAATTCCAGTGGGTTGTTTTATATTGAAAAGAACGATCACCGTTATAACTTAGAAACCATTAATATCTTTTCCTCCAACTTATCAATTACGAATACAAGAATAATTATATTTATTAAATTGTTTTTTGAGAAAAGTATTTATTTGTTTGATAAGAAAGAGAACCTAGCAAAGTTCCCCAAAAACAGCATCAATTTTTGTTTCTCGAACTAGCTCGTCCCAAAATCCATGCTTAGTTGAGGGACTTTGTTCCTACAACCAACCACATTTTTCATCCCTCAAAGTCTCAACCTGTGCACCCAGTCTGATTCCTTTTTATATAAAACAGATGCCCTTTGCAGCCCAATTTTATTTTATATTTTTTCGTTATCTTCTTTTTCAAGTGATTTTCAAAATGGAAATGTTTATGTGGAAAGAGACTAATGGGTATCATCATGATCAATTTGCATGTGGATATGGTAAAAAGGTACCCAAAATGATGTCTTCTCGTGCATCACCTCCTATTGCACTTGGATGCATCCAACATTCTATCTCCAAAATGGACACGTTAGCTGGCATTGCAATCAAGTATGGTGTTGAGGTACTAGATTATCTTTTTAGGAATTTCGTGATGAAAATGGCACTTATAAATCAGCCTTCATGCATGTCATGTATGTAACTGTTTTATTGTATATCATATGAGACATTATTCACGCAATAAACTCTTAGATATGTGATTAAAGTTTTGTAGTACCATATACCAATCACTTATCATATGCTTTAATCATTTATTAGATTTAATTAGACTTTAAGAATATAAATTTGACCAATATTATTATCTGCAAAACTCTGAAACAATCTTTTGGCATCCTGCAAATAGTATTTAAAATAATTGTTGAATTTTTTTTGTTTGCTTCTTTCTCTCTAAAATTTTGAACATTTTAATTTGCTTTGGGAAACTGTAGGTTGCAGATATAAAAAAGGTGAACGGGCTTAGGTAACATTAACATGTTTGTCTCTCAATTTCTTTACTTTGATATGAACATAACCTGGGTAAATATATTTGAGTAATTAGATTTTATGTACTAGTTTTTACAGATTTCAATACAAACTTCCCTTCAAAATCATTGTGGACCGAGTATTTATTTTTCATTAGCATTTTTAAGCTCCGATTTTTTAACATGCTCTAAAACGCGTCGTTTTGTGCCCGGAACCTAACCCACCCACTAATCTAACCTAACCCAACGAAGCCACTAACTCATGACTCAACTCACTCTCTGCACCGTTCCCCTCTCTCAACTCTCATTCTCTCACTGCTCTAGTGCTCTGTGCCTCTTCCTCCACCATTCGCTGCCTTCTCCGCCGTTTGCCTACTTCTCCTTCCTTTACTCTGATTCACGCCTCCAACTATGGATCCAGCGTTATCTGCTCCTTCCTTTACTTCTCCGCCGTTTGCCTACTTCGCTGCAGATTGCGTCTCTGCTCTGCTTCGTGCACTCATTCTCCACCGTTGTTGGGTACTTGCGTCGGCATCGGCGTCGGCGTCCCCCGATCTGAGATCCAGCGTTATCACGGAGGCCAGATCTGAGATCCACCTCTCCTTCCCGTTCACCGCCGCTACTCCGTCGATCTGTCTGCCAGGTACTGGTTTCTGCTCTTCTACTTGTTTTTTTTTTTTTTGTTGCTGTGTTTTGAGTTTTAAAGTTTGAATATATGATTTTATTTCAACTCACGATTTTGTTTTGCGTTTTAAAGTTTGAATATATGATTTTATTTGGGCAATGTCTTGCATGCGTCTGAATATATCAAGCAATTTCCTTCACTTATCATATCTATCATCGCAAAATTCATCTGTTTTGTATTGGGTGGCTTTGCTGCAATTCTGATCATCATAGCTTCTCTTGAGGAGTCTCTGCTCGAGGGCCATGTATGATATCTGTTTTAGTTTCGACAAAGTTATTCAGCATGTCATGACAATCATTACTTTATTTTTAACAAAAACTCATTGCAGATATTTGGCTGGAATCTGTTTTATTTAGTCTAAATATAATTTTATTGTATATTTAATTAAACAAGTTTTCTAATTCTGATTAAACTATTAAACCATTAAATCATTCATTTGACCGGTTTATTCATCGTTCTGGTTCTTACAACTTTTTTTTTGGGTCATGGGCTTAGTCCTACAAAGACCCGATCCGTCCAGAAAAGTGTTTTACATCTTTTTTTTAGAAATTTTTTTTTGGTCTTGGGCTAAGCCCTTCAACCCTACCCAAACCCAACAACCCACCCGCCCCAAATCCAGATCCCCTCTTTTACTCGGTGGAACTTGAACACAGTGCTCCCATGGCTTCCTTGTCAGACACACGGTCCTCTTCTCTTCAACACTTTCTTTCATTTTTTTTTCTTCATGTACATCAGTACATCTTTTTTTTTTTTTTGGGTCATTACAAACAAACTCACACACCCACTCACACACACTAACCTAGCTGCCACTGCTAGGATTCGAACCTATGTGACTTTAGTTGGAGGCAAATACTTTTGCCACTGGATGACATGCCTCAGCCACAGTACATCTTTAAACTTCATCATTTGCCACATCGATGCTACTGTCTTCGGACCTCGCACTGTTGCTTGGCAAATGGATAAGTAGTCCATATACTATGCATGCTAAGAAAGGGCCAACCCAAAAGATCCAATGTTCATTCCACAGTGACCCACCCCTTAGCAAAACTGGACCCAAACACCTTGCTGGGTTAAGCCCAACACCTGCATAGCCTGAGTGTCCAGTAATATTTGTTGACACAAACACTACAAATGTCACTGATCCAGCAGTCAACATACACCCGATTCGTAACCCTAATTTATTTGACCTTAAGAGTAACACCAACTAACAGCACAATAAATGTACAAAAAAATTCTATAAGTAGTGCAAGTAGAGGCTTTGATCCTAGTCCTTTATGATGATCATCACTAATAACACATCCTCTTAACGAATATGTTTTTTGTAATTTTGGATCCATTATATATTTTATCATAATGAATCCAATTATAGAACCAATACACTGTGCAATGGCATACATTAGTGCACGTGTTATGGTAATAACATTTTTTAATAGAGAAATTAATGTTATTGTTGGACTAAGGTGTCTTCCGGACAATGAAACCGTTACTAGTAGGAGCCAAAATGATATAATAAAATAAAAACTGCAACTGGCACTAAGACAACAGGAGCTACTTTCTTCGACTCGACAATTATAATTGAGCATGTTAGCCCAAACATGAGTACGGCGGTAGCAGCTAACTCGATGAGAGTTAGCTTCCAGGTCTGAAACAAGAAGAAAATAAATTAAGATGTTAGAGATAGCATAATTTTTTATAAAAAAAACTGACAAAATCCCTTTCTTATCGGGAAAAAAAAAAACAGAGCATGTTGACAACCCAAAGCAATTGTTGCAGACAAAAAAAGATCTTTTGAACTTTTTTATCTCCAGATTTATCTTTTTTTCTTTTCACCTTTTTCTTTTTTCTTTTCTTTCCTTTTTTTTCCCTTGAAATTTTTGCTGCTAAATGTTGGTTTCAGGTGCACTAAATGTTGCTGCTGTCAGCGAAGAGTTAGCAGCACGGCAGCAAGATGGTGATGCCGGAAAGCCAACTGGTGGAGATTCACCGTTGGAGATGGAAGAGAAGAACGGTAGAAGATATCTTGCCATGCAAAGGTAACTTTTTTAAATTTAAAAATAAAAACTACTGTTTATTTATTTGTCTAATCTTCTATTTTTATTTCAAAACATTTTGAGACTCTTTCGATCAATATAAGTAAGATTTTAAAAAACTTAAATAATAAAAGTTTATTCGTAATCATAAATTTGATCGAGTTTATATAACTTAAGTATGAGATTACCTCCTTTGAGAAGAATTCTCTGCCTCCAAGAATCTTATGGAATGAATCCATGAATCGAGATTGATATGTCTGTGTTTCTTTGTTCTGTTCCATTCTAAAGATGTTTTTAGAACTGAATTTTGAACAAGAGAGAGAAACACCAAAGAAAGAACAGAGAGAATACACTATCTAAAGCTTCAGCAGTAGGGCATATATATACACACTACTGTCAATAATTTTTTTTGTACTGAAAAGAATAACATAAAAATGTATTGATTACTGATTACTATTTTGAACAAGGTTTTTGATGATCTTCAAAAAAGGAGTGTTTAGTTTTTTCTTTTGACCCATATTTTGCTAACAGATCTTGTTACTTATAACCTGCCTCTTTTTAAAGTTCGTTAACTAGAAATCAATTCATGTGGCTTTATTACTCGTTGACTAGTTTATTCTACACAATAGTTAAATGTAATTTTTATTTTTGGTTCTAAAACTGGTGGACAAGTCAATTTGATTTAAAAATGATTAATATCTCTACTTTAAAATAATGCGACTCATGTTAGTATTTAAGTAAATTTTTGTCTCAACTTTTAGTATAGTGATAATTAAATATCACCATAATAACAAAAATGTTTGGTAATAAAAAACAATTAGCTAAAATTTATATAAATTTTGTTTTTTTTTTTGTCTTTTTAATATTATCGTATTATAATGGCCAATTGACATAGTTAATATAGTTTTCGAAATTAAATTTTATGATTTAATTAGTGTGAATTAAAAATAATTAATACGCTCTTTATATATTATTTACTGGTAAATATTGATGATCTTTGCATTATTGAAGACCTAAATATTTGAATACAACCTTGGCCTAAGTCACATGTCATCATATTCTTTGTTATGTTGTCTAGTTTTGGTGAATATAAAGTATCAAATCTACTTGTTGGTGACTGATCAAATATAGAGACACAATTCAATAGTTGCATGCATTATTATTATTATCACTATCACGTGCATGTGTGTTAATTCGCTGTTCACATTATTGTAGAAATGATCAAATTATTGTCCTTGAGCAATCAATTTTTTATCACATATATGATGTCCTAGCTTTGAAATATTAAACATGTGTCTCTCATTTTATTCTAATCTCGTATAAGTAGAGTTGATTTAAAAATAATCTATTAACATCTCTCATTTTCTTTAAAAATAAATCACCAAAGTTAATATTAGAGCAACTTATTAATCTTGTTGATGAGATCTAAGTAAGTGGTATAGAAGCAATATTAATCTTGTTGTCATTAATTATTCATTATCCTAAAGAATTGAAAGATGGATAAAGTATGACAATGTGGGGATAGAATAGGATATGATGGACTACAGTTATTGGTTGTATTATTTGGCTCCCACACGATTCATTTTGTTCAACATGATTTTGGTTTTTCTTTCCTAGCCATAAACATTATTATTAAATGTGGGTAAAGTGGTAAACATTACTCTCTTGTTAATGTGTTAAGACTAAAGAGAGCAACATGCAACATGATCTTCATGCTATACGATTTAATAAAGCATGAAATTGATCTAATAGCTATATTTTCTAACATATTATAATAGCCAATTCACATGGAGAAAGAGATAGAGAAAGAAAAAAGGAGTGCGAGAAGGAGACAAACATTAAAATGAATGCTACCTATATTGCTACCGATATCTAATCAAAGGACGTTTTGATACCAATATTGATACAGTAGAATTTGGAGGGAATAATTGTAGTAGAGTAGGGTAAAGAAAGAAACTGGAAGCATGTGATGAGTAAGCTTATGATATGAACGGCAATAATTTCACAGTTCCAGTGACACTAATAAGAAGCTATATATTAAGGTGAGTAAGTTTATGATATGATTAAGATTCATATAAGCTAAGCTTATTATATGTTGGGTATTGTATATCTTCTAAGCTAGATCACCGACGATGAATTTAAGAACATCACATTGTTTCTGACTACATTACACAGAAAAAGAAAAAGACATTATTAAGGTACATGTGTAGCAGTTTTCCTCTCAAAGCAAATGGCATTACCTTTCATTGAATTCGTAAAAAATGAGAGACACATGTTTAATATTTTAAAGCTAGGACATCATATATGTGGTAAAAAATTGACAGCTCAAGCACCATTATTGATTTGAGATTTGTTTTTGTTGTAGCAGTTGCTAGTAGGGTGCCGTCTATGGAGGCTAGATATGATAGAACCTATGAGAGTTTGACAGTTGGAAGAGAGATGGTTTTGATTTGGATTATGACCACCTTAATCGCAATAAATTTGTTAAGCAGTCACGCCAAAGAGATCTGTTAGGAAACGGCCATGGACGCCGCCCAGATCCATGACCCTGGCTCGGAACTTTCGAAACTGCACCGCGTGCGTACGGCGCCAAGGCTAAGACCAATTTTCCATCTTATTTATGAATTTATAAGCATTCGTAAACTATTTTTAATTTCCTATAGGTTGAGGACTTGAGGTAATGCGTTCTTTTTAATCAATCATGATGCAAGTTCAATTATTAAATTGAGATTGTTGCTAGGAAAGCTCAACCTTTATTGAGAGGAAGTCGTGGGCACCGATTAGGACAAGAAATTTGTGCCAAATTACTCGAACAGCAGCCATTTACGAGATGGTTGAGATGAATCAATATTTCTCTCTTCTTTTCTCAGTGGGAAAATACTCAAAAAGAAGGTTGGTTGAGATGCTGAATTACTTGAGTAAGTGACGGATCCTATTTAATTTCTTTTCTTTGTTCTCTTATCAAATGTGATATATGATTGAGTAAGCGAGGAAACTGCTACACACGTACGTTGATATTCTGTTTTTCCTTCTCGGTGTAATGTAGTCAGAATCAATGTGATATAGGTTTCTCTCCACTTTCTTCCTTTACTAAATTGGTATATAGGTAGCACTGTAGGTTGGCTCCTTTCGATGTCATGTAGTCTGAAACAGGGTCCCTTCAACCATGTGATGTTCTTAAAGTCATCTTCTCGCACTCCTTTTCTCTTTTTCTTTATTCAGAAACCATGTGATATAGGTTTGTCTCCACCATCTTCTCTCCACTTTCTTTGTTTACTAAATTGGTATATAGGTAGCACTGTAGGTTGGCTCCTTTCGATGTCATGTATTCTGAAACAGGGTCCCTTCAACCATGTGATGTATAGTTGAGTGTTCATAACACCTTTTGCTTTGCGAGGGATAATCTCTTTTTCTTTCTGTGTAATGTAGTCAGAAATAAAGTGATGTTCTTAAGTTCATCGTGGGTGAGCCTAGCTTAGAATATAATAAGCTTAGCTTATGTGAATCTCAATCATATCATAAACTTACTCACCTTAATAAACTGTTCTAGTGTCAATGATTTTTTTTTTTGTACTTAAAAAGATAACATAAAAATGTATTGATTACTATTTTAAACTAGGTTGTTGATGATCTTCAAGAAAGTAGTGTTTAGATTCTTCTTTTGACCCATATTTTGCTAACAGATCTTGTTACTTATAACCTGCCTCTTTTTAAAGTTCGTTAACTAGAAATCAATTCATGTGGCTTTATTACTTGTTGATTAGATTATTCTACACAATAGTATTGTCTATCATTTTTAAAACTGCTTGGTATAATTGAACTGTCTCCCTGAATAGATTTTACATACAATATTATGAATTTACACATCCTCGTTTATTTTTTACCAAAAATATAACAAAAATTGTTACTTTTAAAAATGTCGCAATCTTATATATAAAAATACAAAATCAAATTCAACATTTTCAAAAGCCACATATATAGAATAACTACCTTAACTTGAATATGATAAAAATACAAAATCTTATTGAATATGATAAAAACATAATTATTAAAATAAAATAAAACAACATTGAATAACTACCTTAACTTGAATCAATTTAAAAATAAATCTTGCAAAGACCAAACATAAGTTATAATTTTATCTAACATTATTATACTTATTATTTGTGTATTTTATAGTACTATTGAAGTAAATACAAAAAGTATTGAATTGTTAGGCATAAAGTTGATTGATGTGATATTCTAAAATTAAGAATTACCAATAATATTTCTTTTTCAGTAAAACAAATTATATAAAAGTAACTTCATGTCTTTGAACTATAGTATAAACTTTTTATTGGTTTTTATTTTTTGAAACAATCTAGCATACCCATCTTTCAAAAATTATTTTTAGAAAATGCAATTGTAAAAACAAATGAATAACCAACTTATTTCATGTGTCTATAAAAAAAATTAAAAATACTTTAATCTACAAATTAGGATCCAACACATGTGATGCTTATAATAAGAAAAAATAACTTATAGATTTTTAGTCTTTCCATTTTGAGAGTAGAAAGCATTTGAACCCTTGTGAAAAATTAGGATACTAAATTATAGGTTTTATTGATTATGATAAAAAATATTTTTAAAAAATAAAGATTACCTTTTTTATAATAGAAAAAAAATACATTATGAGTAATACATACTCTTTTAAAAATTAGTTAAAATCTTCATTTATTTTTATTTTTTTTTTTAAAGGAGGAAGCTGAAAACTTTCAGAAAAATTTACAAACTATCAAAAGGTGTTTCCCTTGCACTTTCAAAAGAAATAACTTACTTTATGTGTTTAGTGCTTCCAAAACTTTTAGCTAAATCCAAACCAATGATATATCTAAATAGGCACTTTTAATTTTTAAAAGATGTTATTACTATAATTCGTGCACTAATGACCATATAATAGAGAACCAGCATATTTGATGTATAGGTATTTTTAAATGAAATGACCATTATATCCTGTGGTAAAAACTCTAAAGTTTAAAGTTATTGTCATTAATTAAACTTTAATACTGGTTAAGTGAAATTTAAAATTATTAATTACATAAAAATCTGCAAGAAAAAATAATTTTACACGGTTTCTAGTTGATATGGTTTTTTACCTAATAATTATGATTTTATATATGGAGAAAAAAGAGTGAAATACCAAATTTACAAGTCTTATCATATAATATCCCCTCTTTGCATTTATTTGTTCTATAAAAGGCCATCCATTTCTCTCTTCCTCTTCATTGCATCATATACTTGATCTTACTCAAGTGTTTCACCAATCCTTTTGAGTAGTTTTCCATTGAGAAAAATGAGAGAAATCTTGCATATTCAAGCTGGTGAATGTGGGAACCAAATAGGAGGAAAGTTTTGGGAGGTTAGTGCGACGAACATGGGTTTCACTTTCTAGAAGACACTGAGTCTTGCGATAACTTTAATATCATTATTATACTAATGTATGTCATTACACAGTGATATTAAAATTATTGTTGGACTAAGGTGTCTTTTAGAAAAGGAAACCATTATTAGTAGGAGTTTAAATGATATCAAAAACACTGCAACTGGGACTAATAGATTAAGAGCAACTTCTTTCTACTCTTGTGGCAACTAACTCGATCATTGTTGCCTTTTATGTTTGAAGCAAGAAGAAAATAAAATAAGACGGAGATAGTATAATTTTAAAGAATAAACCTTTTTTTTAACGAGGGTAAACTTCTTTGGGATTTCTGGTTTTTTCCGGGTTGGTCCGGATCTGTCCTGCCTTACCTTCGTCAAAAAATAAAGTTTGAAGATGGTAAATATTTTATTCTTTAAAATTTGTATGATATTTATTTATTGTCTTCAGAAGGTTTTTGTCATCGCACACACTCTCTCTCACTTTCACTGCATTGAATTGTTATTCCTTTTGCTTTTTCTCCGTTGAAAAACCTCGATGATTTAATTAAAGAAAGATTTATGTTTGATTATTAAACCGGGTTATCATTGTGATTGTTTCAATATAGCTTTATATTGGTGATTAGGTTGTGGATGCAATTCAAATATATAATTTCTTTTAATATGATTAGCCTCAACAGAAAAAAATAATTAATTGCTTTCCTTTACTATAAACTGCAATTAAAAGCCAAAAAACCAACCGTATAATTGTTGACCTGTTTTTAACGCCTGTTTGCTGTGATATCGGTTTTCAATCTCTTGGATACGAGTCTTTCATCTAATATTACTATGTAAGGCTCCTTTTGTTTCTGCCGAGGGACTAGATGCAGGTTCCGTCTGTTTCTGCCACCGGCGACTGACGAGCTTGAGTGCGAGACAGTGAGTGAGACCAGAGTAGAGAGCGCTTGAGTGCCACACCACCACCCGGAAGAGGGGTGAGAGAGTGACGAGAAGTGACTGAGTGAAGAGAGACGTTGAGTGGCCAAAAAACGCCGTCAGTGAGAGAGGTACAGATCTAGGGTTTTCGGCGCAAAAAAAAAAAAGAAAGAAAAGAAAAATGAAAACGGTGAAAGAGAGAGATAAATCTGAAGAACAAAATGGAAGGAGTAGGAGAAAATGGTATGAGATTGCTGAGCCTTATTGATAGACACTGCCTTATTCAGATTTATGAGACTATGAGTGCGAAAATGATGGAGCTGCCTGAAATGAGTTAATTTTGACTTTGGGCCATGTTTTGTGGCCATCAAACATATCTTTTCAGTTTCTAATTCAAAAGATTTTTTTGTGTCTGTAACAATTGTTTTTTTTTTCTAAGATAAAAAAGGGCTCTTGTCAGTTTTTTTTTTAATATATATTCTTATACCATAATTTAGTTCTTAGCTTGCATTGCAGTGGTATAAGAATATATATGGTTGGCCGATAGTAAAATATTTTACATCAATTTTATTTACATCTTTAAATTTGATCATTTGGGACATATGATTCTACTATCTTCGGAAGTCGCACTATTGTTTGGCAAATGGATAATTATTTCATATATTATGCATGCTAAAAAAGAGCAAACCCAAAAGATCTAATGTTCATTTCTCAGTGAAGATGGCCAGATGGACATGAGTTAAAATAGGTTTGTAATTGACTCAATTTCTTAGAATTGCTTTCTCAAATGATCTTCAAGTTTGAAGATGGCATGAGCCCAAGGCCAACAGAGGGAAATAACACCAAATAATTATATGCCAATTTTGTCTATTTACAGAAAGAGTTCGATGTGTATTTGTTATATTCTGTTAAACAGTTGGTGAAAGCCGATTGATTCTAACTTATTTAAAAGTCATGTAATGCATTTCTGTTTTTACATTGTAAATTTAAATACCATCTCCATTTCTTTATGGTGCATATAATTCTTTTCATTATAGGAATGTGTAATCAATACAGAAAAAATAGGGACATTGATATAAGTTTTACCATCCTTGTTAAGTAGAAATTCCAATGCATCAAAATTCTGGTATAGTGTTAGATCACGTTAACTGATATAATTGTATAGTAATATGCTTCACTTGCAAGAATATTCACGGTACACAAAAGTCAAAAAGAGAGTAACATGACTTTTAGTTCTAAGCAATTTTTCCAGTTAGCTAACAAAGCCAATTCTTGGCCTAATATATCTCCTTCAATAAAATAATGAAAACAAAATCATAATGAAGAGTTACCGTTTACAAGAGCTTTTGGAGAATAAATCCTCCAACACGTGTGTTTGGTAACTGATAAGTTTGCTGTGGTATTTGAATATGACCATACGAAGTAATGCTGCATAATTATAAGAGTAATAAATTAGGCAATGTGTGGAGATCATGGCTGCAGATTATTTTTACAATGATTGTGGTTATGCGTGAGGTAATATCATTTGGCCATTACAATACAACTTTAGGAAGCACAAAACCACATGGATTAAAATGCAATTTTTATTTTTCTTTTTTTATGCCATGATAAAACAGCCTAATTTCTGCACAGTACAACAGGAAGTGATGATCAACATACCCAAATAAACCAGGAAGTGATTGCTGACTAATAACTCTTCCATCCCCATGACATTTTCTAAATTTCCACATTCATAAATATCCCCACAGCATACATACAAACTTGACAAGTCATGCTACTAATTAATAGTTTCCATATGTTATATATTATTATGATATGATTATTATTTCTTAAGTGTCATTATACTTGGGAGGAGGTTATGCTGCTGTTTCAGCAGTTGATGGCTTGAGAAGTGAAGAAGAAGAACCAAGAGGCTCATGCACTACAGAGTTGGAAGAAACTGATATGGGATTTCCCTCAAGCTGCAACATAATACTTCCTAGTATTTCAGTTAACAGTTTCTTGAATTCTCATCTTCTTTAACCATCTTTGCATCATCTGCATTCATCATCTTGAACACTTCTCCAATAACCTTATCCATCTGCATATATAACAATCAACTGTCACAAAATTCACCTACCAACTTTTGAAACAGATCAAAATATTACTCCCTCTGATTTAAAATACCTGTCAATTTGGATAAATCATGGTCCGAACTAACAGTTATAAATATATAAAACAACTTCGATAAATTATTTGGGATCATACCTCTTCAATTGCACCAAATGGTGGTAATCCAGCAGATGGAGACACTCCATCTACTGCTAGCCGTAGATACTCCTTTGAAATTTTTCCATTCTTATCTTTAGGCAAATTCTCTACAACTGAATTCAAAGTCTGCATATCCAACAATAGATTGGTCAACTGAATGCAAGATTTTAACAAAAGTAAGATAATTAGTATATATAATATATAATATGATCCTAATTTATAAAGAAATGAATTAACCTTGTCAAATTCAAACTTGTTGGATAGTAGTCTCTTAACACCAGATCCATCAAAGGTGTTTTCGCTATGAGCAACAATGACAGGTTGCTCCTTAAGCCGTTCAGCTGCACTTAATGCAACTTTCTTAAACCCCTCCAAAAATGTCTTTTGATTTTCAGAAGCAAGAGGCTTATCCCAATCAGGTCCACCTTGAGATAACAGTACAGGTTCCACAATGTTGCTAAACACCTAAATAGATTAACATAAACCAATAAGTACAAAATGAACTTAGCATTACTGTGTGTGTAAGTCAACAATTAACCGACTTCGACTATATGAATCAAACGATGTCAGAATACAGTGGACAGTAAGTACAAAATGAACTTAGCATAAGTGTGTGTAAAATATTCAGTTCTAAGAAGTCAATAATTAACAGACAAACAAATAAGAACTTAGACTACACAAATCGAACGGGGTCAGAATATAGGGTCATGTACTTGATCAAGGCAAACAAAGTTTGTAACAAAGGTTGGTATTTGATGATTACTCAAGAATCTGAAGCAGGATGAATTCCTTGATCAACAGTGAGTTTAGAGAAAGAGCTGTAACTATATGGTGACGAAGTGATTTTTGAGGGGAACCAATCTGAGAGAATATGGATGCTATTTCAGCTTCATAACTTGGACCATTAACAAACTCAAGAAGATCTTCACCATCAATGCGTAGAATTACAACTGGATCTCTCTTCAAACCAGCAGCCATACCCAACAGAATGTCTGACAGAACCTCCTTGAACTCACTCTTGCTCACTTTTTCTTGCTTGCCATGTGTGAACTCATTCAACATCTATGAAACAAAAACCCCATTGGAGCACTAAAACAAACATCTCATATGCGTTAATCCTGATTCATATGGTACATTGCTTTTACACGTCACAATAATATCCTTAGAATCATATTGCTATATGTTGTGACTAATGTATCTTATGCTTTATATATTTATCCTTTTGCTGTCTTTAGCACATATAGTTATATTTGTTAGCTGAGAAATTTTACTTTTTCCAAAAGCATGCCACAAAAAAGAGCAACTTTTTTTGTCCCCAGAATATGACATTGCCTTCAAAATGCAGCTGGAAGCAAAACTTTCCAAACATACGTCGACTTTTTGTTACTACGAACTCTGAAAGTCTAATAACTCCAAACTTTCTAGCATTTTCTTAGTAAGCATAGTAGTTAATTAGTTTTGAGGTATGATTTGAAGTTTGAACAGCGCAAATAATCAACACTTTGACACACTAATATTTTTAGTTTCCAGCATGTTCCTTAACCAGATTCTTCCTTATATATGTTGATAAGAAGATAGGCACAAAAAGGTGAAGTTACAAAAAAGAAATCAATTGCAAATTTGTAACAAAAAAAGAGGGGTAAAGTACTAAATTGGTCCTAGCTTTGGGCGTAATTCTGTTTTGGTCCTTAAGATTTAAAGTGTTCTATTTGAATCCAAAAAAGTTTCATTTAGTATCAATTTAGTCCCACAGTGAGGTCAAAATTAAATAATTAACAAAATGTCCTACATAACAACAGTTCAAAAACAAAATCCATAATCTGGAGAACAAGTACAAGCTCCAGAGACACAAAATTAACCACTCAATACATTTATTTATCATTTTCTTTAGTTTTATAGAAAATCTTACCACTGTTAATATGTATAACAATTAATATATATTGATATTGAAAAACAATCTTACTAAAATTTTTTATTTAATGTTAAAACAATATATATAGATATCGAAAAATTAATAGTAAAATATAAAAAAACTGTTAATGAAAATTTTGGTAAAATTATAATTTAATAATTAAAAAATTATTGAAGGGTATTTTAGAAAAAAATAATATAATTATTAAATTCTTTTAAAAATATAATTTAATCAATAAAAGAATAATTTATTAAAAAATATTTTGGTAAGCAAAATTTAATGATAAAAATTAAAATTTTTGTTAAAAATAATTTATTTTTCTTAAAAAATAGATAAAAGTTAACATTAGTTAACACAAAAAGTTTAAAATGGATTAAAGAGGAAATTTTTTTAAAAGTTAGAAGGGAGAAGAATGTATATTTATAAAATAGAGGGGAAGGGAGTGTCATTTTAGTAAGAGTAAAATTTTCTCTAATTCTAAATACTTGTTTCAGTAAAATGGCATATGCTTGTTGATTAATAAAATTACGTTGGTTTCAAGTTTTATACGTTTAGGTGTTTTTCTTTTCAACTTTACAATTTAACCCTCTCCTCATCGTTTACACTATTCTTAATTTCTTACACATACGTTTTGTAACATATAATACACACACTGACACAAACATTTACCTTATAGTTTAAATTTGATTGCCATAATATTGTTATATATCTAACTTGAACATATAACTACTACCTCCAATTCAAGTGTTGATAAAAGTAATTTTAAAAAATCTAACAAAAAGATGACAAAACAATTAATTGTTTAGCGTACTTTTGTTTCTTATATAACTAGATGACGTCATATAAAATTGTGGCTTAAATATTTCTGTTAGTTTTAGTTTTAACAGAAAACTAAAATTGAGTCATTTGATAATCGTTCTTCTTTTTTTCTTTTATCAATAATTTTCAGAGTGTATTTATCTATCGTTTTTAAAATTATTTTTATTACAATATAATTTTTTAAGGAATAGATTTGGTACCATTTTATCTTATCAACTCGTTCTCAAAAAAACAGAAATTCGATAAGTCATACACTAAGATAATTTAATAGTATAAGTTTAAATCATGCTCTAAGCCATTATGATATAGATCAGAATCCAAATTTAAACTATTAGATTACTTTAATGTATGATAATGACTTAAAATATATATCTCCAAAAAATAAAATTATTCAAAACCTTAAATCTGTGCAATATATGCGGAGAGATTTAGAAACTGTGGTAAGCAGCAAGTATCTGAACAATGCACAAAATACAAGCATGTAGACCTCATATAATAAGTCTCAAATTTATGTGAATTGTGATGATTAAGTTTTTATCTTTTTTCTTGTTTCTGATCCTAAAAGGCTACCCTGTCATTTATAGGATGTACCACATGAATGTACCTTTGTGTAGATTATGACTCTATGTAATAAAATGTATATTTATTTATCATGAGATAACAAAAACTAAATAATAAAATAATGACATGCTTAATTATTTTGTTATCTAATGCAACTATCGTTAGCATGAGACCCCTGTATAAGGGATTGTTTTTCAAAAGTTCTTGTAAACTGTAACTGTTGATTATGATTTCTTTTTTATTAAGGAGATACATTAGGTCAAGAAATGACTTTGTTAAATGGAAAAAGTTGCTTAAAACTAAAAGATATGTTACATACTCAGTTTTTGACTTTTGTGTACTGTGAATATTCTTGCAATGGAAGCATCTTATTATATAGTTATATCAATTATTAATATGATCTAACACTATGCCAAAATTTGGATGCAATTGAAAATTTTACTTTAGACAAGCGATCTTGAAAACATTTTTATGGGAGCCAAACATATAATTAAGATATAAATTATGTGTCATGAAACTAATTTTCTTTCAAAAACTTAAATTCATAGGAAAGGTATTGATTATATCTCTAACATTATGTCAATTATTTATGTTCAAATTAAAAGTATTAATATTTTGTATCTTTCAATCATTATAACTTCATAATTATTATAGAATTGTAATAAATTATAATTAGCATAATAACATTTAAATTTATAATAAATAGATATTTTTGTTTTTAATTTTTAAATTATTTTTTTAAATATTAAAAATTGATAAGAAAAATATAAAATGATAAACTTTAAATTTAACAAAAGCTTCTTTTTTTTTTTAATTTTATGATATCACTTATTCTATTGTGCAACACATTTTGACAATGACATAGAAAATTAAAACATTAGACTTATTTTAATAAACACTACTCAGGGAATAAATCATGTGGAATTAGTTTATCTATTTTATAATTTAGTTGAAAAATAATGTATTATAAAATATTAAAATTAATAAAATAGTATGAAATCATTTGTTAATATTATTTATTATTTTATAATTGGATTTCATTTAATAAAATCATTATAATTTAAAATTATTAGCTTGTCTTTCTAATTATAAACTTAACAAATATTATTTATAATTATAATATAATCAAGATATAAATAAATAAAAGTAAAAGAATAATAAAGATTTATGACGTTAAAAAAAGAGATATATATAATGGATAAAAAAAAGAAAAAAAAAAAGGTACTTTTTAGACGACTTGAACTAAGAATCGGAGCATTGTGTAACGACTTACAAGAGGAGTGAACACTAACTCAACTTCTATTTATTGTAATTTTAGATGTTATTATGTTAATTATAATTTATTACAATTCTATAATTACGAAGTTATAATGATTGAAAGATAAAAATATTAATACTTTTAATATTTTTTTTCTACTGATTACATATCCCTATAATGTAAAGATCTGTATGCAGCATTAAAAAATGGAGATGACATTCAAATTTACAATGTAAGAGCAAAAATACATTACATGGAACATACAAAATAGAGATGGCATTCAAATTTACAATGTAAGAACAGAAATGCATTACATGGCTTTCAAATAAGTTAGAATCAATCCGCCTTTAACAGAATATAACAATTACACATTGAACTCTTTCTGTAGATAAATAAACAAAGCATACAATTTTTTTGTTTTTGTTGTTCATACAGACACACTCACACTCTCACTTAGCATACAATTATTTGTACAATTCATAATATATTATGAAGGCAAGAAAGATCCAACCAAAAAAACCTAAAGTTCATTCGCCAATAATCCATTTCTCAGCAAAGGGGCCCAAACAACTTGTTGGATTAAACCCAACACCAGCATAGCCTAGGTATCCACTAACAATTATAGAGACAAACGTTGTCAATGCCAATGCTCCAGCAGTCAACACCTTTGGTAATCCTAATTTCTTTAACTTTTTTTTGTCAAATCCCAAAGTAAATAGCACCAAAGATGTGAATGAAAATTCTATAAAAAATGCAACTAGTGGCTTTGATCCTAGTTTTATATTATGATCATCACCAATTGCACAGCTTTCTAATGAATACTTTTCTTGTAATTTTGGATTCATTACATATTTTAGTATAATGAAACCAATTATTGATCCAATACATTGTGCAATGATATACATTAGTCCACGTGTTATAGTAATAACATTCTTTAATATTGCTATTACTGTGACAGTGGAACTCATGTGAATTTCGAAGAATGGAATTGTGTTTAATAGCAACAATAATAAAAAGAATATTACAACAGGGACTAACAGTTTGGGATCAACTTCATTTGAGTCCAAGCAGCGGATTATTGAGCCTGTTTGCATAAACATTAACATGTAGTTGAGAACTAGCTCTCTCAGCGCTGCCACCCATGTCTAAAACAAGAAAATAAAATAAAATGTCATTCTTTGTTATATTAATCTTAGAGACAGTAATACAGTATAATCTTTTATTAAAAAAATGACAAAAGCCCTTTAAAAAAAGCATGTTGATATCCCAAAACAATTGTTGCAGACACAAAAAAGGGCTTTTGAACTAAAAAATAAAGAGCTATGTTTGTTGGGATGCAAACCATGGTGCAAAAAAGTAACCTTTTTCTCCTGTTTATGAAGTAACTATGAAATACCAAAAAAAAAAAAAAAAAAAAAAAACGCAGCTCCATCATTTTCCTGTTATCTCTCTCTTTCACCATTTTCTGTTTTCTTTTCGTTTTTTTTTTTTTTTTTTTCGCGCCGAAAACCCCATATCTGTCACCGACGACGTTTTTTGGCCGCTCAACGTCTCTTTTCACTCAGTCTCTTCTCATCACTCTCTCACAATCTCACCTCTCTCCGGTCTTGCTCACTCACTCACTCACAACTCGTCGTCGCACTGTGTTGTCCGTCGCCGGCGGCAGAAGCAGACGGAACCTGCATCTAGTCCCTGGGCAGGTGAGTTCTAACAAATTGCCCTGTTTTCCGTTGCTGTAAATCATCACTTGAAGGTGTAGTGATGAAATGATGATAATCAGCAACAAATTCAAGTACATATGCTATAACTAATATGACTAGAAGCTATGATGAACAAATACATATGTTATATATATAATGACGACAACAACAACAAGGTATTCAATTACCAGTGGCATGAAAATCTCATGTGCTCCAATGAAAGAAAGAAAATTAGACTTTGAAGACTTATTGGTATCCAAAGTGTTAACCTTGTCAGTCTGAACAGTAAAACTTGCCATCAATCCTGGATTTTCAAAAGGAACAACTTTCTGAACTTTAAATTAGAAGCAAATGATATTTCTGTATTCGTAATTCGTATGTTCCTTTCAACTAATTCATGCATATATATATATATATATATAGGCCAATGCTAGCATGTTGAAGATGTAAAATTTCAGTTGGTGTTGAAATGATTTGTCACGATGAAAAGGACGCATGTAGGAGTGGGCGTAACACGCGCAGGCAGGGACTCAGATGTGTTTGTCTTAAGCTATAGTGAATTGTGATTAGTTTTTTTTGTTGGCAGGATCGTTTATAGTGCTAATCCTGGGTTTTGGGCTTTTGGCTTTATTGAAGATATTGTTTGAACTTTGAAAACGGGTTAGTCTCATGTAAGTTAAATTTTATTTAGAAATGCTGGTTTTGATTTTTTTTTTTTTTTTTTAAACATTGAAGAGCATAGTAAATGCAAAGTAATTAACGAATCATTAAAAATTTAAAAGAATAGTGAATTTTAAAAAAATAAAATTAAAAAAAGAATATATTTTTTTTGAATAAGTTATCTCAACACAACACAATAGAGCAACAAAAAACCTACGTGAGACAACAACAATCAAATCCATAACAAAAGAAAAATATCTCTAGTGTTATTTTCAGCATGAGGAGTGCTAGGGATCAGCAACTTTTGTGATTTGTAGTTATTAAATAGCCATCAATAATAATTTTAATGGTGTGAGATTGGTGTGAGATTTCATCTAATGATTTACTTTTTCTTATTGGTTACATGTTGGCTAGAATTTAAAAAAGTTGTTGGCCCCCTAAACTTTTCTTTTCAGCATTGCAATCAACAACAAAAGGGATCCACACTACTCCACTCTCTATAACTAATTAAAGATTTCTAAAAAATTTCTTCAACACCCACTTCCTTGCTATTAAGAATCGGTCCGTTCCTCTCTAGCCAAATGATTCATATAAGCCATTTGTTGCACTCATCTCTCCTGTTGACAAAAAAAAAGAAGAATATATATATTAAATTTAAAAATAAGGATAATTTATATTAATAAATTGATTGGCGGCTAAAATTATACAGATGTCATGAATAAAAATTAGTTATATGTCTACTATAAACAAATCTATATAAATCAAATTAGTGAAACTCAATTTACGTATTTATATATAAATCACATTAAGCTAATTCGATTTACTATGCACAGTATATACATAGTAAATATGTATAAATTAAAATAAAAAATTTTATTATAATAATTTATTATAATAAAATTTTTATTTTTAGTCCTACATTAAAAATTTTTAATGTATTTATTAAAATAAAATTTTTTAAATACTTTGATTTTAATAAATAATAATAAATATATTAAAATGTAAAATTTAAATTTTTTATATAAAACAAAAAACTTTTATTTTTAATACTAAAAATAAAAAATATACGAACAAAAATAATACATATAGTTTTTTTCTAATAAATATATAAAAATAAATTTTTATTAAAATAAATTTGATGTTGATGATTTGTGCAGGTAACTAGTTGAATATTCAGACCAAAAATAATTTATTTTTATAAAAAAAATTGTGATAAATCAGTCTAACAAATATCGTAGACTTTTTTGTTAGGCGAATGATATTGTAATTTGTTTATCGTCGCTCCACCATCAATCTTCCACACTCCAACAACAAAGTAACATCTAACATGTATCTCCTCCTTCTTTAGTATCCCAATCTTTTAATATTGACAACATTTTTACAACTTTTACACTTATTATTATTATTATTATTATTATTATTATTATTATTATTATTATTATTATTAGGGTAAAATATATTTTTTGTCCTTAAAGTTTGACAAAAATTTTAAAAATATCCGTCCTTAAATTGTTTTATTTTAATTTTGTCCCAAAAATTTTCGATTTGCATCAAATATACTCTCAACAGTTAAATTTTCAAAAAAATTAAGACTAATTTAACAATAATGCATGAAAATTATGCTTGATTTGCTTGTGTTGAGGGTTATTCTTATGAAATTATTATTGAATTGGTCTTGAATTTTTTAAAAAATTAGCCGTCAGAAATATATTTGATGCAAATTAAAAAATTTTGGGACAAAATTGAAAACAAAATAAAATTTAGGAGTATTTTTGAAATTTTTGTCAAATTCAAAGACAAAAAATGTACTTTAATCTTATTATTATTATTATTATTATTATTATTATTATTATATGGTTTATTGTTTCTGTTTAAATTTAAAGGTTAAGGATTTAAAGTTTAGAATTACGGACTAAAATTTATGAACAAGTTGAGAAATTTAAGGTTTAGTGTTTAAGAGTTATTTATTTAGTATTTTTTATCTAATATTAACTATTAAGTGTTTAGGATTTATAAGGTTATGATTGAGGCATTTTGGATTTGTGGTTAGAGTTTATGATATGTTATTGATGGTTTATGGTTGAGAAGTTATGTGTTAGGATTTAGGATTTTAGATCTAAGATTTGTGATTTAGGATTTAGAGTTTATGTTTAAGGGTTTAGGGTTTAGTGATGTGTATTTAGTTTTTAAAAAAAAATAGTTTATAAATTCTAAATTAGTGAATATTAATTTAAGGTTGACAAAAATTTAGTATAAATTCAATGATTTGAAATTTTTTGTTTTTTATTATTTTAAATTAGTAGGTATTTTTTTATTTTAAAATTTTTCTTTTTTTACTATTTGACAATGATTTGAATTTAAAAAAACAAAAATAAAAATATTGTCAAAATATAAAAGATTGTGGCCTTTTTAAAATTTTGTAATATTTTAAAGTGTTAATAAATATTGTATATTTACTAAAAAAATTATAAGTGTCATTTATTTAGAACAAGTTGTTTAAATAAATTAATTGGACTTCAAATTAATCATATTACAACTTTTTAATACAGTTATTTACAACTTTTTTATATATATGTAAACCGATACAGGTGTAGCGATTTTCAAATTGAATATAATTCACTATAGGATAATTAACGTAAATTAGCTAAAGAAACGAGCTTAGCAAAAACAGCTAAAAGTGTAGCAATTTCAGAAGGATTTGCAGGTTACATAAATTGCTGCTAGGTATAGCGATTTATGTATAATGAAAATTATCTCTATTTCTGTAATAATTATGTATGGAATGAAATGAATACACCATTTATCATATGACATGTATTCATATTGTTAGATCTAACAAAAAAATATATTAAAATTATAAATTTGATATACTTTTTAATAAATAAAAATTTAAATTTTTTACTATTATTCAATTAAATTTATCTATTTTTTATAGGACTATGTACAATTGATAATAATTCTAAACTTCTTTTATATTCACATAACATAAAAGTTAAATTCTTTTTTTAAACACTCTCAAAAAGTCATGAAAATAATTTTTAATATTTTTAAAACATAATTTTAAATATATTTTTTTATACATATTTATTGTTGCTTCTAGAATAATAATAAAATTTTTAAATTTTACCACAATAATTTTTTGTAAGAATAAATTATTGGGATAAAATAAATTTTAAAGTTTTAAAATAACATATTTTTAAAGATAATTTTCAAAAATGAATTAAATTTTTTAAAATAAACAGTTAAATATTGCACTCTTATTATTATTTAGAACAAAAAAATATTGTATTCTTTAGTTTTTTAAGCAAATAAAAGTGATTGTTATTGACCTATTGTACTTAAAAAATAGTATCTAATTTGTTAAAAAAATTAGAATTAATATTTAATTTAAAAATATAAAAATAAATAAATTTTTAAAATTTAAAATTTATTATAAAAAATAAATAAAAAAAAAGTATGATCAAAGAATCATAAAAAAGACTGAAAATTGGGGCTATCTAAAATGACTTATACAAGAAGAAACCGTCAAAAATTTAAAATTTGCCGCACATTTCTTTATGTCAACACTCAATATTTATTAGAATCCAAAAAATGTCATTACAATCATTTGTTGGACTCCCAAAAATAGATCAACAACATAATCATTATAGGATTATTCTCTACATACAAGTCATTTACACATACAAGTTCATACAAATTATTTATATTGTATTGTTTAAGAATTTTTTATGTATGTGTATTGATAAGTTCTATATAATTCAAAATTCTTTCTCTTTTTCTTTGCATTATAAAAGTAAATTTTATTGAATTATGATTAACTTGTATAAATTTGTATGTTAAAAAGACTTGTATGTACATCTAATTAAAAATTCTCTTTCATCATTCTCTCGCCACGCTGTAGGAATTGTCGGTTATCATCAAGGCAACTTACACACGTAACTCTTTCACTGCGCTATCTATTTTCAGCATCAACCGAAAAAAAAATTTTGAGCGCCATAGCATAATTCGTATATATATATGTGATTTGTTTATTTATCAATTTGGCTATGTAAGAAAAAATATATAAAATTTTTTATTTTGAAAAGTGAAGTTAAATACAAAATGAAGATTTTAACTAAATTTTAAGAATATGCATTACACATCATGTATTTATTTATTTTTTTATTATAAAAAATATTTATTTTAGAAAAATATTTTTTACTATAATCAATAAGACCTGCAATTTAGTACCATAATCTTATAGAAAATTATATGGTACAGATATAAATCTGTACAGATTTAAAGATTTGTTTCCTTAAACCACACTTTCTAAAGCCACATTTTTCACTTAAAACCGTAACTCTTCACAAAAAAAAACGTCACCTAATGGAAAAAAGTAAATTAGAAGATTTAAGAGAAGAAATAATTAAGTTATCGAAATTAATAGATCAAAAATTAATGATTTTAACTAATGTTAACTGTAATGACACCGAATTCTTAAAATCAATACAAAATGATTTTTCTCAAAATCTTTATTTTACTATAAGTTTTATTGAAGGACTTCAAAAACCTGAAAAAACTTATTTTTCACACGGAATTTCTAAGAAATGTTACCATGGAAATGATTCCCCACATCTTTATCATACTTTTAACCCACAATTAAATTCTATAGTAGATATGCTTGAGGAAATATTAGTATCTATAAAATTTCAAAGAAATAAGGAAAAAGAAAATCCCAAAGAAGAGAAATTTCAAAATATAATCAACATAACAGAATTAAAAGTAAAACCACCACTAAAATTATGAATATTGAAGAAAAATTAGAAGAAGTTACAATGCTTTTTAAACAATTAAAAATGGCTCAAGAAAATAATATTATGGAATAGGGATTTCAAATAGAAGAAGAATTAGTAAATTCTGAAAATATAGAAAATGAAGAACACATCCTAGATTATTCAAGTGACGAAGAACCAGCAATTCCAATACAAGTAAAAAATGAAGCTGGAACATCTAGGGATAATCAATCTCAATTTAAATGGGAAACAGGTTTTGATAATTATGCTTTTAAAAAAGGATTTATAAATAAAGATTCAAAATATACAAAAACACCATCAAAATACGTTCCTAAAATCCAGGAAATGGAAGGAGAAAGAATGCTCGATTTAGACTGTAAAAAGAATGAAAAAGAAATTTTCGAAAACTGGTTGAATTCCTTCTTATTAGAAGCCTTTACTAATCCAAAGCTTAATGAATTATCTGGAAGAGATATTTGGAATTATATAGGGTTTCATACTAAAGGAGCTATAAGAGATTATATGACATCAATAGAAAACCAAATAATAGAAGAATTAGCAACAAAAACAACAGCTTATGATAAGATATTATATATAATGATGATTCTATATAAAGAATTTTTTGGAAAAAATATTATAGATCATAAACAAGAAGTCTATAATAAAAAATATCAAGAAGCAAAAAATCATTTAGCTAACATTCAGATATATGATCTATGTAATGTGGAGTCTTATATATGTGAATATAGAATACATTATTACAAATTAAAAGAAGAAGATAAAAATCATTATCTTAGTATGTATATAACAAAACTTCCATATCCTGCTAATGAATTTATTATGGGAAGATTTATAAGAGAAATAAATAGAGGAACAATTGAAAATAATTTTGGTGGAGCAACCTCTGCAATAAGAGAGGAAATAAAAGAACGTTGTATGCAAGAAGCAACTCAAAAAAGATTTGCAAATATAATTAGAATTTGCTGTCAGGATAATGAAGAGATACCTCAAAAATATGGTCTTAATAAAAATTTTCAAAGAAAAAGAAAATATCAATTTAGAAAAAGGAAATACTATCCAAACTGGAGAAAAAAGAGGTATTTTAGAAAAAGAAATAACAATAAAAACAAAAGACAAAAAAGTGATTATTGCCCGAATAAAAAAGAAAATTGTAAGTGTTGGTATTGCCAAGAAGAAGGACACTATGCAAATGAATGTCCGAAAAAGAAGGATAAAAAGGATCTTACTAAACAAATAGAAATTGCTAAGTCCTGTTTTATGGAACCATTAGAAGAATCTGATGATAACTTAGACTATATTTTTGAATATGTCTCGGAAACAGACTCAGAGACTGAGTAATAATGCTACATTTATTACTATAAAAATAACAGAAAAGTTTATAAATGCTTTTATAGATTCTGGAGCAACACAATGCTTTGCTAGTTCAAACATAAAACTTGATTGGAAAAAATTAAAGAAACCATTAAGAGTTAGAATAGCTGACAAATCAATACATAAAATTAACCAAAAAGCAGAGATGGTTGAAATTTTTATTCAAAATTATAGGTTCATTGTTCCATCTATATATATGTTAGACTCTGGAATGGATTTTATCATAGGAAATAATTTTTTAAAGTTATATCATCCATTCATTCAAGAATTAACATATATAGTTTTAAAAGCTCCACACGATTCTTCAATAAATCAAAAATCAAAACGTATAAAAATACCAACTACTACTATAGATAAGATCTTAAAATTTAAAATATTTTCTATATTAGAGACATGTTATTTAAATTTATACTTTCAGATAAACATCCCAAAAAATAATCTTGAAATAAAGATAGAAGAATTTTTGGATGAAATCTGTGCTGAAAATCCTTTAGATATTAAAAATACAAATAATGAATTAGTAAGTATTAAATTAAAAGATCCTACAAAAGAGATAAATGTTCCAAATAAAATTCCTTATTCCACAAGAGATAGAGAAGAGTTTTCATTAGAATGTAAAGATCTTTTGGAAAAAGGAATTATAAGATTAAGTAAAAGTCCTCATGCGGCTCCAGCCTTTTATGTCGAAAACAATAATGAAATTAAAAGGGGAAAACGAAGAATGGTTATTAACTATAAGAAGATGAATGAAGCAACTATTGGTGATGCTCATAAACTTCCAAGAAAAGATTCTATTTTAGAAAAAATCAAAGGAGCAACTTGGTTTTCATCTCTTGATGCAAAATCAGGATATTGGCAACTTCGTTTAGACGAAGAAACAAAGAAATTAACTGCTTTTACTTGCCCAACAAAAGAATCAACAAGTGTATTGCTCTATGAATGGAATGTATTACCATTCGGGTTAAAACAAGCCCCAGGTATTTATCAAAGATTTATGGAAGAAAATCTAAAAGAGTTAAATGAATTTGTTTTAGTGTACATTGATGATATACTAATTTTTACAAAACAGGATAAAGAAGATCATCTTCAGAAATTATTAATAGTTTTAGAAAGATGTAAAGATAAAGGATTAGTTCTTAGCAAAAAGAAAGCAAGAATAGCAAAACAAGAAATAGAGTTTCTTGGATTAATTCTATCCACTCAAGGAAAGCTAAAACTACAGCCAAATGTCCTAGAAAAGGTAAATTTATTTCCTAATAAAATAGAAGATAGAAAACAATTACAAAGATTTTTAGGGTGTATAAATTATATTTCTGATCAAGGATTTTTAAAGAATATAACAGAATACACTAAAAGCTTATTTCCAAAAATAAGTACTAAAAAAGAATGGAAATGGGATGAAAAAGATAGTATGCAAATTCAAAGGATTAAAGAATTATGTGAAAAACTTCCAGAACTTTATATTCCAGAAGAAAATGACTACTTAATAGTAGAAACAGATGCTTCAGACATAACCTGGTCAGGATGTCTAAAAGCTAAGAAGGCTATAAAAAGTTTGGAACAAGAAAAAGAATCACTAGATTCTAAATATTCCCCAAAGGAATTACTTTGCAGGTATATTTCAGGGACTTTTACTCCAACAGAACAGAGATATACTACTCATGAAAAGGAAACTCTAGCAGCAATTAAATCTCTTAAGAAATGGAAAATTGATTTACTACCCAGAGAATTTACATTAAGGACAGATTCAAGTTACCTAACAGGTTTCATACGATATAATTTAAAAGTTGATTATAATCATGGACGATTGGTAAGATGGCAATTATTTTTGTTACAATATCCAATAAAAATTGAATATATTAAAGGTGACAAAAATGTTATTGCAGATACATTAACAAGAGAATGGAGTTCGTCTACAACGCATTAGATCAAGAAATTCAGAAATACGAACAAGAACTCGAAAAATGCAAGCATTGTCAGCAAATAAGGACACAGATCCAATCCCTCAAGAAGGCCATCGAAGCAATGAAATCAACACAACAACCAAAACCATCAGAGCTCAGCCAGCTAAGCGTGGTGGACAAATCAGGTGAAGAAAAAATTCCAGAAAATAAAACAATTGCTGAAATTATCAAAAAATCCACCCAAGATAAAAAATATTATGTAATTTATAATGGCCCCATGAAAGGAGTATATGATGCCTGGGAAAAAGCAGCACCATTCACACACCAGTCAAAGATAATTCATAAAGGAGGATTCCTAGCACTGGAAGAGGCAAAGAAATCCTTCAAGGAATATGAAGCTCTTCATCCAGAGCAAACCCTAAAAAGAGCAGATAAAGCTCCAATTCAAACCCAGAGAACAGGGATAATAAGAAACATTCCTACAAGGGCTGAAATCAAGGAAAAGAAAAGGGTCTGTAGATCTAATCTCAGAGAAACTCTTAACATAGTCCTGAATTGGACTGAAGAAAAAAGGGCAATTTTGGGATATTATCCTGTTGCCAAAGAACAGCTAACAAAGCTGGTTATATTTCCAGATGCTTCCCCATCTGACACCTATCAGTTTTTTCAGTATGGATTAATTGATACAATCTTAATTTTTAATGATTTAAAAATTATTAGTGAGTTTCCTGCAGGATTCGTTGATGCAGTGAAGAGATTTAAAAATATGATTGACAACGTAAATCCAAGGGATATATCCCTAAAATTTACGAACAGTCAACCTATTTTTAATGAAGAAGAAGAATGCTTGGTTCCAGCACACCAAGTAATATTCATGTCCGTCTTCCCAGGAAATTTTCAACCAATTGATCAAGTTCAAGATTTAACAATCTACAGTCATGAAGGAAGGCTAGCCAGCACACTAGCAAGGGTCTTCGAAAGAACTCAAAAGATAACAAGGGAATCTCACACAAGAATTAATTATAAAAGCAGAAATACTTTGCTTGTGTCTAGTAAAAGGAATGAAATTGAAGAAAGAGAGATGAGACTCTTAGTGGAATTTGAATCAGCATTCTACAACTTATCTGGACTCTTAGAAAAGCTCCCTGAAGGGATAAAGAGGAATCTCTGCTATTTGATAAAAGACAGAGAAGACCACAAATGCCAGCTATGCGTCTCAGAGTTATCTGAAGAAAGCAATAATAAAACGGAATCAACCCACATGATAAAGGAAGAAGACAACGCATCTGAAGGTCACATAATGAAAGAGGAAGACAGTACATCCGAAGCATCTCTCAACATTATTGCATAGTGACGTAAGCGCTTAGGTCATAGAGCACCAACAATGTAGCTGGTGCAAGATAATAAACAATGACGTAAGCAATGACGTCATAAGAAGGGTAAGGATGGGAATTGTCCATCAGACCCAACCATTATAAATAGGTTGCTTAGGCAATTGTAGAAGGCATCAGACAATAGGAAGCAGGAGGCTAAGAGTACTTATATGCTAGGAAAGCAAAGAGGAAGCTGCCGAGGCGATTCTATAGTCTGAGGAAGAATCCCCTTAGGGAAAAATAGTTCTAAACTCCCCTCTGGAGTTAGTATCTACAATCTCCCCTCTGGAGATAAAAACCCCTTATGTAAAATATACTGAATAAAGGAAGTTTTTCTCCAGAAAGGTATATCTTCATTCTAGTCTTTCAATTATGAATTATTTAGAAAGTTTAGAATTAACAGAAGAATCTGATTATTATAGATTAACTGCTTTATTAGATAATGAAAAGCAGGCTGTTCTAAAAACAGAATTAAATCTCAAATCAAATGAAAATTTTAATAAATAAAATCTTTTAAAAGAAGTTTTTAACAGAAAAAATATAATATACTATGGAAAAATTCAACTTGAAGCTCCTATAAAAATAAAATCTGCCAATGGAGAACTTGAAATAGCTTTGATAAATAATGAAGAATTGAGTAAACAGATTGAGAAAATTAAGGATCAACAAAAAAGATCTAAAATTGGATGGATTCATATTAGTACTATACAAGTCTTAATTAAATCTACATATATGAAAGGAATTAATTCACCAATAAGTTTAGCAATCTGTGACAAAAAAATTACTGATGACCCAATAGATCAAATAATTGGAATTGTTCATGGAAATTTGGCAAACATAAATGTTAAATTTAATGCCCATCTTGGTTATGCTATACCTTTATCAACTGAAAATCTTGGAAGATCTGTAAGTTTGGCTTATAAATTTCATAGAAAGAATCTAATGGAACAAGATGATGAACCATTTTCAATTACATATGCAATAAATTATGCTTTAACAAATAGCCATCATAGTATAATATTTAAAAACAGAGAAAGAATTTATGTCGATGAATTATTTCAGAAAATTGTAAAAACAGAAATACCAAAATATAAAGCTATTGAAAATTCAGTTCTATTACTAAAAGAACCATCAGGAAAATTGGTTTCATCAAATTTTCAAATAAGAGAATCTAAAATTAATAGTCCCTTAAGTTTATCTAAGTTAAAGATTAAAGAAGAAGATTCTGAAATAAAAGAATTAACAAAAAAGGTCGAAAAATTAAATGAAACCCTAAATACTAAATTATGACAATAAATAAAGAAGAAATATATGTAACTTATCAAGATAAGAAACAAGAGCTCTTTGAAAGAGAAAATCGTTTGAATTATTTGCAGTTCTCTGAAATAAATCAAAGAGCATTTAAAGCTCTAAAAATAATCTATGACAAGTTAAAAAGAGAAGTTGAAGAATTAGAAAAATTAATAGAATCTCTAGAAAAAAGTGATGATAGAATTTGCAGAAATTCTAAAATAAATAATGAAGCATAAAAAGATTGAAAAACTAGAAAATAAAATAAAAAGAAAAAGGGCGGAAAAATTAAAAAGTAAAATAAAAGAGTATAAAAGGGAATTAAATAACCTTCAGATCAAAATTGATGACCTTATAATAAAAAGGATAGAAATAAGAATAAATATAAACAAGTTGGAATTAAATTTAAAAAATTTATAAATGCCTGGAAAACCATATTATGACTTAAAAGAACTAAAGCTATTGAAAGAAAAAATGGAAAATGAAGTCGAAAAATTAAGAAGGTATTTAGAAACAACAGAAAGTGTAGAAATAAAAGAAGTTTTTGAGGATTTGAGAAATTATATTAAAGAAAAAGACAAACAGATAAAAGATTTTATATACAATAATCCATGCAAAAAAGAATATTATAAACTAAAACAAGATTGAAAACTATAAAAATGAAATTACAAGGACTAGTAAAAAATTGGTATCATATAGTAGAAATGGTAAAAATTGGTATCAGAGCCAAGTTAACGATTAAGGGTAACACTTTCTCTTTAAGCAACACTTTTAGTGATACGCTTTTAAACCAAATAAAAACAAAAATCTGTAAATCTGTACCAAAATGCATCTGTACACTAGATGGACCCTAATCTTATATAAGGATTTAAAGGCCTTCTACTCTCAGGATGAAAACTTGAAAAGACTAAAATTTATGAAAATATTTGATAACCAAAAAGAAAATTAGTAAAAAAGAATTATAATTTGTCTTATTTAATATTTATTTATTATTGTCATAATTAATAAATGCTAAATAAAATAAATTCTTTTTTTCTTCTTAGTATTACCGAAAATTCATAAGATATTCAGTTTCTAGGTAGACAAATTTGGATATTTCGTAGACATTTACTGTTGCGATGATTATGATGATTCATCTTTTCATTATAAATTTTTTTCGATACCTATATGATATATTTATAGGATAGCAAAACTTTATCAATTGTAGAAATAAAATTATCACGTTTTGCTAATTTCTAGCGAATTATTCTATAGAAGTGACGATCACTTTTCAAAAAATCTAAACTTGTTTATACTATTTATAATCTTAAATAAATTTGTTAAGTAGCTAAAGGCTCCTACTATATATGAACGACATTTATTAAATATAAGCTCAAGTTAAAGTACGTAACAATAGTTAAATGTAATTTTTATTTTTGGTTCTAAAACTGGTGGACAAGTCAATTTGATTTAAAAATGATTAAGATCTCTACTTTAAAATAATGCGACTCATGTTAGTATTTAAGTGAATTTTTGTCTCACAACTTTTAGTATAGTGATAATTAAATATCACCATAATAACAAAAATGTTTGATAATAAAAAAAAATAGCTAAAATTTATATAAATTCTGCTTTTTTAAATGTTATCGTATTATAATGGCCAATTGACATAGTTAATATAGTTTTCGAAATTAAATTTTATGATTTAATTAGTGTGAATTAAAAAATAATTAATACGCTCTTTATATATTATTTACTGGTGAATATTGATGATCTTTGCATTATTGAAGACCTAAATATTTGAATACAACCTTGGCCTAAGTCACATGTCATGATATTCTTTGTTATGTTTTGGTGAATATAAAGTATCAAATCTACTTGTTGGTGACTGATCAAATATGGAGACACAATTCAATAGTTGCATGCCTTATTATTATTAGGAAAAGTCTAGGGGGCCAGCAATTTTATCAAATTCTGGCCAGCATGTAACCATCAAAGAAGAGTGAGCCATTGGATGAAATCTCACATTAATCTCACACCATTAAAAGCTTCATTGATGGCTATTTGATGGCTATAAATCTCAAAAGTTGCTGGCCCCCTAGCATTCCTCTTATTATTATCACTATCACGTGTGTGTTAATTCGCTGTTCACATTATTGTAGAAATAATCAAATTATTGTCCTTGAGCAATCAATTTTTTTTATCACATATATGATGTCCCAGCTTTGAAATATTAAACATGTGTCTCTCATTTTATTCTAATCACGTACAAGTAGAGTTGATTTAAAAATAATCTATTAACATCTCTCATTTTCTTTAAAAATAAATCACCAAAGTTAATATTAGAGCAACTCATTAATCTTGTTGATGAGATCTAAGTAAGTGGTCCAGAAGCAATATTAATCTTGTTGTCATTAATTATTCATTATCCTAAAGAATTGAAAGATGGATATATAAAGTATAACAATGTGGGGATAGAATAGGATATGATGGGCTACATTTATTGGTTGTATTATTTGGCTCCCACAAGGTTCATTTTGTTCAACATGATTTTGGTTTTTCTTTTCTAGCAATAAACATTATTACTAAATGTGGGTAAAGTGGTAAACATTACTCTCTTGTTAATGTGTTAAAACTAAAGAGAGCAACATGCAACATCATCTTCATGCTATACGATTTAATAAAGTATGAAATTGATGTAATAGCTATATTTTCTAACATATTATAATAGAAAATTCACATGGAGAAAGAGATAGAGAAAGAAAAAAGGAGTGCGAGAAGGAGACAAACATTAAAATGAATGCTACCTATATTGCTACCGATATCTAATCAAAGGATGTTTTGATACCAATATAGATAGAGTAGAATTTGGAGGGAATAATTGTAGTAGGGTAGGGTAAACAAAGAACCTGGAAGCATGTAATGAGTAAGCTTATGATATGAACGGCAATAATTTCACAGTTCCAGTGATACTAATAAGAAGCTATATATTAAGGTGAGTAAGTTTATGATATGATTAAGATTCATATAAGCTAAGCTTATTATATGTTGGGTATTGTATATCTTCTAAGCTAGGCTCACCGACGATGAATTTAAGAACATCACATTGTTTCTGACTACATTACACAGAAAAAGAAAAAGACATTATTAAGGTACATGTGTAGCAGTTTTCCTCTCAAAGCAAATGGCATTACCTTTCATTGAATTCGTAAAATGAGAGACACATGTTTAATATTTTAAAGCTAGGACATTATATATGTGGTAAAAGATTGACAGCTCAAGCACAATTATTGATTTGAGATTTGTTTTTGTTGTAGCAGTTGCTAGTAGGGTGCCGTCTATGGAGGCTTAGCTTGTTTGCTTCGTGGCTATGGTGGCTAGATATGATAGAACCTATGAGAGTTTGAGAGTTGGAACGGAGATGGTTTTGACTTGGATTATGACCCCCTTAATCGCAATAAATTTGTTAAGCATTCACGCCAAAGAGATCTGTTAGGAAACGGCCATGAACGCCGCCCAGATCCATGACCCTGGCAACACGCACATCTGGCTCGGCGCCAAGGCTAAGACCAATTTTCCATCTTATTTATGAATTTATAAGCATTCGTAAACTACTTTTAATTTCCTATAGGTTGAGGACTTGAGGTAATGCGTTCTTTTTAATCAATCATGATGCAAGTTCAACTATTGAATTGAGATTGTTGCTGGAAAAGCTCAACCTTTTATATTCTTAAATTTCATCCACCAAGTGCTTAATATTTGCAACTCAGTCATCCGATTAGTAAATGAATAATATACATTTAGTAATGCATTTCTATCATGATACATACTACGCATTTCATTTAAGTACATTCAACTTACAGGTTACTGTTGATTGTTGAGGTAACTGATCCAAAATACACAAGTTGAGATTTCAATTATCACTACTTTTTATTTTTGTTGTGGAAATAATATTTTTTGAAACACATAATAATTAAAAAAAATTCTAAGCACAACATACATGATCTATTTAATAGAATGATGAGTACACAGTAAATAAATAAATAATATGTCATTATATTATTATCTTTTAGTCAAAATATAGTGATAAAAAGATGGAAAAGTATGAGGAAACAATAGATTTATTGTACAATGCATACAATGGGAGTTTAAATGAAATTTAAATTAAATAATGGGTTATCAATTAATTTTGTATTATTTCTAATTTGAAATTTAAAACCATTTAGTATTACTATTAATTATAGATTCTAATCAACTAATTAGGTTAAAACGCTGCGTCATCTCATCAACGATCACACGGCTGCCCCATGCAGGATCTTTCCAACGCAGCCGCCCTCTCATCTACGATCGACAGCGCCGCCCTCTCATCTGCACACAACGCAGCACGGCTGCCCCATGCAGGAGCTTTCCAACGCAGCCGCCCTCTCATCTACGATCGACAGCGCCGCCCTCTCATCTGCACACAACGCAGCCGGTGTTCACTCCTTCAGAATGGCAGAATCGCAAGAAGAACATGCTGCAAGCGAGGGTCCTCCTTTATGCACATCACCTAGCCGAAATTCATTAATGGAGGTTGATATAGTTGAACCGTTAGTTTGTGTTGCCTCTGAAGTTTCTGAAAATTTATCAAATGAACAAGAAAACTTAGCCGCCGATGTCGCAGAGCACGGTCACAAGTCGAACAAGGTGAGCAATTAGGATTCTCAAATTCTGCCATGGATGTTTATTTCGCGTTTAGTTCTGCCATAAATGAGTTCTTTGATTGTATGCTTATTGAAACATGCAATTGTAATCGATGAGTTGAGATGCAATTAAAGTTATGTTTGTTTTATTTTTAATAGTATGATTATATGCATTGAGGATTAGCTGAAATTAAGTAATCATTTTATGGTTATATGATTATATCCAGGAAGTATATTTTCTTACGTGTTTTTGTATGTGAATTTATGCTGTCATCATGTTAAATGGCATCTTCATTTGCTAATCATCCTATTATGGACTTATGTGCCTATATGCATGATGGGATAGCATAATCTAATTTTTGGGTATGCTTATATTAATTTATTTTTATCTACAGTGTGTGTATATTATCTCTACATGATGATCATGCAAGTATGTAAAATAGATAACAATAGTGTGATGCAGTGACTGAACTTGTTTACTGAATTGAAGGAATTGCTATTTGTATTTGCAACATGCTAACCATGATATGCTTATATGAGTGTTTTAATCATGTAATGATATGCTTATATGCTCACTGCATATTTGTAACGTTATATGCTCATATGCTTCCTGCATATTATTTTAATGTTTTTTATGCTTATAGGAATAAATAATGTTAAGATTTTAATATTTTTCTTCCTGCACCTGAAGAAAAGAGTGTGTGTATCTGAATATACAGGAAAAGAATTTTTTTCACGGAGTGAAAAAAGAAGCCACTAAAGATAGATTAAGGCCCTTAAATAATAGCCAAAATAAAAGAAATAATTTTACATAATTTTCATTGAATGAAAAAAAAAAACAACTAAAGGGTTGAATTTAATTAAATAATACATGAAATGAAAAAAATAATTCTCATGGTTTGATTTGTAGCTGTTGATGTGTTTTCGGTGATTTTTTTAGAGATAAAGATGTGTAAAGTTTGATAAAGATGTGCAAGACTGGGTTTTGTTCAAGAATTCAAGACGGAGAAAACAAAAGAATTCACCCCCAGTATATGTTTGGCTTAATCTCAACTTTTTATGTTTATTTGGTATAGTACTATCATAGAACATAACTATTGGACTTTTTCTTTTCTTTTTTTTTTTGGCAGGTGGTTCGTCCGTACACATTTCAAGATATAAACCATTGTGCTGTTTCTGGCCTGAATGTTCCCGAACAAGCCGGTGGTTTCATGTCTTTGTTAAGCTCCTTCAACAAAAAGTAGGATTAGTTGGACGAGGTTGTGATAGTGTATATTTTCTCATCTCTGTGTTTATAGGATTCATGTTAGTTTAAAGATTCTAAGGCAGTTGTTGCAAAGGTCCATATGTTATTAATTGCAAGAACCCTTTTTCCATTAGATAGAACGAACCCTTTTACTTTTTTTATTTCGTGTACACTTAAAACATAACGAGTATATTGGGTGGTTATTCTATAATCCACGAGATAGTTTAATAAAGTTGTACCCGATTTCTACATGCCTCACTGTATAGTTTTCTGGTACGTAGTTGTTCATTATAGACACTGTTTACACGTATTTATAATGAACTAATGTGGATGTTCATTTCCATAGGTAATCAGATGTTCATTTTTACTCTAAGCATGGATGGTTACCTGTTAATACTCGTGTGTACTGCACTTGGTTGTTATGTTTTGATTTTGATATTATAAAAATTTTGATAATTTTTCTTCTGAGATAGATTAATTCTTTCGTTCTTTTTAACAAAATTTTTAATATATGCGTTGAAAAATAAGTCCTTAATAAATTAAAAAAATATAAACTAATATTTTTCATCCAATAATCAGTTAATAATTTTCTCTTTATTTTATAATCCCAACTCAAATCTTTATTCTCTATTTACTTATCATTTTGTTAGCTAACTATTGTCTAAAATATAAACTGGATGTTCATTATAGTAAGGTATTGGATGTTCAATTTAGCTATATTAGTGGATGGTTAGTGGTCACATATCTCAACATGCACAAGTATGGCAACTTTACCAAGCAACTTTGATAAATCCGGGATTTTAACATATAAAAAAACATAGATAATTTTTAGGTAAAATAACCAATAAATCATTGTACTATAGAAAAAAAAAGATGTCCTGGAATCAAGTCTTTCTAATGTGACAAACAAATCCCTAATCATCTCAGCAGTAGGTAAACTCAGTATAATGTGGTAGTTCAATTCATTGCAACTAATACTAAGTAAGCAACTTCTTCTTGCCTTTGCGCATTGCCCCCTTCGGTAATCCCTCCGCACGTTCAATCAATGACCGTGTGCTAGGTGCAGTGTATGGTGAACTAACGTCCTTCTTCTTGTTCCGTGGTGCATTGCGACGAACAGGTTTAACCGTTTCACTCAATAATGAAACAAGCTGATGAACCAATGCATTGTGTGAGCCACAAATTATGTCTAGCATCAACTCCATCCGGTATGAACTGAGTGAATCCTGTGCGTAGATTTATCAGGGAACTTAGTGTTAAGAATCATTACCGTGGTATTTTTGTACATCACGAATAATTAGAATTACGAAAGTCTTTATTTTACGAAAGTTCCACAATTAATAGAATTCCATTAAAAAAAAATTCTACCAAAGTCGCCATGTAATAAGGATAACCGAATTAGGAACATGGTATATAAGGAGTGAGCTAATAAATGTGAAGTCCTGATACAGAGATAACTAAATTCCAAGCAAACTGAAGTGGTAGACATTCTCTAAATGTTTGGTCTAGTGGCATATATGGATAAAACTGGTTAAATTTATGCATGGACTGATCATTAATTATATCAAGCACACCAACATACTTATAGATTCCCGGATAAAAAACTTAATTTCAGGTAGCCACAAAAGAAATACATATATAATTTTTTGTATTGCAGAAAAGAAGACAATTTTATTTATAATGCAAGCCGTGTAATTTAATATACCAGCATCTAGCAGTGTTCTGTCATGCTAAATTTACACTGTAGAAAAAATTCTACCAAATTTGCCATGTAATAAGATCACACAATGATTATTCATCCAAAGTGAGTAATAAGGTTAGCCAAATTAATTTTATCTAATACCCAGGTCCAATGAATATGAAAAGATAAATAAACAAATAGATAGATAAATAAGACCACTAGCAGACAAAATGATCATAGAAATAAGTTTAGGTAATATGAAGGAGCAACTATACACTAAACATATACACCACACATGATTAAATAATGACTCTCAAGAAGTAGTAGTACTGGTATATAGTGCCGCCTATGAATCATGAGCAACAAAAATCAATGGACTGATATATCATTCCATAACTCCACGCGCACACACACACACACACACACACACATATATATATATATATATATATATATATACACAAAATCCACAACAAATTCCCATCACATTATGTCAGTTTGGCAATGCTTGATCAGACCTCATTTAACCACAACTATTCACATCACAAAGCACTTACAATTCACAAAACATTAAAAAAAGAAAAGCAAAATCTCCAAAACACTAACGAATAATTCTATATTGCTGGATTCTCTAGATACAAGGCTAGTATATGGCACACCATTTTATTGATTATGAAACTAGAGAAAAAATGATAGAGATCAGCAACATAAAAAACAAAGAGGGCACAATAATCAAAGTGGGTTAATCACGCATTTCATCAACAAAATCCATCTACAATCTAACATGCAACCGCGATTACTAATCAGAAACTGAACAACCTCACCCACTTACCTTGGATGGTTAGGATCCTTCCGGTCAAGATGTTGGATGTCTTTCCAGTGACCTGTTCAATAGCAGGAGGCTATTTCTCGAAGGTGGGCTGCTTCTGTGCTCAGAGAGAACGGGTCCCGGTCGCGGAATACTCGGAAGATGTTTAGTTCGGCGGTGAGATCTCCGACGCGGCTGTTCTGATCGACGGCTTCTAGCCCGGCAGCTGGGTTGCTTGCTTCTCGCCCGGCAGTTGTTCTGATCTTCGACGCGAATGCCGGATGTTCAGTGACGGCGCCGTGCTGGAGGGAAGCGAACAGGTCGCTTGCTTGCAAGGTTGCGGCGCTCAGGTTTCTAGCGCCGTCACGGCTCTCTGCTACCAATTGGAAGGGTTTGAGTGGGTGAAGAGAAAGGGCGAAACAAAAGGAATTGGGGTTTGGGGAAAAATTAGAAATAACAAAAGTATGGTGGTGTGCTAAAGTAAACAGCCATATTAGGATTAGGGTTAATTTTCTGTTTTAAATTCAATTGGGCCCAATTAAAAAGTCCATTGTAGCCATTGTATAGATATTTCATTGTCTCCCTAGCGGGATCCTAAAAAGATTATACGGAAATATAAGATTTTATAGTAACATGTTACATACTCAAAATCTTATAATATTAAATATTTGTCTCTCATTTTACTCTAATCTAGTACAATTAGCATTGAATATCCTTTGGTATGTTCATAGAAAAGGGATGCTCCCATAAAGATGCGTAAAATATCTTTTTGTAAAAGCATTTACGTGTCGCATTATTGTTAGACGTATAACGTATTAATGAATCGGTTATTTTTGAATTTTTTAACAAATTTGAATAAAACCGATTTTTTTTTATAACAATAACAATAAATTCAATTTTTTTTAGGGATTTAATTGTATTTTTAAATTTTTAGGGATTTAAATGTCCGAAAAATAAAAAGTCAGGGATATAATTGTCTTTTTATCAAAAAATTTAAAGATATTCGGTTTAGATGGTATAATTCGATCAGATCAAATCGGGTCTAATAATTATAATGCAGACAATTAGATTTATTATTGTTACTATAATAAACCGATTTTATTCTGGTTTATAATAAAAAATAAATTATTAACCGATTTTAATAAGAATATCCAATAATAACATGACATGTGTGAACGTCTTTAAAAAAGACATTTTTAGTGTTTTTATTAAAGTGGTCTCCCATAGAAAATATATATAATACAGAAAGAAACTAGCATTATTAGTTATTTACTATATAATAATAATAATATCTTATATCCTGAGTTGAAACAAATTCTAATAGATTAAGGCTTTCTTATACTGTTCATAAGTGAAAAATTTTATACGCTTTGTATTTTTAATACAGGGGTAGAAGGTGGTATTTTTAAATAAGGTGAAAAGTTTGTGTATTTTTTATTTGAGAAACTTTTTCCGTATAAGCGTTTTTTTATACAAGTCTTTACAAGTACCCCTTCTTCTTCTTCTTCTTGCGCACGTTCTTCTTCATCTTCCTCTTTTTCTTCTTTTCTTTCGTTTCTTACCTTCTCTTTCTCCTTCTTCAACCATTACTGCACGTTTTCACTGTACCTTCTTCTTCTTCTTGCTACACGTTCTTCTTCCTCTTCTTCTTCTTCTTCTTCTTCTTCTTTTCTTTCGTTTCTTGCCTTCTCTTTCTCCTTCTTCAACCGTTACTGCACGTTTTTACTGCACATTCTTCTTCTTCTTCTTGCTGCACGTTCTTCTTCCTCTTCTTCTTCTTTTCTTTCGTTTCTTGTCTTCTCTTTCTCCTTCTTCATTTACGTACTTTTCTCTCTGTTTTCTTTCTTCGTTATTCTCAATTTCCATTGTTTTTTGACATCAAGTTCTGAAATCGTTTTTGAAGAAGAAGAAACAGCAGAAGATGAGGAGGAGAAAGAGAAAGAGTTCTAAATTATGCATAAGGTGTACTTCAACGAATTTTAGGTGTATTTCTTAAATCCTTTGGGTGTATTTCTGTAATCCTTTGGGTGTATTTCTGTAATCATTTGGGTGTATTTCTGAAGTTTCATTATCTTCAAATTTGGGAAGAAACTCGTTTTCATGGAGGAAGAAGAAGAAGAGTCGTTTATAATGCATGGTGAGTAGCGCGCTTTGAAAACAGGAAGTGGTTGAATAACGTGCGTTTATTTACTCTTGAATGTGGGAGTGTAATACGTATTTTTTGTTGGGCTTGTGCCAACTTGTAAGCCAAAAAGAATTGTATGTGTAGCAGGCCTCTTTTTATTTATATGGATACCACATATCTGATCCTCAGATTTGTGGTGTTTTAATTTTTTTTTTGTTGATAACCACAAATTTAAGGGTCAGATTTGTAGTTTTAAATTTTTCCTTTTTTTTTTAAATACAAATATGAGGGTGTCATATTTAAGTTTTTTTTTTATTTTAAATTTTTTTGAATATACAAATCTGACCCTCAGATTTGTAACCCTATGAAATCTGACCCTCAGATTTTTCTACTTCTCCAAATCTGAAAGTCCGATTTGTTATTCAAAATTAAAAAAAAAATTAATCCATATTAAAAAAAAATACACCAATAATCCAGAATGATGAATTACACATAATTTTTTTTCATATAAAAAGAATTAGCTAATTTTATAATGTTAGAATAATAATTAAAAATACTAAAAATTACTGATATTAAATAATTTTTTTTAAATATGCATGCCAATATATATTTTTTCTTCTTATCAAAGATTGAAATTAATTAATTATATAATCTCATTAATTTATTACATAAAAATGTAGCTCACCAAGAAACACTGAAAAGGGGGATAAAAGACTAAGGCAAGTGTATCACCAACTAAATGTGAAGAAGAATATGAAAATTACTTCAGCCACAGTGTCACCTTCAATATCTCCATCTTCAACAAGACCACTTGTAATACTCAGAATAATGAAAAGGAACAGCTTATCAATGTTTGAATAAAAAAAATAATAAAAAAAAGGTGGAAAGAAAACCCTAATCAATACAAGTCTCTCACCCTATTATTAATACTACATTGATTAAGGGTAGCTAGGTATAGCTATAGGCCTATAGTGTGAGTGATTCTTTGTTTCTTTCTTTCTTTTATTTTATTCAAAGAGGAAGGAATAATAGTACCAAAAAAGAAAGAAAAAATAAGGTGAAATTATTAAAATTTAAAGGAAAAGAAAAAGAGGGAAAAAATTGTGACTTATTGTGATGTAATTGAATTGAATGGTGTCAGTACTGTTGGGTAGTGAGAATTTTTATTAGGGTAACTGAATTGATGAGAAAGAAAGAAATAAAAATGAGAGAATTGAGAAGGGGTCACATTATATATCATATAGGAAGATTTTTAAGTGTATTGTCATATCAGTCAGTAATTTTTAATCGTTGATTTTAATTATATATATTATATATATTTTTTATAATTAAGATCAACGATTAAAAATCATTGAAAAATCGATATGACGACATACATAAAAATTTTCCTATCATATAACATAATTATGATGATTTATGATTTGGGAGTTACTCAAATGAAGATACCAAAAATTTTTTTGTTTTATATAAAAGTGTGATTTATTTATTTAATTATATTTTAAATAAAAATAATATTTTTATAATATATCAAAAATTAATAAACATCTTCCGAAAAGTTTAAACTGATTTTGGGGTTCATCAAAAATTGAACTTTTGACCTTTCGGATCTAAGGCTCTAATACCATGTCATGATACCACTCATCCAAGAAGCGTCAGCTAATGAGAAAAGGTAACACTAATGGTTATATCTCTAATACTCCCTAAACCTCCATTATACACATTATACAAATATTCCATTGACTCCTCGTACTATCTCATTCCATAATGTTATACAGGCAAAAAAAGGTTCCACAATAACCCACCTTTTAGTAAATTTGGGTCCAAATACTTTGCTTTCAGTCCAACACCTGCATAGTTTGGTTGTCCAGTAACAAATATAGACACAAACACAACCAATGCCAATATCCCAGCAATCACAGCGCACACTATTGGTAATCTTTTTTTTTTTTTGGTCAAATCCTAAGGTGATGTTAATAAACAGCACAAAGAATGTGCATGAAAGTTCCACTAGCAATGCAACTAGTGGCTTGGATTCTAGTCCTTTTTTTTTATCAAAATCACCAATTGCAGATCTTCCTAGTGAATACTTTTATTCCAAAATTGGATCTATCACACATTTTAGTATAATGAAACCAATAATTGAACCAATACATTGTACACTAACATAAATTAGTGCACGTATAAAGGGTGTTGTTAGTATAATATGTGCATTAACATATATAATTGCACAATACACCGATTTAATAATTGGTTTCATTTTGCTAAATTAAAGCGTGTCATCGATCCAAAATTGAAACACATTTTATCAAGAGGATGTGCAATTAATGATGTTGATATCAAAACCACAAGCTGCATTGTTAGTGGAATTTTTATACACATTTTTTTATGCTATTTATTGGTATTACCTTGAGATTTGATAAGAAAAGGTCAAAGGAGTTAGGGTTACTTATGGTGTGTTTTATGATTGTTGGGGCAAATAGCATTGGCAGTGTTTCTGTCTATATGTTTTATTGGGCAACCGGACTTTGCAGTTATTGGACTTAGCCCAACAAAGTGTTTGGACCCAGTTTTGCTAAAAGGTGAGTTATTGTGGAATGGACATTGAGATTTTTGGATTGCACATATCTTGTCATGCAGAACATATTATGGGTTGTCTATAAATTTTCCAAAGAAGAGTGTATTGAAAATATAGGAGGAGTGTCTCTAGGAGTACTGTCTCAAATGATCTTTTAGTTTGAAGATGAACGTGAGCCCAACTAAGCCACAAGTGGTTCGAATCTTAGCATTGATAGCTAGATGCCTAGATTAGTGTATGTGAATGAGTGAATGAGTGTATGAGTGTATTTGTATAACAAAATAATAATAATAATAATAATAACATTGTATAAAAAGTTGGAATCAATTGTCTAAGACTCTTAAGGAGGTTATTTGTTCAAACTACTACAAGCAAATAGAAGTTATTTGTTATTTTAAGCAAATTTCACCTTTATAATGTACTTATCTATTGAATTTAAATCATTTTACTTATTCTTAGTTTACTCTATTAGATTTTGTTTCAACTCAGTACATAAGATATTATTATTATTATTATTATTATTATTATTATTAACTAATGCCAAGTTCAATCCATTAGTTCGGTTTCTTTCTGTATTATATATATTCTCTATGAACATACCAAAGGATATTCAACACTACTTGCACGAGATTAGAATAAAACAGGAGACAAATTTTAATATTCTAAAAATTTGTTGTGTAGCATATTATTATGAAGTCTTATATTTTCCTATAATCTTCTTATCACTATATTTTGACCAAAAAAAAATATAGTGACCCATTCATTTTTTTTATTTGCTGTGTACTTATCATTCTATTAAATAGATCATGAATAGAGAAAAATAAGTTGTACAAATATTTTTTTACTAAATATTAAAAACCTTATTAGTATATCATGAAATAAAATACATCAGAATAAAATGCAATTTTCATTTTTCTTTTTTTATGCGATGATAAAACAGCCAACATGCCCAAATAAACCAGGAAGTGATTGATGACTAATAAGTAATAACTCTTCCATCTCCATGGCATTTTCTAAATTTCCACATTCATAAATATCCCCACAACATACATACAAACTTGACAAGTCATGCTACTAATTAATAGTTTCCATATGTTATATATTATTATGATATGATTATTATTAATTTTTAAGTGTCATATATATATATATATATACTTGGGAGAAGGTTATGCTGCTGTTTCAGTAGTTGATGGCTTGAGAAGTGAAGAAGAAGAACCAAGAGGCTCATGCACTACAGAGTTGGAAGAAACTGATATGGGATTTCCCTCAAGCTGCAACATAATACTTCCTAGTATTTCAGTTAACAGTTTCTTGAATTCATCTTCTTTAACCATCTTTGCATCATCTGCATTCATCATCTTGAACACTTCTCCAATAACCTTATCCATCTGCATATATAACAATCAACTGTCACAAAATTCACCTACCAACTTTTGAAACAGATCAAAATATTACTCCCTCTGATTTAAAATACCTGTCAATTCGGATAAATCATGGTCCGAACTAACAGTTATAAATATATAAAACAACTTCGATAAATTATTTCGGATCATACCTCTTCAATTGCACCAAATGGTGGTAATCCAGCAGATGGAGACACTCCATCTAGTGCTAGCCGTAGATACTCCTTTGAAATTTTTCCATTCTTATCTTTAGGCAAATTCTCTACAACTGAATTCAAAGTCTGCATATCCAATTATAGATTGGTCAACTCAATGCAATATTTTAACAAAAGTAAGATAATTAGTATATATAATATATAATATGATCCTAATTTATAAAGAAATGAATTAACCTTGTCAAATTCAAACTTGTTGGATAGTAGTCTCTTAACACCAGATCCATCAAAGGTGTTTTCGCTATGAGCAACAATGACAGGTTGCTCCTTAAGCCGTTCAGCTACACTTAATGCAACTTTCTTAAACCCCTCCAAAAATGTCTCTTGATTTTCAGAAGCAAGAGGCTTATCCCAATCAGGTCCACCTTGAGATAACAGTACAGGTTCCACAATGTTGCTAAACACCTAAACACAACCAGTAAGTACAAAATGAACTTGGCATTACTCTGTGTGTAAGTCAACAATTAACCGACTTCGACTACATGAATCAAACGATATCAGAATACAGTGGACAGTAAGTACAAAATGAACTCAGAATAAGTGTGTAAAATTTTCAGTTCTAAGAAGTCAATAATTAACAGACAAACAAATAAGAACTTAGACTACACAAATCGAACGGCGTCAGAATATAGGTCATGTACTTGATCAAGGCAAACAAAGTTTGTAACAAAGGTTGGTATTTGATGATTACCCAAGAATCTGAAGCAGGAGGAATTCCTTGATCAACAGTGAGTTTAGAAAGAGCTTCAACTATATGGTGACGAAGTGATTTTTGAGGGGAACCAATCTGAGAGAATATGGATGCCATTTCAGCTTCATAACTTGGGCCATTAAGAAACTCAAGAAGATCTTCACCATCAATGCGTAGAATCACAATTGGATCTCTCTTCAAACCAGCAGCCATACCCAACAGAATGTCTGACAGAACCTCCTTGAACTCACTCTTGCTCACTTTTTCTTGCTTGCCATGTGTGAACTCATTCAACACCTATGAAACAAAAACCCCATTGGAGCATTAAAACAAACATCTCATATGCATTAATCCTGATTCATATGGTACATTGCTTTTACACGTCACAATAATATCCTTAGAATCATATTGCTATATGTTGTGACTAATGTATCTTATGCTTTATATATTTATTCTTTTGCTGTCTTTAGCACTATAGTTATATTTGTTAGGTGAGAAATTTTACTTTTTCTAAAAGCATGCCACAAAAAAAGAGCAACTTTTTTTGTCCCCAGAATATGACATTGCCTTCAAAATGCAGCTAGGAGCAAAACTTTCCAAGCATATGTTGACTTTTTGTTACTACAAACTCTGAAAGTCTAATAACTCCAAACTTTCTAGCATTTTCTTAATAAGCATAGTAGTTAATTAGTTTTGAGGTATGATTTTGAAGTTTAAACAGCACAAATAATCAACACTTTGACACACTAATATTTTTAGTTCCAGCATGTTCCTTAACCAGATTCTTCCTTATATATGTTGATAAGAAGATAGGCACAAAAAAGTGAAGTAACAAAGAAAAGAAATCAATTGCAACTTTGCAACCAAAAAAGAGAGTCCCACAGAACCGACCAAGTTATCTTATTCATCCATATATAATAATAATAATAACTATTTTAATAATATTGTTTTTGGGACCAGCAAGAAGTCAATTCTTGGTGAAAGAAAATCTTATGTGATGTCTCAAAAAGGATCACAAGTATAAAAACAATATACATGATATATAAATAAACCACATAATTGAAAAAATAAAAAGGGTACGGTTCTCCATCAACATCTGATGCATTAATCACAGAGATTTAGATTGCCATATAGAAGATGCAGAAATGGGTTCATTATAGTTCTTGTATTGCCACAACAAAAACAAAGAAAGGAACAATAACATTCAACTAATAAACAAAAAACAACAGACATTGGAACAGAATCAAACCTGATGCAGATAATGACATCAGATTGAAAATAGTATCATATGTGAAAATTGAAAAACATCAGAATTGAGAAGAATAGAATGCTACGAGCAAATTAAAATTTGAAGATAGAAAACAAGAAAAAGTCAACATACATAAACACCTTATCTTCTTATTTAGTCGGTTTGACATGCACCTTTATTTTCTTGCCCTCAGTCCTTTTCACTAAGGACCTCCTTATTAGTAGTAACTTATTTTTCACTCTAGTAATATCTAAATCTTATTCATGTTAAGAAAATATGTCAATCCTCTGCGGTTATTTCATGCAAAATCAATAGTTAAAAATAATTGTATAATAAATACTATTAATTTCAGATAAAAATAACCACACCTACCTCAGAATAGATGTGGTCAGAATCAGGGTTAGAACCCTGAGCAGGGAGACCAAGAGCAGCACCAATATCAGCAACAGCAGGTTGAAGTTCCTTCACAGAAAGCTTGCCATCTCTGTCTCTATCCAGCTCCTGAAACTTATGGTCCACGAAGTTGCTGAACACTGCCTCGTTCCCAACCAACTCCATTATATTGGAACCGTCTAGAACCTGTCCATTCTTTGCTGATGAACCGTTATTCACTCTTCTCTCCATGATTCCTGTGACTCACTTTTCTTTTCTTTTCTCCCTTTTAATTTCCTTAGCTTCCTCCTCTCGTGACTCCAACTATCTTATTAAAGTGTGTTTGTGTGAGGGAGAGAGTTGAGGATTCTCTATGAGATCACATACACACATACATACACACTTTTTAGTTTTCTTTTGTGTTTGTATCTATCTATATATCTATATATACATGTGTGTGCCTAGTGGCTGTCAACTATCAAATCTCAAGTTTCAATTAAGGATTCCCTTCTCGAAGCCTCATGCTTGTGCTTCCTTTTTCTATTTATGATGATAATCATCAATTTCATTTCTAACAAAATGGTAAAACAAATACATAATGTTAGAGAAATAATAAAAAAATAATTAAAATAACTTAAATTTATTTTTTATTAATTAATATTTTTTTATTAAATTTAAAATTAAATTTTAATATATAAAATTAATTAAATATTAATTAAAAGTAATAAATTTTATTCATCTCGATAATAATATTATACCACAAAAAGTAATTATTCTATACACATAATACGTATGAGCACGTAGTAGCAGACACTTAGGTCAAAATGAAAGAAGCTTATAAGGCCTAATAATAGGTAATCCACTATCTAATTAGTGGTATACTGCACTGGTATGTTTGGTGTTAACTAATATCAGTTAAAGTAATAAGTATTTAATAATTTATTATTTTACTTTATTGATTTATTAAGTTGATTAAATAAAAGTTGAAATATAAATTTATTATTTATTATATATTTCTAATTTTACAACTAAAATATGTCATATGTCACTTTTTTATTGTAATTAGAATCAAATTTTTTTCTTTAAAATTAAAAAATTCTCATTTCTTTCTTATTAATTTTACAACTAAAATGTGTCACATGTCACTCTCTCATTATAATTGAAATTAAATCTTTCCTTCTAAAATTAAAAAATTCTTCACTCCTCCATACTAATTTTACAACCAAAATGTGCCACATGTCACTCCCTCAATACAATTAAAATCAAATATTTTTCTCCAAAATTAAAGAGTTCTCCACTCCTCCATCTTCCTTTCTCTATCTCTCTCATTCCTTCGACCATTCTATCTATTTTATATATAATTATTAATATTAATGACTAATTACTAATTTGATAATCAAAATGTGCAACATGACATTCTTTAATTGCATTAAAATTAAACTTGAAATATTAAAATTAAAATTAAAATATACCTATATTATGCAGGGGCGGAGCTACATTGTAGCAAGGGGCCTCCTAATTTTAATTTTTTACATGTAAATTATATGTAAATTTCAGTTTAGTCCCCCTTTAAAATTTTATTTTAGTCTTATTTTATTATATAAATATTTTTGCCCCCTTCTAATCTTTCATCTAGCTCCGCTCCTGATATTATGTATCATATATTACTATCTAATTTAATAATCAAATGTGTCACATGACACTCTCTTATTAAAATTGAGCGAAAATATTTTTTTCAAAATTAATAAACTCCCTTTCTAAATTCTCTCATTTATCTCTCTCCATTTTTCTAATTCTTTCTACTATTTTTACTCTATATATAATTTATATTTTATATTAGTAATTTGACAAATCAAAATATATCATATAATATTTTTTATTACAATTAAAATAAAATTTTTTTCCAAAATTAACAAACTCTCACTCTCATTCTTTATCTTTATCTTTCTCTCTTTTTTCTCCCATTCTTTATTTTTTCTAACTTTATGTTCTTTAGATACAAAATGAACAAAATAATATAATTCAAATAAAAAATATTATTATTATTATATACATATTTTTTAGTTTTTTATTTAGTTTTAAATTTTTACCGCTTATCTTTTTAATCTATATTTTCATTTCTCTTCTTTCAAATATTTATTACATATAATTTGAAAAGAATACTAATGTTATAATTAAAAGTTAGAATTTAGATTCAATTATTTTAAAAAAATTAGTTTTTAGTTAATTTTATAACTATCAGTATAATTTTTTTATGCTAATACCTAATTATATTTTTATATATATAAAGAGAAAAATATTATTTTTAAATAACAAATATAAAAATTAATTATTTCTATTTGTACAACAGACTTAACACCTAATTAATTGTAAAAGTATACACGTTAAATTATTTTAAATTTTAGATAACGAATATTAAAATTAATTATTAATAAAAAATTAGACTTTTTCATATAAAAATAATAACTAAAAATTTTATTATTTGATTTTTTATCTATAGATACCTTGGTATTCTTAACTAGAGACTTTTGTCAATCTACGACCTTTTTTGTAAAAATAGTTTGATTTTATAAATCTTTTGTGACATGCATAATTTATACTATTAGAATAAAATGAACCGTAATTTTAAAAAATGTATATTTTCGTAATGTTATTACAAATAAAAATACTAGTATATATTAAAAATAAATTAAACTACATATATATTTATACACAAATATATTAATAACTAATTTTAATAACTAATTTTAGGATACGAAATCATTTTTGTAAATTCTAATGTTGACATCCAATTTATGTATTTAAGATTGAAGGCATGCAACTTGGGCAAGATTTTTGGTAAGAATCTAATACTATTGAAAAGAAATTTTAATTATAATTAATATGAAAAATGTGAATACTAATTTTAATTATATCATATGTATATTAAAAATTAATTACTAAAATCTAAATTAATTATTAGTATAAAAATACATAAAATATAAAATATTATTAAAAATAAATTAATATTACATGTGGTTATATATAAATATATATAAATAATTAATTTAGTGGTTGATATTTGATATATATATATATATATATATATATATATATATATATATATATATATATTTACTAATTTATAATAACTTTATAACAAATAAGTATTGGAATTTAGCAAGATAGTATTATTTTAATAAGTAAAATAAAATAAAGTGAGAATAATTGAATATGATTGCCATATATAGATGGTGGAAATGACACAATACAATGATGCCTGGAGGCTGGAGACTCAAACATATAAGCACCGGCATGAAGAGAACATTAACATGATGGGTCCCAAAAAAAGGAAATAAAAAAGAAACAAATAATAAAATAAAATTATGGACGGCAACCATAATAATAATAAAATATTTAACATGTGCTACAAAAACCAAGATCATGAATGGCTCGCAGATAAGATAAAGCTTTCACTTTTTTACGTGCTTTAAAGTTTAAACATAGACATCACTCTATATATATAAATGTTTAACGTCCACAATTATACTAGATAATCTTCAATTTTTTCAAAAAAAATATATATTTGTTTCTTGAATTTTATTTCCTCGCATCTTTGTTAATTGCTATGAGGCTGTTAATTTTATATGTTTTGTTTATTTTCCTCTTAATATCTGGCTCATCAGAATTCGTGCAAGAATAAAATTCTTTCTATTCATTTGACACGTATTTGCATGGTTGAAGTTAACACCATGTAAAATTACAACGTTCAAGGTTTGATTACCTCATCCATAAGACTATAATGCACATGGTTACCGAATATATGATATAGTATCTAGTCACAACCTTATTGTCAATGATTTAATAATGAGTAGTGCTAGGGAGTCAATAGTCTAACTATCTAAGCGTATAATGTGTACAATGGACTAAATCTTTGGTTCATGAATAAAATGAATACTACTCATCTCAAAAGCTTAAGCTGGTTTTGGGATTCACCAATGATCGAACTCTTGATCTTTCGGATCTAGAACTCTAATACTATATCATGAAACCACTTTTATAATAAATAATAATAAACTTATAGAAAAAAAGATGGTCACAAAAACTTGCTTCCACTTTTATTATGGTTAAAATGGAATGGTTGGTAACCACAAATGTATTTGTGGGTGAAACACGTGGGGCGGTTCTAATTCCAACATCCAATTGGGTTATATTAATTTGGGTTCTTGTTTATCCATAACTATTGATAACTATTGATTTTTGTCAAAGTTACAAACAGACAAGTCCAAAATTCGTTTGACCTTACTTTAATTTGGGTTGGCCCGAATATATTTGTGACACTTCATATTCTACTTTCCTTACGCTCTTGGCTTCTACTCACTTCTTTGTGTTATGTGTGAGTATGAATGTTCAATAAACAAAATATGCGATGTATATTCATTTTATTAATATAAAAAATAATTTTAAAAAATACAAATGATAAATAATTTTTAAATAATTTAAAAATATAAAAAAATTAATAAAAAATATCATATTTTTTATAAATGACAAAAAAAACTTTTGTATTTATCAAATAATTTATGTATTTGATCTAATTTTTCTGATAATATTTAAATAATTATTTAAAGAATACACATAAAAATAAATTAAAATTTGATCTTTAAATTTTTTATTTTTAAAAAAAAATTGGACATTCATAATATATTTTTTTAAAATACTTAGTATAAAATAATCAAATTTTAAAGATAAAATATTTATTTTTCTAAGGATATTTATAAAAAATCGCATTGAAATTTAATTTCTAATTTTTTTAAAAAAATATATATTTAAATAAAAGATAAACTATTTAAATAATATATGAAAGTTTATACAGTTAAGATATGTTAATTATTTGTTAAAAAAAATGTAGTTTAGATAAATTGGCAAGCCATCAATCGGGATCTATTTGATTGACGAAAATGAATACGTGGCAGTGTGGCACGTTGTTATGTGATGCAATGTAAGTATTTTTCCCAATAAAATTTGGCAATTTTGATTAATTAGTTAAACAAAACAAACTTTCTTAAATTATTGGGTTATATTTCTCTCTTAAATAAATAATTTCAACAGCAACATAGTATAATATTTAATAAATAATTTTGTCACTGTAATCTCTACTGTCATTATTAATTTATGAAAAATGTTAGAAATTAATATTTTTATCAAATATTAGTTAATATTTTAGATCAACATCATATTTTTATATAACCAAAATTTAAATTCAAAATTTAATATTTAAAATTTAAAAGTGACAAATATCAGCTAAAAATAATAATTTTGTTGATTATATAACATTATTTTTAATTTATTATCTTCTAATTCTATCGTTTTTAGAGAGTTAAATCCCACTTTGGTATTTGAGATTGACAAATTACACTGATTTAGTCTCTGATTTCTCAATTGCCACAATTTGGTCTTTCGAATAAAAAAAGTACACCAATGTGGCCTGAGATGGCTCAAATCTTTGTTGGACATATTAAAATGACATTATACACAATTTTGACGCTAAAAGAGCACTAAATGATGTCATTTCAGAGTTTGAACAATATTAAAAGGGAGGAGTATCATGTTTTAGTATTGTTCAAACCTTTAAACAACGTCATTTAATCTTTTCTTTAGCGTCAAAATGCATATCACGTTGTTTTAATATGTCTAGTGTGATAAAATTTGAGCTATGCCACTAATAATATTAAATTCCAATGATAAAAGATATACAAAAAACTATATTAATGCACTTTTTTTAATCTAAAAAATTAAAGAGCAAATCAATGTAACTCACTAATTTTAAGGATCAACATAGAGTTTAACTCGTTCTTGGACGCAACTGGAATAAATAGTGTTACTATCATTCGATATGGTTTTTGACGTTTTATCCCCTTAATTAAGAATAACTTTATTATATTAATTCTTGTCACTGTTAAGCAAAGTAAGATAATTCTCTAAACTCCACGGTTAATGAATATGGCATATCATTGTATAAGCGAAATCTGACTTCTAAAAGGACAGTGATTGGTTTTCATTTTACAGCCTTTCTTCAACAATATTAAATTAAATTATTAAAGGTGGCATTAATTGTTATTTTAGCAAATACACCCAGAAAGAGACTGCGGTCTATTTTACATCCCATTATTAATTTATTATTGATGTTGATATATCATGCGCTCTAAGAATATTAGTTCAAATACTATAAAAATATCAAAAGTTGTTAATTATTCTTTTATATTTTTCATGCATTAAATATAACAAAAAACGCACTTGATTGAAGATTTCACCTAACGTTACTCAAAAAGACTCCATAGAATTTCCTATGGTTTTTGTGTTTGGCTGATTATATATAAATATATAAGAACTCTATTTCTTACAACTAAGATTAGGTCCCACAATTTGAGGTTGAATTTAAATTATCTCTAAAATTAAGAGTATTCGCAATTGCAGTTTGGATTGATTTTGAGTTAAAAATTTATTCAATTCGAATATTAATTTTTTTTATGGTATAGTTTAGATTAAATGACTTATTTTGAAAGAATTCAATCCAATTCAATTTCAAGTTGTTTGAATTAAATTAAATTTGCTGTTTTGTAAATTTAAAAAATTAAATATATATAATAAATTTTAACATTAAATTTTAAATAACTAATAATAATATAATAAATCTCAATAATATCTTAAAAAATCAACAATAACATATCAATAGAAATAAAATTATAGATTAGTTAAAATAAATAAATAAATAAATTACATTTTGAACATAAAATATTTCTTAAATAATAATAATACATGAATAATATAAAAATGTATAAAAAATTGAACATATTATAAGTATAATTGTAAATATAATAATAAAATAATATCATAGCACATTGTGCGGTTTGGATTGGATTGGATCGGTTATGAAAAGTATATCTGAAATCCGATCCAATCAAGTGGTTTGCAAAAAATTGAATCCAATCAAATCCAAATTAGTGCGGTTTTAATCCGTTTTCGATTTGAATTGAATTGGACAAGCAGTTTAATTTGGATCGGTTTGGATTTGAACAACCCTACCTAAAATTACAATTGACTTAACTTGAACTCCAAAATTTATAATAGTAACTCGCATTAGTCCTTGAACTAATTTATGTGAATGACATGTTGATTTTGGCATTTTGCACATTAATTTGTCAAGATTTAGACTCCTCTCCTAAGTTTTATGTAACTAAGATCTACCAGACTTTTTATAAATTTGACAGACTCCCAATATCCTCACGAAGACGACAATAACAAGTTCAATTTGAAAATTTTGGAACTCTAGAGCAACAATCAAACTTCTGAAATAGATCTCGATCACATAAAATCTGAACAAAGAATTCAAACGGCAGCAAGTTAATATATCAAATCAACACGTCTATAACGAAAATTAGCTCAAGGATAAATGCGAGTTACAGTTACAAATTTTAGAATCCAATTTAAGTCCATTAAAATTTTAAAGATCAAATTGAGTCCGACCTTAAATTTCAGGACAGAATTGAGTATTAACTCCATAATCACCATATAAGTTTTCAGTTTGTTACATAAAAATCATAAAGGACTTAGTTATATGTTATAATCACCATAAATACCTCTGTCCTATTTGTCTCAAGGTATGGCCCATATCTCTAGTGTAGCTTTGGAAGGACTTTGATATATAGAGACAACACAAGCAACTGCATTAGTATTTGTAGGGAAAACAATTCCAATCCATGAAGCAGTTTACATCACAAATAGTCCATAACCGTGCTAACATAAAGTTTTGTCACTACCAACCTCTCTGTCTTTGTGCCTTATACACACTAAATAGAATCTGCAAAGTTACGTGAAATTTTGTTCGCATAACGTCTATAGAAACATTACGTAAAGGTTTTGTTGGTTGGTTTGTGAAAGAGTATGGCAGCTCTCATTGTATTACTTGGACGGCACTATATACTCTAAAAAAAAAATGTAGTGTGCTTTGCTTCATTGCTTCTAAGTTCTAACATAGGAGGTTATTTATTATATTTTAATAGTTTTACAATACTGATATATTAATTTGTTTCAATGGTACAATGTGGTCCAAATCCATCATACCACATGCATTGCTGCTATTATAGTTAATGCAATTTTCCCTTTATATGAGAAAGGGCAATGTAACCTACCTAAGATTTGTTAAAGAGAAAGCTGTTATTATAGATGACTTCTTTTTGGGGACAAGACCTAGAATTAATGGACATGAGGTTCATTTACTCCATCTCCAGTGCTCCTGATGCCTCATACATTCTATAATGCATGTCCAATAATGGTAGTAATCTCTGAGGAGAGAAAAATCTTCAACGCCAAGAGCAATTTATGATATGAATCAAATTCCAAATGAAAGTAAAGCTACATTGTCAGCCAAAAAAATCTAACAGTCCTGACCAAAATTAAAAGCTAGAACCACCAGTGTTGTCATTATAGCACGAAGGAAGAGATGCCATTAGGTGTGTGTGTTGGGGGTGTTTAGATTCCAATCATTCCATATTCCTTTCTAAAAGTAAGATTCATGATCTGGTTTCTTCGCACATATCTATTGCTAGATTGCATTGCTTAAGGGGATTCGTGGTCAAAAGATTAATTAGCCTAATCATGAAGTTATTCTCACATAGTGGGCTTTACAACCGTCTTAATCAAATATCTTCTTTGACTTGTACTAAATCTCTATATTTGGAAGCTCGTCAATTACTTTCATTTGAAGAATTCCATACTGAGCTAAATTAGTTTTAAGTTTCTCACATTAAAACAGCCTAATTTTGAGACTAACTACTCATCTTTATAGCTGTTCACTGTTCAGCCCTTGTCAAATTCCAATATTCAACTGTTATGGTCAATCTTGAATTGGGTTTGGCATTAGGCATTATCCAATAGCATGTTAGGAGGGGACCTTTTAGAATGATGATTCCTTGGCATAATAATATGATCCATCATAATCCTACAAATACTACCTAAGAACTAAGAATATACAAAAATTAGACCCTCATATACAAGGGAATGGGACCTAAAGCCTTTAGCCAGATCCAGTTTTTAAAGACAGTTGATTTTTTAACTCAGTCTCTTTCTGGAGCATCACTAGACATTCTTCTTGCACTAAGGTTCCCTGTGTATGACCAGACCCTCTCAAATTCGGCCGAGGCTGCCTTTTCGGACTTAGTAGAATCTGTTGTGTCCTTTGGTCCATTCCTCTTCGCAGTATGCATCCTTCTTGGACTGCAAGGGCTACCGGTAATGGGTGAGGATGAACAAAATGATGGGGTTGCAAATGGAGGAGAGGCATATGGGGTGTGTTGAATTGAGAAGGGACTTGGAGTCATTCTTTTCTGGATTGGAAGACCACCGAAACCTCCCCGGTTGAAAAGAGAGATAGACTCTGCGGCTGCGCATCGCTTTATGGAATCATCGACATAAAGGACATCATCTATCCTTGCCATTATGTTGAATGCCAAGCTTTCCATGACCCTGGAATAACTCTCAAGAATAGACTGTCCTACATCCTGCAAGGAAAAGAAAAAATCCAGTGTTATTGATTGGACAACAGTGGGAAACTCTTTACATCCTTCACTAATTACTCAGTAAAGAAAACATAATAGTTCTTCATAAATTTTCCCAATGATTGCTCAAAATTGTGAGGGCTAACTACAATAACCAAAAGACCTTCTCATCACTTCATTGGTCGCATCAACAAAATAGATTATGAGTTCAATAAAATATGTAGATTCAGATAATATACCTCGAAACATGCTTAGTTAGTTTAATTATTTCCACCTAAAGTTAGCAACGGTCAAGCCAACTATCATTATTATGAGTTTGGTAATCGTGTCAAACCTTGAACATTAAGATAATATACCTTATTATATTGTATCTTGGCCATGTCTAGCGCAGTTTGAGGGAGCCCCGGAAATCTGTGTTTCAAGCTTTGCAGAAGGGTATCAGCTCGTTGGGCTAAAGAATGGTTCTTATCACCACCACCATCAGCAACAAGGCCCTTCACCTTTCCACCCCAGGAGCGTCTGGCTTTAACTGTATTTAGATGTTTTTTGTGGTCCTTCAACCTCCATACATGAACGGCAGCCTCAATTCTATTAGCTACATCCAGAGTGTGATGCTCCGAAGATAGATCCAGGCAATCAAGGAGACATTCAGGCGAGAATTGATCAGCAGTAATGTATCTATAGATTATCTCCCCCAGACAAGCTTTTCCATTCTGCATTATATGTCGTAAAAGAGAACAGGGTAAATTTCCAGCAACATTCGTGCCAAATGCAAGAAATTACTAAATGCCTTTGATATGATTTCAGTACTGAACAGCACTACAAATGTTGTTATATTTAGTCCTCAAATATGTACTAGATTTGACATGAGTCAAATCATAAATGATATGTTATAGTCAAGACAAAGTGAAGTAAAACAATGTAACTAGTAACCATCACATATACAAATGAAAAGACAATATTTACCTTTGGTAATGATTCAATATATGCACCAGGAATTTCCATTTCAGCAAGAACGGAACTGTTGATTGCCATGGCAGCCTTTAATATCTGATTTGTACAATCCCTGCACTGCTGCAGCCTTTTCCTATCATCCTCGCACAATCCATTTGGTGGAAGCTTAGGAGATGGAAGCCACCATTTCTCCTCTTGCCTAACAGAAGTCCTACCCCTTCCGGGCGAATATGCATCATCACATTCCTTGGAATCACCCAATAGTATTCCCCTATCAACATACCAAAACTTTGTATCCTGAAATCCATCAAGCATACCAAGCAGCATTCCATCTAGCTTCTTCAGAGCCGGTAGATTGATGTACAAATCGGATCGAGGCCGCGTCGCCATGACCTCATACGTTCCGCCACCGGGGAACTGCTGCACAGAAGGCACAAGCTCCACAATGGAATCACTCACACATAGAAGCCACTCCATTTCCCTACGCCACATGGCCTTCTTCTGAGGTGCCAGCGGTTCTAACCTCCATAACTCGCCAAACACAGTTGCTACCAATTTTATGTATGCAATACCATCAACAAATTCAAGTCACATCTCTAGAATTTAGACCTAAAACAAAGAGATTTGTATATAAGAGCAATACTAACCAGAGAGATTGGTTATTGCATTAGAGATTGCAAGAGCAGTGCATACTCCTTTTCCTCCACCAGACATGTCCTCTCCAAGAAGCAATTTAGCAAACCTCTCCTTCATCATTTCCACTTCTGTATAACGAAAATGCTTTCAAAATTCTCGAAATTACAAAAAGAAAAAACAAATGTAGCAAATCTAAAGCAAAATTAACTCAGAAGCTATGAGGTACCTGACAAATCAAGGTCTCTTTTCTCTGGCTTGTGATCCCAAACCACCACGTCTTTTCCTCCTATGACGGGAAGCATGACCTGCGACGGAAAGTGAAAGTGACCGCCGGCGGGAACAGCAGCTCCACCGACAGGACGCGGAGACAAGTTGGCGGAGCTGGAAGCTCCACCGTCGGCATCAAAACGACGTCCACAGAAGCTGCTGCAGCTTTCGGACTCGCTGACGTCAGCACTGAGACTGTAACTGCCGCAACGGTCACTTTGCTGGTCGGAACCATCTTCAGAAGAAACGCTCCCCATTCCTCCCAAAAAACAAAATAACAAACCGGATTCTCACTCAGATCTAAGTAAGTAACCTACATTTGACTCACACAGTATGCAACACCAAAAACAGTAACAGCCAACAGAAAAAGAAAATGGAAACCGTTTATGAAACAATGAGACTCTCAATTCTTGTTGTTCGGTTCACACTTCACACACACATTCTATTCTTTTCTATTCTGTTTCTATTATCCCCTTTCTTTCCTTTTTTTTGTCTGAATGAGAGTGTTTAGTTGTGGTGGTGGTGATGATGATGATTTTGATGGGTAAGGGAAAGGAGTAAGGAGGGGCCGAAAAGACACCAAAAAAAGAAGACGCCGTTTGCAGGCAGCACTGTCTTTCCGTAACAGCAGGGTTAAGCACCCGACACGCCCTCTTTTCCGTGGGGTCCACCCTTCTTAATAACGTTTGTTGGTTCTTTCATCTTCCTACGTGTCCGTATGGTTGACGTGGCGTCTTCCAGTTGGATAACTCTGGAGGGAAATATTAACCTTGCGGGGGAAAACACCAAACGGCGGTTAACTGTTCATCGGGTTGTGTGTTAGTGGAAGGTGGGAAAAATAATCTGTGCACAATATCGAAAATGAATTTATTTATTTACTTTTCTAACTTTTCACATATTTTTTCATCCTACTTAAATTTTGTAGAGAAAATTAAGATGGTTTGTTTTTCACTATTTCATCTTGGAAAACCGTGGGCACGGTTCCCGACGCAACACATTCTTCCATTTTGTATGGGTCGGATAGGGTGCGGGTTGAGCCTCAGTCCTACTCGACCAACTCGCACCCTATATATGTATATGTTATATACTTATATAAAAATATATTTTAAGTAGATGCTGAACTAAAGACTTCTCACTAAATACAAAAGATCCTTAGTCATTAAAAGAAGAACACTAATTGATAATTTAATAAACTTTTTTTTTTTTTACATAAAAGTCAGTTCTATTTTAAATTATCATTAAGTTATATAATAACATTGCATTTTTTTTGTAACCCGCGGGTAGGATTGGGTACCCGCGGGTTAAGAGCGGGTAGGGTTAGGGTTGACTCCAAACCCTACCTTACCCTATCCAGCCATCCCTAACCGTATAATGTAATATAATATTATTATATTTACAATTATACTTATAACATGATCAATTTGTTATACATTTTTATATTATTCATGTATTATTATTATTTAATAAATAATTTATGTTCAAAATATTATTTATTTATTTATTTTAACTAACATATAATTTTATTTCTATTGTTATATTATCGTTAGCTTTTTAAGATATTGTTGAGACTTGTTATGTCATTATTGATTATTTAAAATTTGATGTTGAGACTTGTTATATTTATTTAATTTTTTTAGTTTAAAAAATCACAAATTCAATCCAATCCAAACTGCTTAAAATTAGATCGGATCGGATCGGATTTTTTTAAAAAGGTTATCCAATTCAAATCGCACCACAAGTAAAATTAGTGTTTGAATCGGATAAATTTTTAACTCAAAAACGATTCAAACTGTACCGCAAACACCCCTACTAGTGCTTGTTGCACGAGCTTTTTAGCCATGTCAATATATCAATCCTGCAATAGGAAAGATCCCGTTTTTTGTTAATTATATTTTTTATTGGTGTGTTTGTAGTGAAAATATAATACATGAATATTATGTAAGTAGCGTTTAAATATTTTTTGGGGGTAAAACACTATCTTATTTACCACAAAAATTGGGCTGTTCAGCTGGGCTTTGCGACCTTTTTTTTACTAAAACCTTTAAGAGACATTAGCGATGGACTTTTTGGTAGTTGGCTTCTCAAAATTGTTTTGAATTATGTTAGTCAAATTTTTGAAAGAAAAAATTTCAACGAATCGGACCTAATGTAATGTAGAATAAATTTTTGAAAGTGTTCGATTTTATACAAGAATGACTATTGTTATTTTAGTTGGTAGTGCATAGTAAATTTGTTCGATTTCAGATAAATGTAATATGTGTTTATTTTTCATGTAATACATATTTGAGTTGATTGTAGATTTGATTATAAATTATGTGTGATTAATTAAATGAAATTTTAGAGTAAGTATTATTCTAAGGATTTAGTTAACATGTGTTTTTAAAGTACATGATAAAATTACCAATTAAAAGTTTTTTAAAAGAAAACCATACAAAATTTAAAATTTTAATGCATTTTGTTGTGTATTTATTAAAGTAAACTCTTTTATTTCTATTATATTTGTTGTATTCTTAGAACACAAATTAAATAAATCCTTATTGTAAAGTGGATTTAGAATTTATAAACAACACATTTGATTTCAACCGATTGTGTGATAGTATTGGAAGATTTGAGATTACTAATGTGATAGAAATTGTTGTTCTAAATAATAAGTGTGATGTTGGGGCTGGGCCGGGTAACCCAATCCAAAGAAATATAATTATAAAGCACTTGATGTCTGACGAATAGGTACATCATATAACAAAAGACACATTGTAGTAGTTGCCGGCCCAAATTTGGTGTATCCAAGCAGTTCAAGTATAGATGCTACTAAATTACTAATATCCAAAAAAAAAATATGCAAATATATATTTTTTTTTTGCCGTCACGCTTGCACCGGTGTTTTCACGAGCTGAAAAGACGCTTGCACTGGCCCAACTTTACTAGGACTATTTGGAAAGGGCTTGTACCCCCTAGAGTGGAGTTGTTTGTTTGGTTTGTCTTGACTGGTAGGGTCAATACGAAGGAGAGACTAAGTCGGTTCGGGGTTATCAACCAAGAAGATACTTTATGTGTTTTATGTAATAGAGATGATGAAAATGGTCACCATTTATTTCTTGGATGCAGTTTCTCTTGGCAGGTATGGTGTGCTTGGATATCATGTTGGTATTCTATGGACTTTTCCGGGTACGGTCAAGGAGCATTATCAGAGTTGGACTGAGATATCATATAGAAAAGAGGAACGCAAGAGATGGATGGTGTGTTTTTGTGCCATTGTGTGGAATATATGGTTGGAGCGGAACAGGAGGATCTTTCAGAATAAAGAAAAATGAGTGGAGGAAATTATTAACATGTCAGTTCAGAGTTACACTGAGTGGTTAGGTGGAGACCCTTTTTATTGTTGATGACAATGCCGGAGATGACATATAGGTGTTTGGCCATAATGGATGCTTTGGTTTTAATTTCCTTTTGTGTTTTCTTTGTTATATGTGTTGAACTCCTCTTTCAAAAAAAAAGTTTGTAATTTCAATTTTCCAAAAGTCCACTGTTTTAACAGCTACCAACAAATTGTTTTGGCTTTTAATGCAAAATTGCGGTGTATTGCGACCGAGAAATCTGCTTGGAAATGATTGGCAGTTCCGACCATGATGTGTGTGGTCAAAAAGGAGGTACAAAGTATGGAAGTAGCCATGGCCGTGAAAGTGTTTGTTGCAAGTGTGTAAGTTTTATAGAATATTTTTGTAAATTTATTGAAAGTTTGCTGTGATAATATTTGCGTTATTAAAACAGGGCTGCCAGTCATTTTTCAAGAGGCTAAAATAAACTCAACTTTTGATCCCTATAGCCAAATAGACTCAACTTGAGGAAATTATGACATAAAGCAGTTGAACAAAAATTTCCTTTCTTCCATAACAATGATGTTTTACATAAAATAACTAATCAATGAAAATAAAAAAAGTCTAACTATGAAAAATCAGCAGACTAAAAAATTCCTCCAATGACTACGTGTACGCAAATGTAGGCAGAGTCTCGAACATTAAATCACCTCGGTTCTATTAGAAAACTGCTTTATGAACTGCCATTCACGGTGGCAACAAACTTCGACATAATCTATTCCAACTTCACCCCACCATGCAAATCTTCATTTAAGAACTTGCTTCCCATCTTATTTCCAGAAGCTTCGCTCCAATGATAATTTCATTCATTTTTTTTTAAATTTGGATCCTCTAAATTTAGAATTTTTATTTTAGAAGATAAGGTGTGATCTCTCACTTTTAAATAGTTTCTCTCTCATATTTTTTTTAGTCTCACCTATAAAATAAATAGTGAGAGAACACACTTTATCTTTTAATGTAAAATTTAAAATTTAGAGGATTCAAATTCCATTTTTTTATATGGGCTTCGAAAATTATTTTCGCTACCGAGTTCAAGTGTTTTTATACATTGTAAACAAAACATAATCTTTGAACACGAACATAAAAAACATACACATATATTCTCAACTTCCAAAAATAATTCATTGGGCCAACCTCCATAATTATTGCCGAATCCATGAGTCAAAAATTGTAAATTCAAACAACCTGTTTTCATAATAAATATTAGCCAATATAATTAACTCAATAAAATTAATTTATATATGTCTACTAATATATATATATATATAGCAACTTATTATAAGAGAGAAAGAAGAGAACAGTATATGAGAGAGAGTAATTATTGTTATTGCTGTCTATTATTCTTCAGTCACTTCTCTATTTATAGGCAAAGAGAGTTTTACATTTTCAACTTCATTAATTCTAGTTTGCATTGAGAAGTTGAGTAATTTAGTATCGAGAACAAAAACAGTCGCCCATATTAATGGGCATCCACTTTGACTATTTTATTGGAAATTCATCAAAATGACAATCCACAAATCGGGCTTTAAATACATCTCCTGTTTGTATCTTAAGATACCTCACTATAGAGGGAGAATCATATCCAACATATATCCCAATTTTCTTTGGGGTCCCATTTTGGTGCGATTAGGTGGTGCAATGGGAACATATATCGCACACCCAAATATTCTTAAATGGGAAACATTTGGCTGCTGGCCAAAAACTAATTGCATAGGAGAGAACCGATGGTAACTCGTTGGCCTCAAACGAATAAGTGCTGCGGCATGTAAAATAGCATGCCCCCAAACCGAGGTTGGGAGATTTGTTCTCATAAGCAAGGGTCTAACAATTAATTAGAGGCGTTTAATAAGTGATTCTGTTAACCCATTTTGTGTGTGAACATAAGCTACTGGATGTTCAACACTTATTCCATTAGCCATACAATAAGCATCAAAAGTTTAGGAAGTAAATTCACCAGCATTATCAAGACGAATTACTTTGATTGGATTTTCTGGAAATTGTGCTTTTAATCGAATAATTTGAGCCAGTAATCTCGCAAACGCCAGGTTGCGAGAGGACAATAAGCACACATATGACCATCTCGAAGATGCGTCTATCAGGACCATAAAATATCTAAAAGATCCACATGGTGGATGAATAGGTCCACATATATCACCTTGAATCCTTTCTAGGAATTCAGGGGACTCAAATCCAACATTTACTGGTGATGGCCTTAAAATTAACTTCCCTTGAGAACATGCAGCACAACAAAATTCACTAGTTGTAAGAATCTTCTGGTTCTTTAGTGAATGTCAATGGGAGTTTTCAATAATTCTCCTCATCATGGTTGTTCCCGGATAACCCAATCGATCATGCCAAGTTATGAATTCATTTAGGCTAGTAAACTTATGATTTACAATGGCATGTGATTCAATTGCACTAATCTTGGTATAATATAACCCAGATGAAAGTGAGGGCAACTTTTCTAATATAACTTTCTTATTTGAATCATGAGTTGTGATACATAAGTACTCATGATTTCCCTCATTCATAGTCTCAATATGATATCCATTTCGGCGAATATCTTTAAAGTTCAACAAGTTTCTTCGAGACTTGGTAGACAATAGTGCATTATTTATTATGAATTTTGTTCCTCCAAGAAACAAAATTATAGCTCTTCCGGAGCCTTCTATCACATTGCCCGAACCAATAATAGTATTAACATATTTTTCTTTTGGCACAAGATGGGTAAAATATATATCACTTTTAAGAATAGTGTGCGAACTTGCACTATCCGCAAGGCAAATATCTTTAGAATATGTCCTTGCCATTTTTCTTCAAAGACAAATGATAATAATAATAAAATGAGTAGAAGTACATGCACAGTAAAATTATTCACATGAATACTTAACAAACACATACACATATCAAACCATTTCATCATTGATCAAATAGCCAATATTTCCTTCAGAATCCTTAAAAAAATTAGATACATCATAATGAGTGGTGGAATTTTCATCATTTGAAACAAAATTTGTTTCCTTTCCTTTTTCATCCCTTTTCAAGGATGCTTGATAAAGATCAACTAGGTGCCTTGGGGTACGACAAGTACGTGACCAATGGCCCTTTCCACCACAACGGAAGCATTTATCCTCAATTGATTTACTTTGCCCAGTGTTTCTTTCTTTATCCCACTTCTGGTGAGATTCTTTCTTGTGAACATAATTTCTTTTCCTTCCATAATTTTTTCTTGCTACCAAAGCCTTGCCATTTACCTCTTCTGGGGTTATGATTTGCCGCATTTGCTTCAGGAAATGGGGCGGCGCCAGCAGGGCGCGCTTCATGATTTCTCAAAAGTAGCTTATTGTTGCGTTCAGCAACAAGAAGGCAACTCAAAAAAAAAAAATTTTAAATCATTTTTCTCGATTGCTATTGCAGGAGCACATTCAAGGCTTGGAATATCGAGAAAGTTTTCCCTAACATATCGGGCTTGAGGAAGTATCACATGATTGTACCTTTCTTCAAGGTCTTTCCACACATCTGCAGGATCTTTTAATATGGGATATTCATTTTTCAATCATACGTCAAGATAACGATGAAGGAAAATCATGGCCTTGGCTTTATCCTTCTGGGATGTATTATTTTTAGCCTTAATGGTATCTCCAAGATCCATTGAATCAAGATGGATTTTAACATCTAGTATCCATGATAAATAATTATTTTCAGATATATCAAGAGCATTATATTCAAGATAAAAGAGTTTCAACATAATAAAAATTTATTACCGGAAGTCTTCCTAAAACTTCGTTAGAGCTTCGTGCTGATAACGTGTTGTAAAATAAATAAAAGGTGTACTAAATATAAAATAAAGATGTGTAAATAGAAGACTTTAATATTAATATTAGCCAATATAATTAACTCAATAAAGCTAATTTATATATGTCTACTAACATATATATAGCAACTTATTATAAGAGAGAAAGAAGAGAACAGTATATGAGAGAGAGTAATTATTATTATTGCTGTCTATTATTTTTCAGCCACTTCTCTATTTATAGGCAAAGAGAGTTTTACATTCTCAACTTCATTAATTCTAGTTTGCATTGAGAAGTTAAGTAATTTAGTATCGAGAACAAAAACAGCCGCCCATATTAATGGACATCCACTTTGACTATTTTGTTCTTATCACAATAATATGGTCACTTTTCAAATTAATGTAATCCAAGATGAAATCAAAAAGCATAAAAAAGTTCACATAACCGTTGTTTTTGGTGTCAGCTTGTGTCAAAATTACGAAAATGTCTGGAATGCCTTTTAAGGGACGCTTCCTAAAACTTGCCAGTTTTTTCTTTGGTTTTTATCTTAAGGAAACTTATTAATAAAGAGAGCTTTTATCTTAACTCCGTTACAGAGACAACGAAAAATCTTGACAACGTGTACAATGTTAATTTGGTCCAATATAAGGAAAAAAAAAAGAAATCCAAACAGTTATTTCAAAAAATTAACCATCGCAACCTTAATTTACCAAAAGAATTTATCCAAACACCCTCTCTCCCAACGTCTGCTACCTCATCCTCATCAATCATCCCACCTTTCCGGCATTAGAAGCTCCCTCACCGGCCATCAAACAATAATCTACGTAGTTATTAAAATAATCATTCGACTACCTGGTGAAATGATCATCCAACATTTTTTAATTGTATATACTTAAACTGAATCAAACAAAATAACCATCCAATTAAAAATTAAAATAACCATCTACATACCTAGTGAATTGAACATTCAGCATCTAACTTCATCCGTTGATGTATATACCATGAAAACGTAAGGGAAGCAAAATCCAAGAAAGTCAAGTTGGCCGCGCAAGACAGGGGCATTTTTGAAGTGGGCTACGTTTGCATGTACAAAAACGGGAGCATCATGGACTAAACTAATTTCTTTCACAATTACTGTTGTGTTATCCTACGTTGATCTTGGACCTATACCTATGTAGGGGGAGGCGACGTCGTTGAAGGTGTCGGTAGCCATGGCGGTGCGCGACGGACGCAACGTGTGTGAATGGAGTGTCTCCATTTACGATCTTACGAGGCGTGATGGACGTATGAAAATAACACACTTGTGTGTCCCCTATACATCACGAATGACGACGTTGAGAGGGAGAAACTGCCGGCACGGGGGAGGGGCTGCACGACTGGTGCTATGTGAGACTTTGGGAACGACGCAAACTGCGCGACGGTGCTGCTGGGCATTCGTGGTGCATACATCGGCGTGAGCTGTGGGCGACAGCGGCTGGTGTCTGTGGCGGCGCGGCACCGGTGAGAGAGAGGTAGAAACAAGGTGAGAAGGTAGTCACATTAGATGGGAGAGAATGAGGCCGTTTTTGGAGTTTACGTAACTGACTAACTGTTGCAAATCCTTATTTATTTTGAATTTCAAATTGATAATTATTAAAAATTAATTATTTATTTATCATTTGATGTTAATTTCAATTTTATCCCTATTGTACACATTGTACACTAAATTCATTGGCTCTCCATACTTTCTCTATAAAAAAATATAGAAACTTTTAAGATTTTCTTTTATATTTATTAAAGTTTTTCTGAAAACTTTTACTAATTAATAATCATGATCATATTAGCTTAATGTTTCGAAGGTTATCTGAAACGTTGAATTGGGCCTGAACGTGAGGTCCAGATCTCTTTTTGTGGCAGCATCCGATTTGTTGTTGCCGAGGTGCCGCGCCTGTCTAAGTTCCTCGTGAAGAGGTGGGGGATGGTACCTACAAGAGACTCCGATGCTTATGTTAGCAAAGGCTTTAGGCAGGTTTTTAGTAGCTTATAATGTGTGTTATACCTGAGGGGTGTCAGTATATTTATAGTAGAGTTGATAACCACATTTGTTGAAGTAGTTCCATCTTTTCTGATGGATAATCGTTCCCTTTATTTTGGGAGTTTGTTAAGATCTATCTTTTTTGGTGAAGATAGAGATTGTAGACGAAATTTGCGAGGACAGTTACTTGTTCGAGCAAGTAGAGATGAAGCTTATTTGTCGACGTCCGATCTCTTTAAGGAGGTCGGGTATGCGGTATGCCCATATGAATGCCTCCTTTATTAGTGGGCCTTTTAGTTTGTTAGGCTTGACTTTACTTTTTGGACGAGAGCATGAATACTTAATCTCTTTTTTTTTTCTAATTTCACAAAGTTATTTACATGCCAAACAACAAGAGTAAATGTTAAATTTTTTTTCAAACTTAGTTTGTGTAGGTTAACTTAGTTCTTCTAATATCTGAATTAAATTAATATACCAAATTAACTAATAATATGTATTTGTATAGATTCAATAGCCTAAATTTAAGTCGCATATAAACACACTCCAATAACAGTAAAAAAAGCTATCAGTTCGTGGTTTGGTAGGCTATTAGGTTAGAACTTAGAACATTCTCAAAGCAATATAATATAGAGTTCGTTTTTTTTTTGGTTATCCAACACAACACATGAGCTGATTTATGTTAATTATTAGAACCCTTAATTTTATTCAATGTTAATTAAAAAGTTAATTAAAATAACTAAAATGTCAAAGTGAATGTAGGTCTGTCTTTTTTCTGTTTCAAAAGAAGGTGATGAGATTATCGACTATAGCTATCACACATGCTTTTAAATTTGGTTTTTTAGATCGCTTTTCTTTCCAACGTGGATAAGCCAAAATCATAAAAAACTTACTAATGATATTTGATTTTCAACAACTTCTAGTTGCAAAATTTGACTATGTCTTAGAATCATTTGTTATTCTCCTTTATATTAGTTATGTATATATCATTCGAAGTTCCTAGCTAATACATTTTCTTTTAATAATTCTCTTAATATTTAATTACAAAATATTTTAGTAGAGAATATTTGATTGTTGGGAGTAAAAATTTGGTAAATGTTTCCCATGGATGATGGATGAGTTATATATAATTTTACCCTTATGTTTCTTTCAAATTGACGGTTTATTTCTTATAGTACAAAAAATTCACTATTATTAAGATTTAATTTGGAGGAATATTAATGTCATACTAAACTGCAAAAAAATTACATTATTGACATTAATTATTTTCATAATACAATTATTATTATTATTATTATTGTTGTTGTTGTTGTTGTTATTGTTGTTGTTGTTGTTTAACTCATTTTCATTGTGTATTTTATATTTTAACATATATTCTATACAAGTGGTTGGTTTTTGTATATACATAATATGTGTCGTCTGTGATGACTAATAACAATCGGTGACTAGTGTGGCTATCTCAGGTTGACCTATGTCTTTCTGACACATGGTAGGTTGACTAGCAAAATTGACCGCATGAATCCAGACTTCAAGGACAATAACTATGCTAATGATGCAGTAATTATGAGCGTGAGTAATTAAGTGTAAACAATGAATTAAAAATATCTAGACAAAGAGAGTAGGCGTTCGCCTCCACAATGGAAACCCTTTCTTGTTGCGCCGCCCCGTACGGCAGTCCAGCCACCTATGATCTCGTCGTTTGTAACCACCTTTCCTCTAATCTATTGTGGCTATTGCAACTCCTTCTCCTCGAGCAATTTCGTCCAACTTTGTCCGGCCCTCACCGCTGCAACTTTTCTCTGGCGACACTGCCTCGTTTGTCATAGTGGTGCCGTATCTTCTGCCTTCTTCTTCCTCCTCTGCTGAACGTTAATCACCAGTTCGTTGTTACTACACACCATCCAATGCTCAATGCTCAACACCATTAATCTAATACGAAGTGGATCTGTTTAACCAATCCCTATTCTTGATAGATCGGCAGAAGAATCTGGACGTTCTGCTGTGTCCACGCCGATCTTTATCATGTGTCCTCTCTGATGTGGTTGTCATCATCATCGATGTAGCAGCGGCAGAGAAAAGGGACAATGAGATGCACGATGAAGGCAAAGTTCACACGATGTCACCATGGCCGACCGTCGGAACACTATCCATCCTCCCCCAACTGATTCACCCAATTGACAATCATGTCCCTAATAATCATGATTTTCCAACAAAACCCTTACAGTAAAAGAAACACAAGTTACCGTGCTTAATATTTAATCAAACGCTAATGATACTCAATCACAATGCACGTGTCATCATCCCATTATACAGTCAACATGTAGTCATTCGTAGCCACCAAAAGCGTGGCCACCAGAGACGCGACCTACATAATAAAGTTATAATTGATTATTTTTTACCTATTTTTTTCTTGTTAAATGGGTTAGATAACACTCAATCCTAGATATTATAATATCACAAACTCATTCACACTACATTCATACACACAACACTTCAAGAATTTTAGGATTATTTTGTCTTTTTTTTTTGGACATCACATTTATCACAAACTAAACCCAGCTATTCCTGAGAATGGAAGGTGGGTGTGGCTTATTATGAGACAAATAGGTTTGCCATTGCACTACCTTACTCGCGAATTAGTTTGTGTTTGTTTCTATGGGAGAAAATTTTTTCTTTTGGTGAGGAAGATATTTTTTCGGGTATGGATCGACCCAAAGGAAGTTTTGTATTTGACAAATTTACATGCGCATTTGTGGTGATAAATGTGTGATAATTATTTGGTTCCATGCTGTGTCTTTCTAAGTCTAATGAATCAAACACCACTGTCATCCGCTGCTTATCTATTTTCATGAAGAAATCATATATTTTTTCTCACCTTCCTACAGTTTGTTATCCTTTGGTATTTTACCATCGCTTCCCAGTTTGCCACTTTTTTGGCAGTTTTTGGGCAGTTCGCCATCTTTTTGGCTGTTTCGTCTACGCTTTTGTTGCGGCAGTTTCGTCTGTGATTCCCTTATAACAGTTTCGTCTGCGCTTTCCTTGTGGTTGTTCCGTCTGTGTTTCCCTTGCGGTAATTCCGTCTGCACTTTCTTTTGGTAGTTTTGTCTGCACTTCTTTCCGATAGTTCCGTTTGCGCTTTTTTTCAGGAATTCCATTTGTGCTTCCTTCCAACAGTTCCGTCTGCACCAGTTTATGCACTTTTTTCTTTATTTCATTGTTTTAAATAAGTTTTAAACTCAAGTGAGCACTTGAGTTTGAGGAGGATGTTAGAATATATTAGGATCAATTAGCATTCATTAAAATTATTTAGCATATCTGAATATTTATTATAGAATGTTAGGTTTTTATTATTATTTCGATTCTCTTAGCACCTATAAATACCCTTTAACTTAAATATACACAAATATTTTCTCTATTGCTCTCTCTTACCTTTCTAACAATAAGGTTGAAACAAGTATGACATACATTTTTCTAACTAGATTTCAATGAGACATACATGAAAATATAAGTGAGTACATCCTATAAATGTCCTGACTTGTTTCAAAATTAAATGCACTAAATTTGTAGCTGTTTAATGACATGTTCATGCATTTAGTTTTTTTTTTCCTTGTAGCACAGTTAGGTCTATTTAACATCAGTTGTCTATAAAAAATTCTATAAAATTGTATAATGTCGAATGATGTTGTACATCTTTTTAGGCAATAACAACTTAGTGGGAGTTGAGATAGTAAATTTGTATTATCATTACATTATTGTTAAAGAGTTATGTTATTTGAATTTAGAAAAAAAAATAGTATAAATAATTTTTAATAATTGGGTTCTTATTTCTATTTTAACAAATTCATCAATTATTCTTGTTTGACTAAATAGGTAAATTATGTTTTATTTACAATTTCAAATATATTTTGATATAAGTATTTTTCTCTTGAAATAACTCTAAATTTACTTCAATATTGTTTTTCTTCAATGATATTTTTGTTCTATCTCATCTAAGTGAAGTATGACTACTCATACTTTGTTAATTACCAGAATCACTCTGGAAAAGAGCATTGAAAGTTGCAATTTAGATTTTTTTTATAAAGTTTCGAATTTTGCATAATCTTTTATCCTTTTGGGTATTTATTTTATTTGTGATCCCACAATTAAAATATTTTTGGAAAATAAAAAGTTGATCGTTCTTTGAAGATATTAAGTTTGAAGAAAAATAGTCAATAGACTATTCTAAAGGCAAATTCAACACTTTAAGAACAATTGTCATTTGACATATCACTAAAGAAAATTATTTCATTTCAGGTGGAATATTATGTTTTGGTGCTATGAGTGAAAAATTTAAGTCTATAATGACAACATTTGAGACTCGTCTCATTAATTACCTAAAAGTATTAAACCATTGGTATTTAAAACCAAATTGATTAAATAGATAATATGGAGATATAAAATATGCTTTGTTGTAAAATTTTCACTTAAAAGTGAAGCATTGAATACAAGGAGACTTTTCTTTCAATTACAAAAAAGATTCATTTAGGACTATAATGATACTGATGGTATATTAGATCTTGAGTTACAGTAGATGGATATAAGGAATTATTTCTCAATAGCAATGTTGGTGAAACCATTGATATGAGATATATAGACACTGAATTTTAATTACATATTTAATTTATTTTTAATATGTATTTATATTTTAAGATATATTTTATACTAAAAACTGATTTTGATAAAAAAAATATTGTGTTAGCTAAACTGTGAATCCTAAACTCTAATAATATAAAATAAAATGTTGGGTCAAAGTGCTAATATTAATAAAAAGTATTGATTCTAATATTTTTTATTAAAAATTCAATGGTCATTAATCATTTACTTTATTACTTTATACTTTTTTTATTTTAGAGGATATTTTTAAAAAAGATTTAACTAACTTGTATTCTAAAAATACATGTTAAGATTACTATTAGTATATAGAAGTTTTTAAATTTTTTATTTTAATAAATAAACAACAAATATATTAAAAATGTAAACTTTATTTGTAATTTTTATACAAACTTTTTTATTAAAAATATTAAAATGTATTTTTAGGACACAAATTAGCTAAATATTTTTTTTAAATTTATAACTTTTATCAAGTGTGAGTCCTTCAACATTAATTTAAGAATAATTACATTCTCACTTTCTTATTTTATTGACTTTTCTCAATTTAAAAGAGCTTTATCCATTTTTAATATATATTAATTCAATTATTTTCTTTTGATTTATTATTGTTACATCATTTTCATTTATGTTAACAAGTTTTTTTCTAATAAAAGAATAATATTATATACACTATTGTTCTCTCTCTCTTCTCTCTCTCTCTATATATATATATTGTGTTAAAATTGATTGATAATAAAAATTAAAAAAAGATAAAAAACAATTGTCTTTTATATTAATGATCAAATTTGTCCCTGAAAGATCACTCGTCTTTTAAATTAGTTCACAAATTTTTTTTAATAAAATTCGTCATTAAAAATTTAAAATTAATTTCATTAGTTTTTCTATTATTTTCTTTTTTCGTTGATAGTGCCAAAATTTATTAATGTAGTACGTTAAGTGATATACTGTAACACACAAATAAAAGTCTTAATTAACTACTAGCATAATAAATTTATGAAATTAGATCAAATGAAAACCTAATTGAAAGGAGAACTTGAGACTTTGGAATTGATTTGATCTAATTTCATAAACTTATCATGTTAGCTGCCAATTAGGACTACTAGATATGTATTATGATGTCACTCAACATGTTACATCAACAAATTTTGACGCCGTTAACAACAAAAGTGACAAAAAAACTAACATAACTAATTTAAAATCTTTAAAAGATGAATTTAATTAAAAAAAATCTTTCGAAAACTAATTTGTAAAATGAATAATTTTTTAAAGATTAATTTAACCATTTACTCTAACTTTTATCATGTATACTTTCTCTATATCAGTCCAAGAGAATAAAAAAATCAACTCTTTTGAGTATCTATTTATTTTGTTTTTCATACCTACACACACGTGCAATAAGACAATTCTCTTACTGCAAACATTACAATAAACAAGATATCAAAATATCCATTGTTGTTGTGTTTCTTTTGAGTTTCTAACCCCACCATTGATGTACGGCTACACCTTTATCCCTCAACATTCCATAGAGTGCCAAGCACTCCCAATAAGCCCTACGGTTTCTATTGTTCTCTTGTTTTTGACGTGGCTTGCATTCCAAGAAAAGCTCATCCACCAGTCCAATAGTGTCTCTTTTTATCATTTCTTCCACCACCTCTGTTTCTGCTTTCATCACCACGAATTCTTCATCTTTCACATTCTTCCGCAGCCAATCTGACATTCCTGGCTTTGGCATCTCTTTCGCCAACGCCTCTTCCGCCGTAATCATCTCGATATTTATCTTGTATATTTCAAAATTTTTGTTCCTTGTTGGATAATTCTTGTGGAACCAATCACTTTTTCTTTCTCCTTCTTTCTCCGCCAATCCCACATCAATGAAAACTCTACGAGGATAACTCTCCAACGAATCACCCATCAAATCTGGAAGATATCTGTTAAATATTTATGAAATTAGTGCAAATTGCATGCATTTTCTATGATAGGTATATACATTCTAATAATTAGCTAGACAATGAATTTAAGGTAAAAAGAAAGTAGTAAAGATATCATTTTTTTCCTGTTTTCAATTTTTTAAAAAAATAAATTTTATTGAAGCACATTTAAATTTTAAAAATTATTATTATAAAACAAATTATTATTTTAAATGACGAAATAACTAATTCATTTTACATTATTATTGAAATTATTAAATAATTAAAAGTAATAAAAATATATGTTAAGAATTAAAGTGATCAGATCAATCTAAAATTTTTAAATTTATAAAAATATTTAAAAAATAATAAAAAATAGTTTAAAGTAGTTTAAACTTTTTTTTCATACTTTTTAATTATTGTTAAAATAAATGAATAATTTTAAATGTAATAAATATGTAATTACAGATGTTACATATATAAAATTAAAAAATTCTATAAACTTATAAATAATAAATTAAATAAAATAAATTTGTGTTATTATCTTTTTGATCATTTGTCTAAAATTAAGTGTTTTACTTACTTAACGCGTCTCAAATATTGTCTTGATTTTCCCGATGAGGCTCTTGGAGGCTCTAACAAGACATCTTCAAGGTTTCGCAGTGCAGCTTGCTTTGCGTCGGAGGAGTAGCCAAAAAGCTTTCTAGGCGCAGCCACCATTAGCGGTGGCTGATCATGATGATCAAGTTCTTCCTTTTTTATCATGGCCACAGCAATGAGATTCAAGCGCCTCACATAAACCATCTTGTAGTTGGAAGGCTTATAGAGTTTCCCCGAGGGGTTATCGCGGGCGAGAAAGGCGACAACCCCATCAACTTTCAGTGTCCTGTCGATGAACTTTGAAGCCGCCGGGAAATCTGTGGTGAAAACAAAGTCCACACTGTTGTCGATTACGTTCTTCTGCTTCTCCAAATCACTCAACAAAACAAGTTCCATGTTGTACTCAGAAACAATGCTAGGCCCTATTCCTGGATCTGCATTGTTATCATTGGTCATGAAAATTGCATTGCGCTGGGTAGGTTTCTTGAGCCCTTCGTTTGTAAGGTCATGGAAAAGAACACCCAATAGCTGGTCTATGTTGACCGAATCGTAGCTAACTTTCTGCTTATCAATAGATTCGGTAAGCAGATCCTTCTGTTGAGTTTCTTTATAAGAGATTTTCTCAAATTTGAAGGAAGACGATCTCATGATGCTATTCAAGGTGGCAAATGCGAATATCATGAGGAACAAACAAAAAACAATCTTCATGAACTTGAAACTTGGGATGAGCCTATTGATAAAGTAACGTGGGCTTTTAGGCAAATGCTTGATAATGCTTTTCTTGAAGTTGACATAGTGTTTTGATTTCAATGCAATGACACCGATGAGTTCGAACGCCATATTTATGATATGACGATTGAGACAATTAATAGATAGAATAAATGAATAGAATAATGTTTAAGACGACAAAGGTATAAGAACAAGTATAATTAAGAAAAAGAATATTTTGAGAAAGAGAGTGGAGGAGCTAGTCACAAGAAAATTTGGGTTCTAGCGAGTGCAGAATCTAGCAGCGGTATGGTTTCCACCAACAAGCGAGAGATGGTTGATCTGCAAGGTAGACCACATTCTAATCAATTCTCTCAGTCGCTGTACCTCCATTATTTTTTTTTACCAAGATCAGACTAGCGCCAATTTATTAACATCATCTCATGAATCTGTGATTAAGATGATTTTTGTGACAACATAATCTTATTTGTGTTGTCTCTATATCATCTAATCACAGATGCATGAATGACAAGAGAGCAGATCAGAGCAGTTTTTGTGATCTCTCTTCTCTCTCTTTTGTCTAACTCTCTCTAATTATTTGATTTGTTATTTTGTGAGGGGTGTGAGTTTTGATGGAATGAAGAGGGAGAGGTTATATAGATCCACTAGGCTTATTATGGGAGGGTAGATAAAAAAGTATGAGAGGAATTCGTGACAACAAATTATTAGAAGAGCCTAAATTTGCAATTTGTGGGAGAAAAACACGGTTGACGCAACGACAATGATGTTGCTCCATTCACTAATTTGTTAATTCATTATTTAATGAATTTAATTCTTTTTATTTTATTTTGATTTTATCTCCTATAGTTTATCAATTTTGATTTTATTTTGATAACATTTTGCTCCATCATATTGTTATGCATGTAAAAGATCAAGGTGTCTTGAAAGTGTGAATGCCCGCCCATCATGAACATCAGGAAACTGTACTGTTCTCTGAAGGAGGTCTTCCTAAAACTCACCAATGCAATATATTGTGAATTAAGTTAGTACGAAAGTAAATGCCAATTTATGGATGGGTTTACTACCATTACTATTATGATGAATATATTTTATGGTTGTGATGATGGGTTGGCACTTCAAGCATCATGGTTAATTGCTTATTGCCACTCGCGTTAACTATGTGTCCACACCATGCCATATTGCCATTCCATCTACTCTATTCTTGGCTTTTTTTTTTGTTTTCAGGGTTATACCTTTCAAATTCAACTCCTATACATAAACCTTAATTCAAAATTTGGACTCTCATGCGAACAAGATTAGAAAATTCATCAAAGTTATATTCTTGTAACACTTTATATATCACACTGAATTTCATCCTATAATCGTAAAGCAAAGATGATAAAACATCACTACAGTTCTAAAGCTCATACAGTAGTATATAATTCAAAGAAATATTACAAACTAAAAACTCGACAAAGAGAACAGGAGATCAAAGAGTTAAACAGAAAAAACAAAACGCAAAGCAGTCACATACGATAACTAAAACACGACGGCACGAATAAAAACAAAGTGTATAGGCATATATATAAGGTAATAGATATAAGAAACACAAAGTAAATAAAAACAAAGTGTCGCGGGCCGGATCGGAAGTTGGTGCTGTTCTAGTTGGGGCCTCATCACATGTATGGATTTGGTTGCTTTTGTTCTGCTGGATTATGTTGTATTCAAAATGGTGTATTACTTCATGCTTTATATGGTTCGAGCATTGGGTGTAGTGAATTGATTAGAATCCATAAATTTGTTGAAAGATTTCCTTTCAATATTTTTGGTCTTGGAAGTCGCTTAGGATCATGAGTAGTCGGTTATCCATCTCTGTATTTGTGAACTTTACTTTCTTCGTCACACCACTTTCAATTAGACTTCGGTGCCCACTTTTCGTGAACATTTCACTTGATTCAGACTTTCTTGCTTTTGAATTTCTATCACTAGAATGCCTAGTTTATCAATTTTTATTTTATTTTGATACCATTTTGCTCCATCATATTGTTATGCATGCAAAAGATCAAGGTGTCTTGAAAGTGTGAATGCCCGCCCATCATGAACATCAGGAAACTGTACTGTTCTCTGAAGGAGGGCTTCCTAAAATTCACCAATGCAATATATTGTGTATTAAGTTAGTAGGAAAGTAAATGCCAATTTATGGATGGGTTTACTACCATTACTATTATGATGAATATATTTTATGGTTGTGATTATGGGTTGGCACTTCAAGCATCATGGTTAATTGCTTATTGCCACTCGCGTTAACCATGTGTCCACACCATGCCATATTGCCATTCCATCTACTCTATTCTTGGCTTTTTTTTTTTTTGTTTTCAGGGTTCTACCTTTCAAATTCAACTCCTATACATAAACCTTAATTCAAAATTTGGACTCTCATGCGAACAAGATTAGAAAATTCATCAAAGTTATATTCTTGTAACACTTTATATATCACACTAAATTTCACCCTATAATCGTAAAGCAAAGACGATAAAACATCACTACAGTTCTAAAGCTCATACAGTAGTATATAATTCAAAAAAATATTACAAACTAAAAACTCGACAAAGAGAACAGGAGATCAAAGAGTTAAACAGAAAAAACAAAACGCGAAGCAGTCACATACGATAACTAAAACACGACGGCACGAATAAAAACAAAATGTATAAAACCTTGCAAAAGCTTCAGGATATATAAGGTAATAGATATAAGAAAGACAAAGTAAATATATATATATGGTCAATCTACGGTACAAATTTAAATTGATACAGATTTACAGATTTTCTATGCAAATGAATATGAGATTGACACGTTGCTCCTTTGTTGCAGGGCTTGTCTCATGCTTAGCATTAGAGGTGGCTGAGCCGTTAGCCAAGGGTGTTTGTCCGCATAAACTGGTGCTAGATCTGTAGAGGTGGGCTTTGGGCACCAACAAACATTAGGGATCCAAAAAAGAAGTTTTTTTTTTCTCCGTGAATGGGAAGAAAAAAAAGAGAAGCGATGTCAGGTTGCATCCATGGAGGGTGATCAATTGAGGAAGATGTGATCCCCAAAAACGAAGACCTAGGTTTCAGTGAAAGGGATACAGCCGCTGAAGGTGTTGATGTGGCGGTGATTCACAACTGGAAACCATCGACGATTGAAGTTGCGGTGTCGTGTCTTATCCGGCGTTGAATGCGTCTAACCGTCCGTCGTTCCGTCGCGGGCTAGATCGGGAGCTGGTGCTGTTCTAGTTGGGGCCTCATCACATGTATGAATTTGGTTGCTTTTGTTCTGCTGGATTATGTTGTATTCAAAATGGTGTATTACTTCTTGCTTTATATGGTTCGAGCATTGGGTGTAGTTAATTGATTAGAATCCATAAATTTGTTGAAAGATTTCCTTTCAATATTTTTGGTCTTGGAAGTCGCTTAAGATCATGAGTAGTCGGTTATCCATCTTTGTATTTGTGAACTTTACTTTCCTCGTCACACCACTTTCAATTAGACTTCGGTGCCCACTTTTCGTGAACATTTCACTTGATTCAGACTTTCTTGCTTTTGAATTTCTATCACTAGAATGCCTACTTGTTTCGGCCAACCTTAATACTGAATGCTGGTAGTAATAGACTTATGGGGTTCATTTACACTTGCTTAGTCTCACTCAAATTTCGTATCCCTCTTTCTATTTCTATGTGTAACGTTGTAGTGTTCCTTTCATATCATAGATAGTCATTATATAGAATATACGAAGTCATTCATGTACCCGATAAGATCAATAAGCATGCTACTATATGTGTGTGTGTGTGTGTGTAATACACATTGGTTTGTATGCAGCATGTGCAATGACATGCTTCAACTTGCTGCTGTTGATCAAACGCTTGTTGCATGGTTGACTACTGGAAAATATGCTATTCAAACTCTTCTTCTTTTTTGTACTTTAACCGCAGGAACGAGAACTCATTTTTGTTCCAACTCCTTTGCTGACAAGATTAATGCTAGTCGTATATATCAAGATAGCAATACCTTTTTTTCTTTGGCTTAATTAACCATGGTGTAACACCCTACCATACAGAGTCTTATGCTTAAGTCATAATTCAGAGATGGCAAGGTATTACGACCTCTAAAACAAAAATTTAGTACGTATAGTAGAATGAATAATTGATTATAACTAGGAGCCTTTGTAGAAAAAGGGGTAAACAAAAACCATAACTCGAACGCGCAACACTCCGATCGATAACGTAACGAGCAAAGGATAAGCTAACGCAAGATCATATATATAAAGAGTGTCAAAAACGGGAATATCAAGACTCAAAATCCGGCTGCGAAGATAACCGGTCCGAGCATAATAATATATACATATAATAAAATAAGGAAACCCCAAAGGAAACCCAAAGGGACACAAATACATACAACCTATTCTCCAAAATCCCCTCTAGAAGGAGTCATCACAGTTTGTATTATTTAATGGAGATAAAAGTATCTAAACAAGATATATAAACCAAAACAGAGTCCCAAGAACAAAGGATCTTCGCTAATCCAGAAGTCTCCAGCATGCCTCAACGAGAAGCCTCGCGTCCTGCATCTGAAAACTACAAAATCCGCATGGGTGAGAACCAGAGGTCCCCAGCACGGTAACAGCTTCCACATATATAATACATAATAATAGAGGAAAGCCAAAGGCAATCCTAGAACTTCCTCCAGATAATATCAAAGCTTATAAACAAGCTAAACCATATAAGGGTATCTGACTAAAGATTCTTCAGTCTAACTAATACTTCCCTTTCCAATTCCTTCAAACCTCCCAACCACCAGCAGGAGTATATTATAGCAAACACAGTTATATCAGACAAGAGATTTACAAATAGGAACAGATAAGGCATTTAGGCAATTAGCAAGTAATATGCAGTCAAATAGGCAATCTCAAACAATTCATGTAGTATGCTTATGATGCATGCCTGTCCCTAGTGGCTGATGATATCATCTGTCGATTATAGAGCCAACCCGACAAGTCCTGGTAGCTAACCATTGGACTGTCCCTCTGTCGCGCATCCCCAACTCGAGTTATACTCATTATAAACTTGATCATAAACATGATCCATATCCATCACCCTCACTGGTGAATATTTCGGGGGCGAGCTCATCCGGGTCTTTCACAGTGCCCGGCCACACTTACGACATAGGGTCAACAGAGTCTCGAGCCTCCACCTGGAGCACGTGGTGGCTAGCCACTGCTTCCTCCCAGGGATCTCGTGCCTCTGATAGTGGAAGTGCAAATCTCAATTATCAATAATTCAGCATAAGCATGCATGAATTCTCATCCATGGATCAACATCCATATCAGCCATCCGGCTCACGGTTCAGTCCAGAACCAGCCAATATTCATATTATACACAGCCTTTCCGGCTCACGGTTAAATCCATAACCAGCCGTTTCATTAGCAATTATAGCCTTTCGGCCCATGGCTTAACAAGCACTTCCACCACCATCCTCCGCATCTCACATAATCATCTTGATCCTCATTGATCATTCATTTTTCCCTTGCTTCACTCGCAAGTTACCTCATTCACTAGCCCCTTTTTAATAGCTAGGCATGTCATAATGATTTAAGACATAAATGGTGAGATCGGAGGCTTAGAAGTATGAGATTTGGCTTTTAAAACTCAAAAATCAACTTTGGGATGAAAACAGGGCCACGCGTACGCGCACTCCACGCGCACGCGTGGATGGCCTCAAAAACTCATCGACGCGCAAGCGTCATGCACGCTAACGCGTGGATTAAAGATTTGCCAATCGACGCGCACGCGCCAACCACGCGTACGCGTGGGTGTTCTCGTGCCCTAGGCACAACACTGGCACAGTTCTGGCATAACTCTCTGGAAAATGGCTGGGCATTGGGTGCAGCACAATCGGCGCGCCCGCGCACATCACGCGCACGCGTGGATGGCGCTTTCTGGAAGATCGGCGCGTACGCGCCAGGTGCGCCCACGCGCAAGGGGTCATTCTGCTAAAAATTTTCTAAGTTAAAAGCTGCAGAATTCACAGATTTAAACCCCAATCTTCCAACGGACATAACTTCCTCATTTTAAATCGTTTTTCACCCGTTCTTTGAACGGCATGGACATCCCGGATCCAATTTCATTTCTAAACAGATTTGGTACAAAACGGAGATCCGTAGTCCAAGTTATGTCCCGCCAAAGTGTGCCCAAAAACCATTTTTTCATACAAAACCACAAAGTGCCAATTTCAAAACAAGCCATTTCCAACTCTTTTCAAAACCAATCAAAACATGCCAAGTTCATCCATTTTCTTTGAAATCAATCAAAATATATCAAATTCAACATCAAGCCTCCTCAACTCACACATTGACACACATTACCACAAATTACCAAAATCACTATCTCATCATTTTACCCCACTTCACCCAAGTGGCTCAAACTCAAACACATTGACATATCATATACTATTCCTCATGCCAATTCTCAACAACACCAATTCCAATAAATTATTATTGTACACAATCAACATCATACTCACCATCAACATGGTTCAACCCACAATTCAACCATAACCAATCATCAAGTATATATCACAACATGCATATTTCTCATACATCATACCACTAAGGCCTTAATAATCATCATCACATATATGACCACATCATATATCTCAATCATTCAACAACATCAACAATTCAATGCCTATCTTAGGGCCTCTAGCCTAAGTATTTCCTACCACATTACATATTAGATACGGGAAACCGAAACCATACCTTAGCCGATTTTCCCAAGCTCCCCCGGAGCACTTCCAAACCACTTTTCCTCAAGCTCTCAAGGTCTCAACACCTCCAAGAACAGATTTTATCACACAAAACCCTCTTCCAAGCTTTCCAAAATCACCAATCAAGCTCCAATATTCACATATACACAACCTAAGCCACAATCATCATACCCATACACAACATCTCAATGCCCAAACCTCATAGAACAACAAATTACACTAGGGTTGAGAATCTTACCACACCCAAGGTCCAAAGAGACAAGATTAACCTTCTCCTTCAAGAGAGTTGGGTCCTATAACATCAAAGAACCCAAAATCTCAACATTTTTACTCATGAAACTCGAAATCAAGGGCTGGAATTTCGAACAGTAAAACGTGGCTTACCTCAAGATTAATTGTATGGGTTTTGTAGAGCTCTTCGCGGTGAACGCGTGGCCACAAACGGAGCGGCAATCGGAGCTCTAGATCAAAAGTTATGGTGGTTTGAAGATCAAGTGAGAGAAAGAACTTGAGAGAGTGTTCTTCCTCCCCTCTCTTCAATTTCAGCGTGTTTGAGTGTGTTGTGAGGAGAGAGAGTGCTGAGAACTAGGGTTTTGGTTTAGTTATGTTGGGCCAAGGGCCCACTTTGGGTCCGGTTGGCCCGGTTTGGCCCGTTTCGGTCCAATCTTGGTCCGATTTCTATAAAATTGGTACCGAAATTCTCGTCTCAATTTCCTCTATCATATTAAGCCATAAAAATAACATTTTTGGCTTTCTAGAATAAATTCTCATTTATGGGTTAATTAGCCGTTAATTAACCGGATCTTACACATGGCATAGGGAGACCCCGCCTACTAAATTTTCATTGTCTCTGAGCTTCCCGACCTCTCAGGTGACAAAGGTAGTTAAAAAGTGTTATGACAAAGGCGCAAAGTAATGAGTACGGTGAGAATGGGAGTAAAAAAACTTCAAGGTATCATTTTATGGATTCGGCAACATCGGTAGTTCAAAAATGAAATTAGAATAAAAACGAAGTTAACTGTATTAGGGTTTAGGGTGTTTATATGACATTGGTGTACATGTTTGTAGATGAGAAGTGTGAGATCGTAGATCCTATGAGGAAACGCTTGATTAAACCTAAAATTGTAGGGTCCTATAAAGAAACAAGTAATATTCGAATATTTATGTTATCTTTTTTGGAAGAAAACATTTCCTATACCAATTATGTGATATGGTGTGGCTGTCATTCCTTTTTTGTTTCGGTTCTTATCATAATGTCAATTAAGTTAGTTAATGTTGTTGTTCTTCACTGTTTTGACCTTTTGGAATTTTCCTAAATGGCTCAACTGAACCATTCATTCTTATAGAGAATATAGAAAGAGAACAAAAATAGCAGGAATGCTCAAACATAGGGGTGGTTTTTCATGATAGCTACACATTGTCCCAAGTTTGGATAGAACTATATGTAAGCTTAACTTGATCTTGTGACTTTGTTGATGAGTTGCTAGTCATAATAATGTGCGTTAAATTTGGAGTAGTATCTGACAACAGTGGTTTGATGTGTGTTTATAGTTGTACAAATATTTGACTAGCAGTCAGTCATTAATGTTTAAAAATATAAGTTAAAAGTATATTATTAGATTATTAGATTAAAAAAATTGAGCTAATAACTAAAAATAATAATAAAAAATAATAAATTCTATAGATTCTCTAACATTTTATCACGTGTGTACGCGCGCGTATATAATGTAAGTTTTCACGTCTTTAAAGCCATAAAAAATTAGAGGAAAAATAACTAGCATTTATAATTTAATTAAATAATAATAAATTTGTGTTTAATTAGGTACTAGCTTTTCAAGTGAACATCACAAAAGTATCCAACACAAGTATGACCAATGCTTGTGCATTCCCAAAAAAAAATGATAAAGAGTAGTGTTCCTTAGAAAATAACTTATGCTATTACAAGTAACAAACATATTAACATGTTTTGAGCGTTTTATTTTTTTTATAATCTTAAAAAAAATATATTAACATGGTTTGTAGGTTACTTTTTAAATATAAACTATTGATATAAAATATAATAGCAATGTTATATGATTAATAAAATTTATTATTTTTTATTAATATTTGAACAACAAATATATTTTTATACTAAATTATAAATTTTAAATCTTAAATATAATAATATAAAAATAAATTGTTAGTCATTTCTCAAAATATAATAAGTGAAAATTTCCTATTTGATTAATTAACAAAAGGTAAAATACTCTTTATTTAGCAACGAGTGTTAACAATAAGTCAACAAGAATATATATATTATAACACAAAAATATAAAAAAATTACAATAATTAATTTTTTCTTGTTGGGTTAAAAAAATTACATTTAAAATTTTCATTGGCTAATTGTAAATAATTGTTTTTTATTGAAAAAAAGTTAAACTCAAAACGGGCCAAACCATGTACCATGAAAAGGCGGCAATGGGGAAGAAACCCAAAAAGTGAGGGCCTTAATGTCCTTCAACAACAACGCATGGCCCCAAATTGGCCCCTTATACAGAATCAAAATAAATAAATAAATAAATAAAATTAGGCCCGTTATTCAGTGTTTTTATTTGTCGGCTCTTCCTTCCAACTATCACGACAGACAAGTTTGCAGAGCTCTACCAAGCCTATTTTCAAAAACCAACGGTTTGTCATTTGTCAACATATCTTTTGATTTGTATGCACAAATCTGTACCATATAACTAACTATTATATATATATATATATAATAATAATAATCAAAATGAAAACTAATCATGCAAAGTTTAGGCGGACTAGTCAAAAGATACAATAAAGTCTAAGTTAAAAAGAGCTACATCCTATTTCTCAAAGATTTTAAAATAAAAGCCTCTAAAACAAATACAACAAAAGTGAGAGGTAACTACAACAAAAGACAAAAGTAAAACTCGAGTCATCATCTGCTCTGTCACCATCCGCAAAAATCACTAAAATGGGTTGCAACTTACATCTAAAAAATAAGAAATATATATGGTATGAAAACCGGAGATTCTCATTATGATAACAGTGCCCAATAAATAAGATATACAGTTTTAGAAAGCCAAAGGTAATCCTAAAATTTTCCACCACATACATAATATTAAAAAATTTACAATACATTTTAACTTAGGAATTTTCTACTCTAGCAGTCACCTGTCCCACAGCCTTTGCCAATTTATCTTCCATGTACCAAATGACGGACCCATAAAACTTTAAAAGTGGAGGCAAAAATATGTATACTAAAATAAATTTTGTTGAACATTATTAATTATATGGAGATATAAAAATTAAAAAGAGTTAATAAATACTTTCATTCTTAAAATATTATTCATCATATATATTTATAAAAAAATTATTTCTAAAATTTGGACTTAAAATATTTTAATTAAATTATAGATAATTTATTATCCTAAATTAATTTTATTTTTATTTATTTTTATACATATTTAATAATAAAGACTATATTAATTAGCACATTAATTAATACCTAATGATATACTAGTGTTTATAATTTGAAACTAAAATTATATATAAATACTAGAAAAAGTAAATATGTATATGAAAAGTATGTTTATATAAAATAATAAAAATTTAATTTATATTTTTTTATTTTAAAATAATTAAATTTATTATATATTGAGTGAATATCCCACTCGATCCCTGACAATTACCTCGAAAGGACAACGAGGCCCCAAGAAAAAAAACACTCAATCCGGTCCCTGATATTTTTTCGGGACTGATTATCCCCTGCGCAAAAAAAAAACAATATTGACTTTTTTTGGGCACAGGGGCCTCGTTGTCCTTTCGAGGTAATTGTCAGGGACAGTGTTGGGTTTTTTTTCAAGGGCCTCGTTGTCTTTCGAGACAATTGTCAGGGGCTATTTTAGGTTTTTCTCTATATTTTTTAATTTAATTTTGATATAATGTCAAATAAAAAATTTTCTGTATTTGTTTAATTATGTATTGTAATTAAAATATTTTTTATTATTATTTTTAAAAATAAAATATATTCTAAATTCATAAATTAATTCATTTATTTCAAAAATATATATGCAAGTACATATAATAAAATAAAAGATAAAAAAAGTAATACAAATGAATAAATTGAGAATAAAATAAAATATATAAAGCCATGAAGAGAATGAAAAATTAGATTAATACCTAAATTATAATAGTTTGAATTAAAATTTACAATTAAAAATATCAAAAAGAGAAACAATGAAATTGAAAGATACATAAAGAGCTATACAAAAAAACATGAAAAATTTGAAATTTATCTTTTGACGAAAAGAAGATGACCACTAGATAAGAAATAGAAAGAGAAGGTTAAAATTATGAAACTAAGAAGAGGGTTTAAAAGAATAAAGAAATATCGACACAAGAACTAAATTTGATTAGGTTAACTAATAGTCAAAATGATAGAAAGATAAAAAAGTAAATTTGAGGCTTTAGCCAATTGAGTTTAGTTTATTTGTAATAAAACCATTTAAAATTTGAAGTGGGGCACATAACACATTATATATAACTATAATTTAAAAAAAAAATTGAAAACATAGTGGGGGCAAGTGCCCCTCATTGTTGTTACTAGGTTCGTGCCTGCATGCACCGAACCTCCTTAATCCCAGTAGAAAACACAATTAAATGCAAACAAGTAAAACACAAGTAGGTTGTATATACAACAAGTAACTCAAGTAGCAATTAGACATGTTACACAATTAGGCATAATGCAAGTAATTAATCCAAACAAACACATAGGATGCATATGATGAATGTCTGTCCTAATTGGCCATAATATCACTTGTCGGTTCAACTGCCAACCCGACACATTCCCTTGGGATGTCGCATTTCTATCACGTATATAAATATGCGCCTTGGTATATAGTGTCCTAGCTCACTTGTAATACCCTATCACCCTAAACCTTACCTTTAGCCGTAAAGCAAGGATAGCAAAGTGCCACGATAGTTTTAAAACTTATAATATATAATATATATATCCAAGAATTTATATAACTAGAAGCCCGATGAAGGAATAAAAGCTCAAAATCGCATAAAGCGGAATTACAAAACGCAAAGCATTCACACACGATAACTAAATGCGTAGGTAAGAACAGAACATGATATAATATGTATAAAACCTTCTAAATAGCTCCATGATACACAAGATAATAATTAAATTAACAAGATATATATATATATATATATATATATATATATATATATATATATATATATATATATATACACCAAAAAGAGGACTAGTCACAGCCTGCGGAGTTTAGGCCAGCTAGTCAAACTAAAATATAGAAGAGTTTTAGAGGTTTAAAATAGCTTATACAACTTATCTCTCAAATCAAGCCTCTAAGGTCATAAAGTATAGAATACAAAGGGTGAGATAATAACTACAACAAAAGTAAAGCAGAATAATACCAAGGAGAAATCATACTCCGCTCTGTCACCACCACGTAACCACCGAAGTGGGTTACGACCTGCATCTGAAAAACAACAACAGAATACGGTATGAGAATCAGATATTTTCAGTATGGTAACAGTGCCCAGTAATGTAAAATATAAGATTTTGAGACGCCAGAGGCAATCCTAAAACTTCACATCGATACAGAATATTCAAGTTTAAAACAAAAATAAATAACGTAAATCAAACACCATAAACAGGGTTATCTAAACTTAGGGGATTTCTAACTAATACTAATCACACCGCTGTATCTCACAGCCTTTGCCAACCTAACTTCCGCGTGATCCCATCGCCACCGCCTACCGAGCCTCCTCAATCCCAGTAGAAAACACAAGTAATGCAGACAAGTAAAGTACAAGTAAAGTACATGTACAGCAAGTAGGACAATTAGCAAGTAAACATGTGGTTCATTTAGGCATAACAGAAATTAAGCAAAGCAAACAAACAGGTAGAAGATATATATGATGAATGTCTTTTCTATTGGCTTGTGATATCACTTGTCGGTTCAAAATGCTAACCCGACACATCTCTGGGAATGTTGCTTTTCTTCCACGCCAGGAATATAGGCCCTGCATACTCATGCAACAGAGAAATCTGCTACGCCAGGGATATAGGCACTACACACTCATGCGACAGAAAAGGTTATCAATCATAACTTCATCCCAGGGATATAGTGCCCTGCATACTCTTGCAGCAGAGAAATCTGCCACGCCAGGGATATAGGCCTTGCACACTATCTTTTAATATCCATCAAACTCATAATTTCTTTCCAAATTCTCATCTCATCATAAGCATTATCAACTTTCCATTTCATCATAATCATTCTCCTTTCTCAAAATCTCCTCAAAGACATACTTCACAATTCAACATACACTAATTTCGTCCACAACCTTTTATAACCTAAGTCATCGACTCTAAATTCATACTGCATTTCACTAATTTGATTCACCATACCATCTCTATCAATCTTAGGCCTAATTACTAGTTAGCAATCTTAAACAGTAGATAAAGAAGTTTGGAAAGTTAGAAAACCCTTGAAAAGTGAAGAAAAATCATTTTTCAACAAAACAGGGTCTGTGTGTACGCACGCCCAAGTGTGTATACGCACACTTCAAAATTTGGATCATTCTGCCTACGCAAGCATGGGCCACGTACGCCTAAAGGTCTGGCAAAGACGCACGCCTGTGTATGGGGGGTGCCTGTGTACGCATGTACCTCAGGTTACAGAAATTTCAATTTTAAACACCAAACTTTAAATGTTCATAACTTTCTCTACAAAACTCCATTTTTATCAAACTTTATATCATTTTAAAGCTCTTGAGATCACCTTTAATTTAAAATAATTTTAAACCAATTTCAAAAAGAGAGGTTCAAGTTATGATCCGTCAAAATTTATGAAAAATCAAGTTTTATACAAAAACATCAAAGTTCTCTAATTTCCAAATTCCATAACCAAACCAAACCAAAGCATACCCAATTTCAATACAAAATACTACCACATACTACATGTTACCATTCTATTGCAATTCAATCAACTCAACATCCATTTAACTCAATCTTTCCACCATAATTCAACAAAAATCCATAATCCATAAATCAATATCTCAACTTTAACAATTTTCATACAATTAACTCTTGATTAGCCTCATTCACCACCATTCAATATTAACACCAACCACAATATTCAAAACCCAATATCATCATCAATATTAATCACCACTCATCAAAATCATATTTAACATCAATATTCATCATATTTCATATATCACATATTCTAACACTCCATGTCATCCTCCTCATCATCAAACATAATTTCACATATAATTAATCATACATAACCATCATTCAATCCTATCTTAAGGTCAACTAGCCTAAGTGTCCATAAATGTTATATATTATATAAAAGAAACCGAAATCATACCTTGGCCGATTCCTAATATACACCAAACACCAAAACGAAGCTACTGAACTCGATCCAAAAGCCTCAAACCAACTCCAACAAACACCAAAACTCAATCTAACATCATAAAACATACCAACATCAAACCTAGGGTTCACAAAAATAACTAAACACAAGGGTTTAGTAAGACCTTACCTTACCCAATAGCATTAGGAACAAAACCCAACAATATTCCAATGCTAGATCACCCCTAAACAAACAAAATCACAAAATCTACTAAAAAATCAAATGTAAAAATGTAAAATCACTTAGGGTAGAAAACTAAAGCAGGAGATGCGAGTTCTTACCAACAAAGCTTAGTTAAAAATGATGGGCTCGGCGAGAGCAACATGTGGCCGCAAACGTCTCGTCAATCGGAGCTCCTAGCTCAAGTTATGGCCAAATGAAGGAGGAGATGAATAATGAAATCTCATTCTCTCTTCCTCTCTTCACTTCAGCGCCCCCTTTCTTTGTTTCTAGGGTAAAATAAACTGAATACTCATTAATTGGCACTTATATATGTTGGGCTTAGGTCCAACTTGAGTCTAGTCCAACTCGTTAGTATTTTAAGTCTGTTGTCCCACTTTGGGTCAAAACCTTGAAGATGAGCCCGGTTTTTAATTCTAAATTATTTTTGTCCTTTCAAAACAATAAATTCAATTTTCAAAATCTTATTTTTCTCAATACGCGGTACCAATCAGACTAGAGCCGATACTGCCAGCTTAAGTGTCGGTATGCATTTTTACAAATTTTTTTTTCGTAAAAGATACATTTTTTCACTCAAAAAAATTCATTAAATTCAAATTTTACCTTTTTATTTTCAAAATATCATTTCTATATTTTTGAATCTATTCTAGACAGTTAAATTATTATTTTATTAAAGCGATTATTCCGATTCTTACATCACTCTTACGGGATATAGTGCTCGAGAACACTCTTATGATACGAAAGGATGCGAATGGAAGACTACCTCAAACCCCACATCTAAACGTAGGTGAAAGACTGCCTCAGTCCCTACGCTGGTGCCGCAACCTTGACAAGAGGGATTAACCAACTGTCCTTACCAGGCACATAGTGACTTACCAAATATATCATATATGTCATTCATCTCAGTGATCACTTTTCATATTCAGCAGGTTCATTAAACCTTAATCTTTTATAAATCATCATTAGCTTTCATTTCTCAATTTATCATTAACATAATACTCCACAAATTCACTTTAATTATTCCATCCATAGTACTTCACAAACCTGAGTCACCCTCTCTAGACTCATAATAGAAGTATAATTTTAATTCACTCAGTATACTTCTGCTCGTTCTAAAGTCTAAACACTAGTTAGGGGATCTTAAACAAGAGTTACAGAGGTTTAGAAGACTAGAGAAATAGTTGAAAATTCAAAAATTTATCTTTTGCAAAACAAGGTGGTCAAGCGTATTAATGCCTTCCGCGTACACATGATTTGAAAATTTGGGAATGTTGCATAAGCAAACTACATACCTTCCGCATACGTGAGAATATTGGACAGGAACATCTGCCTGCGTTGCATGACACTTCTGCGTATGCATGGGTTCAAAAAAAGGCATTGTCGCGTACGCATGCCATCCGCGTACACAAGAGTACTGGGCAGAATCATTTACTCGCGTACGCATGAATACAGATTTTTCTAAAAAGCTGATAAGTCCAGAAAATTCAGTTTTTTACACAAAACTTCAAACGTGCATATTTTTTCGTAAAAAATTATTTTCCGTCTGTTCTTCGAACGTCATAAACTACATGAATCCAAATTTTATTTAAGACCAGTTTCACAAATTTTGAGAGTTTGAAAATCAAATTATAGCCCTTTGAAGTTGGTTAAAAATAATTTTTCACCAAATGATACCAAAATCCTCTAGTTTCAAAAACTCTCAATCCAATTCAAATCCATCTATACCAATTTCAAATTCTAAATACTTTTACACATTTTCAAGCACTCATCTATCAATTTTCAACCATCCAACACCTAACAATTCAATTTCAAACCATGTCAATCAGCAATTTAAAATCCAACAAAATTTCACCTATTGAGTACCAAACCCACATTACCATCAATCATATAAACTCACATCCACACTCAACCAAGATATATTCACAATCCTCAATACCAATCAACCATTCATATGATTCACACTTATTTTGGGACTACTAGCCTAAATTTCACACAACATTACATATTATCTAAAAAAATTTGAAATTATACCTTGGCCAATTTCTCCCAGGTGTCCAAACAAGCCACCAAGCCGTAGCCACAACGTTAGCTCAATTTCAAGTAATCCAATCACCAACTCAAACTTTAATTAACATGAATTTAATCTAGTTTCATTCAATTTACCAAAATCAATACTAAGTTTCAACAAACAACAAGGGTTTAGAGTTTTTTTTATCTTACCCACTGATGTTTGGGATGAAACTCAATAATTAGCCAAGCTAGATTACACCCAAACTATCAAAATAATGAAAATCTCAATTTTCCAAAGTCAAAATTCAAATTTGTGCTAGAATAAAGAACTAAAGAAAGGAATTCGAGTTGCTTACTACTTTGTTCAGATAGAAATGAAGAGCTCGACAAGGTGATCGCGTGGCTGCATATGGCACACCAATCGAAACTCCAAATCACAAGATATGATCAAAAGAAGAAGAAGATAAATAATACAAGGGTTTCACTCTTCTTCTCCCTTTTCTCTCACCTGGCTGAATGTTTTTGTTGTGAGTGACCATTGTGCTGAACTTGGCACAATGTTGAGGGTTACTGAATGAGTCTTGGGCTCAATTATGACCCAAGTCAGTTTGTTTAGTCCATTGGTCCAACTTTAGACTAAAATATTTAAAATTGGTATTTTAATTCGTATCTTAAATAATTTTATCTCTCAACTATAAATTTTAATTTCTTAACTTTATTTATTCATAACTTAATTTTTCTTACTCACCGTGCCTTACAAATTAAGCCAGTCGCGTATTTTGCAAGTAATTAGATTTTTACGTTAAATTTTTTTCCTTTAAATTTTTTAATTTAATATTTTTATCATTTTCAATCTATTTCGGATAATTAATTTTTTTATTTTAATTAAACAGTTAATTAATTTTTCGGTTCATACAATTCTCATCTTAATTATTTACGATTATGCTATGTTTATACTAAAATTAATTATCAAAATCAGTCACTATTATAAAATATATGTTAAAATACAAATACAACTTAATTAGAAGTATGTGAATAAGAAATATGTCAATAATTAAGATAAGTGTTTTATTTTCTTAATAAATAATAGTCTAGATTCAACTTAATAAATTGTATGTGATTAGAAGTTTATTTTACAAAAAATTGTGAATAATCTCCATTCGATTGTGTATAATATTAATAAATATGAAATTAGTTAAGATGATAATGTTAGAATAAATTAATTTCAATATCCCAGATCATCCATATTGAATCACCAAAAATATATATATATATCGTAATGCGGAAGCGTACCTGAATTCATAAACATGAATCATACAATCGGAAGAGTTTGGATCTTGTGGTTCTTTCGATCTTCCTCAACCAAAGCCTTCTGTATTCCTAGGAGGCTGAACTGCAACTCTTTTGATGGGGAAAGAGCAACAAAGGCGGCTTTCGGTATATTGGGGACCGAAACCCTGAAGGTCTATTTATATTTGAGCATGGCACCCATTAAACCCTTAAGCCCAAATAAAATAGTATCTAAAGCCCAAAAGATAATATATCTAAAATCCAAAAAAGATAATTATCTAAGGAACAAAAGATAATATCCGGTTTTATTCTCATTTAATTCCAAATCAAAAGTAATAATGACTTATTCAATTAGCATTTAAAACAATAAGTGAGATCATCATTATATAAGTCATTTAATTTGAAATAGCATAATTTGTGATTATAATTAATATATGTATTGCCCACAAATAAGTTAGGAAATCAAATAATTTCCTAACAATCTCCCACTTGGGCTATACATATATTATTTCTTGACATAATCACATCTTTATAAACTTTATGCGCGCATCTGAATGCTATTTCTCTCATTACTTTAACAATCTGGTCCGTCTCATACATTAGATATGGAATTACCGCAGCTTTTATCACATTAAATGCCGTGACTAAACCACGCCAATCACCATTCTAATATACTCAACGACATAGATCAAATTTGGATGAGTAATATGGAAATTACATGCCAAGTGATCTCATGCATGTCTATTGCCAGCTGGTCCAACTTTATTGAGATCAAACACAATACAAATATTGCAAAATGAACATTTCACATAACATGAAATAAACCATCAACTTAATTCTGCAGAAAAATAACTCAATATCTGTCATAGGACATATAGCATAAACTCCCACTAAACCAAGGCATCACAAATATTGACACCCATCCGAGCAGTGTGCTCATGAAAACTTTAGGGGTCAATACCTTGGTAATGGGTCTGCTAGCATATACTCTGTTCCTATATGTCCTATGAAAATATGTTTTTCTTAAACTTTCTCCTTGACAACTAAGAACTTGATGTCTGTATGCTTCGATTTTGTCAAGCTCTTATTGTTGTTGGAGTATAATACTGCTGATTTATTGTCACAAAATATCTTTAATGGCCTTTCAATGTCATCTACTATATGAAGCTTAGTGACAAAGTTTCGCAACCATATGCCATGAAATCGGAATCAGAGTACCTAATGATCTCCAAATTTTCTGATCTCCGATAAGTAAGCATGTAATCCTTTGTTCTCTTTAAACAACGCATTACGCGTTTAACAGCTATCCAATGATCCATATCCGGATTGCTCAAGTATCTACCCAACACTCCCACTATAAATGATATATCGGGACGTGTGCAGACTTGAGCATACATTAAATTCCCTAGTGCTTATGCATAAGGCTTATCATGCATTGCTGTCCTCTCAAGATCATTTTTAGGGCATTGCTTGAGACTGAACTTGTCTCCTTTAGCTACGGGTGTGTCTATTGGTCTACAACCTTCTATGACATATCTACTTAAAATCTTTTTGATATAGTTCTTTTGTGACAATCCAAGAATACCTTGAGAGTAATCTCTTAGTATCTCGATTCCTAATACAAAAGAGGCATCACCAAGATCTTTCATTTCGAATTTGTCCGATAGAAATTTCTTAGTTTCATGCAATAAGCCTATATCGTTATTGGCAAGTAGAATGTCATCAACATATAAGACCAAAAAGATATTTACTCCCACTGAACTTGCGGTATACACATTTCTCTATAATATTTACCTCAAAGCCGTATGAGGTAATGACTTGATGAAACTTGTGATACCATTGATGGAAAGCTTGTTTGAGACTATAAATAGATTTTCTCCTTTTTTTTTTCTATTGGATATCCTTAATGACACTTCTTGAGGTTGTTGAGCTTGCTGTATGGGTTGGGGTTGAGGAGGATTCTCATTATTTTCCTGTACTGTAGCAGTATTTTGAGCAACAACAATATTCTCATTGTGCTCTTGTACTGTAGCTGGATTTACAGCAGGATTCTCATTGTGCTCTTGTACTATAACTGTATCTTGAACAATAATAGGCACAAGGTCCTAATCATTGTCAGTTATAGAATCTTCATCAAAAGCAACATTCCTAATATTTTCTTCCCCCCAAACTCAACATCCTCAAGAAATCTCGCATTTCCTGTCTCAAAATAGACCTTGAAGCAGGATTGTAAAACTTGTACCCCCGTGAACGCTCAGCGTAACCAACAAAGTAGCAACTGATTGTCCTTGAGTCCAATTTTCTTTCATGCGGCCTATAAGGTCGCGCCTCAGCTGGACATCCCCAAATATGCAAATTCTTTATACTAGGCCTTTTCCAGTCCAAATTTCATATGGGGTTTTGTTAACTGCTTTGCTTGGCACCCTATTAAGGATGTACACTGCGGTCTTTAAGGCTTCTCCCCAGAGTGATTCAGGCAAGGAAGGATGACTAATCATACTTCTCACCATGTCCTTAAGAGTTCGGTTCCTTCGCTCTGCAACACCATTCATGCTAGGTTTGCCTGGCATAGTGTATTGCGGAACAATACCACACTCCTCTAGGAAAAGAGCGAAAGGCCCAGGACGTTGCTCACCTGAACCGTCATATCTTCCGTAGTATTCACCACCACGATAAGATTTGACAGCTTTAATTTTCTTTCCAAGTTGAAGTTCAACTTCAGCTTTGAAAGACTTGAAAACATCCAAGGCTTGGGACTTTTCATGAATTAAATATAGATACCCGTAACGAGAGTAATCATCTGTGAACGTAATAAAGTACCGTTGTCCATTCCAAGAGACAGTAGGGAATGGGCCACATATATCGGTATGTATTAGTTCTAAGACATCTTTAGCTCTCTCGGCACCTAATTTCTTTTCGTTTGTCCTTTTTTCCCTTTATGCACTCAATGCAGACTTCAAAGTCCGCCAAATTTAGGGGTCCGATAATTTCATCCGACACGAGCCTCTGAATTCTCTGTTTAGAGATGTGGCCTAGGCGTTTGTGCCATAATGATGCCGAATTCTCATTTAGTTTTTGTTTTGTACCCGTTTGCAGTATTTCATTATTATAGGAATTTAAGTTAAGCCTATATAGATTATCCACCAAATGACCAGAGCAAATATTATTCGAATTATAAAAGAGACTGGCTTTATTGTCTCCGAACGAACAAAAAAAAACTGATTTGTTCAAACGAGAAACAGAAACCAAAATTCGTCTAAATGACGGTACATAAACTGTCTCTAATAAATCCAAGTAAAATCCACTCGTGGAACATAATCTAAAGGTTCCTATAGCTTTGACTGCAACTATATTGCCGTTTGCCACATAGATGTATCTTTCAGCATCACTTGGCGGTCGGCTCCACAGGCAACCCTGCATAATAACACTTACATGAGTAGAAGTAACAGAATCTACCCACCAAGTATCAACAGGTGCATAACTTAAACTAGCCTCAGAACAAACGAAAGTAAGAATTATACCCTTCTTTACACGCCAGGTGGCATATTTGGTACAATCCTTCTTCACGTGTCCCACCTTCTTACAGAAGAAACAAGTTGAAACTTGATCTTGTTTCTTAGCCTTTTTCTGCTGAGAAGGCACATCCGCAGTAGTATCACGCTTTCTTTTATACTGAGAAGATGAAGCCATGTGAGCACTTTCAGTCTTATCTTGCTGTAGCCTCTCTTCTTCTTGCACACAGTGAGATATAAGCTCATTTAAGGACCAAGTGTCCTTCAAAGTGTTATAACTCACTTTGAATTGCCCAAAGTGTGCAGGAAGGGAAATCAAAATGAAATGCACGAGTAAATCTTCAGACAACTCTAACTTTAGTGCTTTCAATTTTGAAGCAAGATGAGACATTTCCATAATGTACTCCCTTATGTTTCCGTTACCTTTATACCTCATGGAGACAAGTTTGCTCAAAAGACTACTTGCCTCCGCCTTTTCATTCTTAGTAAAGAATTTTTCTACATCCTTTAGGAACTGTTTGGCATCTTTATCCTCAGTGATTGAGCCCCGAAACGCCTCAGGAATTGAGCGTTTCATGATCATGATGCTCATTCGATTGGATCTCTCCCACTTCTCTATTTTAACCTCATTGAGGTTTTCCGGAGTGGAAGTGGGTTTCTCCTCTCGAAGAGCTATATCTAGGTCCATACAACCGAGGACAATCTCCACGGTATCCTTCCAAACTTTAAAGTTTGAACCATTCAGCATAGGAATACTGCTAATTTGTGCAGAAACATTGGTAGCTAAAGCCATAGTTTCTAGATTAGAACAAAAAGAACATGCAGTAAACATTAGTTAATTAATAGGAAAAAATCCATATTGAGATATCTAGTACAACATTAATTTTCAATCTTTGGATAGAAAAATTAACTGTAAGTGATACTCTCATTGCAGTAATCAAATATTGTCAAAATTCCTGTCACACATTAAGCCTTTCTTTGGACCGACTTAATGCGCATATGGAAACTTAAACTTCGCAACCTATTTATTACCGCATATATTTTCTATTAATTGGCCAAACAATAACCTTCCTTTGGGCCGATTATTGACCGCATAATTAATAGAAAATAAACAAAAGTGTACAATGCTTATTATTTGGCCAAACAATAAACTTCTTTTGGGCCGATTATTGTTCGCATAAATAATAAGTATTACTTTATTCCTAATTAGTTACCCAAATATATATTTACCATCAATATGTATATGTAATTCGGCCAAATATAGACCTTCCTTTGGGCCGATCAATATTCGCATGAATTACATAACACCATATTCCTTATGTTTTGAATAAATCAATTTTCACAAAAGAGGCTACTTTGACAGCATAATGTTCAATTAATTTATTCCAAAACCAAATCTTTATAAAATAGATGGGTATACTAATCCAAATTGTTACCAATTTCCTTATGTAACAACAAAATAATATTTTCTATTATTCAAATATTATTATTAATATATATACATAACTTGGCCAAATATAAATCTCCTTTTAGATCGATTAATATCCACATAAGTAACATATACATATTAATCCTTATATCCTAAAAGGATAATCAATTAAGTTTACCAAATTAATGGCACACAACTAAATGCCAATTATATACAGTTACAAAAAGATACAAAAAACACATGATAAAAAAATATCTATTTGACCATATATATATGTAACCGAGACAACATTAACGTAAAAATAATAATAATAATAATAATAATAATAATAATAATAATAATAATAATAATAATAATTACATGTTATATACCGTGAAAGTTGTATATATCATCCAATAATATACATATGCGTAACATATATATATATAGCGAACCAAAACAGTATACCGGAATACGTTTTATATATATATAATGCGTATTGATGCAGACACATAATGGGAACAATTTGTGCAACAATTTCGGATGAACAACGCATACGTATATATATTGATCCATTAAAATAAAATCGAATATTTTTGATGATTTAATTATAGATGGCTCTGATACCACTTGTTAGAATAAATTAATTTCAATATCCCAGATCATCCATATTGAATCACCAAAAATATATATATATATCGTAATGCGGAAGCGTACCTGAATTCATAAACATGAATCATACAATCGGAAGAGTTTGGATCTTGTGATTCTTTCGATCTTTCTCAACCAAAGCCTTCTGTATTCCTAGGAGGCTGAACTGCAACTCTTTTGATGGGGAAAGAGCAACAAAGGCGGCTTTTGGTATATTGGGGACCGAAACCCTGAAGGTCTATTTATATTTGAGCATGGCACCCATTAAACCCTTAAGCCCAAATAAAATAGTATCTAAAGCCCAAAAGATAATATATCTAAAATCCAAAAAAGATAATTATCTAAGGAACAAAAGATAATATCCGGTTTTATTCTCATTTAATTCCAAATCAAAAGTAATAATGACTTATTCAATTAGCATTTAAAACAATAAGTGAGATCATCATTATATAAGTCATTTAATTTGAAATAGCATAATTTGTGATTATAATTAATATATGTATTGCCCACAAATAAGTTAGGAAATCAAATAATTTCCTAACAGATAATACTTTAATTATTAATATGTCGTGTGTTCAAATCTTATAAATAATAATTTTTTTATTAGATATACGTGACAAAGGATATTTTAGGAACACAAATTTAATTTGTACACTAAATTCTTTTCTAATTTTTTTTCTCTCTCTATATATATATATATATAACTTAATTTTTCTTACTCACCGTGCCTTATAAATTAAGCCAGTCGCGTGTTTTGCAAGTAATTAGATTTTTACGTTAAATTTTTTTCCTTTAAATTTTTTAATTTAATATTTTTATCATTTTCAATCTATTTTGGATAATTAATTTTTTCTATTTTAATTAAACAGTTAATTAATTTTTCGGTTCATACAATTCTCATCTTAATTATTTACGATAATGCTATGTTTATACTAAAATTAATTATCAAAGTCAGTCACTATTATAAAATATATGTTAAAATACAAATACAACTTAATTAGAAATATGTGAATAAAAAATATGTCAATAATTAAGATAAGTGTTTTATTTTCTTAATAAATAATAGTCTAGATTCAACTTAATAAATTGTATGTGATTAGAAGTTTATTTTACAAAAAATTGTGAATAATCTCCATTCGATTGTGTATAATATTAATAAATGTGAAATTAGTTAAGATGATAATACTTTAATTATTAATATGTCGTGTGTTCAAATCTTATAAATAATAATTTTTTTTATTAGATATACGTGATAAAGGAAATTTTAGGAACACAAATTTAATTTGTACGCTAAATTCCTCTCTATATATATATATATAAAACTTAATTTTTCTTACTCACTCACCGTGCCTTACAAATTAAGCCAGTCGCGTGTTTTGCAAGTAATTAGATTTTTACGTTAAATTTTTTTCCTTTAAATTTTTTAATTTAATATTTTTATCATTTTCAATCTATTTCGGATAATTAATTTTTTCTATTTTAATTAAACAGTTAATTAATTTTTCGGTTCATACAATTCTCATCTTAATTATTTACGATTATGCTATGTTTATACTAAAATTAATTATCAAAGTCAGTCATTATTATAAAATATATGTTAAAATACAAATACAACTTAATTAGAAGTATGTGAATAAGAAATATGTCAATAATTAAGATAAGTGTTTTATTTTCTTAATAAATAATAGTCTAGATTCAACTTAATAAATTGTATGTGATTAGAAGTTTATTTTACAAAAAATTGTGAATAATCTCCATTCGATTGTGTATAATATTAATAAATATGAAATTAGTTAAGATGATAATACTTTAATTATTAATATGTCGTGTGTTCAAATCTTATAAATAATAATTTTTTTTATTAGATATACGTGATAAAGGATATTTTAGGAACACAAATTTAATTTGTACACTAAATTCTTTTCTAATTTCTCTTTCTCTCTCTATATATATATATATAACCACTCTATCTCATGAGCCCTGTGATTTTTGATTCCTTACAGTATTTGCTGGCGCACATAAGATTAGATATATAAAAATATAAAGCATAGATAATGAATTAGTTGAAAAATTAGCCTAAAAGTATTACCAACCATTAATTCGATTTTTTCTTTCTTTTTGTCAAAAGTACGATTTTCTTTTCCTTTTTCCGGTTCAACCGAACCAAACTTTCCCTACTCAAATCTAACGCTGATCACTTCTCCTCTCAGCGCCATTTGGAACCATGTTCACACCTCTTCAAGCATGCATTGATGCTGTGTTGAGGTGAGGAGAAGCCACGAAGCTTTATGCACCGCCTCACCCACTTCCTTTTCTTCTATCTCTTGTTAATAGTGTTTCTCATTTTCTTTGAACCAAAACATGCACAACAAAGGAGAAGAACAGAGAAGGGAAGCAAAACGAAACTGAAGAGGAAGGAAGAAGCCATCCGCAGCAAGAAGGAAGGCACCCCACCTCTCATCACTCTGAATCTTCGAAGCTTCTTTGTTGGGTGAGAACCAACAACTCTCCTTCTTCCTCTTCTTCAGATTCAAATTCTGTTCTTCTTTTTTATTCCACCTCTGCCATTCTAATTCCAATTCTTGCTAGAACAGTAGTGACCGCAGGCAAGAACTCTTCTCTTGCTTGAGGTGAGGTCAGCCATTCGTTCTTGAAAGAGAGGCCAAAGCTCCAATTTCATACGGTTAGGGTTCTGATTCTGAAAAGAAGTAAAAATAGAATTGCCAACTTCAAAAGACTTAAGGGTTAGGACAATTAGACTATTATTCTTGTGGCTGTGCTTGTGATGAGAATAGATAAACTATTATATGTTTGATTGATGATAAATATGGCTCTAGTATGTGTTTGAATGATGGTTAGGTTATATGAATTATTATGTTTGATATAGTGCTGAACAATGGAAGTTTGATTATGGTTAAGTAATTGAAATTGTGAAATTTATTGCATTTGTTTTCTTAGAGCTGTTCTGACCATTCTAGCAACTTTAGTTAGTTAAAATAAAAGTAAAATTATAGTTTTAGATGAATTATAGACTTGAACATAAGATTTGGCATGTGAGGTTGTTGGAAGTGTATTATGCAGAATTTCTACAATTTCTGCATAATTGGCAGCAAAATAAACGCATTTCTGGGAGCATTCCAGATCATAATTTTGGATGAAATTATTTTTCTATGAAAATATAATGTGTTTTTAATATCTGGTAAAAATTTCAGAACTAATTGATAAGTGGATTGGGAGAAATGAATTTTTGAAGAATGATGGTTTCAGTAGAAAATTCTGTTTCTTTACTATAGAAGCACCAACTTCCAATTCACTTAATTTATAATTCTTAGGAGTATTTGGGTGAAACCAATGGCAGTCTCAAGCTTTATGTGTCTAAAATATGCAATTTAAAATTTGTGTCAAAACTCATTCTAACCAATTAGTTATGTTGCAAGAAGTGAGGGTAGCTCGCTGAATTTTGAAAACAGCATTCTAAAAGGCAGGGCTGTGTTCCTAAGCTCATAAATTTTTCATGTGATATGGTAATAATCTGAAATTTAGTTTTCTGGAAATCTGGAAGAGTCTTGTTTAATTACATGAATTTTGAAAGGCAATGGGTGAAAATTGGATTTTTAGTGAATTTAACAAATTTACTGCTCGCTGCTATTTTTTCTGCAATGATAGCAGAATTTTTGAAAGATTTGTACAAGTTTCAATTATGGTAGGAATGCCCCAGAACAAAGTTTTATTTCTAAATCCGTGGTTTTATAATAACTAAGGGGATTAAAGAGAGTATAATGACCAATTAAGAATGTCTACCTGGTAAATTGTTAAGGGAAGTTTGAACGATATTAAAACTGAGGGAACCCGTAAGGGTGGTTTTAGTGCTATTTTAGGGGAGATTATGTCCGAATTTCTATAAAAGTTCAGGGAATTAGTTAAATGAAAATGCGTAAATTGTCCCCAAGAAGGTTTAAGGTTAATGGATGATGCGGAGGTATGTATAATTAGGCAGTGGTGCGGAGGTATGTATAGTTAGGCGGTGATGCGAAGGTATGTTTTATAGTGTTGGTGATGTGGAGGCATAATAAAGAGAAAGAAAATGGGAAAATTATGTATGAAAGAGATAATTGAAACGAATAATAAATTATGAAAAGTGTATGTTGAATGGGCCTTGTGCCAAACTGCTACTGCGAAAGTGCCCGCCTAACGGATAGCCTAAGATTGCTAATGCGGGAATGTTCGCCTAACTGATAGCACTGTTCCTTAATCCTTACTGTGATACACATTGAAATGTTATTATAATGAGGCCTAATTGACACGGGCAACCGTGATGCCAAGGTGTCTAATTGACACAGTAAAGGGACCATATTCGGGGTTCACTCCGAGTAACGTCGGGTTGCAGGTAGACAACTGATGCATGAGCTCATGGTTTGCGCATATGAACTTCTTGTGAATTATTTACTGTCATTTTTTTCTTGTTCATGCTATTTACTTGTTATATATATGTTTGTGCCTTGAGTCTCTGTGTTTGTTCTTTTTTCTGTTTCACGACAACTTAGAGATAAAGACCCTAGGTTCCCCTTTTACCTTACTGAGAACTCTAGGTTCTCACCCTTCTTTTGTTTCTTTCTCCCCCCTCCCCAGACGGGTCCAGCAGAGGAGCTCTTTGAGTTTCGTTCTAACCGCTGAGCTATGAGGATCTGGCGCGCGGCGGAGTCTTCATATGGAGCACGCTTTGGACCGCTTTCTTGAACGATGTTCGGAGATCACTCCAGAGTTAGTCGCAGTGAATCTTTCGCTCCTTTTTTATGATCTTAGTATTACTTTTCCTTCGCTTTTGTAGTACTTTTAGAGGGGTAGGACGTCTTAGTAGTTTGGTTCCAGTTTAGGAAACCCGTGTGAGGGTTGGGACTGATTTCTTCTTTTGTATCTGTACATATAATTTGATGTGATACTTGGCTTTGATAGATGACACGTATCCTTGAACTTAACTCATGTGTATATTGTATATATGTTTATATATGTTATTTTCTGTTGCCATGTGTTTTCTTACATGACAACTTTAAAGAAATTAACCTTGCGAGCAACTAAACGCTAATCCATGAATAATAATTTATTCATGATTAAACCGATAAAGGCTTTTATTGATATTAATTTATAAAAATCTGAGTCTAGAGCTAAGTAGGCCCGCACGACGAGTAACACTTGAACATTTGGCATTGGTCATAACGTGTCGAAAATTAGGGTGTTACAATATATATATATATATAAACAAAAAAATCTTTTAACCGATTTTTTAAAAAATTAGCCAATTTTATAATAAAAAATATTTAAAATTAAATAAAAAATTAAAAATTAAAAAAATATTTAAAACCTAACAAGAGAAAACCACCAAAACTTAAACAAAAAAAAATCCAACATCATTAAAAAAAATCATCCAAAAGCTCACAAATAAGAATAGCTATAAATAAATTTTCTTGAAAAATACAATAGCATTTTGTTAAAAGTGATAAGCATTAGAATATATTAGGATCAATTAACATTCATTAGAATTATTTAGTATATCTAAGTATTTATTATAGAATATTATTTTTTATTATTTTAATTCTTTTAACATCTATAAATATCTGTTTATATTGTATCATTTCACATAACTTGAATACACACAAATCTTTTCTCTATTGCACTCTTTTACCCTTTTTAATATGGTATCAGAGCCATAGTATCCTCCTTGAAGAGAATATGTTATTTTCCTTCTGGTGAAATCACCTGCCATTTTTCCTTGTTTTTCGTCACTCTTTTGATGCTTTTCACCTCACCGATTATTAGTCTATCTTCTTTGTCTTGTGTTTTTCCGAGTCTAATGAATCAAACACCACTGTCATTCGCAGCTTATTTATTCTCATGAAGAAACCATATATTTTTTGTCACCTTCTGGCAATTCGTTATCCTTTGATATTTTACCATCACTTTGCAGTTTGCCACTTTTTTGGCAGTTTCTTCTGCCCTTTCCTTGCGGCCGTTTCGTATGTGCTTTTTTGCGGCAATTTCGTCTGCGCTTCCCTTGCGACAGTTTTATATGCGTTTTTATTGCAGTACATAGTTTTGTCTACACTTTCTTTTGGTAGTTTCATCTGCACTTTTTTTAGCAGTTTCATCTGCGCTTCCTTTCGACAATTCTATCTGCACCAGTTTAAGCATTTTTTCTTTATTTCATTGTTTTAAATAAGTTTCAAACTCAAGTTGTCACTTGAGGGGGATGTTAGAATATATTAGGATCAATTAGCATTCATTAGAATTATTTTACATATTTGAATATTTATTATAAAATATTACGTCTTTATTATTTCAATTCTCTTAACACCTATAAATATCCGTTTATATTGTATCATTTCACACAACTTGAATATACACAAATATTTTCTCTATTACTCTCTCTTACCTTTCTAATAATAAGATTGAAACAAATATGACATTTTTCAAACTAAATTTTAATGAGATATACATAAAAATATAATTGAGTATATCCTGTAAATGTCTTGACTTGTTTCGAAATTAAATGCACTAAAGTTATAGCTATTTAACGACATGTTCATGCATTTAATTTTTATTTCCCTTGTAGCACGGTTAGGTCAATTTTTAACGTCAGTTGTCTATATTATAAAGTTGTATATATAACGTTAAATAATGCTGTACATTTTTTTAGACAATAACAATTTAGTGGGAGTTGAGATAGTAAGTTTGTATTATTATTATATTATTGTTAAAGAATTATGTTATTTGAATTTATAAGAAAATATAATATAAATATTTTTTAATAATTTGGTTTTTATTTCTATTTTAATAAATTCAGTTATTCTTGTTCAACTAAATAGGTAAATTATGTTTTAATTACAAATTCAAGTGTATTTTGGTATCAATATTTTTCTCTTGAAATAACTCTAAATTTATTTCAACTATTGTTTTTCTTCGATGATATTTTTGTTCTATCTCATCTAAGTCACTACAAAAAAAAGGCCTATGGTCACGGTAAAAAACTGTGACTATAGCTAGTAAAAAAGGTGACTATAGATCTATGATCACGGTTTTTTACCGTGGCCTATTCTATTGTGGCTATAGGTTTATGGTCACTGTTTTTTTTATCTATGGTCACGATTACAATTTTCAAATTCTGTCACTTTAGGCCACGTTTTTTCACTGTGACCATAGATAAGGCTATAGTCTATGGTCACCCCTTTTTAAAACTGTGACCATAGCCTCTACGATTTTCACTAGTGAAGTATGACTACTCATACTTTGTTAATTACCAAAATCACTCTGGGAAGGAGTGTAAGAACTGGGTTTTTCACGAATAAAATAATTTAAATACCCAAATTAGGTTCCGAAAAGTTAGAATGAGAATTTGGAGATTTAAATATGATTTTTGGACTCAGTAGGTCTTTTCGAGTCAGAAAATGTGTTTTCTGCAAAAAAACCGTAAAAAACTGCGAACCGGCAGTTGAACCGGTCGAACCGATTTAGGTATGTCCGGTTCTGTGCGAAAAAAAGTGAAACCAGTCGAAAACCTTAGAAAAATATTAGAAATAGAAAATCGGGCGTTAGTGTTAGAAGTTTGGCCCAAAGTTGGGCCAAACGGGCTAAAAACGCTAACGGATTAGACCGGACCCAAACCGGGCCCAAGATCCAACATATATAAGCTCATTTAATGAGCTTTGAGTTCATTTTCAGCCCAAAAAGAGAGAGCCACGCGGTTTTGAGAGAGGAGAAGAGAAGGGGTGGTGTTACTATTCACCTCCACCTTCCGGGAGCGATATCTTGAGCTACGGAGCTTCGATTGAAGAGCCGTTTACGGCCACGCGAAGCTCTTGACGAGTTCTTCCTTTCTATCTAAGAAAATCTGGTAAGGAATCGTGTTCTAATTCCCAGTTTTCAGTCCTAAGTTTCTGCGTAATTTTGGTTATGGGTTTTGAGTAGATTTTGTATTTTTGCTTGTTTAGGTGATCTCTAATAGTGGGTAATTGATGGATTTTACCCCTACTCACGTTGGATAAGGTAAGATTTTACTAAACCCTTGTGTTTAGTTGTTTTGTGTATATTAGGTTTTGATTTTGGTGATATATGTGTTGTTAGTTGAGCTTTGGTGTTTGTTGGAGTTGGTTGAGGCTTTGGATCAAGTTTGGTGGTTTCGTTTTGGTGTTTGGAGCGTTTGGGAATCGGCTAAGGTATGATTTCGGTTTTCTTTATGTAATATGTAATGTTTCTAAAAACTTAGGCTAGTTGACCCTAAGATAGGATTGAATAATATTGGTGTATGAATAATTATATGTGAATTGATGTAATTGTTGGTGTTAGTGAGTATTGATGATTGGTGTTATTGATGAGGATTGATAAGTGAAGTGATGGTGTTGTGGGGAATGAATTCAAATACTAGCAATAATGATTATATGATTTGATGAGGTTGTTGGTATTTAATGTTTTATGATGAATATTGATGTTGTTGGTATTTAATGGTTATGAAGGTTGATGAGGAATGTGTGGTTTATTGTTGTTGATGAGGGATTAATGATTATTGAGATTGATGAGAATTTATAGTGATTGTTAATATTGTTGATGGTTGATATTAATTATAAGTGTTATGATGGTTGTTGATGTTGAGTTTGGTTGAGAGAGAAGGAAGAGTAGTGAAATTGGTGAAAGGCTAAGTTGATGGAATGAGTATGAGTGGAAGTGTGTTATGAGAAGTGGCATATGAGATTGAATATGTAATTATAATATGCATTATTATCCGTCGTAGGGGCTGTGACAGAATCTCGCCTACGTTCGGATGTGAGAGTTAAAGCTGGGACGGTGGTAGGACACGCTCCCTCAGAATGTTTCCCTCTGAAAGGAGAAGGTAGTAGGACACTTATCCCTCGGAATTATTCCTCCTAAAAAATGTGACTTCTCTCTGATTGCAAGGTGGTAGGGCACTAACCCACGGAATCATGCGACAACCAGAGGAAGGTGGTAGGGCACGCTCCCTCGGAATATTTCCCTCTGAAAGGAGAAGGTGGTAGGGTACTCGTGCAGACTTCAATCCACACGTTTGCATCAGGCACGCGTTCGCGTCGCTGCGATTTCTTCTTTTCGCGCGCTCGCGTGAGCCATGCGCTCGTGTCATTGTTCGCTGGTCATCTCCTTGGTTTCTTGTGTTCCTTCCATTTTTGCAAGCTTTCTCTCCATTCTCTAAGCCATTCCTGCCCTATGAAGCCTGAAACACTTAACACACGGATCACGGCATCGAATGGGATAAGGAGAGTTAAAATGTATAATTAAAAGATCTCTAGGAAGCAAGTTTTTAACCATGGAACAATTTTAGGAAGGAATTGTAATATCATGCTAATCATATGAATAAGTGGGTAAAGACTTGATAAAATTACTCAATTAAACACAATATAAATCATAAAATAATGGTTTATCAACCTCCCCACACTTAAACATTAGCATGTCCTCATGCTTAGCTTAAGGAGATAAAATAAATGAGTAGGGAAATGTAAAGCTCATGCAATGCAACATATATATATATATAATGTAACTATATGATTCTTGTCTACTTGGTTAAGAATAAATAAGTTCTTCAAGACAAACATAGATTGGAATTCACTAATTCAAATTATATAGTAAGAACAGATAAAAATGCAAGAAGATAGCTCATAAAAGCAGGGAACATAGAATTAAGCATTGAACCCTCACTGATGGTGTACGTGCACTCTAGTCTCTCAAGTGTCTAGGGTAATCACTCTATCCTTCTCTAATCATGCTTTCTAAATTTTTGTTCTTCACCTAACCAATCAACAATATTTAATATACTAATGCAAAATACCATGAGGCCTTTTTAAGGTTGTAATGGGGCTAAGGTAAGGGTAAGGGTATACATATGGCTAAGTGAGCTATAAATTGAATCTTTGACTAACCTAAGCTCTTATCTAGCATACATACACTCTATATAACTCTAGAATCATGCCTAGCTACCCAGAATTTTCACTTTTGCATTACATACTCATGTATTAATTTTTTTTCTTTTAACTTGTATCACATATGCATTGATCTTTTTATTAACTTAACTTAGCATTGGGGTAAATTTGTCCCCTTATTTATTTACTTAATTGTTATTATTTTTGGAATTTTTTTTCAGCATAAACATAAACATAACATCATCAATGCACATAGATTTTCAATTTCTCTAGTTTCACATGAGTAGGTACCCAAATTCCCATTATTTTACCATGACACATTCCCTTATTAACCCATGTTTCCACAATCTTCCCATACTCAATTGATACACACTTCCTATCTCAAGCTAGCCAAAGATTCAGTTTGGGGTGATTAATTATTTTTCCACTTAAGGCTAGTAGTCTGGTAAAATATAGAACAAATGGGATTAAAAGGCTCAAAGTGGCTGACAAGAATGATTAAAAGGGTAGGCTTATTTAGGATAAATGAGCTAAACAATTAATGGCCTCAATCATATGCATTCATATAAATACATTAACATTTGACATATAGGATGAAACAAAATAAAGATTACAATCATAGAGAAGTGAACACACAAGAATAAAATATTTATGGTTAAATAATGTAACCATGTAATTAGGCTCAAAATCTCACGGGTTGTGTATTCTTAGCTTTTTAAACTATGTTCCAAATACAACTTCAAATAAATTTAACACAAAGGTTTTGATTTAAATTAGTGAAATTTTTCAAAAATAGGGTCTTAAAAAGAAACTTATTATTTTTTAATCAAGTAGAACATGCATGCAAATAATTATTACTATGCAATTTATCCTATTCTACAAAAGAAAAACTAGCTAAATATCCTATTTATTGGTGTTTAAGGAAAAAGAAATTACCTCCAGAAGTCAGGTACTGACCGACCTCCCCACACTTAAAGCTTTGCACCATCCTCGGTGCCATCTGTCAGGAAAAAAAGGGGGGGCTGGTAGCAGCATCTCCACCGTCGAGACCGTCATGGCTCCCTGTGCTGGTAAATAAAGTGGAGTCCGGGGTGTCTGGGTCTTTTCTTGGTGGTTGGTTACCAACAAGTAGCTCCTTGAGGTATGCAAATTTGCGCTTGTTACGGCGCTCTCTTTGCTTTCCTTTCCGTTCAATCTGTTCTAGCCTCTCAAGTATCTGATTAAGCAGTTGGTTTGTTGAAGGTGCTTGTGGTGTGGAAGAAGAAGGAATATCTTCTGCTGGTTCTGTGCTCCGGTTGATAGTTGCTAGGGGTGTCCGCGGATCGGATATGGCCGAAAATTCGATCCGATCCGCACAATTTCCATCGGATCGGATCGGATATGATATCCGTACTTTTTAGTGCCGGATCCGATCCGATCCGATCCGCATATTTGCGGATCGGATCGGATCGGATATCAGATATATCCGCATAATTAAACCTTCTCTTTTTAATCATATTTCTATGAAAAAGAATTCGATAAAAATATTTCTTTCATACTTTTAAACTTATTTATTCCTAAAATATTTTTAATCAAACTCTCTCTAAATAACAAAAATAAAATAATACAATATATGAATAATAATTACTAACTAAAACATACAAACAAGTAAATAAAATACCAAACATATATATATTTATTTATTTTTTAATTATTATAGTGCGGATTTGCGGATCCGCGGATGTAGAGCAGATATCCGCGATCCGATCCGCAAAGGGTGCGGATCGGATCCGATCCGATCCGATCAATTTGCGGATCGGATCGTATCCGTAATTTTCGGATCGGATGCGGATATTTACCGCGGATCTGCGGATACGATCCGATCCATGGACACCCCTAATAGTTGCTGCTAGAGGTCTGATATACTTCCTGTTAGGGACGTATTGATCATCTCGTGGAATCATGGCTGTAGTATCTCCAGCTCTATAGGAGACTCCGGCTGCTGAGACGAGATCTGAAACCAAGGTGGAAAAGGTAAGTTGCCCACAATCTGTACGTGTCCCATAGCATGCCGAATGTGTCTTGGTAAATTGAGGTGCTGGTCTGTAAGGATACACCAGAGTAAGACAGCCATGTCTGCAGTGAAGGAAGACTCATGAGTGCTTGGAAAGATGTAATGGGACATAATTTGTGCCCATACTCGAGCCTCCAAGGTGAGTGCTGAAGCCAATATGCCCTTAGGTCGGGAACGATGGTATCCGTAGATCCATATGCTGCTAGGTTGTGCGATAACTCTGAGAATGACATCCCAGTCAAATTGGTATGTCTGGTGCTTGAATGAGGCTTCTTGGAATGCGTCCAATCCTTCTGAAGCAGGGGGAAGATCTAAAGCTCTTTGAATGGCCTCTTCAGTTATGGGGACTTGCTTTTGACGGACATAGACAGACTGCATGGTTGGAATGTGAAAATTGGAGTAGAATTCAACTACCCATGATAGATTAACCTGCCGTGGCTGTTTCTGTAGGAATTCTCATTGTCTTCGCTCAATGCGAGGCTCAACAATTTTAGCAATGTTGGTCGGGAGGATAAGAAGGTATTCATTGTTATAATTCGTTTAAGACAGGATGGGGAACATCTGCTCACAGTAGTAGTTAGTGAACCGCGCAGTGTCCTTAGCTGGAAAGGCTTTCTCTTTTTTATTGACCTTGATGATCCTCTTGATTCTTTTTGTTGAGGGTTTCACCGCTGTTGAAGATAGTTCTGCCATTAATGTTCTTTTTGTTCCTCTCCTTGCTGGTGGTTTGGGAGTAGCTTTCTCTTTGCCTTTCTTGGTGGCCATCCTGAAAAAGAAAAAAGAAAGTAATATGTAAAGTTAAGGGTTCGAGTAAGGGAGCAAAAATTAAGGGTGATAATCAATGCACGGTAAAAAAGGATGTCGTTAACACATGGTCTAGAGTACATGTGAAAAGTTCATCAAAGGTAATATAGCAAGTTTACGTGATGGCAATTGAATGCATGTTTATTGGCATGCCGGCAAAGGCATGAGTAGCATAGATCAAGCATTCAATGTCCAAGTTAGATTACCAAGCCTTTCAAACTAATAATCTGTTTATATTGACAATTATATTTAATTAATAAAATATAAAAGGGATTTTGTGAAAACAGGCATTAGAATAGTAGAATAGAATAATTTAAAATAATGCACAATGCCATACGGGCTTTTTCACAAATACATAGCATGCATGGTAAATATGTTATTGGAAGTAGGAATTTGAACATGCAAGCAACCCTTATGAAAAGTAATATATAATTGTCAAATAATTCCACAATAACTCACAAGAAAAATATAAAAGAAAATATTTACCCAATTAGATTTCTAACACCAATTAAGGGAATAAAAAAGACAAAGAAAGAAAAAGAAAATATAGATAATGAAAGTAAAAAGAAAAAGAAAACATAAATAAAAATAATAAAGAAAAAGTAAAAAAGTAAAGAAAGAAAGAAAAGAACCTTGATAATGGATGAGGAAAATAAGGGAGGAGAAAGTAAAAAGTGAGAATGAGTAGAGAAGGAAGAAGGGGGAAGAAAGAAATAATAAGGGAAATAAAAATTAAGATTTGGGGAAGAAAAGATAAGATATTTTGGCTGATGTGGATAATCTGTGCGCCGCATGTGACGCGGACGCGTGAGTCACGCGGTCGCGTGGTGTGTGATTTTTGTCAAGTGACGCGGACGCGTGGGTCACGCGGTCGCGTGACTTGATTCGTGCGAGTGGCGCTAGAGCAGCCTCGCGTTCGCGCGACTCTCTGTTTCAAACTCATATTGCCAAAATTTAGGGTGACGCGTTCGCGTGGGTGACATGATCGCGTGATGGGGCTGGTGCTTCCAGCATCATTCCAGCCCAGCTCCATCATAACTTGCTGCCATGCACCTCTTTTACGTTGATTTTTAGGGGCACGCATTCGCGTGGGTGACGCGGACGCGTGGGAGGCTACTTTTCCAAAATGACGTGGCCACGTCAGCGATGCGGTCGCGTGGGCATGTTTGTGCCTAAGGCACGCCTCTAGCCACGCTTTTGCGTGACTTTCTGTTCAATTATCTTTTCTTCTTAATGCGCCTATGACGCGGATGCGTCAGCGACGCTTACGCGTCGCGTGCGTTTTTATTTTTTATTTATTTTTATTTTTTTTATATGTAATATGCAAATGCAAATGCAGGCTATATGCAGAGATTATAAGAAGACTCATTAATAAAAACAAAAATAGAATAGAGCAAAATAAAACTAAGACTGAAACTGAACGATCATACCATGGTGGGTTGTCTCCCACCTAGCACTTTGCTTTTACGTCCTTAAGTTGGACGCTCGTTAGGCTCATTCTGCTGCTGTTGGTGGATCTTCCAGGAGGAAAACTTCTAGTTCTTTGTTATTCTTCATCTTCTCACCATGATAAAGCTTCAGGCGATGTCCATTTACCTTTAAGAATTTGGAGCTGGAAAGATGACACAGGTGGAAAACTCCGTATGGATCTACCTTTTCTACTCTGTATGAACCTTCCCATCTTGATCTCAGTTTACCTGGCATAAGCCTCAGTCTGGAGTTATAAAGAAGAACTAACTCCCTTGGTCTGAATTCTCTCCTTTTTATGTGCTTATCATGGACAGCCTTCATCTTTTCTTTGTATCTCCTGGAGTTGTCATATGCTTCTAGGCGAAGATTCTCCAGTTCTGCTAGTTGCAGCTTTCTTTCAGCACCAGCTTTCTTAAGATTCATGTTGCACTCCCTCACAGCCCAGAAAACCTTGTGTTCCACCTCTACTGGAAGGTGGCAAGCCTTTTCGTATACTAGGTGGAAGGGGCTCATCCCAATGGGTGTCTTGTATGCTGTTCTATATGCCCAGAGTGCATCTTGTAGCCTGGCACTCCATTCCTTCCTGTGAGGTTTTACTATCTTCTCCAGAATACGCTTTATCTCTCTGTTAGAGACTTCTGCTTGCCCATTGGTTTGGGGATGGTAAGTTGTTGCTACTTTGTGAATTATCCCATGCCTCTTCAGTAATCCTGTTAGTCTCCTGTTACAAAAGTGAGTGCCTTGATCATTCACGATTGCTCATGGAGATCCAAAACGGCAAATAATATGGTTTCTAATAAAGGAAACAACAGTGTTAGCATCATCAGTACGGGTAAGAATTGCTTCCACCCATTTAGAAACATAATCTACAGCTAACCGTATATAAAAGTAGCCATTAGAATTTGGAAATGGACCCATGAAGTCAATGCCCCAAACATCAAAAATTTCACAAAAAAACATAATCTGTTGAGGCATCTCATCCCTCTTGGATATATTACCAAACCTTTGGCATGGGGAACAAGATTTACAAAATTCATCAGCGTCTTTAAAATTAGTAGGCCACCAGAATCCACAGTCTAGAATTTTTCTAGTTGTTCTTTGAGGGCCAAAATGTCCCCCACTCTTAGATGAGTGACATGCTTCTAGAATGGACTGGAATTCTGATTGAGGTACACACCGTCTAATTACCTGGTCAGCACCACACCTCCACAAATATGGATCATCCCGTATAAAATATTTAGACTCGCTTTTCAGCTTGTCTCTTTGATGCTTAGTGAAATTTGGAGGAAAGGTGTGCCTAACTAGATAATTAGCTACAGGTGCATACCAAGGGACTACTTCAGATACTGCATGTAAGCTATCAAATAGGAAATTATCATTTATAGGAGTGGAATCATCCTTAATGTGCTCAAGGCGACTCAAGTGGTCTGCCACTAAATTCTGGTTACCGCTCCTATCCTTAATTTCTCAATTAAATTCTTGCAGCAGCAGTATCCAACATATTAGCCTTGGTTTGGACTCTTTTTTAGCTAATAGATATTTTAGAGCTGCATGGTCTGAGTACACTACTACCTTAGTACCAAGTAAATAGGCTCGGAATTTATCCAGAGCAAAAATAATAGCAAGAAGTTCTTTTTCAGTAGTAGTGTAATTAGATTGAGCAACATCTAAAGTCTTAGATGCATAAGCAATTACAAAAGGATCCTTACCTTCGTGATGAGGCAGTGCCGCTCCTACTGCATGGTTGGAAGCATCACACATAATTTCAAATGGCTGGCTCCAGTCTGGTACTCTTACAATTGGAGCTTGAGTCAGAGCGATCTTCAGCTTATCAAATGCCTGCATACAATCCTCACTGAACTCGAACTCAATATCTTTCTGCAGCAATCTGGATAAAGGCAATGCTACCTTACTGAAGTCCTTAATGAATCTCCTGTAAAAACCTGCGTGGCCAAGGAACGAACAGACTTCCCTCACGGAGGAGGGATAAGGTAAACTAGAAATGACATCCACCTTTGCTAGATCTACAGAAATACCAGTATTAGACACAACATGTCCTAGTACAATTCCTTGTTTTACCATAAAGTGACATTTTTCAAAATTTAACACAAGGTTTGTACTAACACACCTGTCTAATACTCTAGATAAACTATCCAAGCAAAGGCTAAATGAATCACCATATATGCTAAAATCATCCATAAAAACTTCCATACAGTTCTCAATAAGATCTAAAAAGATACTCATCATACATCTTTGGAAAGTAGCAGGTGCATTACACAAGCCAAAAGACATTCTTTTATAAGCATACATTTCAAAGGGACATGTAAAAGTGGTCTTCTCCTGATCTTTAGGAGCTATATAAATTTGAAAATATCCTGTATAACCATCTAAAAAGCAATAATGGGATTTACCTGACAGGCGATCAAGCATTTGATCAATAAATGGCAAAGGATAATGATCCTTGCGAGTGGCTTGGTTGAGACGCCTATAGTCAATGCAAACTCTCCATGAGTTCTGCACTCTAGTTGTCAGGAGCTCTCCGTGCTCATTCTTTATTGTTGTGACTCCAGACTTCTTGGGCACTACTTGTACTGGACTGACCTATTCACTGTCTGATATGGGGTAAATGATATCTGCTTCAAGTAGCCTGGTCACTTCCTTCTTGACAACTTCTAAGATGGTGGGATTCAATATTTTTTGAGGCTGACGAATAGGCTTTGCTCCCTCTTCTAAGAATATTCTATGCTCACAAACTTGGGGACTGATGCCTACTATATCCACCAAGCTCCATCCAATTGCTTTCTTATGTTTTTTCAGCACACTGAGCATTTGCTCTTCTTGTTGAGAGGTAAGTTCTCTTGCAATGATAACTGGAAATTCCTGATTATCCTCAAGGTAAGCATACTTGAGGTGTGGAGGGAGGGGCTTTAATTCTAATTTCTGCTCATAGCTAGGCTCTGGATCATCCGGGGTTGGTGATAATGGTAAAGGGTCTTCATTGTTTTCAGAAAGTGTCCCCACACTTGAACCTTGCTCCATGTGCTTCTCTTTCATTTCTTCTTGGTGAACTTCAGCTACAGTTTTATCAATGATGTCGCACTGGAAGATAGAATGATCTTCTGGAGGGTGCTTCATAGCTTCATTTAAACTGAAACTCACTGTTCTGCCATCTATCTCAAAGGAGTAAGTTCCTGAGAATGCGTCAAGCTTGAACTTTGAAGTCTTCAGGAATGGTCTTCCAAGCAGGATTGATGATGATCTTCCTGAGTCATTAGGGGGCATTTCCAGGATATAGAAGTCAATGAGAAATGTGAGCCCCTTAATGCTCACTAATACATCTTCAGCAATTCTAACTACTGTAATAATGCTTTTATTTGCTAACACAAAATGAGCTGCCAACCTTTTTAAGGGAGGGAGCCTCAAAGTATTATATATAGACAAAGGCATTATACTAACACACACTCCTAGATCACACATGCAGTCAGAAAAAATTACACCGCCAATGGTACAGTTAACCATACATGGGCCTGGATCACTACATTTTTCAGGTATACCCCCCATTAAAGCAGATATAGAACTACCTAAAGGAATATTTTCTAATTCATTAATTTTGTCTTTATGTATGCACAAATCCTTCAGAAACTTTGCATATTTAGGTACCTGCTGAATAACATCAAAAAGGGGAACAGTTACCTCAACCTTTTTGAATATCTCTACCATTTTGGGATCAAGTTCCATCTGCTTTCTGGGCTTCCTTGCAAGTTGTGGGAATGGGATAGGAAGGGCGTTACTTGCAGCCTCTGCATCCTTTGGTGTTTCATTCTGTGGTTGAGCTGCTTCTTCTTCAACTATGTTTTGTACATCCTCTTCCTCTTCAGCATCTTCTACTTCCACTACATCCTCAACTGGGACGTGTTCTGGTGAGCTTGGCTCCTCATGGTTCCTCTCTTGCAGTGTGGTTCCGGACCTTAAAGTGATGGCATTGATGCAACCCTTTGGATTAGGTAGGGGTTGAGAAAGAATCCCACTGGAGCTTGAAGGTTGGTTAGTGGAATTATGTGATGAATCTAATCGGGAGACGAAAGCTTGTAAAATGGCAGTCAGACCATTTAGAGTAGAGTTTAGCTGCGTCTGCATGTCTTGTTGCCCTTGTGCAAGAGAACGGAGCATCTCGTTATTTGATGAGGAATTGGAGTAAGTAATCTGAGGAACCTGCTGTTGATTGTGCTGGGGTCCTTGGGGCTGTCTTAGGTGAGGTGCTCTGTAAGGTTGGTTCTGATTTTGCTGTCTGTTGTTATTATTGTTATTCTATCTCTGGTTTCCATTGTTGTCTCTGCCTCCACTGTTATAGTTGTCCCTCCAACCTTGGTTGGATTTGCCACCTTGTTGATTGTATCCTTGATTTGGGCGGGCATAGAAGTTATGAGTGGCTGCCACAGTGTTGTCTTCCTATTGGAGCTGCGGACATTCATCAGTATAATGACTATAATCAGCACAGATCCCACACACTCTTTGTGGAACCAACTGTTGGCTTTGCTATGGTGGGGGATGCTGAGCTTTATGTGTTTGTTGTTGGTTTAGCTGCATCTGTTTCAGTAGGTTGATCATTTCACATATACTCTGGGTAAGAGCAGTAGTTTCAACGCTAGAGGAGATCTCTGCAATAGCTTTTGAGTGGCTATGCCTCTGCCTGTGATTTCTAGTGGACTCAGCTAAGTCGCTGATCAGTTTCCATGCTTCATCTACGGTCCTGTACTTTTTCAGGGAACCATTACTAGCACCATCCAGTGTTGTCTTATCCTGGGGGTTCATGCCTTGAGTGAAGTAGCTGATCAATACCAGTCTATCAATCATGTGATGGGGCATACTTCCAGTAGATTGTTGAAGCACTCCCAGTATTTATAGAGAGTCTCAGATTCGCCCTGAACAATCATTGAAATATCTTTCCTCAATCTATCAGTAACTTCAGCTGGAAAGTATTTTTCCAAAAATTCTCTTTTAAGCGTATCCCAGTTAGTAACAATCGCTTCAGGTTGGGTGTAGTACCATTCCCTCGCCTTTCCCTCAAGAGAAAACGGGAAAGCGGTTAACAGAATAGAAGTTTCATCTGCACCATAATGCCTAACAGTAGAACAGACTGTCTGGAAATTCCTAAGATGCTTAATAAGCTCTTGAGCAGGTAAGCCGTGAAACTTGGGCATCAAATTGATTAGTGCAGTCTTCAGTTCAAAGTCTGCAGCCAAATTTGGATGACGCACTTGATACGGTTGTAGTGTAAAATCTGGGCTCTAGCTTCCTGGAGAGTAATCCTCCTAGGTTCTGCCATGTTACCTGCACGTGAATCAACTGAATCAGTAGTAAAGGAGCCTGTCTCGCTCTCAGATGGCAGTTCAAATTCGCTCTCAGATGAGACTGGTGAATTGATAACAATCACTTCACCACCCTCAGAGACTAACCGACGTCGAGCTCGCCTAATACGTGAAAGAGTTCTTTCAATTTCCGGATCAAAAGCGGCTAAGCTCGGATCAGGTAATGAATGCGTCATTCAATGAGAAAGACATATAGCTCATGGTAACAAAATAAAAATAAAATATGCGAATAAAATAAAATATATACACTAATTAATAATCTAGCACACTATTCTAACTCCCCGGCAGCGGCGCCAAAAATTGATGGTGGCGAAAATCGGCCAGTTAAGAAATTTAATAAACAAAATGCGTTGCAAGTACAGTTCTTAACCAAATAAGATCCGCCTTCTCAATTTAAAAGGGGTTGTCACAAAAATTAAAATTAAAAATACTGGGAGTATGAGTCCCAGGTCGTCTCCCAACGAGTTGCAGGAAAGAGTGCTAATTTATTAATTAGAAATTTTCCAAAAGGTTTGAATTGGATAATGAGTAATTAAAATAATTGTAAATTAAAGCAATAAAACTAAGAATTATTATTAATATAAAAAGCCTTGACTGGGGAATTGATTAATCGGAAGTTCTATCCTTGTTGGAATCTTCTCAAGTGTAATGTAAAGCGGTTGTTGTTTTCACTTAGTTAACCCTTACTGAGTAAAAGAAAGTCAAGTGATTGGACTGATTCTTATCCGCAGATCCTAGTCCTTTCCCTTGGGAAGGTCTAGCGTTAGTAGATATAGAATTAGCCAATAATGTTCAAATTAACTAAGCACTTGAGCGTTCCAACTCAAGTGTCTCCTCTTAATCAACCCCATGTCAAGTAGAAAATCTACTCCATTGACATGAAATTAATATTCATAAAAATATAAGAAGACATAATAAATTAAATAGAGTAAAATATAAAATTAAAATTAATTAAAAATAAAATTAGCTCTATATATTAATAAATTCAAAATGCAACATACTTAATTGAATAGGGTCAATGAGCAACTAATAAAAATAAAGGAATAATGAAACAAACTAAAGTGATGTCTTCACGGAGGTAATGACTCTTCAGCATCCAAAAATCCAAAGCAAAAGCATAAACTACTAATGTAAAGCTAATCTAGATTTAGATCTAAAACTAAAAGTAATCCTAATATCGATGTATCTGAATGTGTGTGGATGTGTGTTGAGTTTCTGTATGTTCCCTAGCTTTAATCTGTCTTTCTAGGCCGAAAACTGGGTCAAAATGCGGCCCAAAATCGCCCCAGCGTATTCTGTTATTTTTGCAGATCGCGCAGGTCACGCGTACGCGTCGTCCACACGTTCGCGTCATTCGTGCAGACTTCAATCCATGCGTTTGCGTCAGGCACGCGTTTGCGTCGCTGCAATTTCTTCTTTTCGCGTGCTCGCGTGAGCCATGCACTTGCATCATTGTTTGCTGGTCATCTCTTTGGTTTCTTGTGTTCCTTCCATTTTTGCAAGCTTCCTCTCCATTCTCTAAGCCATTCCTGCCCTATGAAGGCTGAAACACTTAACACACGGATCACGGCATCGAATGGGATAAAGGAGAGTTAAAATATATAATTAAAAGATCTCTAGGAAGCAAGTTTTCAACCATGGAACAATTTTGGGAAGGAATTGTAATATCATGCTAATCATATGAATAAGTGGGTAAAGACTTGATAAAAACACTCAATTAAACACAATATAAATCATAAAATAATCGTTTATCAGGCACTCTCCCTCGGAATTTTTCCTCCTTATGCACAATAGAGAGCCTAATCCGGGAGTTGTCGACCGGATTTGCTGTGGGGTTTGGCACAATAACTGATATGTGATATCACAGCCAATAGGGCAGACATTCATCATGTGCAATTTCTATATGCTTGCTTGCTTTGTTTACTTGAGTTTGCCTAATTGTATAACATGCCTATCTGCTTCTTGAACTACTTGTTGTATATGAATATTATCTGTGTTTTACTTGATTGTCTGGTGCTGAGGAGGTTAGGTAGGTGGTGGCGATGAGATCGCACGGAGATTAGGTTGGCGAGGGCTGTGGGATACAGCGGTGTGATTAGTATTAGTTAGAATTCCCCTAAGTTTAGTTAACCCGGTTTATGGTTTAAGTTCTCTTATTCATTTTGTTCTAAGCTTGAATATCAGTAAGTGATGCGAAGTTCTAGGATTGCCTTCAGCGTCCCGGAGCCTTACATCTTACATCATTGGGCACAGTTACCATATTGAGAACCTCCGATTCTCATTCCATACGTTGTTGTTGTTTTTCAAATGAATGACGCGACCCACCGCAGTGAGTTGGGTGATGTAGCAAAGCAGAGAATCTTATTCTATTTTTTTGTCTTCTTGGTTATTTTATCTTTTACTCTCACTTTTATATTTTTTTTCTGCCTAAAGGCTTTTATTTGAGAGAACAAAATTTGTATAAGCCCTTTTGAACTACAGTCTTCTTGTTGTCTGTATATGGCTAGCCGACTTAAACTCCACGAGTCGTGGTTAGATTCTTATGATATTATACTATTATATTTTGATACATCTTATCTGTACCTTGTGTTTTAAGTTAGTAGTTTCGCTAGTACGTTATGCGCTTTTCAAATCCTGTTTTTGGAGCTAAATCCTTCATCAAGCTTCTAGAATATATTTTTTCTTTCTATATAAATATGTATAAGCCTTAGAATTATCGTAATCTTTGATTAACCTTTGCTTTACAGCTAGAGGTAAGGCTTAGGGTAATTGGGGTGTTACATTTAGTGGTATCAGAGCGGTTCGTCCTCGTGAGCCTGAGGAATAGACCGATTGTGCTTCGTTGCATACTCTGTGTGTCTTTTTCTTTGATGCTATTAGGTTATCTATTTGATATTGTATAGCATGCTTGTTTTTGAATGGCTGTTTGGGATAATGGAAGCACTAGGCTTTTGATATTGACACTGATCATCTTGATATCGATTGGTTGGTGTAGACAGGAACCCTAATGGCTACTCGCGGACGAGGTCGTACACGTTCACGAAGAGAGAGTAGAAACGAGCAACCGGACGATAACCATACTGAGTTTACGGCGGCGATGGCAAATCTTGCGAATACCATGGAGGCGAATGCTGCTGCAACTCTGCAAGCTGTGCAAATGTTAGGCCAACCGGAGGGAATGGAGATAACATGGGGGGTGCTCCGATGACCTTGGCGACCTTTCTCAAGGTTCATCCTCCGAGTTTTCGAGGTTCAACAAATCCCACGGAAGCGGATAATTGGTTCTAAGCTATGGAACGTGCACTGCAAGCACATCATGTCCCGAACAACCAATACGTGGAGTTTACTGCTTATCACCTTCTGGAAGAGGCCCAACATTGGTGGCAGGCGGAATGCCGCTTGCTCTAACTTCAGAACGCCGATGTCCCTTGGGATGTATTCCGGATGGCCTTCTACAAGAAGTACTTTCCTGAGTCTCCAAGGGAAGCGAAGGAAATGGAACTGATGCAGCTGAAGCAAGGTTCTCTATCTGTTGCAGACTACACAAGCAAGTTTGAGAAACTCTGTAGGTTTTCTAGGGTATGTCAGGGTGCCCCGGAGACCTATGAAATTTGGAAGTGTGTCAAGTATCAAGGTGGCTTGAAGGGCGATATCATGACTGCTATGGCTCCTATGGAGATTCAGATTTTCTCCGATCTGGTGAACAAGGCAAGAGTGGTTGAGGAATGCGCAAAGACGGTAGCCTCGTCAAGGGACACTCGTGGAGGAGACACTAGTAGAGAACACGACAATTACCTTGGGCCAAGGGGACAGAACTTCAAGAGATATGGCGAAGGGAAGCGGTCAAGAGCTTACTCCTCTGATATGAAATGTCAAGACTGTGGGAGCTACCATCCGAATAGGCCGTGCTAGTTGGGTAAGAAACTATGTTACAAGTGTGGCTCACCGAGACATTTGGTTAGAGATTGCCCACACCGAGGAACACATGTGGCAGATGGATCACAACAACAGGGTTGAGGTAATTATGAAGCCGATGACCAAATCTCAACTTATCTTCATAGTATAGACTATCGTCGTTCGTGTTGAAAAAGTTTTAAAGCTTAGATTGATTTTTAAACTTGGTTTGGAAACTCTGGTTCAAATGATTGGTTTTGAACTAGGACTGGAACTTTTGGTCAAATGATATTATTTAAAAGGGGAACGTGAGTCCTAAGATTTCGTTAACTCGTGATTTTGGTTTGCAAATTTGATTTATTAAAAAGGGATTCAAATTGAACGGTTCCAATTTAAGGATTTTAATGAAATTAGGAAAAATCGTATTTCAAAGTGATTGATTTACAAGTGAAAGGTTTTGACTTTTGATACGGTTTTAACCATGGACTCAGTTAGATTATACCTGTTTTAAATGTTTTGAAAAATGTTACAAAATTGGTATTTGATTTAAGAAAAATTTTCAAATTCTTAATAACGATAATCAGAGTGACGTAGCGGAAGATGAGAGAGAACGTCGACGCATTGGGATGATGGTGAACAAGATACTTTTACAACTTGTTAGTTTGGCAACGTAGAAAGTAGGACGCTTCGTGGAGAGTATATATATATAGGCATATATCTATTACATCGCGTGGTTCGAATTTTCGAGGGCAAAAATCTTTTTAAGGAGGAGAGGATGTAAGAACTGGATTTTTCACGAATAAAATAATTTAAATGCCCAAATTAGGTTCCGAAAAGTTAGAATGAGAATTTGGGGATTTAGATATGATTTTTGGACTTAATAGGTCTTTCTGAGTCAGAAAATGTGTTTTCTGCGAAAAATCGCGAACCGACAGTTGAACCGGTTGAACTGGTTTAAGTCTACCCGGTTCTGTGCGAGAAAAAGTGAAAACAGTCGAAAACTTTAGAAAAATATTAGAAATAGAAAATCGGGCGTTAGTGTTAGAAGTTTGGCCCAAAGTTAGGCCAAACGGGCTAAAAACGCTAACGGGTTGGATCGGGCCCAAACCGGGCCCAAGGTCCAACATATATAAGCTCATTTAATGAGCTTTGAGTTCATTTCAGCCCAAAAAGAGAGAGCCACGCGGTTTTGAGAGAGAAGAGAAGGGGTGGTGTTACTATTCACCTCCACCTTCCGGGAGCGATATCTTGAGCTACGGAGCTCCAATTGACCAGTCGTTTGCGGCCATGCAAAGCTCTTGATGAGTTCTTCCATTCCATCTAAGAAAATCTGGTAAAGAATCGTGTTCTAATTCCCAGTTTCCAGCCCTAAGTTTCTGCACGGTTTTGGTTACGGGTTTTGAGTAGATTTTATGTTTTTGCTTGTTTAGGTGATCTGTAGTAGTGGGTAATGGATGGATTTTACCCTTACTCACGTTGGATAAGGTAAGGTTTCACTAAACCCTTGTGTTTAGTTATTTTGTGTATATTAGGTTTTAATTTTGGTGATATATGTGTTGTTAGTTGAGCTTTGGTGTTTGTTAGAGTTGGTTGAGGCTTTGGATCAAGTTTGGTGGTTTCGTTTTGGTGTTTGGAGAGTTTGGAAATCGGACAAGGTATGGTTTCGGTTTTCTTTATATAATATGTAATATTTCTAAAAACTTAGGCTAGTTGACCCTAAGATAGGATTGAATAATATTGGTGTATGAATAATTATATGTGAATTGATGTAATTGTTGGTGTTAGTGAGTATTGATGATTGGTGTTATTGATGAGCATTGATAAGTGAAGTGATGGTGTTGTGGGGAATGAATTCAAATACTAGCAATAATGATTATATGATTTGATGAGGTTGTTGGTATTTAATGTTTTATGATAAATATTGATGTTGTTGGTATTTAATGGTTATGAAGGTTGATGAGGAATGTGTGGTTTATTGTTGTTGATGAGGGATTAATGATTATTGAGATTGATGAGAATTTGTAGTAATTGTTAACATTGTTGATGGTTGATATTAATTATAAGTGTTATGATGGTTGTTGATGTTGAGTTTGGTTGAGAGAGAAGGAAGAGTAGTGAAATTGGTGAAAGGCTAAGTTGATGGAATGAGTATGAGTGGAAGTGTGTTATGAGAAGTGGCCTCTGAGATTGAATATGTAATTATAATATGCATTATTATCCGTCGTAGGGGCTGTGGCAGAATCCCGCCTACGTTCGGATGTGAGAGTTGAAGCTGGGCTTCTCACTCATACTTTTCGCAACCAGAGGAAGGTGGTAGGGCACGCTCCCTCGGAATGTTTCCCTCTGAAAAGAGAAGGTGGTAGGACACTTATCCTTCGGAATTATTCCTCCTGAAAAATGCGACTTCTCTCTGATTGCAAGGTGGTAGGGCACTAACCCACGGAATCATGCGACAACCAGAGGAAGGTGGTAGGACACGCTCCCTCGGAATATTTCCCTCTGAAAGGAGAAGGTGGTAGGGCACTCTCCCTCGGAATTTTTTCTCCTTATGCGCAATAGAGAGACTAATTCGGGAGTTGTCGACCGGATTTGCTGTCGGGTTTGGCACAATAACCGACATGTGATATCACAGCCAATAGGGCAGACATTCATCATGTGCAATTTCTATATGCTTGCTTGCTTTGTTTACTTGAGTTTGCCTAATTGTATAACATGCCTATCTGCTTCTTGAACTACTTGTTGTATATGAATATTATTTGTGTTTTACTTTATTGCATTAATTTTGATTGTCTGGTGCTGAGGAGGTTAGGTAGGCGGTGGCGATGGGATCGCACGGAGGTTAGGTTAGCGAGGGCTGTGGGATACAGTGATGTGATTAGTATTAGTTAGAATTCTCCTAAGTTTAGTTAACCCGATTTATGGTTTAAGTTCTCTTATTCATTTTGTTCTAAGCTTGAATATCAGTATGTGATGCGAAGTTCTAGGATTGCCTTCGGCGTCCCGGAGTCTTACATCTTACATCATTGGGCACTGTTACCATACTGAGAACCTCCGGTTCTCATTCCATACGTTGTTGTTATTTTTCAGATGCAAGACGCAACCCACCGCAGTGAGTTGGGTGATGGTAGCAGAGAGCGGAGGATCTTATTCTATTTTGTTGTCTTCTTGGTTATTTTATCTTTTACTCTCACTTTTGTATTTTGTTCTGCCTAAAGGCTTTTTTTTGAGAGAACAAAACTTGTATAAGCCCTTTTGAACTACAGTCTTCTTATTGTCTGTATATGGATAGCCGACTTAAACTCCACGAGTCGTGGCTAGATTCTTATGATATTATACTATTATATTTTGATACATCTTATCTGTACCTTGTGTTTTAAGTTAGTAGTTTCGCTAGTACGTTATGCGCTTTTCAAATCCTGTTTTTGGAGTTAAATCCTTCATCAAGCTTCTAGAATATATTATTTCTTTCTATATAAATATGTATAAGCCTTAGAATTGTCGTAATCTCTGATTAACCTTTGCTTTACGGCTAGAGGTAAGGCTTAGGGTAATTGGAATGTTACAAGGAGCATTGAAAATTGTAATTTAAATTTTTGATAAAGTTTCAAATCTTGCAAAATTGTTTATTTTTTTGGGTATTTATTTTATTTGTGATCCCACAATTAAAATATTTTTGGGAGATAAAAAGTTGATCGTTCGTTGAGAATATTGAGTTTGAAACAAAGATAATCAATAGATTATCCTAAAAGTAAACTCAACACCTCAAGAACAAATGTCATTTGGTATATCACTCAAAAAAATTATCTCATTTTTATGTGAGATATTATATATTAGTGCTATGAGTGAAAAGTTTAAGTATTTGAAACTTGTCTCATTAATTACCTGAAAGTAAATTGATTAAATGGGTAATATGGAGATATAAATTAAAGTATGTTTTATTGTAAAATCGTTCCATTTAAAAGTGAAGCATTGAATACAAAGAGACTTTTCTTTTAGTTTTACAAAAAAATTTATTTAGGGCCATAATGATATTGATGATGATATATTAGATCTTGAGCTACAATATATGAATATAAGGAATTATTTCTCAATAGCAATGTTGACGAGACCATTAATATGAGATATATGGACACATGAATTTTAATTACATATGTTATTTAATTTATTTTTAATATATATTTATATTTTAAAATGTATTTTATGTTATAGAGACTAATTTTAATGATTAATTTTAGAATACACTTAGTATAGTTGTATAAAAAAATATTATATTAGCTGAACCATAAATTTTTAACTCTAATATAATATTAAAATAAAATTTTGGGTGAAAGTTCTAATATTAATAAAAAAGTGTTGACTCTAATATTTTTTATTAAAAATTCAATGATCATTAATCATTTATTTTATTATTTTAAATTTTTGTTTATTTTAGAGGATATTTTTTTAAAGGATTTAATTAATTTGTGTTTTTAAAACACATGTTAAGATTATTATTAGCATATAGAATTTTTTAAATTTCTTATTTTAATAAATAAATAACAAATATATTAAAAATTTAAACTTTGTATTTTTTATACAAACTTTTTTAATTAAAAATATTAAAATATATCTTTAAGACACAAATTAACTAAATATATTTTTTAAATTTATAACTTTTATCACGTATGAGTCCTACAATATTAATTTAAAAATATTTAGATTCTCACTTTCTTATTTTATTGATTTCTCTCAATTTAAAAGAGTTTTATTCATTTTTGATATATATATATATATATTAATTCAATTTTTTTCTTTTGATTTATTATTCTTACATATTTTCATTTATTAATAAGCTTTTCTATAATAAAAGAATAATATTATATATATATATATATATATATATATATTATTGTCTTAAAATTGATTGATAATAAAAATTAGAAAAAGATAAAAAGAAATTGTCTTTTATATTAATAGTTAAATTCGTTCTTGAAAAATAATTTATTTTTTAAATTAGTCCCCAAAAGATTTTTTTAATCAAATTCGTCATTCAAAAATTTTAAATTAATTTTGTTAGTCTTTTTGTCATTTTTTTTGTTGACAGTGCCAAAATTTGTTAATGTGATATGTTAAGTGATACTACAGCACACACAAAGGAATATATGAGGCATTGAAATCCTTTAATTTGAGATTGATTTGATCTAATTTCATAAACTTAATTATCATGTTAGCCGCCAAGTAGAACTACTAGATATGTATTATGAAGTCACTTAACGTGTCGTTAACAATAGAAGTGACAGAAGGACTAAAATGACTAACTTAAAATCTTTAAAAATAAATTTGATTAAAAAAAAATTAAGAACTAATTTAAAAAATAAATAATTTTTTAAAGATTAATTTAACTATTTACTCTAACTTTTCTTATGCATACTTTCTCTATATCACTCCAAGAGAAAAAAGTCAACTCTTTTAAATATCTATTTCTTTTGTTTTCCATACCTACAGCACACACATGCAATAAGACAATTCTCTTAATGTAAAATTTACAATAAACAAGATATCCAATTATCTATTGTTGTTGTGCTTCTTTTGAGTTTCTAACCCCACCATTGATGTACAGCTACACCTTTATCCCTCAAGTTTCCATAGAGTGCCAAACACTCCCAATAAGCCCTATGACTTCTATTATTCTCTCGTTTTTGATAAGGCTTACACTCCAAGAAAAGCTCATCTACTAGTCCAATGGTGTCTCTTTTTATCATCTCTTCCACCACTTCTGCCTCTGCTTTCATCACCACGAATTCTTCATCCTTTATATTTGTCCGCATCCAATCTGACATTCCTATTTGAGGCATTTCTTTCGCCGACGCCTCTTCTGCCGTAATTATCTCGATATTTATGTTGTACATTTCGAAGTTCTTGTTTCTTGTTGGATAATTCTTGTGGAACCAATCACTTTTTTTCTCTCCTTCTTTCTCTGCCAATCCAACATCAATGAAAACTCTACGAGAATAACTTTCTAAGGAATCGCCCATCAAATTCGGAAGGTATCTGTTAAATATTTATGAAATTAGTGCAAACTGCATGAGTGTCCTATGATAGGTATATACATTCTAATAATTAGCTAGACAATGAATTTAAGGTAAAAAGAAAATAGTAAAGATATTATTTTTTTTCTTGTTTTCAATTTTTTTTAAAATAAATTTTATTGAAGAACATTTAAGTTTTAAAAAATATTATTATTATAAAACAAATTATTTTTTTAAATGAAAAAATAACTAATTCGTCTTACATTATTATTGAAATTATTGAAAATTTTAAAAGTAATAAAAATATATATTAAGAATTAAAGTTATTAGATCAATCTAAAATTTTTAAATTTATAAAATAATAAAAAACAGTTTAAAGTAGTTTAAATTTTTTTTATTTCATACTTTTTAATTATTGTTTATGTAATAAATATATACTTACAGTTGTTATATATATAAAATTAGAAAATTCTATAGCGCTTATAAAATTTATGTCTAATTTGTCTAAAAAATAAGAGGTGAATAAAAAATTCCACCATTTATATTTGTGTCAAGTAATTGAAAAAATTAAACGTATAAAAATACACTTATAAAGTTATAAATAATAAATTAGATAAAATAAATTTGTGTTATTATCTTTTTTTATCATCATTTGTCTAAATTTAAGTGTTTTACTTACTTAGTGCGCTTCAAGTATTTTCTTGATATTCTCGATGAGGCTCTTGGAGGCTCTAACAAGACATCTTCAAGGTTTTGCAGTGCAGCTTTCTTTGCGTCGGAGGAGTAGCCAAGAAGCTTTCTAGGCGCAGCCACCACTGGCGGTGGCTGATCATGACGAACAAGTTCTTCCTTCTTTATCATGGCCACAGCAATGAGATCCAAGCGCCTCACATAAACCGTCTTGTAGTTGGAAGGCTTGTAATGTTTCGCCGAGGGGTTTTCGCCGGTGATAAAGGCGACAACCCCATCAACTTTCAGTGTCCTGTCGATGAACTTTGAAGCCGCCGGGAAATCTGTGGTGAAAACAAAGTCCACACTGTTGTCGATTACGTTCTTCTGCTTCTCCAAATCACTCAACAAAACAAGTTCCATGTTGTACTCAGAAACAATGCTAGGCCCTATTCCTGGATCCGCATTGTTATCATTGGTCAGGAAAATTGCATTGCTCTGAGTAGGTTTCTTGAGCCCTTCGTTTGTAAGGTCATGGAAAAGAACACCCAATAGCTGCTCTATGTTGACCGAATCGTAGCTAACTTGCTGTTTATCAATAGATTCGGTAAGCAGATCCTTCTGTTGGGTTTCTTTATAAGAGATTTTCTCGAATTCGAAGGAAGACGATCTCATGATGCTATTCAAGGTGGCAAATGCGAATATCATGAGGAACAAACAAGAAACAATCTTCATGAACTTGGAACTTGGGATGAGCCTATTGATAAAGTAACGTGGGCTTTTAGGCAGGTGCTTAATAATGCTTTTCTTGAAGTTGACATAGTGTTTTGATTTCAATGCAATGACACCGATGAGTTCCATCGCCATATTTATGATATGACGATGGAGACAATTAATAGATAGAATAAATGAATAGAATATGATTAAGACGAGAAAGGTATAAGAACAAGAATAAGTATAATTAAAAAGAATATTTTGAGAAAGAGAGTAGAGGAGCTAGTCACAAGAAAAACAGAGTTCTAGCGACTGCAGAATCTAGCAGCGGTATGGTTTCCACCAACAAGTGAGAAATGGTTAATCGACAAAGTAGACCACATTCTAATCAACTCTCTCAATCGCTGTATCTCCATTATTTTTTTTTATCAAGATCGATAATTTGTAACTAGCACCAATTTATTAACATCATCTCATGAATCTGTGATTACGATGATTTTTGTGACAACATAATCTTATTTGTGTTGTCTCTGTATCATCTAATCACAGATGCATGAATGACAAGAGAGCAGATCAGAGCAGTTTTTGTGATCTCTCTTCTCTCTCTTTTGTCTAACTCTCTGTAATTATTTGATTTGTTATTTTGTGAAGGGTGTGAGTTTTGGTGGAATGAAGAGGGAGAGGTTATATAGATCCACTAGGCTTATTATGGGAGGGTAGATAAAAAAGTATGAGAGGAATTCGTGACAACAAATTATTAGAAGAGCCTAAATTTGCAATTTGTGGGAGAAAAACACGGTTGACGCAACGACAATGATGTTGCTCCATTCACTAATTTGTTAATTCATTATTTAATGAATTTAATTCTTTTTTTTTTATTTTGATTTTATCTCCTATAGTTTATCAATTTTGATTTTATTTTGATAACATTTTGCTCCATCATATTGTTATGCATGTAAAAGATCAAGGTGTCTTGAAAGTGTGAATGCCCGCCCATCATGAACATCAGGAAACTGTACTGTTCTCTGAAGGAGGTCTTCCTAAAACTCACCAATGCAATATATTGTGAATTAAGTTAGTACGAAAGTAAATGCCAATTTATGGATGGGTTTACTACCATTACTATTATGATGAATATATTTTATGGTTGTGATGATGGGTTGGCACTTCAAGCATCATGGTTAATTGCTTATTGCCACTCGCGTTAACTATGTGTCCACACCATGCCATATTGCCATTCCATCTACTCTATTCTTGGCTTTTTTTTTTGTTTTCAGGGTTATACCTTTCAAATTCAACTCCTATACATAAACCTTAATTCAAAATTTGGACTCTCATGCGAACAAGATTAGAAAATTCATCAAAGTTATATTCTTGTAACACTTTATATATCACACTAAATTTCACCCTATAATCGTAAAGCAAAGACGATAAAACATCACTACAGTTCTAAAGTTCATACAGTAGTATATAATTCAAAGAAATATTACAAACTAAAAAATCAACAAAGAGAACAGGAGATCAAAGAGTTAAACAGAAAAAACAAAACGCAAAGCAGTCACATACGATAACTAAAACACGACGGCACGAATAAAAACAAAGTGTCTAGGCATATATATAAGGTAATAGATATAAGAAACACAAAGTAAATAAGCATATATATATATATATAAGCTTCAGAATATATAAGGTAATAAATATAAGAAAGACAAAGTAAATAAGCATATATATATATTCAATAAACCTGCCAACAACAAAAATTTTGCTTAGAAATCTAATTAACTATGCATATGGTTAAACAATTTCTTATATATATATATATATATATATATATATATATATATATATATATATATATATATATATATAGGGTCAATCTACAGTACAGATTTACAAATTTTCTATGCAAATGAATATGAGATTGACACGTTACTCCTTTGTTGTAGGGCTTGTCTCATGCTTAGCATTAGAGGTGGTTGAGCCGTTAGCCAAGGGTGTTTGTCCACATAAACTGGTGCTGGATCTGTAGAGGTGGGCTTTGGGCACCAACAAAAATTGGGGATCCAAAAAAGAAGTTTTTTTTTTCTCCGTGAATGGGAAGAAAAAAAAGAGAAGCGATGTCAGGTTGCATCCATGGAGGATGATCAATTGAGGAAGATGTGATCCCCAAAAACGAAGACCTAGGTTTCAGTGAAAGGGATACAGCCGCTGAAGGTGTTGATGTGGCGGTGATTCACAACTGGAAACCCTCGACGATTGAAGTTACAGTGTCGTGTCTTATCTGGCGTTGAATGCGTCTAACCGTCTGCCGTTCCGTCGCGGGCCGGATCGGAAGCTGGTGCTGTTCTAGTTGGGGCCTCATCACATGTATGGATTTGGTTGCTTTTGTTCTGCTGGATTATGTTGTATTCAAAATGGTGTATTACTTCTTGCTTTATATGGTTCGAGCATTGGGTGTAGTGAATTGATTAGAATCCATAAATTTATTGAAAGATTTCCTTTCGATATTTTTGGACTTGGAAGTCGCTTAGGATCATGAGTAGTCAGTTTATCCGTCTCTGTATTTGTGAACTTTACTTTCTTCGTCACACCACTTTCAATTAGACTTCGGTGCCCACTTTTCGTGAACATTTCACTTGATTCGGACTTTCTTGCTTTTGAATTTCTATCACTAGAATGCCTACTTGTTTCGGCTAACCTTAATACTGAATGCTGGTAGTAATAGACTTATGGGGTTCATTTATACTTGCTTAGTCTCACTCAAATTTTGTATCCCTCTTTCTATTTTTATGTGTAACGTTGTAGTGTTCCTTTCATATCATAGATAGTCATTATGTCATTCATGTACCCGATAAGATCAATAAGCATGCTACTATATGTATGTGTGTGTGTGTAATACACATTGGTTTGTATGCAGCATGTGCAATGCCATGCTTTAACTTGCTGCTGTTGATCAAACGCTTGTTGCATGGTTGACTACTGGAAAATATGCTATTCAAACTCTTCTTCTTTTTGTACTTTAACGGCAGGAACGAGAATTTATTTTTGTTCCAACTCCTGTTTCGGTTCTTATCATAATGTCAATTAAGTTAGTTAATGTTGTTGTTCTTCACTGTTTTGACTTTTTGGAATTTTCCTGAATGGCTCAACTGAACCATTCATTCAGATAGAGAATATAGAAAGAGAACAAAAATAGCAGGAATGCTCAAACACAGGGGTGATTTTTCATGGTAGCTACACACTGTCCCAAGTTTGGATAGAACTATATGTAACCTTAACTTGATCTTGTGACTTTGTTGATGAGTTGCTAGTCATAATAATGTGCGTTAAATTTGGAGTAGTATCTGACAACAGTGGTTTGATGTGTGTTTATAGTTGTACAAATATTTGACTAGCAGTCATTAATTTTTAAAAATATAAGTTAAAAGTAGATTGTTAGATTAATTGATTAAAAAAATTGAACTAATAACTAAAAATAATAATAAAAAATAATAAATTCTATAGATCCTCTAATATTTTATGACACGTGTGTGCGTGCATATAATGTAAGTTTTTACGTCTTTAAAGCTCAAAAATTAGAGGAAGAATAACTAGCATTTATAATTTAATTAAATAATAATAAATTTGTGTTTAATTAGGTATACTAGCTTTTCAAGTGAACATCACAAAAGTATCCAACACAAGTATGACCAATGCTTGTGCATTCCAAAAAAAAAAATGATAAAGAGTAGTGTTCCTTAGAAAATAACTTATACTATTACAAGTAACAAACATATTAACATGCTTTGAGCTTTTTATATTTTTTTTTATAATCTTAAAAAAAATATATTAACATGGTTTGTAGGTTACTTTTTAAATATAAACTATTGATATAAAATATAATAGCAATGTTATATGATTAATAAAATTTATTATTTTTTATTAAAATTTGAACAACAAATATATTTTTATACTAAATTATAAATTTTAAATCCTAAATCTAATAATATAAAAATAAATTGTTAGTCATTTCTCAAAATATAATAAGTAAAAATTTCCTATTTGATTAATTAACAAAAGGTAAAATACTCTTTATTTAGCAAAGAGTGTTAACAATAAGTCAACAAGAATATATATATTATAACACAAAAATATAAAAAAAATTACAATAATTAAATTTTTTCTTGTTGGGTTAAAAAAAATTACATTTAAAATTTTCATTGGCTAATTGTAAATAATTGTTTTTTATTGAAAAAAAGTTAAACTCAAAACGGGCCAAACCATGTACCATGAAAAGGCGGCAATGGGGAAGAAACCCAAAAGGTGAGGGCCTTAGGTATTGTTTGTTTCGAATGAAAATCAACGGAAAGAAAATAAAAGGAAGGAAGTGGGAGGAAAAATATGTATTTTCCCTTGTTTGTTTGGAATGAAACTTTTAATGGAAAACTAAAATAGTTTAAAATTCAGAGTGGGTCCCACTCAAAATTTTTCTTTCCCACTATGGACGGAAAACAGAGAGGAAAAGAAAACCCAAAAGCATTATCTCATATTTACCCTTTCATAGAAAAAACGGAGAACAAAAAATAGAAGAGTTCTTCTGCAACAGATGGCGAACTTGAGCATCACATATAAGCGTTCAGGTTCTGCTTCCACCACAGAATCAAAGCGTATTTCTTCTTCAATCTTGCTGCTACAATCAACATTGTACTACAATCATTCTCAGTCTAACTTTACACAAACAGGTTAGGGTTTTACGATCTCTGATATGAAAAAGTTGTCATTTTTTTTCCTTTCATATGTGAAACTACTTCTACAGTATGAAATCTATGGTAGTTCTTGAAATTTTTTCTTCTTTAATTTGTATTGATAGCATTACTGTCTCTATCTTTTTAGTTTATTCCTTCTTTTCTGCATTGAGCCACCAGCCTTGTGATTTGAGCGCAATATTTTGTTTTGTTCTGTCATAACTAAGAAATCAAAAGTTGTGATACTAACAAATCCAAAACTTTTTAAATCTGTTGGTTACAAATAAAATGTTAGGGTTTTATCTATTTTAGATATGGGTATTTAATCTTTTGCATATACACATTGGGTATTCTGTTTTTGTTAATGTTATTTGTTAAGTTTAGGCTTTTGTACCCGAAAAATAGAAATGCAGGATCCAAATTTAAAATTCATTACGACTATAGAAAAAAAAATTGCTTTTCATTCACTGTTTTCTTTAAACATGGTTTGATTATTCTTGTAGTTTGGGCATGTAATATACGTTGGTGATGAAGATTGGAAGTTGTTTTACTGCATAATATTAATTGTAAGTACGGCATGAAAAACATTTTCTTTGATGATTTTTCGTTATTCCAAATATGCAATCCTATTAAAGTTAAAAATCAAGAGCATAGATTAGCTGTTTCCATAGGTAACCAGGGACTTATATATACTGTTGAGAGTCAAGAACATTTATTAACTGTTCTCAAAGAAAATTGGAAGAGGGATAAGCAACTTTGTACAATAACAATGTTGTGTTATACTGTGCACATGTTATACTTACTGAAAGTGATGGCCAAGAAAGTTGAGAAACCCATAAGAGATCACATTATTGGGAGAGAACATATTCGAACCACTCTGTTACAATAGTTGCGCGAAACTAATAGGTGTCGTGATATTTTACGAATGGGCCCACATGTCTTTCTAGAGTTATGCACAAAATTAAGGGCAACCGGTCATGTCAAAGATACTATACATGTCACAGTTGAGGAGCAAGTAGCTAGATTCTTATACATTATAGTTCATAATGTTAAAAATAGAACCATTTCATTTTGCTTCCACTGGTCTGGAGAGACAATCCATCGTAATTTTCATGCTGTTCTAAGAGCTGTAATATCACTTGAAGAAGAGTTTCTTCAGCAACCTTCCGAAACAACCATTCCTTCAGAGATTCTTCATAGCAATAGATTTTATCCATATTTTAAGGTATGATTAGTTGTTCATTGAAGTAGACAATCATAATTAGTATACAGTACAAAATTTTTCTTTTTAATTAAGTTATATATGTAGAACTGTATTGGAGCCATTGATGGTACACATGTCAGAGTCAAGGTTCCAATAGCTGATCAACCTAGATTTTGTGGTAGAAAAGAATGGCCAACTCAGAATGTACTTGCTGCGTGTGGCTTTGCTATGAAATTTACATATGCTTTAGCAGGATGGGAAGGCACCGCATCTGACTCTAAAGTTCTTAAAAGTGCACTATCAAGGGATGATAGGCTCAAAATTCCAAGAGGTTTATCTATTAAAAAAAACTTTGACATGTTTAAATAAAGTGGTGATATCTAAAGTATAGTATTTCTATATGATTTTTTTTAGGAAAGTTTTATCTTGGGGATGCTGGATTCATGCTTAAACATGCTCTAATAACTCCATATCGAGGCGTAAGATACCATTTAAAGGAGTTTGCTGGACGTGAACCTGAAAATGCATATGAATTATTTAACCTCCGTTATTCTTCGTTACGAAATGTGATCGAACGATCATTTGGAGTTTTGAAAAAAAGATTTGCAATTATAGCAGGTGGTACAGAACCATATTATGACATAGAGGTTATGGTTGACATTGTCCTAGCATGCATTATACTCCACAACTTTTTGATGGGTGTGGATCCTGACCAACACTTAATTTCTCAAGTCGATCGAGAATTACAAAATAATAATCCAAAAGCCACTAATGAGGAAAGAGAAGAAGTAAATGAAGATTATAGGCGAGGTGCAGCGCTTAGGGATAACATGGCGGCTCAAATGCGGGCTGACTATCAAATGAAAAGATGAGATTTATTTGAATCTTCATCCTTATGAAGGGGAATGAAATTTTTTGAACCAAATTAAATGTAATGTGTGAATATCATGTGAATGTAATGAGTATTAAGTGTCAAATTAATATTTTGAAAGGTTTAATTCTCATGAGTATCGTGAAAAGCATGATATTACTATGTATGCAGTGTGTAGTTGAAACATTCACTTATGATGATAATTATTTTCTGAAATTAATTAAATTACTTGTATTATAGGAATTACTTCTGAAGGTAATATTCCTGCTTAGTTGATGAATTCATTATTAACACTTTCTACATTATTATTCCATTGAATTTATTTTATAGAAGATTGTTTTTATAATTTAGTTCTTAATTTTTCAGGTTAAGATCTAATGGCAAAAAAGATGCATCTCAAGGTGACACATCAAGCAAAGATAATTTAAGATGGACTGAAGAAATGGATGCAGCTTTTCTTGATGCTTTGATTGAGGAATGTAGCAAAGGAAACAGAGTTGATGGTACTTTTACAACAACTGCATATGACAACGTCCTTGCAACTCTAAAAGCTTCCTTCGGGAACCATCTTCTTAAATATAATCTTAAGAATAGACGACTGAAAACTTTGAAGGATCACTTTGGAGTTTGTTATGATCTCTTTCATAACTTAAGTGGATTTTCATGGAACGCAAATACCAAACTCTTTACCACTGAACCTGAAGTTTGGGCGGATTTAATTAAGGTAATTAATATCATGATAAGTTGCTTCCTAAGTTTATATATTCCTTTGCGCAGGATAAGTTGCAGTATGAAATTATTTTGTCCTGTGATTCTAAATGATTAGAATTCTTCACAAGAGTCATATTTACACACAATATATGCTTCCTTCATCTAAAAAATGTATACAAATAACTTATATGTGAGGACTAGATTTTTATGAAGCTATTACTTTTGTATATATTTATTTATGAAACTAATCACAACTTAAAGGAAAGAAAACCGTATATTTGAATTAACATATATGCATCGTTGTTTTATATAGGCAAGACCAGATGCAAAAAAGTGGATGCGAACTCCCATTAAACATTATGATAAATTATATTTTATATACGGTCAAGACAGAGCAACTGAAAATCTTGCTGGAAGTGCCAAAGAAAGAAACAAAAGTATGGCCAAGATGAAGGAGCCAATTAATTTAAATTATGATGAACATCAGGGGTTTGACTGTGAGTGGAATGATTGGCAGCCTACTACTCATTCAACTAGCTTTGTTGCAGAGGAAAGCCCAAATTTAGGTAACTCAAACCAGTCTAACGGAACACAAGAGAATCATAGAGGTTCTAAGCATAAAGCACCAATGAGTGGTTTATTTGAAGCTAATATGGAACGAATGAGTAAAGGTATCCAAGGATTGACAGATATGTTGAAGGATGGGAATAATTATTATGATAAATCACTTGATATTGCTACCAAGCAAGCATTAACTGCTGAAAGGCAAGCTAAAACAGTTGAAAAACAAGTTATGCTAGCTGAAAGACAAGTTCTGATAGCTGAAGAACAAATTCAAGTTGCCAAGATTCAAGCTCAAGCTGTTGAGAGAGGAATTACATTCCTAGAACAAAGTAGGACTCGAGTTTACTCTGAAAATGATGTGTACAACGAGTTAAAGAAATTGGGTGTTGTCAAAGAGATCTTTTGGAGTTGCTATCCTTTTCTCTGTAGAGATGAAAGAGCAAAACGAAAATTTTTTGGTGTTCCCTTTGAAGATCGCCACGGTGCATTATACGACTTAATGAAGGAAGCTGGTGCAATTTAAGAAGAACGCAATCAGTAATGGTAATATATATTTTGTGCATGTTTATGATTTTAGGATCTAATATTGTATAATCTTAGTAAAGCTTTTATATTTTATAATTAATATACTCATCAAAGTCTTAAAAGAGGCTTACGGTTGGTATAGGCTTATGCATTTTGAATATATAGTTATATATCTTGCTTATTGACTAAAATGTATATTTAATCCATGAGAAAGTGCATATTATAATATTGGTATTGTTGTAGTGGCTCTTTGATTAATAGACCCTTGAGAAGTACAATAATTTATGTGGTTGATTATACTGAGAGTGCTAAAATTCCAAAGGTGGTATCAAACTATTTAGTGTTGATAAATTTGTGTTGTTGATATCTTAACTGGATAGTAGATTAGTATTGTGCTTGGAATTGAAAATATATAATTTTTCTTGTTGAAGGTAACAAATTTATAAGTTAGCTATAAAATATATGAAACTTCAAATTCTTCAAAATATATATACTATTAAAAGAGCAAGCACATGTTTTAGAATTTCTTTTTTATCTTTGATGTGTACGAAGAGAATTCAATAGAATTTCTATTAGCTATCCATCATGCTTTGCATGAATAGGACTGAAGTTGTTATTTTTTTAATAATGTAAACAATGCATTATATTTTGTCTTAAATTGCATGAAGTGATATTTTATATGATGTATAACTTTATTTCGTATGATTCAAACTTATTGTAACATAAAAAAACTATGATTCATAATCTATCTTTAAATTATTATTGGAATTAATATATTTTATTTTATTTTATTTTAATTATTTTAAATTAAATAATAAATTCATATACATAAATTACTCTTTTATAATATAAGGACAAAAATGTCATTTATTACTAATTTATTCTTCTCTCTCCCTAATTTTCTTTCTAACCAAACAAAAGAAATTATTCTTTTTTTCTTTTCTTTCTCTTCATTTTCCTTTCATCCAAACAACTCAAGAGAAAATAAAAATACATTCAAATTCTTTCCTTTCTTTTCTTTCCTTTCTATTTCCTTCCTTTCTATTTCCATCTTCCCATCCAAACAAAACCTTAATGTCCTTCAACAACAATGCATGGCCCCCAAATTGCCCCTTATATAGAATCAAAAACAAAAAATAAATAAATTAGGTCCGTTATTCACTGTTTAGCCGGCTCTCCCTTCCAACTATCACGACAGACAAGTTTGCAGAGCTCTGCCAAACCTGTTTTCAGAAACCAACGGTTTGTCATTTGTCAACATATCTTTCAATCTATATGCACAAATTTGTACCATATAACTGGCTATATAATAATAATAATAATAATAATAATAATAATAATAATAATAATAATAATAATAATAATAATAATCACTGTATGCAAAGTTTAAACCGACTAGTCAAAAGATACAATAGAGTTTAAGTTAAAAAGAGCTACATCCTATCTCTCAAAGATTTCAAAATAAAAGCCTCTAAAGCAAATACAACAAAAGTGAGAGGTAACTACAATAAAAGACAAAAGTAAAACTCGAGTCATCATCCGCTTTGTCACCATCCGTAAAAATCACTGAGATGGGTTGCAACTTACATATAAAAAATAACAAATATATATGGTATGAGAATCGGAGATTCTCGTTATGGTAACAGTGCCCAATAAATAAGATATACAGTTTTAGAAAGCCAAAAGCAATCCTAGAATTTTCCACCACATACATCATATTAAAAAATTTACAATACATTTTAACTTAGGAATTTTCTACTCTAGTAGTCACCACGCACTGTCCCACAGTCTTTGCCAACTTATACTCCATGTACCAAATGACAGACCCCAAAAATTTTAAAAGTGGGGGCAAAAATATGTATACTAAAATAAAATTTGTTGAACATTATTAATTATATGGAGATATAAAAATTAAAAAGAATTAATAAATACTTTCATTCTTAAAATATTATTTATTATATATTTATAAAAATTATTTCTAAAATTTGAACTTAAAATATTTTAATTAAATTATAGATAACTTATTAACCTAAATTAATTTTATTTTTATTTATTTTTATACACATTTAATAATAAAAACTAAATTAATTAGCAAATTAATACCTAATGATATACATAGTGGTTATAATTTGAAACTAAAATTATATATAAATACTAGAAAAATTAAATCTGTATATGAAAAGTATGTTTATATAAAATAATAGAAACTTAATTTATATATTTTTATTTTTAAAATAATTAAATTTGTTATATATTTTTTAATTTAATTTTGATATAATGTCAAATAAAATTCTTTTGTATTTGTTTAATTATGTATTATAATTAAAATATTTTTTATTATTATTTTAAAAATAAAATATATTCTAAATTTATAAATTAATTCATTTATTTCAAAAATATATATGCAAGTACATATAACAAAATAAAAGATTAAAAAAAAGTAATACAGATGAATAAATTGAGAATAAAATAAAATATATAAAGCTATGAAGAGAATGAAAAATTAGATTAATACCTAAATTATAATAGTTTGAATTAAAATTTACAATTAAAAATATCAAAAAGAGAAACAATGAAATTGAAAGATACATAAAGAGCTATATAAAAAACATGAAAAATTTGAAATTTATCTTTTGACGAAAAGAAGATGACCACTAGATAAGAAATAGAAAGAGAAGATTAAAAATATGAAACTAAGAAGAGGATTTAAAAGAATAAAGAAATGTCGACACAAGAACTAAATTTGATTAGGTTAACTAATAGTCAAAATGATAAAAAGATAAAAAAGTAAATTTGAGGCTTTAGCCAATTGAGTTTAGTTTATTTGTAATAAAACCATTTAAAATTTGAAGTGGGGCACATAACACATTATATATAACTATAATTTAAAAAAAATTGAAAACATAGTGGGGCAAGTGCCCCTCATTGTTGTTACTGGGTCCGTGCCTGCACGCACCGAACCTCCTCAATCCCAGTAGAAAACACAATTAAATGCAGACAAGTAAAACACAAGTAGGTTGTATATATAGCAAGTAACTCAAGTAGCAATTAGACATGTTACACAATTAGGCATAATGCAAGTAATTAATCCAAACAAACACATAGGATGCATATGATGAATGTTTGTCCTAATTGGCCATAATATCACTTGTCGGTTCAACTGCCAACCCGACACATCCCCTTGGAATGTCGCATTTCTATCACGTATATAAATATGCGCCCTGGTATATAGTGTCCTAACTCACTTGTAACACCCCATCACCCTAACCTTACCTTTAGCCGTAAAGCAAAGGATAGCAAAGTGCCACGATAGTTTTAAAACTTATAATATATAATATATATCCAAGAATTTATATAACTAGAAGCCCGATGAAGGAATAAAAGCTCAAAATCGCATAAAGCGGAATTACAAAATGCAAAGCGTTCACACACGATAACTAAATGCGTAGGTAAGAACAGAACATGATATAATATGTATAAAACCTTGTAGATAGCTCCAGGATACACAAGGTAATAATATGTATCTAAGTATGATATACCAAAAAGAGGACTAGTCACAACCTGCGAAGTTTATGCCAGCTAGTCAAACTAAAATATAGAAGAGTTTTAGAGGTTTAAAATAGCTTATACAACTTATCTCTCAAATCAAGCCTCTAAGGTCATATTATAGAATACAAAGGGTGAGAGAATAACTACAACAAAAGTAAAGCAGAATAATACCAAGGAGAAATCATACTCCGCTCTGTCACCACCACGTAACCATCGAAGTGGGGTACGACCTGCATCTGAAAAATAACAACAGAATACGGTATGAGAACCAGAGATTTTCAGTATGGTAACAGTACCCAATAATGTAAAATATAAGATTTTGGGATGCCAGAGGCAATTCTAGAATTTCACATCGATACAGAATATTCAAGTTTAAAACAAAAATAAATAACGTAAATCAAACACCATAAACAGGGTTATCTAAACTTAGGAGATTTCTAACTAATACTAATCATACCGCTGTATCTCACAGCCTTCGCCAACCTAACTTAACTTTCGCGTGATCCCATCGCCACTGCCTACTGAGCCTCCTCAATCCCAGCAGAAAACACAAGTAATGCAGACAAGTAAAGTACAAGTAAAGTACATGTACAGCAAGTAGGACAATTAGCAAGTAAACATGTGGTTCATTTAGGTATAACATAAATTAAGCAAAGCAAACAAACAGGTAGAAGATGCATATGATGAATGCCTTTCCTATTGGCTCGTGATATCCCTTGTCGGTTCAAAATGCCAATCCGACACATCTCTGGGAATGTTGCTTTTCTTCCACGCCAGGAATATAGGCCCTGCATACTCATGCAACAGAGAAATCTGCTACGCCAGGGATATAGGCCCTGCACACTCATGTCACAGAAAAGGTTATCAATCATAACTTCATCCTAGGGATATAGTGCCCTACACACTCTTGCAGCAGAGAAATCTGCCATGCCAGGGATATAGGCCTTGCACACTATCTTTCAATATCCATCAAATTCATCATTTCTTTTCAAATTATCAGCTCATCATAACCATTATCAACTTTCCATTTCATCATAATCATTCTCCTTTCTCAAAATCTCCTCAAAGACATACTTCACAATTCAACAAACACTAATTTCGTCCACAACCTTTTATAACCTAAGTCATCGGCTCTAAATTCATACTGAATTTCACTAATTTGATTCACCATACTATCTCTATCAATCTTAGGTCTAATTACTAGTTAGCAATCTTAAACAGTAGATAAAGAAGTTTGGAAAGTTAGAAAATCCTTGAAAAGTGAAGAAAAATCATTTTTCAACAAAACAGGGTCTGTGTGTACGCACGCCCAAGTGTGTATACGCACACTTCAAAATTTGGATCATTCCACGTACGCAAGCATGGGCCGCGTACGCTTGAAGGCCTGGCAAAGATGCACGCCTGCGTATGGGAGGTGCCCGCGTACGCATGTACCTCAGGTTGCAGAAATTTCAATTTTAAACACCAAACTTTAAACGTTCATAACTTTCTCTACAAAACTCCGTTTTTCTCAAACTTTATATCATTTTAAAGCTCTTGAGATCACCTTTAATTTAAAACAATTTTCAACTAATTTCAAAAAGATAGGTTCAAGTTATGATCCGTCAAAATTCAGGAAAAATCAAATTGTATACAAAAACATTAAAGTTCTCTAATTTCCAAATTCCATAACCAAACCAAACCAAATCATACCCAATTTCAATACAAAACACTACCACATACTACATGTTACTATTCTATTGCACTTCAATCAACTCAACATCCATTTAACTCAATCTTTCCACCATAATTCAACAAAAATCCATAATCCATAAATCAATATCTCAACCTTAACAAATTTCACACAATTAACTCTTGATTAGCCCCATTCACCACCATTCAATATTAACACCAACCACAATATTCAAAACCCAATATCATCATCAATATTAATCACCACCCATCAAAATCATATTTAACATCAATATTCATCATATTTCATATATCACATATTCTAACACTCCATGTCATCCTCCTCATCATCAAACATAATTTCACATATAATTAATCATACATAACCATCATTCAATCCTATCTTAAGGTCAACTAGCCTAAGTGTCTAGAAATGTTACATATTATACAAAAGAAACCGAAATCATATCTTGACCAATTCTCAATATACACCAAACACCAAAACAAAGTCACTGAACTCGATCCAAAAGCCTCAAACCAACTCCAACAAACACCAAAACTCAATCTAACATCATAAAACATACCAACATCAAACATAGGGTTCACAAAAATAACTAAACACAAGGGTTTAGTAAGATCTTACCTTACTCAATAGCATTAGGAACAAAACCCAACAATATTCCAATGCTAGATCACCCCTAAATAAACAAAATCACAAAATCTACTCAAAAATCAAACGTAAAAATATAAAATCACTTAGGGTAGAAAAATGAAGTAGGAGTTACAAGTTCTTACCAACAAAGCTTAGTTAAAAATGATGGGCTCGGCGAGAGCAACGTGTGGTCGTAAACGTCTCGTCAATCGGAGCTCCGTAGCTCAAGTTATGGCCAAATGAAGGAGGAGATGAATAATGAAATCTCATTCTCTCTTCCTCTCTTCACTTCAGCGCCCCCTTTCTTTGTTTCTAGGGTAAAATGAACAGAATGCTCATTAATTGGCACTTATATATGTTGGGCTTAGGTCTAACTTGGGTCTAGTCCAACTCGTTAGTATTTTAAGTCTGTTTGGCCCACTTTGGGTCAAAACCTTGAAGATGAGCCCGGTTTTTAATTCTAAATTATTTTTGTCCTTTCAAAACAATAAATTCTATTTTCAAAATCTTATTTTTCTCAATACGTGGTACCGATCAGACTAGAGCCGATACTGCCAGCTTAAGTGTCGGCACGCATTTTTACAATTTTTTCGTAAAAGATACATTTTTCACTCAGAAAAATTCATTAAATTCAAATTTCACCTTTTTATTTTCAAAATATCATTTCTATATTTTTGAATCTATTCCAGACAGTTAAATTATTATTTTATTAAAACGGTTATTCCGGTTCTTACATCACTCTTACGGGATATAGTGTTCGAGAACACTCTTCTGACACGAAAGGATGCGAATGGGAGACTACCTCAAACCCCACATCTAAACGTAGGTGGAAGACTGCCTCAGTCCCTATGCTGGTGCCGCAACCTTGACAAGAGGGATTAACCAACCGTCATTACCAGGCACATAGCAACTTACCAAATATATCATATATGTCATTCATCTCAGTGATCACTTTACTTTATAAATCATCATTAGCTTTCATTTCTCAATTTATCATTAACATAACACTCCACAAATTCACTTTAATTATTCTATCCATAGTACTTCACAAACCTAAGTCACCCTCTCTAGACTCATAACAGAAGTATACTTTTAATTCACTCAGTACACATCTGCTCGTTCTAAAGTCTAAACACTAGTTAGGGGATCTTAAACAAGAGTTACAGAGGTTTAGAAGACTAGAGGAATAGTTGAAAATTCAAAAATTTATCTTTTTCAAAACAAGGTGGTCAAGCGTACGCATGCCTTCCGCGTACACATGATTTGAAAATTTGAGAATGTTGCGTACGCGAACTACATACCTTCCGCATACGCGAGAATATTGGACAGGAACATCTGCTTGCGTCGCATGACACTTCTGCGTACGCATGGGTTCAAAAAAAGGCATTGTCGCGTACGCATGCCATCTGCGTACACGAGAGTACTGGATAGAACCATTTACTCGCGTACGCATGAATACGGATTTTTCTAAAAAGCTGATAAGTGCAGAAAATTCAGTTTTTTACACAAAACTTCAAACGTGTATATTTTTTCGTAAAAAAATATTTTCCATCTGTTCTTCGAACGTCATAAACTACATGAATCCAAATTTTATTTAAGATCAGTTTCACAAAATTTGAGAGTTTGAAAATCAAATTATAGCCCTTTAAAGTTGGTTAGAAATATTTTTTCACCAAATGATACCAAAATCCTCTAGTTTCAAAAACTCTCAATCCAATTCAAATCCATCTATACCAATTTCAAATTCTAAATACTTTTACACATTTTCAAGCACTCATCCATCAATTTTCGACCATCCAACACCTAACAATTCAATTTCAAACCATGTCAATCAGCAATTTAAAATCCAACAAAATTTCACCTATTGAGTACCAAACCCACATTACCATCAATCATATAAACTCACATTCACACTCAACCAAGATACATTCACAATCCTCAATACCAATCAACCATTCATACGATTCACACTTATCTTGGGACTACTAGCCTAAATTTCACACAACATTACATATTATGTAAAAAAATTTGAAATGATACCTTGGCCAATTTCTCCCAAGTATCCAAACAAGCCACCAAGCCGCAGCCACAACGTTAGCTCAATTTCAAGTAATCCAATCACCAACTCAAACTTCAATTAACATGAATTTAATCTAATTTCATTCAATTTACCAAAATCAATACTAAATTTCAATAATTTCAACAAACTACAAGGGTTTAGAGTTTTTTTTTTATCTTACCCACTGATGTTTGGGATGAAACTCAATAATTAGCCAAGCTAGATTACACCCAAACTATCAAAATAATGAAAATCTCAATTTCCCAAAGTCAAAATTCGAATTTGTGCTAGAATAAAGAACTAAAGAAAGGAATTCGAGTTGCTTACTACTTTGTTCAAATAGAAATGAAGAGCTCGACGAGATGATCGCGTGGCTGCAAATGGCGCACCAATCAAAATTCCAAATCACAAGATATGATCAAAAGAAGAAGAAGATAAATAATACAAGGGTTTCACTCTTCTTCTCCCTTCTCTCTCACCTGGCTGAATGTTTTTGTTGTGAGTGACCATTGTGCTAAACTTGGCACAATGTTGAGGGGTTACTCAATGAGTCTTGGGCTCAATTATGGCCCAAGTCCGTTTGTTTAGTCTATTAGTCCAACTTTAGACTAAAATATTTAAAATTAGTGTTTTAATTCGTATCTTAAATAATTTGATCTCTCAACTATAAATTTTAATTTCTTAACTTTATTTACTCATAACTTAATTTTTCTTACTCACCGTGCCTTACAAATTAAGCCAGTCGCGTCGTTTTGCGAGTAATTAGATTTTTACGTTAATTTTTTTTTCTTTAAATTTTTTAATTTAATATTTTTATCATTTTCAATCTATTTCAGATAATTAATTTTTTTTTATTTTAACTAAACAATTAATTAATTTTTCGGTTCATACAATTCTCATCTTAATTATTTACGATTATGCTATGTTTATACTAAAATTAATTATCAAAGTCAATCACTATTATAAAATATATGTTAAAATATTAATACAACTTAATTAGAAGTATGTGAATAAGAAATATGTGAATAATTAAGATAAGTGTTTTATTTTCTTAATAAATAATAGTCTAGATTCAACTTAATAAATTGTATGGGATTAGAAGTTTATTTTACAAAAAATTGTGAATAATCTCCATTCGATTGTGTATAATATTAATAAATATGAAATTAGTTAAGATGATAATACTTTAATTATTAATATGTCGTGTGTTCAAATCTTATAAATAATAAAAAGTTTTTTTTATTAGATATATGTGATAAAGGATATTTTAGGAACACAAATTTAATTTGTACACTAAATTCTTTTCTAATTTATATATATATATATATATATATAAACAAAAAAATCTTTTAACCAATTTTTTAAAAAATTATCCAATTTTATAATAAAAAATATTTAAAATTAAATAAAAAACATAAAAAATTAAAACAATATTTAAAACCTAATAAGAGAAAACCACCAAAACTTAAACGAAAAAAAAAATATCCAACGTCATTAAAAAAAAAAATCATCCAAAAGGCTCACAAATAGGAATAGCTATAAATAAATTTTCTTAAAAAATACAATAGCATTTTGTTAAAAGTGATAAGTGTTAGAATATATTAGGATCAATTAGCATTCATTAGAATTATTTAATATATCTGAGTATTTATTATAGAATATTATTTTTTATTATTTTAATTCTTTTAACACCTATAAATATTCGTTTATATTGTATCATTCCACATAACTTGAATACACACAAATCTTTTTTCTATTGCACTCTCTTACCCTTTTTAATATGGTATCAGAGCCATAGTATCCTCCTTGAAGAGAATATGTTATTTTCCTTCTGGTGAAATCACCTGCCATTTTTCCTTGTTTTTCGTCACTCTTTTGATGCTTTTCACCTCATCGATTATTAGTCTATCTTCTTTGTCTTGTGTCTTTTCGAGTCTAATGAATCAAACACCACTGTCATTCGCAGCTTATTTATTCTCATGAAGAAACACTACAAGATTAATATTTATTTATGGGAGTATTTTAGTGAAGGTTTTTAAAAACCTTCACAATACATTTTATTTGTGGCAATTTAAAAAATCTCCACTCCTAAAATCCTAATTAATTAAAATTCAAAATTTTAAAACAAAATTTCATTTTCTCTTTTTACCCCAAATGAGAGGCGCTGCCGCTGAGTTAACTGAGGGAGAAACCACGAAACCCTAAGTTTTCTACCACCATTTTCGCCACCATTTCCGCTGCCGTTTCTGCCGCCGGCCGCCGTTATCACTGTCGTGCCTGTTGTAGTAGAGAGCTTCTGGATCGAGCCACCTCTTCTATCAACGCGTTTTTAGATCTGTTCTCTCTATACTGTCGTTGCTGCCACTGTTGCCACCGCAGTTTCCGCCGCCGTTGCCGCCACAATTTCTACCGTGGATGCCACCGTAGGTGCCGTGGTACAACGCATTTTTAGATCTGTTCACTCCCGAGCTTCTTCTTCAACGCCGCTTTCTCTCACTCCAATTCCTTTGAACTGCCGCGCCGCTGGTACTTCCTTTTCTTCTTCTTCTCTATTAATTTTCTGATATTTCTTCTTTATTAATAATAATTTTTTTCTCTGTGTCGTCTCCTCTGTTCTGTTGCAACTATTTTACAGGTATCTCCTCTTGTTCTTCAGTAATGTTTAACTGTTTATGTAGTTTATGTCTTGGCTTGATTATAGTTTTAGTTTGATTAAACTTTATTGTTGTTTTGATTACTAATTTTGTTCTTTATTGTTATTGACTGTCTATTAATAATATTGTATCACAAATTAGTGACCATTGTGCTTTAATTTTAGACTTATATATTATTAGTGATTATTATGTTTTAATTCTTTGTAGACATCATTAATTCATTATCTGAACAAAATGGCATTATTTGATTCACTGTTTTCTGTATAGTGTAGTGCAAGGTCTAATGGTTTTTTGGATTGGTCAACAAGATATTCTTATTTGATTCTCAGGATTTACGGTTTAGGTCCCATGTGCTTCTTGAAAAATTAGTTTCTATTTTCAAATGTTCTTTAACCATATTGGTCTCGAGGCTCTTTAATCTATGCATTAATTTGAGGTTATATACCTTCCATTTTGTTAAATCAATTATTTCCTAATCATTGTATTCTGTACTTATCTTCATCATTGTTCATCACATTTGTGTTTGTCAACAGGCAATATGTTATCTATCATATATTTTTACTGCTTCACTGATTTAGGTGAAGAGGAAAAGTAATTTTTCCCCCTAATTATCTGAAGCAACCAAACTGATGTTTACAATCAATAACATTTTTTAGGCTTAGGGAACTAGTTGTTATGGGAACGTGAATTCATGAAATATAATTTTGCATCTTTTGAGCTCGGAAAATTTTATATTCAGCTTCTTCTCTCACGTTCTACTATTTATCTTGTACTCGCTTCTCACTTTTCACTGAATTAGGCTGAAGAGTGTTATCTATCACTTTAGAGGAAATAGAGAATTTCCTCGGCTAAGAATCGGTTAGTTTTGTTGCAAAGTTGTTTCTTCTTTATCCCTAAATTTTATTATTATCACCATCATAATTATATTGAATTTGTCTCCTGTTAGGGATTGGAAGGCCTCCTAGGCAAATGGATCCTAAAGCATTCTTGCTTCAAAAATTCAATGTGACAGCTAGACAACAAGTAAGTTATCATACATTATTAAATGCATTTTGGGTTCCAATACTGTAACAGCTAGACGCAGTATTGCTCCTCAAGTTCTCAATTCAGTGCAATTGATGTCCAAGTACTATATTCTTAGGTGCTCTTGGAGCATGATGTGTAAGTTGGCATTCTGAAAAACATCATTACTTTCTGGCATAGACAATTGTGAATATGTTATATTGGCAAAGGGTTTTAATGAGTGGAAAGGAGCCCTAGGACTTTTAATGATTCCTTTCAAATATTGATTTTATTTGGGATAGGATTACCATTTTGGATTCCCTATGACGAAAAGCTCCTGCTTAAGGGTTTTTTGGTTTTTCCCTAACTTATGCAAAGGGATAATCTAGCATTGTTACATGGCTTATCACTTTAGGTGTTAATCATATATTTTTGTTTTTATATGAGGATGTCTCATCCTCTTCTGTATCTCTTTTTGATAAAATCTTCTTTTTAAATTATTTACTGTTTTATACATGTGCTGCACAGATAGCAAATCTTTTGGATTGCACTTCATGGTCAGGGGCTGGACCAGGGTTAATGAATGCAGTTACTCAAGGTGCTCTGCAGTACACAATTGGAGTAATAATATTATTGTTGCAATGCATGCTGAATTTGCATTATTGCAGCATAGTAATTCTCTTTTCTTTCTTTTCTTTCTTTTAATTTATCTAGGATTTTGTAGAATTCCAATGCCAAAAAAGTGAGGTAGATTCGTGTAGTTTATATTAGAGATATAAATATTCATGTCATACTTTTTATCGCATCGAAAGGTTTAGAGTTTAATACTTTGTTATTTCAAATTAAATCATGAAGCATTATCATGCACTGTATGTCTATATTAGATTTGAGATGGCGTGAGGTAAAGAAGGCAATTCCGCTAAAGAAAAGAAGAGGAGAGTTTGATAATAACATGGAAGAAAATATTAGCGACAGCAACAGAAAGAAGACGAACAAAATCCAGAGTCGTAGCAGCAGAACGAAGACGACTAAGATGAACATGGCGTGGGAGCAAGATGAAGACGCAATTATCAAAGATGAAGAAAAAGAAGCCGAGGAAGAAGTAGTAGCAGTAGATGAAGAAGAAGGTTTAATCCATGTTTAATCCATGGATATTTTCTGAGTATATGGGATGATGCTCTTCTACTCCCTTCTACTCTCTAAGGTTTGTACTTGTACCCTTTTCAATTTTAATGTTAATTATTCTTAGCCTTTTGTATTTGTTTTTTTATTGCTTTTCAGTAGTTGAAATAGAAAATATGTAATCTACAGATTCAAAAAAGAATAGAAGAAATGGCTAGTGTTGGTTTGGACACTAATTCACTTGAGATATATATTTATGTACATAGTGTTCATTAATTATTATATGTTTAATACATGTTATTTTTAATATTTTGTTGTTGTAATTAATGTGATTGAAAAATGATGGTAATGTACTATATTGATTTTGTTTTAAAGTATTTCTTTTGTTTAAATATATAATATTTTAATTTTCTTCTACATTTTTAATGTCTTGTTTAAGTATTTCTTTTAAATATTAAATGATGAGTAGTATAATAATGACAGGTTTGTGGAGGTTTGAAACCCCACAGAATAGCTGTTTTTTTTAAATGTAAAATTTCTTTTGTGGGGGTTTTGAACCGCCACAAACATTAACCAAGAACTGCCACAGAATGCCAGCACAGAACCTCCACAAAAGGGATAGAAAACCGCCACTAAATGACATTGTGGGGGTTGTGAAAAATCGCCACAAAGGAGTTCGTGGCACCTCAAATTTTGGAGGTTTTTGAAACTGCCACAATTTTTTTGTGGGGGTTTGAAACCTCCACAAATAGGAAAAAAAACCTCCACAAATAAACAAAAATCTTATAGTGAAACCATATATTTTTTGTCACCTTCTGGCAGTTCGTTATCCTCTGATATTTTACCATCACTTTGTAGTTTGCCACTTTTTTGGCAGTTTCTTCTACCCTTTCCTTGCGGCCGTTTCGTATGTGCTTTCTTGCGGCAGTTTCGTCTGCGCTTCCCTTGCGACAGTTTTTCTGTGTTTTTATTGCAGTACGTAGTTCTGTCTGCGCTTCCTTTCGGTAGTTTCATCTGCACTTTTTTTAACAGTTTCATCTGCGCTTCCTTTCGACAATTCTATCTGCACCAGTTTATGCATTTTTTCTTTATTTCATTGTTTTAAATAAGTTTCAAACTCAAGTTGTCACTTGAGGGGGATGTTAGAATATATTAGGATCAATTAGCATTCATTAGAATTATTTTACATATTTAAATATTTATTATAAAATATTACGTCTTTATTATTTCAATTCTCTTAACACCTATAAATATCTGTTTATATTGTATCATTTCACATAACTTGAATATACACAAATATTTTCTCTACTACTCTCTCTCACCTTTCTAATAATAAGATTGAAACAAGTATGACATTTTTCAAACTAGATTTCAATGAGATATACATAAAAATATAATTGAGTATATCGTCCTGTAAATGTCTTGACTTATTTCAAAATTAAATGCGCTAAAGTTATAGCTGTTTAACGATATGTTCATGCATTTAATTTTTATTTTCCTTGTAGCACGGTTAGGTCAATTTTTAACGTCAGTTGTCTATATTATAAAGTTGTATATATAACGTTAAATAATGCTGTACATCTTTTTAGACAATAACAATTTAGTGGGAGTTGAGATAGTAAGTTTATATTATTATTATATTATTGTTAAAGAATTATTTTATTTGAATTTATAAAAAAAATATAATATAAATATTTTTTAATAATTTGGTTTTTATTTTTATTTTAATAAATTCAGTTATTCTTGTTCAACTAAATAGGTAAATTATGTTTTAATTACAAATTCAAGTGTATTTTGGTATCATTATTTTTCTCTTGAAATAACTCTAAATTTATTTCAACTATTGTTTTTTTTTTAATGATATTTTTGTTCTATCTCATCTAAGTCACTACAGAAAAAAAAGTCTATGATCACGGTAAAAAAACGTGACTATAGCTAGTAAAAAGGGTGACTATAGATCTATGATCACAGTTTTTTATCGTGGCCTATTCTATTGTGGCTATAGGTTTATGGTCACGGTTTTTTTATCTATGGTCACAGTTTCTATGGTCGCGGTTACAATTTTCAAATTCTGGCACTTTAGACCACGTTTTTTCACTGTGACCATAGATTAATCTATGGTCACGCAAAAAAACCGTGAACATAGCCTCTATGATCACCCCTTTTTAAAACCGTGACCATAGCCTCTACGATTTTCACTAGTGAAGTATGACTACTCATACTTTGTTAATTATCAAAATCACATCCCAAAGCATTGAAAATTGTAATTTAAATTTTTGATAAAGTTTCAAATCTTGCAATATTGTTTTTTTTTTTTTGGGTATTTATTTTATTTGTGATTCCACAATTAAAATATTTTTGGGAGATAAAAAGTTGATCGTTCGTTGAGAATATTGAGTTTGAAAAAAAGATAATCAATAAATTATCCTAAAAGTAAACTCAACACCTCAAGAACAAATGTCATTTGATATATCACTCAAGAAAATTATCTCATTTTTATGTGAGATATATATTAGTGTTATGAGTGAAAAGTTTAAATATTTGAAGCTCGTCTCATTAATTACCTGAAAGTAAATTGATTAAATGGATAATATGGAGATATAAATTAAAGTATGTTTTATTGTAAAATCGTTCCATTTAAAAGTGAAACATTGAATACAAAGAGACTTTTCTTTTAGTTTTACAAAAAAATTTATTTAGGACTATAATGATATTGATGATGATATATTAGATCTTGAGCTACAATATATAAATATAAGGAATTATTTCTCAATAGCAATGTTGACGAGATCATTAATATGAGATATATAGACACATGAATTTTAATTATATATGTTTAATTTATTTTTGACATATATTTATATTTTAAGATGTATTTTATGTTATAGAAATTAATTTTAATGATTAATTTTAGAGTATACTTAGTATAGTTGTATAAAAAAAATATTATATTAGCTGAACCATAAATTCTTAACTCTAATATAGTATTAAAATAAAATTTTGGGTCAAAGTTCTAATATTAATAAAAAAGTGTTGACTCTAATATTTTTTATTAAAAATTCAATGATCATTAATCATTTATTTTATTACTTTATGCTTTTGTTTATTTTAGAGGATATTTTTTAAAAGGATTTAATTAATTTGTGTTTTAAAAACGCATGTTATGATTATTATTAGCATATAGAATTTTTTTAATTTTTTATTTTAATAAATAAATAATAAATGTATTAAAAATTTAAATTTTGTATTTTTTATACAAACTTTTTTAATTAACAATATTAAAATATATCTTTAAGACACAAATTAACTAAATATATTTTTTTAAATTTATAACTTTTATCGCGTATGAGTTCTAGCTACAATATTAATTTAAAAATATTTAGATTCTCGCTTTCTTATTTTACTGATTTCTCTCAATTTTATTCATTTTTTATATATATATATATATTAATTCAATTTTTTTTCTTTTGATTTATTATTGTTACATATTTTCATTTATTAATAATCTTTTCTATAATAAAAGAATAATATTATATACATTATATATATATATATATATATATATATATATATATATATATATATATATTGTGTTAAAATTGATTGAAAATAAAAATTAGAAAAAGATAAAAAGAAATTGTCTTTTATATTAATAGTTAAATTCGTTCTTGAAAAATAATTCGTTTTTTAAATTAGTCTCCAAAAAGTTTTTTTAATCAAATTCGTCATTCAAAAATTTTAAATTAATTTCGTTAGTCTTTTTGTCATTTTCTTTATTGATAGTGCCAAAATTTGTTAATGTGGTACGTTAAGTGATACTACAATATACACACAGGAATATATGATGCATTGGAAGGAGAATATGAGGCATTGAAATCCTTCAATTTGGGATTGATTTGATCTAATTTTATAAACTTAATTATCATATTAGCCGCCAAGTAGAACTACTAGATATGTATTGTGAAGTCACTTAACGTATCGTTAGCAATGGAAGTGACAAAAGAACTAAAATGACTAACTTAAAATCTTTGAAAACGAATTTAATTAAAAAAAATTAAGAACTAATTTTTAAAGATTAATTTAACCATTTACTCTAACTTTTCTAATGCATACTTTCTCTATATCACTCCAAGAGAAAAAAGTCAACTCTTTTAAGTATCTATTTCTTTTGTTTTTCATACCTACAGCACACACATGCAATAAGACAATTCTCTTAATGTAAATTTTACAATAAACAAGATATCCAATTATCCATTGTTATTGTGCTTCTTTTGAGTTTCTAACCCCACCATTGATGTACAGCTACACCTTTATCCCTCAAGTTTCCATAGAGTGCCAGACACTCCCAATAAGCCCTACGACTTCTATTATTCTCTCGTTTTTTATGTGGCTTACACTCCAAGAAAAGCTCATCTACTAGTCCAATGGTGTCTCTTTTTATCATTTCTTCCACCACCTCTGCCTCTGCTTTCATCACCACGAATTCTTCATCCTTTATATTTGTCCGCATCCAATCTGACATTCCTATTTGAGGCATTTCTTTCGCCGACGCCTCTTCTGCCGTAATTATCTCGATATTTATGTTGTACATTTCGAAGTTCTTGTTTCTTGTTGGATAATTCTTGTGGAACCAATCATTTTTTCTCTCTCCTTCTTTCTCCGCCAATCCAACATCAATGAAAACTCTACGAGGATAACTTTCCAAGGAATCGCCCATCAAATTCGGAAGGTATCTGTTAAATATTTATGAAATTAGTGCAAACTGCATGAGTGTCCTATGATAGGTATATACATTCTAATAATTAGCTAGACAATGAATTTAAGGTAAAAAGAAAATAGTAAAGATATCATTTTTTTCTTGTTTTCAATTTTTTTTTTAAATAAATTGTATTGAAGAACATTTAAGTTTTAAAAAATATTATTATTATAAAACAAAATATTTTTTTTAAATGACAAAATAACTAATTCGTCTTACATTATTATTGAAATTATTGAAAATTTTAAAAGTAATAAAAATATATATTAAGAATTAAAGTGATTAGATCAATCTAAAATTTTTTAACTTTATAAAAATATTTAAAAAATAATAAAAAACAGTTTAAAGTAGTTTAAATTTTTTATATTTCATACTTTTTAATTATTGTTTATGTAATAAATATATAATTACAATTGTTATATATATAAAATTAGAAAATTCTATAACGCTTATAAAATTTATGTCTAATTTGTCTAAAAAATAAGAGGTGAATAAAAAATTCCACCATTTATATTTGTGTCAAGTAATTCATCATTTGTCTAAATTTAAGTGTTTTACTTACTTAGTGCGCTTCAAGTATTTTCTTGATATTCTCGATGAGGCTCTTGGAGGCTCTAACAAGACATCTTCAAGGTTTTGCAGTGCAGCTTTCTTTGCGTCGGAGGAGTAGCCAAGAAGCTTTCTAGGCGCAGCCACCACTGGCGGTGGCTGATCATGACGAACAAGTTCTTCCTTCTTTATCATGGCCACAGCAATGAGATCCAAGCGCCTCACATAAACCGTCTTGTAGTTGGAAGGCTTGTAATGTTTCGCCGAGGGGTTTTCGCCGGTGATAAAGGCGACAACCCCATCAACTTTCAGTGTCCTGTCGATGAACTTTGAAGCCGCCGGGAAATCTGTGGTGAAAACAAAGTCCACACTGTTGTCGATTACGTTCTTCTGCTTCTCCAAATCACTCAACAAAACAAGTTCCATGTTGTACTCAGAAACAATGCTAGGCCCTATTCCTGGATCCGCATTGTTATCATTGGTCAGGAAAATTGCATTGCTCTGAGTAGGTTTCTTGAGCCCTTCGTTTGTAAGGTCATGGAAAAGAACACCCAATAGCTGCTCTATGTTGACCGAATCGTAGCTAACTTGCTGTTTATCAATAGATTCGGTAAGCAGATCCTTCTGTTGGGTTTCTTTATAAGAGATTTTCTCGAATTCGAAGGAAGACGATCTCATGATGCTATTCAAGGTGGCAAATGCGAATATCATGAGGAACAAACAAGAAACAATCTTCATGAACTTGGAACTTGGGATGAGCCTATTGATAAAGTAACGTGGGCTTTTAGGCAGGTGCTTAATAATGCTTTTCTTGAAGTTGACATAGTGTTTTGATTTCAATGCAATGACACCGATGAGTTCCATCGCCATATTTATGATATGACGATGGAGACAATTAATAGATAGAATAAATGAATAGAATATGATTAAGACGAGAAAGGTATAAGAACAAGAATAAGTATAATTAAAAAGAATATTTTGAGAAAGAGAGTAGAGGAGCTAGTCACAAGAAAAACAGAGTTCTAGCGACTGCAGAATCTAGCAGCGGTATGGTTTCCACCAACAAGTGAGAAATGGTTAATCGACAAAGTAGACCACATTCTAATCAACTCTCTCAATCGCTGTATCTCCATTATTTTTTTTATCAAGATCGATAATTTGTAACTAGCGCCAATTTATTAACATCATATCATGAATCTGTGATTACGATGATTTTTGTGACAACATAATCTTATTGGTGTTGTCTCTTTATCATCTAATCACAGATGCATGAATGGTGAGAGAGCAGATCAGAGCAGTTTTTGTGATCTGTCTTCTCTCTCTTTGTCTAACTCTCTGTAATTATTTGATCTGTTATTTTGTGAAGGGTGTGTGATTTGGTGGAATGAAGAGGGAGAGGTTATATAGATCCACTAGGCTTATTATGGGAGGGTAGATAAAAAAGTACGAGAGGAATTCGTGACTAAAATTATTAAGAGAGCCTAAATTTGCAATTTGTGGGAGAAAAACACGGTTGGAGCAACGACAATGGTGTTGCACCATTCACTAGTTTGTTAATCCATTATTTAATAAATTTAATTCCTTTTTTTTATTTTGATTTTTTCTCCTATAGTGCTTATCAATTTTGATTTTAGTTTAATACAACGATACCATTTTGCTCCATCATATTGTTATGCATATATAAAAGATCAAAGTGTCTTGAAAGTGTGAATGCCCGTTCACAAGAGCGGAGCTAGATAAAATATTAGAAGGGGGCCAAAAATATTTATACAATAAAATAAGAATAAAATAAAATTTTAAAAAAGAACTAAACTGAAATTTACATATAATTTACATGTAAAAAATTAAAATTAGGGGGCCATTGCCCCTCTTTTTATGTATGTAGCTTCGCCCCTGCCCGTCCATCATGAGCATCAGGAAACTGTACTGTCCTCTGAATAATTAAGATAAGTGTTTTATTTTCTTAATAAATAGTCCAGGCTCAACTTAATAAATTGTATGTGATTAAAAGTTTATTTTACAAAAATTGTGAATAATCTCCATTCGATTGTGTATAATATTATAGTTCTTAAGTTTCAAAATATTAAAATATTAAATTGAAAAATATTAAAATAATGATCTTATTTATAGTTCTTAAGTTTCAAAAGTATTTATTTTCTCTGAAATATTTAGGATGACAACCAAATATAATTTAATTTATTTTTAATATGTATTCAATTTTAATAGCTAATTTTTGTAGCTAATTTTAGTGTACACTAAGTCACCAAACATAGTTGATCCAATAATTAAAAAAATTGGGAATTTTATTGTGTATTATGGTGTCTGCAAAAGTTTGTGACACAATATGCTAATACATTATATTCCAGTAAAAAAAACATACATTTGAAAAAAATGTTAACAATTTTAAACCAATACGGGAAACATATTATATGAATATGATGGTAATGATACAAAGGAATCTTGGATGAATTTGCAAAAGAATGAGAACAAGCGAGTCCATGGTAGTAAATAATTATGTTCTGCCTACAGCTCTGCCACAAAGAAGAGCATTCTTTGGAAGTGGATATTCATCTCTTGGAGATTCCACCGGTGAATATACTCTCATATAGAATTGTTGTCCAAGGTATTGTCGTGCCCAAAATTCACTTCTTATGTTCCACATACCAACGTTGTCTAGTGCCATGTAAATCGCAGTCCATGATCTAGGGTATACCTGAGACAAAAATATTCACCAATAAGCTATAATGTCTCATTTGGATATTAAGAAAAAAAATATATGTTTTTGCTAACTAGAATAACAACCAACCTGTGTTGTGCACCTCGAAACAGCATCGGCGAGGTTGTACTCCTTACGACTATCAGGCGTCCAGATACCACTATCCATTCTGCAGGACAGATTCAGCTTAAACTTTTGGGACGAGTGTCACGACAGAATTTGATAATTTGAAGAAAATGATTGGAATACATACCCTACAACCCAAAATGAGTATCCATCAATGTGCCAACTTTGGACAATATTTTCGTGGTTTTGAAAGATGATCTCAACGAATGCTCGAAAATCGGCGGCCATGACGGAGGTGGCGAGATACATTGGCTTATGTGAGGGAGTATCTGGGATGCTTCCAACTTGGAAGACACCACCAATGTTGAAGTAATCTGCTAGCTTCAATGGAGTATCGCCTGGAACAAAAGACACACTGTTCACTGCATATCTCTGCTTGCCATTAACTTGTGCTGCTGAGCTCTCCAAAATTATTGTCCTGCTAATGTTTATCAAACCATAATGATATGATCCTTGTGGATTTGGCCTTGGTCCACTTGCTGTCAAGTTTGTCCTGTCAATTGCAATAATAATTGAGTAATTAATTTGATCGAATTTGACAAAAAGATAAAAATTAATTTTGTTATATCCAGTTTAATTCTAATTAAATAAGTTTACCTAATTGAACGAGCTTGTTGAATAGACCAATCAAGTTGAGTAGGTGCAGGAGGAAGAGGACCAGAAAGAGGTTGGTTGGAGTTAGAATAGTGAAGGGCGGCGGTTGCTGTGAGGACCTTAGAAGTGAAACGAGTTGAGACAGCAATGTAGTAGTCCTTTGCTGCTTGATCTGCTGTCACCAGCACCGAATAAGATTGTCCCACGTGGACATCTATTGAGCTATATGTGCTCTGCAATGTGTGAGTTCCCTCAACTTCCACCAGTTTCATGCTGTGTCCTTCAATCCTAAAGTTCAGTGTGTTCTGGAGTCCAACATTTGATATCCTAAGCCTATATGTTTTTCCTGTTGTTGTTCATTTCTTAGTCAAATACTGTTATATATAAATAAACATGCTAATACGATTTACAATCTAAATTCTATTTAAGAATCTGCCAATGAATTGCTACGTATTTAAGGCGGAATTTAAACACTCAACACTTGCTTCAGCAGTTGATATATTTATCTATAAAGGCATACCTTGTTCAACGGTGAAAGTTGCTCCAATTGGACGGCCATTGATTAAAACAGCATGAGGGAATGGAAGTTTGTGTCCATAATCAAGAACAGCCTTGAGCCTCTGGAATTCATGCAAATGATGTTAGAAAAGGGAAGAGAAGATTAGAATGTAATGTAGGGGAAATAATGAATGGGTGTTACATTGTTGTCAATGAGGTACCAATCTCCAATGAGAAGAGAGAAATCATCAGCAGGGGGAGGGAATGGGACAGGAATCAAAGGCCTGCTGAGGATCTTGAGGGACCCAAAGCCACCAGCAGCTTTGTGGAAAGCAAGTGATGGGAAATAGAAGAAGCTTCCAATTTGGTCTTTCACTTGAAGGGTGTATGTGTAATTTTTCCCCGGTGGAATTGGGCATGTTGTTCCATATACTCCGTCTTGGTAAGAATTTCTCCTTTCTTGAACACCACTCCTATTATTATTATTAAGTTAACAAATAATCAATTGCATAATTAATATCCAAATGACAAATTTCATTAATAGTTAAAAGTTGTTTAATTAACAAGGTTTGCAACATTTTATACTTGTATTTAAGAATGAATAGAAGAAAAAAAATAAATGCGATATGTTCTTGACCAGTCCAAATCAAATATGGGCCTGCCCCGTGAAGTTTTTAAGCCATTGTGAGTTTGTGACTTTATTAGTGGGCCTAACGGTTAGTGATTTTGGTCCGTGACATGAGTTAAGTGTGTCTAGGTGATGAGTGAGAGAAACAATTATGAAACTCATGTTTTTGTTTTTTTTATATCTTTTCTTTTTTATTTAAAAAAGGTGGTGGTTGCTTCTACTCAATGTTCACTCGGTGAACCCAAGAAAAGTGAAAAAAAAAAGGGGTTTCTTTTTCTTTTTGTTATGGCCTCTTCTTATCTAAACTCATCTTGTGTTGTGCGAATATGTACTCTGGAGAGTCTTCTAAAACATAAAAAATTTACCAAAACACATGTCCCTTAATCTACAATATACATCAAGTAGAATGAACTAAAAGTTACAATGTCCAAAAAAAAAAAAAAAGAAGGAACTAAAAGTTAGAGTTTAGTATCTTTCCATTATCTTTAATCCCAATCATTTTGTATTATTGAAGGAATTTTTCTATATCTTAATTAATACAAAAATCCAATGATATAGAAAAAAGATAAAAAGAGTAATATAGAAGAGAATATAGCGTTTTCCATTATTGAATTGTTTTGTATTGGAAATGATTAGGTGAAGCAAACAAGGTTTAGTTTAGTTGAAGGTGCATTATTGCTTGTGCAGTTGGATTATGGATTAAATTACATTTCCATAACCAAGAAGTATGTTTTTTCTTTTCAATTACTTGATGCCGTGAATGAATAACCAACCTTCTTGTGTTCCCCAAACTAACTTCTTATGTACATTTGTTCGCCAACTAATATAATAAAGGAAAAGTTTTTTTAAAATCTCAAAATAATATCTAGCCATTTTAAATAAAAAAAAATTCCTTTCTTAGTAGCAATTTTATTTGGAAAACAAATGATTATTATTATTATAAGATTATGATATCTTTGTTAATTAAAATCCAATTCCCATACATCATATTATTCAATTATTGAACAATAATGACAATTTTAATTTCCTTTTCAATTGATGTCTCGGAACAAAGAATCAATTCCATCATAATCAATCATTAAATTAGTTCCTATTTTAAGATTTCATTATTTAAACATAGCTTTTAAAACGATATGCAGTTTATAGTACACGTATTAATGTCTGTGTGATTGTGATATATCATATATAGCTAGATTTCAATATCACGCAATGATGAGCAAAAGTGTAAATTAAACACTACCAAGACAAAAAATCAAAGGAAGATTATATGGGAAAAAAGAAAAAGAATATGCAAATTGAATTGGACTTGTAGTGGAAGGACTAATTACTAGTGCAATTTACTATAACCTATTGATTCTTCACTCTTGAAATTAAAAATGCAATGAAAGATGTTACGTGCAAAATATAGATACGGACCATGTTAGAAGAAACGGCTCCGGCAAGTTGTTGTGAACATTGATGATCAAATTGTCATTGGTAACCGAGTAGATTTCAGGCCCTGGAAATTGTCCATTGATCAAAATGCCCTGTAAATTCAAGCACATAATAATGTTTAATCTTTTCATGCATCATGTCATATATATAATTGTTATAACATTAATAAGGTATAAATATATAGAAAGATATATATACAAACCTTTTGTTTAACTCCAAGGGGATAAATGTCACCATAGGTAATGGTCCAATCAAAGAACCTATAAGGGTCTTCCCCAGCAACGTTAATAATGCTGTTCAATAGCAACAACAATATTGAACAAAAGCTGAGAAGGGAAGAGAGTGATAATGGTTCACCCCTGATCATGTTAAAGGCTTTGGAACTTAGCTTGTGTTCTTTAACAAAAAATGTAAGAAAAATAATATATATAGAATGAATGAATGAATGGGAGGTGCAAAAGGGTGAGAAGTGAAGAAAGCGTTAGTTGGTGGTGGTGGCTATAGAAGAGTAATGGCAAACACGGTCTTAAATATATAAGAGTAGATACTAGAGAGGTTGCAAGCTTTGTAGGGAAGCCCAAGATTATTATTATAATCATGAAATGTAATAAGCATGACACGGATTTGGGAAAGGAGTGAGTACGTAGCTGTGAACAATAAGATACATGTGTGAAAGGAAATTAAATTATTAAAACAATTATTAATAGTTGGTATTGATGAGGTGAGTATGTTTAATTAACGCGGTAGGAAATGAGAATGGGAAGAACAGCAGCGGTGACTGCGTGTATATGGTATACTAATTATGTTCTTATGATAATACAGTTTTGCAAGCTGGATCATGGTGTTCTTCGCCGTTGATTTCTCACATTACACACGCTATTTAATATTTATATCTTTCTAATATTTCATTTCATTCCTTTTCAAAAAAAAATTTACCCCTATTGGATTTGATTTTTAATATTCTGTCAATTGTATTTATTCTAGTATTCTTACAGTGTGTGGATTTTTTTTTCTACGATATTTAAGTTTCAATCTCTATCTAAAAGAAGAGTAGAGTTAATAAATAATTTTTGGTCAATTAAAATTTTCCTTTTGACATTACCATTACTAGGTAATTGTTCCAAAAATCATCATCAAAAGGTCACAAAAGAAAAAATATAATTAGCCTTTATTTTATAATTTTAACATATATTTTTAATTTAGAATACAAGATAGATAAATCGTTTTTAGTTATAATGTAAAATCATTGAATTCATATGAAAATGATCTCATCCTCTATTCATTAGCAAAAAATATTTATTGATTTGATGTAATAAGATAAAACAATTATCGTAGAAAAATATTAGAGAGGCAGAAATATTTATTTTTTGGTCTGTATAGTTAATCAGTAATATTTAAAAATATAAACTAAAAATATATTATTTAATTATTAAATTAAAAAAATTAGACTAATAATTAAAAATATTAACAAAAAATAATAAATTCGGTTAGTTTTATTTTTTATTTTCATTATTGTAAGCTATTTGTTTAGTCAATTTTTTAAGGTTTATTTGTGGCCTAATATTGTAAGCAAGTTCAAACAGAAAATAATTGTACGCGGAAACAATGATGAGGCTGTCGCTTAATGAACTTTGTTTGTATGATGTTCGGGCGTTGGTGGTGTAACCTCTTGTGATTGGAGTAGGAACTTTAATTTGGGGGGCGAATATAATATCTGGGAAGCTTCTCATATGCATGGGACCTTGCAAATCCCAATCTATTATATGAATATGATTATTTTATATATAGAAAGTTCGATCATTCTTGACTGTTTATACCTTGCGGCTAGGGTAGTGTATTTGACTATTGTTATATTAAAGGGAAAAAAATATTGGAATTTAGTGTGCTTTGTTTTGGTGGTTGATTTAAGTAAACACTATTTGTTGATTTCGCAAATGAGCTAAACTGTTCATCACATGGGTGTATGAGCCGTTTCATGCGCTTCAACATTGACAAATGGCAATTTTGTTGACATATGCTACTACTATTTAATAAGGGGGAAACTCAAGTGCAGTCGACTTCACGTGGAGTTAATACTTGAAAGTCGTTAAATGAATTGACTGATTTGACTAAATTTTCATCTAACGGCTCTCAAATATCAACTTCACGTGAAGTCGACTTCACCTGAGTTTTCACCATTTAATAATGATCAAATTGTCAAGAAGTAAGACATACCAATGTTTATGAAGTGTAATGAATTTCCCCCTTAATTGATTCGTATGAGGTGGAACAAAGACAAACAGGGAAAGAAAAGAAAAATCAAAGATAAGATTGGCGTATAGAAATACATAGAGTACACATGCAAATACACATTGAATTACAAAGATAAAATTACTTTTGTAATCACACTAATTGTTTAAGAGTTTAATTTTAATGTACAAAACAGTATACACAGTGATACAATCACATTTATTCTTTTAGATGATTATTTATACTATCGAAAATAAGATTTTGTAACAGTTTTAATTCTATACAAAAAGAAAAAAAAAGTTATTGAAAATTATAAGACATTGGAAAGTGTATGCATGGTTTTGATTTTGTTCAATTTCACCATGACTGATACAAAATTATAAAACATGTTTATTGTTATAAATTTATAATATAAAATTATAAAACATGTTTATTTAATAATTAATATATTGATAATATTAAATGTTTTCTAAACATCCAATTAAATGTATTTCCAGATTATTATAAAAATTCATAAATTGAGTCGTACAAATCATCTTTACAAAAATAGCACAAAAAAATTAAATCATTAATCTTAGTCATAATGTAAGATTAATTAATATCAAACAAATGCAGTTAATATATTACAATAGTCAGCATAACTTGAAAACATGCCATACATTCTCTTTCTTTTTTGATAGATATAAGTAATAATGATAAGAGATGAAAAACAAATAAACTAACTAAGTCAGAAACATTGGTCCTAAAATTTAAAGCAAAGATCTCTGGAATACATTGAAAAAGAATTACAATATACACAATTCCTGCCATCAACTTTCATAAGGAAAAAGTATTTGTATAAGCAATTCAAAAGAATCCATCACGAACCAGTCATAAAAAGCACTTATTGACGGGGAGTATAAACAAGCAGTTAGTGCATGAGTGTGGAACCTATGGAAGACACAATCTTTTGTCTCCCTTTTTGTATTGATAGATAGCTTCCCGGTATTCTTGATACGAGCCCTATGGAACAAACTGAGAACTGTCATATGCCAATTGGTCCAATTACAAGAGCAACAACTAAGAGAATAAAAGAAGGTTTTGCAAACATGGCTAAATCATGTGTTCAGGAGATGCATCAAGAATTGGGCAAGACAATGATTAACGATTATCAAAAGCCACACGTCTTACTATTTTACAAGATGTATTGAAGACTCTCATTAGTCAAGATGAATTAAAAGAGACATCACTTTCTTAGAATTTATTGTATGTTTATTTTATTTTTGTTATTTGTTTGTTTTAGGCCCAGTTATGATTTGACCCATATTTTATTCTAGTAAACTTATGAGTTAGGGATTTAAATTTAAGAGGTATAAAAACCCTCTAAATCCTGGTAGCCATTTTTTTTTTAATTTTTGATGAATGAAATTTTCTTTGAGTTTCTTTGAGAAACTTGGGTGTGAACAGGTGAGGTAGAGTGATTCCCTTAGAGTGATTCCCTTAATTGTTGCATCAGGAAATCAAATTGAGGTAGAGGAGTCCCTTTCTTTGATCTTCCATCTTATCCTGGGTTACGTTCCGTATCATTTGGTATCAGATTTCAGGTATTAGATTAATTTTCATTAGTCTACGTTCATCCTTTCTGTGTTCTACATAAACTTAAAAAAAAAAAAAAAAAAATTCCAGCCACGCATAGTCACTTTATCCTTCCGTCTGTGTTCATCGTTATTCTTTTTGTCCTTCCCTTGAGTACCCAAAAAAAAAAATTTCCAGCCACGCATAGTCACTTTATCCTTCCGTCTGTGTTCATCGTTATTCTTTTTGTCATTCCCTTGAGTACCAAAAAAACAAAGAGTATATACTTGAGAGTACATACTTTAAAGTTTACACAGTAGCACTCAAGCAAAAAACAAAAAACAAAAAACAAAAAACAAAACAAAACAAAAAAAAAACAAAACAAAGCAACAATCTCAAAAAAAAAAAATCATTACGTACGTTATTATTATTATTCTTATTCTTATTATTTTTATTTTTTTTTAATTATTATTATTCTGATCTTTTGTCTTTTGTGTCTTTGTCCCTTTTATTATTCTATCCATCTTTTCCTCTTATCGTTGCGTCGGATTTTCTCTATCTTTTATTTTTATTTGCTTTCTAAAGTGTAACAGTCAAAGAGATTCAAGAGTGGTAAAAAGCAAGAGTGGTAAGTTCAATAGAGGGTAAAAACCAATTTTGAGAATAAACACGAGTGTCCATCTTTGAGTGAAACACGTGAGCGAGTGCTTGTGAGGTTCTTTTATAATATTTTTGTTACAGGTTCATTGTTATGGCAGATCATTCTGAAGATACTGTAGTTGACATGGAGTTGATGCAAAGGGCCATTCAACACTTAACTAATCGCTTGACTGAATTGGAAGCATGGAAGCAAGAGGTGACACAGACACTATCCAAGATTGCTAAACAAGGACCTTTCCGGAATCGGCGTCAGAATCATGTACCTTCTGATGATGACTCTGATGGGGTTATAACACCTCGACATAAAAGTCAAGATAGCAATATCAACGCCATCAAGATGCAAATACCACCATTCAAAGGGAGAAATGATCCTGAAGTTTATTTGGAGTTGGAACGTAAGGTGGAAAGAATTTTTGCTTGCCATAATTACTCTGAGGAAAAGAAGGTTCGTTTGGCAGCAGTTGCATTCTCTGACTATGCCTTGCTTTGGTGGGATGAACTAGTGAAGACACGACGGCGGAATGATGATCACCCTATAGAGTCTTGGGATCTTATGAAGCGCCTCATGAAGAAACGATTTATGCCTTCGTACTACTACAGGGAAGTGCATCAGAAGTTACATCGACTGACTCAAGGCTCCAAGTCCGTTGAAGACTACCATAAGGAAATGGAAATGCTTATGATTACTGCCAACATAGAAGAGGACACTGAGGTTACTATGGCACGATTTGTGGGTGGTTTGAATAGAGCAATTGCTGATGTGGTGGAGTTACATCATTATGTGGAGATAGATGATTTGGTCAGTATGGCAATGAAGGTGGAGAGGCAACAACAAAGAAGAGCACCAAGAGGATTATCGCATGTTAATCCAAAGTGGGAGTCTCGTAGTGCTGACACAACAAAGACTAAGGGTGTTGAATCCAATGCATTGCTTGATGCTACGAAGAAGAAAGGTAATTCTAACTCTTCTTCTGCTACTTCTAGACATCGAGATATTAAATGCTTCAAGTGTCATGGTATGGGTCATTATGCTAGTGATTGCCCAAATAGGAGATTGATGGTTATTAGAGGAGATGATATTGTGTCTGATTCTGATCGTGGTGATGACTCTGATCATAATAGCATGCCATCTTTGGAGGATTGTTCTGATGGTGATGTTGAGTATGCAGTCCATGGTGAATCTCTTGTTGTTAGACGTGCTTTGAATTTACAGGTGAAAGAAGAAAGTCTAGAGCAATGCCACAATCTTTTTCACACTAGATGCTTGGTGGGTGGAAAAGTGTGTAGTTTAATTATTGATGGCGGGAGTTGGACTAATGTGGCTAGTACACTTATGGTGGAGAAATTGGGTTTGACATGTGTTCGACATCCTAAACCATATACGTTGCAGTGGTTGAATGACAGTGGAGAGATCAAGGTTGACAAACAGGTGACAATTGCATTCTCTGTTGGCAAGTATGTTGATGAGGCATTGTGTGATGTGGTGCCAATGCAAGCTTGTCATTTATTATTGGGGCGACCTTGGCAGTTCGACCGTCGAGCATTTCATAATGGTTATACAAATCGATTCTCCTTTGATTTTAATGGTCGCAAGATCACTCTTGCTCCTTTATCACCTAAGGAGGTTTACCTTGACCAGTTGAAGCTTCAACAGGATACCAAGGGGAACATGGGATGTGAGATAACAGAAAAATCTGAGAGAAAAGAGGCTATGAGTGAAAAGAATATAGCAAAAGGCCCAAAGGTGAGTGAAAAGAAAGAAAAGAGTCCATGTCATGAGAGTAGTACAAATACAAAAAAAATTAAGAAAGTTGAGAGCAAATTGTGTTTCTTTGCAAAAGAGAGAGATTTAAAGAGTGCTTTAATAGGCAAGAAAGCTTTGTTTATGGTTCGGTTTAGGGATACTTTATTCTCTGACACTGACCTTAACCCAAATTTGCCAAATAGCTTTGTCTCTTTGTTGCAGGCATTTGCCGATGTCTTCCCTACTGACGTACCACGTGGTTTGCCTCAATTACGTGGGATTGAGCACCAAATTTATTTTATTCCTGGTGCTAGTATTCCTAATAGACCAGCCTATAGGAGTAATCCTGAAGAGACAAAGGAACTTCAAAGGCAAGTAGAGGAGTTATTAGCCAAAGGTCATATCCGGGAGAGTATGAGTCCATGTGCTGTACCAGTTTTGTTGGTTCCAAAGAAGGATGGTACTTGGCGAATGTGTGTGGATTGTCGCGCAGTCAATAAAATTACGGTAAAGTATCGTTATCCTATCCCTAGGTTAGATCACATGCTTGATGAGTTATATGGTGCATGCATATTCACTAAAATTGATTTAAAAAGTGGGTATCATCAAATTAGAATGAACCCAGGGGATGAATGGAAAACTGCATTTAAAACAAAACATGGGTTATATGAGTGGTTAGTAATGCCTTTTGGGTTAACTAATGCCCCTAGTACTTTTATGCATCTGATGAACCATGTTTTGCGAGACTTTTTGGGTAAATTTGTTGTTGTTTATTTTGATGATATTCTCATTTATAGCACTTGTTTGGATGACCACTTGTCACATGTTTCAGCTGTTTTGGAAGTGCTTCGACAAGAGAAATTATATGCTAATCTTAAAAAGTGCACTTTTTGTATTGATCGAGTTATATTTCTTGGTTTTGTTGTGAGTGCGAGTGGAATTGAAGTTGATGAGGAAAAGGTAAAGGCTATTAGTGAATGGCCAACGCCTAAGAATGCTTCTGAGGTACGAAGTTTTCATGGGTTAGCTGGGTTTTATAGAAGATTTGTGAAAAATTTTTCTACCATTGCTGCGCCTCTCACAGAGGTCATAAAAAAGGATGTTGGATTTAAATGGGAAAGGGAACAAGACATTGCATTTCATACCCTAAAAGACTGTTTGTGTTCTGCTCCCATTCTTGTTTTACCTAACTTTGATAAAACCTTTGAAATTGAATGTGATGCTTCTGGGATTGGTATAGGTGCTGTTTTAATGCAGGAAAAACAAGCCATTGCCTTCTTCAGTGAAAAGTTGAATTTAGCTCAGCGTAAATATTCAACATATGACAAAGAATTATATGCTTTGGTTCGGGCTTTAGAGGTTTGGCAACACTACCTCTTACCTAAGGAGTTTGTGATTCACACGGATCATGAATCTTTGAAGCACTTAAAAGGACAAGGTAAGCTTGATAAAAGACATGCTAAATGGGTGGAATTTATTGAAACATTTCCCTATGTTATTGCCTTTAAACAAGGTAAAGATAATGTCGTTGCTGATGCTTTATCTCGGAGGTATGCTTTGATTACTACACTTACCTCTAAGTTATTGGGCTTTGAGTTTTTAAAGGAGTTGTATGTCACTGATTCTGACTTTTCTGCTATTTATGCCTCTTGTGAACATAGTGCATTTAACAAATTTTATAGACATGAAGGTTTTCTGTTTCGTGGTAATAGAATTTGTGTGCCTGCTTGTTCTATGAGGGACTTACTTGTTCTTGAATCACATAATGGGGGTTTGATGGGTCATTTTGGTGTGCATAAGACATTGGATGTATTATCTGAACATTTTTACTGGCCCCGCATGCGTAGAGATGTTGAAAAATTTTGTGCTAAATGTGTTGCATGTAAACAGGCTAAATCTAAGTCTTTACCACATGGTTTGTATGCCCCTTTACCTGTTCCTATGCATCCGTGGGTTGATATCTCTATGGATTTTGTTCTTGGTTTGCCTCGAACAAGAAAAGGTCGAGATAGCATTTTTGTTGTGGTAGACAGATTTAGTAAAATGGCTCATTTTATTGCATGCCATAAAACTGATGATGCGACAAATATTACTGATCTATTCTTTCGAGAGGTTGTGCGTTTGCATGGTGTTCCCCAAACTATTGTTTCTGATCGTGACGTCAAATTTTTGAGTCATTTTTGGAAAGTTTTATGGGGTAAATTAGGCACAAAATTATTATACTCTACTACTTGTCATCCTCAAACTGATGGTCAAACTGAAGTAGTAAATAGAACATTAGGGACCTTATTACGTGCTGTTGTTGGTAAGAATTTGAAAACTTGGGAAGATTGTTTACCTTTTATTGAGTTTGCTTATAATAGAACTACTCATTCTTCTACTGGGTTTTCTCCTTTTGAACTTGTTTATGGTTTTAATCCTTTAACTGTTTTGGACTTATTACCTTTGCCTTTGAGTGATATTGTTAGCTTGGATGCAGAAGGTAAAGTTGAAAAGGTTAAAGCAATGCACTTGAAAGCACGTGAATCGCTTGAACAGAAAAATAAGTTGATAGCCCAACGGGTGAATAAAGGTCGAAGACAACTTATCTTTGAACCTGGTGACTGGGTATGGGTTCATTTGAGAAAAGAGAGATTTCCTACTCAAAGAAAATCCAAGTTAGACCCTAGGGGTGATGGTCCATTTCAAGTGCTCGAAAGGGTCAATGACAATGCTTACAAGATTGACCTTCCAGGTGCGTATAATGTATCAGCTACTTTTAATGTCTCTGACCTATCTCCTTTTGCTTGTGATGCAGATTCGAGGACGAATCTTTTTCAGGAGGGAGGGAATGATACGAGCCCTATGGAACAAATTGAGAACTGTCATATGCCAATTGGTCCAATTACAAGAGCAACAACTAAGAGAATAAAAGAAGGTTTTGCAAACATGGCTAAATCATGTGTTCAGGAGATGCATCAAGAATTGGGCAAGACAATGATTAACGATTATCAAAAGCCACACGTCTTACTATTTTACAAGATGCATTGAAGACTCTCATTAGTCAAGATGAATTAAAAGAGACATCACTTTCTTAGAATTTATTCTATGTTTATTTTATTTTTGTTATTTGTTTGTTTTAGGCCCAATTATGATTTGGCCCATATTTTATTCTAGTGAACTTATGAGTTAGGGATTTAAATTTAAGAGGTATAAAAACCCTCTAAACCCTAGTAGCCATTTTTTTTTTAATTTTTTATGAATGAAATTTTCTTTGAGTTTCTTTGAGAAACTTGGGTGTGAACAGGTGAGATAGAGTGATTCCCTTAATTGTTGCATCAGGAAATCAAATTGAGGTAGAGAAGTCCCTTTCTTTGATCTTCCATCTTATCCTGTGTTACGTTCCGTATCAATTCTTGTTTGGCGCATTTAGTTACCAAAAATTGTAAATGGTAAATGTAAGAGGTGAAAGAGCTAAATGTAAGTGATACATAATATTAGGCAAATTGAAATCAAAGCTAACAAGAATTTTACCAGGTCCTTCTGATTTGAATATGACGCCATATCACAATGCAGAAACTTTTTCGAATAATTCAACCCCAAGAGAGCAATGCTATCTATTTTGATATGGCATAGCAACTCTCAATTGTGCAACTCCATTGCCATGTTGAACTCTCTAGTTTACACAAAAACCGCTCTCTAATTTACGATCCTGTTTGTGTAGAACATCAATAAAATTTTTAGCAGAACAAAGGCCACTGATAAGAGGTCTGTAGGTATGTGTCCGGAACAAGGCCTTTTAGAAGCATATCATCAAGTAATTCAAAGGCCTTGTCAATTTTACCATTCCTACAATACCCTTCAATCATAACATTATATGTTACCTCATTTGGGGTGATCTTCTTTTCCACCATTTCAACAAAAAGTTTGGATGCTTCAGCCATATTATTTGCACTGCAAAACCCAGAAATAAGCGCAGTGTAAGGTATACACATTTGGGGCAATTCCTTTTGCAATCATCATATCATACAGTTGGAATGCTTTTCGTAGCTGTAGATCTTTGCAATATCTACTAATCAATCAGCCCTATTAATTAATGCATTACAAACAAACAAATTTGGCAGAAAATAATTGTACAAATTTGGTATACTAATTATGTTCTTAAGATAATACAGTTTGTTGTCTGCATTTTGCAAGCTGGTCGCGCAGGTAGTAATGAGTGTAAGATTTTTTTTTCATAGTATCTTTTAGTTTAACATATTGAACTATTAAAGACTATTTTATCACAATTTTAAATTTTATTTAAAATTTTATTAATTAACAAGAGAGATTCGAACCCCCAACACTTGTTTAAGCGAACGAGTGAACTGTCTATTCCACCAACTCAAGTTCGATGTTTATAACGTTCTTTGTAAGGACACTAACATGGAAAGTGGGCCCATATTTTCCATTAGGATAGGGCTTTGGGTGAGGTTGTGGACCCTCCTTCGATTCTCAACGTTTGATTATTGGGCTCACAAGTCAACAAAATTAGCCCACAGTGAATGGTTTTCAGAATTCTTTATGAAGCAAAGGCTTATACTAGTCCTTGCCTCCTTGGGTACCAAAATCGAGGGCCTAGTACACTAGTACTAGCCTCCGCTTTTGGATCACATGGAAGCCAGACATGGATTAAATATGTGATCCCTTGAAAACTGAAATATGCAGGTGACATGAATTTTGTTTTACAATATTTTTTAATTTGGTTATATTTTTATATCTTTTTATTTTAAAATGAAGTGTTATTAAATAGAAAATAATGTGATATTAATTTTCGCCATATTTATTAAGTATTATCAAATGATAGCCATTATGGTAGACAAAAATATCTTCTAATTTACTAACAAAATATTTTAAACCGTAATAAAAATATTTAAATTAAATATATATTTTTAAATAAAAAAATAAAAAATATATTTTTTAAAAAAATTTGTGATTTTATATTAAATGGATGTTTTTGTATTTTTTATCAATGACCATAATCATTTGTAAAAAACAAAAAATTTAAACTTTGAATTTTGGTATTTTATTGCATAAATTTTTAAATAGTTATTTAAATATTTTTAAAAAATTTCAAATAAAAAATAAATATTTTGCTAAATACAAAATTCATTTATCATTAATTAAAAAATCATATTTTTTCATATTTTTTCACATTTTAGAATATTTTTATCATTGATAAATTTAAAAAGTATTTGTAACAGTAATTTAATAATTCAAATTGAGGGTGCTTTTGGTAGGGCAGGGTGAAATTTTAGGACCGCCTCACTAGGTGGGGCGGGGGCAGACCAGTCCGTCAAAATGTGGGCTTTTGATAGGACGGGACGGGCTTCTCCGCTTGTCACCCCTAGTAATCATCTAAAAACCCACTGGTTTATCAGACTGAAGGCTAATCCACACATAAACGTTGTTTTCACTGTTCTCACATGAGTATTGGTATTTATCATCCACCTGAAACCAACACAAATAACTACACAACAAAACAAATCATTTACACATTCACGGATCCTCTTTTCTTCCAAATTGAGGGTTGCTTGGTTTCGTTATTTTTATTTTAGTAAGTAAATATTAATTTTATTATAAAATTAACTAATAAGATCTATTCAAATATTTAAATTAAAATGATAGAATAATATAAAAAAATTATTTAAGTTGATATCTATTTTAATAATTTTTTATCTAAAAGTGATTTTGAATAGTGTAATCCAAACAATATTTATTTTATTATAATCTATTTTGATACAAAATTGTCAAACATAAATCACTTTAATACAAACTTACGTTTTATCAAAAACAAGTTTGCAAAATTAATTTTTGCAAACAAGTGGTATCAGAGCCGATGGTGGCCCAACAAATGTTATATAATATTAGTGCTTTTCATTATTATTATTATTATTGTTGTTGTAACATTTTTTTCTAATGCACTATACTTATTTCATTTAAAAAAAGGCTTAAAAAGAAGCAACAGCAGGACAGCATAATCTTTCGATTTTACAGTCAAGCTTAATGAATAAAGCTAGCAACAGGTGAATTAATAATGAACAAAATTAATTAATTTGCTAAATTTTATTTTTATTAAAAAGGAAGCTAACCTCCCATTCTTAACGCACCTGCTATATTTTATATAAGTCATGGTGTGAAATTAAATAGAAAAATAAACATATGAAAAATATTGTATCAAATTTTTGTACTAATTTTGGACTAACAATCTTTCTAACACTCTTCCTCGTTGAGGAGGTGGAAAGTAATATGGTGATAGTGAAAAATCGTAAGACCAGACTTTGACTTTTTTGGAGAGCTAATAATAATTATCATTGAATAAAAAAATAAATTATTAATTGTTGTAATTATTTTTATTGTGAGAAATTAAAGTGAGAGAGAAACCTGGTTAATAGCATCTGACTAGAGAGACAAGGGATGATTGGAGATTGAAGTAGAGTTAAGGTAGACAAAAACAGGTTCGAATACCTTTTTATAAGTGTCGCCTTGTTGAAAAGACATGATTACTTCTTTGCCGGCATAGTGAGTGCTGACAAACATGAAAAGAGTGAGGGGGTTAACATGAGAAATGAGGTCTTGCTTGATGGGGCCACCATTGTCGAACTCATTAGAAGGAGTAATCATCCAGAAACCCACAAGTTCATCATGCTGAAGGCTAATCCATCCATGAACGTTGTTTTCACTGTTCTCACATGAGTATTGGTATTTGTCATCCACCTGAAACCAACAAAAATAATTACACAACAAAACAAATCATTTATACATTCATGGGTCCTTTTTAAGTACCTCTCCTCCAAATTGAGGGTTGCTTGATTTCGTTAAGAGAAGGGCTTCAGAGTAAGCCAGGATTTGTCCTATTTTTCTGTCTCTCATTGTTGGTATGGTTCTTTATCTTGTACTAAATAGAGCCATATAGCTGAACCTATCTTTTAGAAGCTTATAAACAAATTTAATTTGAATAACCTCAGAGCCCAACAAGTGGTATCAGAGCCGATGATGACTCAACAGATGCTATATAATATTAGTGCTTTCACTTTTATTATTATTATTATTATTGTTGTTATTGTTGTTGTTGTTGTTGTTGTTGTAGCATTTTTTTTCTAATGTATTGTACTCATTTCATTTTAGAAAAGGCTTAAGGGGGAGCAATATCATGCAGATAGCATCATCTTTCGATTTTACATTCAAACATAATGAAAAAACCCAGCAATAGATAAATTAATAATGAACTAAATTAATTAATTTGTTAAGTTTTATTTTTGTCAAAAAGAAAGCTAAAAAGTACTTAACTAATTGATGTTTTGACTTTAACATAACTAGGTTTGAATTTTACTTGTTTTTAGTTGGTGATTGACAACGACATGATTTCAGTGACTTTGTCAACACTCGAGGGCTATGTGTGTTTATATGAGCTCTCTTTTTCTATTTTTTATTATTTTTATTTTTTGTTAACTGTTTATTTGACATCATACATTTTTTTAGTTGTGATTTTTATGTATTATTTTTGTTATTATCTTTTTATAATATGATTTATTGGTCCTATTAGGTAAAGTAAATTAAATAAAAAATGTATATTTTTTTAGTTTTATTTAAACACATATTTTGTCTATTTTTATATATTATTTTTATTTTAGTAAGTAAATATTAATTTTATTATAAAATTAACTAATAAGATCTATTCTAATATTTAAATTAAAATGATAGGATAATATAAAAAAAATTATTTAAGTTGATGTCTATTTTAATAATTTTTTATCTAAAAATAATTTTGAATAGTGTAATCCAAATAACATTTATTTTATTATAATCCATTTTGATACAAAAATTGCCAAACACACTTTAATATAAACTTACTTTTTATCAAAATCAAGTATACAAAATCAATCTTTACAAACAAGTGGTATCAGAGCCGATGGTGGCCCAACAAATGCTATATAATATTACTGCTTTTATTATTATTATTATTATTGTTGTTGTTGTTGTTGTTGTTGTTGTTGTTGTTGTTGTAACATTTTTTTTAATGCACTATACTCATTTTATTTTAGAAAAGGTTTAAAGGATAGCAACAACATGCAGGCAGCATCATCTTTCGATTTTGCAGTCAAGCTTAATGAAGAAAGCCAGCAGCATGTGAATTAATAATGAACTAAATTAATTAATTTGCTAAGTTTTATTTTTATTAGAAAAGAAGTTAAAAAGTACTTAATTAATTTATGTTTTGACTTTAACATAACTGGGTTTAAATTTTACTTGTTTTCAGTTAGTGGTCGACAATGGCATCATTTCAGTGACTTTGTCAATATCGAAGGGCTATGTGTATTTATACGAGCTCTCTTTTTCTACTAATTATTATTTTTATTTTTTGTTAACTGTTTGTTTGATATTAATCACTTTTATAATTGTGATTTTTGTGTATTATTTTTTTATTATTATTTTTATAATATGATCTATTGATCCTATTAGGTAAAGTAAATTAAATAAAAAATATTTATTTTTTTAGTTTTATTTAAAAATATATTGTGTCTATTTTATATGTTATTTTTATTTTAGAAAATAAATATTAATTTTATTATAAAATTATCTAAAAATATCTATTCAAATATCTAAATTAAAATAATAGGATAATATAAAAAATGATGTAAGTTGATGTCTATTTTAATATTTTTTTATTTTAAAAACGATTTTAAATAGTGTAATCCAAACAACATTTATTTTATTATAGTCTATTTTGATACAAAAATTGCCAAACATAAATAACTTTAATACAAACTTACTTTTTTATCAAAATCAAGTTTGTAAAATCAATTTTATGCAAACAAATTGTATCAGAGTCGATGGTGATCCAACAAATGCTATATAATATTAATGCTTTTACTTTTATTGTTGTTGTTGTTGTTGTTGTTGTAACTTTTTTTTCTAATGTACTGTACTCGTTTCATTTCAGAAAAAATTTAAGTGGGAGCAATAACATGCAGGCAGCATCATCTTCCGATTTTTCAGACAAGCTTAATGAAAAAAGCCAGCTGCTGGTGAATTAATAATGAACTAAATTAATTAATTTGCTAAGTTTTATTTTTGTCAGAAAAGAAGATATCTCCCACCCTTAACGCACCTGCTACATTTTATATAAGTCTTGGTGTGAAATTAAATAGGAAAATAAACATATGAAAAATAAAAACTGTTACTCGTTGATCAGGTGGCAAGTAATTTGGTAAAAGTGAAAAACCGTAAGGCCAGACTTTGACTTTTTTGGAGAGCTAATAATAATTACCAAAGAATAGAAAAACAAATTATTAATTATTGTAATTAATTTCATTGTGAGAAATTAAAGTAAGAGAGAAACTGTTAATAGCATCTGACCAGAGAGATAAGGGAAGATCGGAGATTGAAGCAGAGTTAAGGTAGACAAAAACAGGTCCGAAAATCTTTTTATAAGTGTCGCCTTGTTGGAAAGACATGGTTACTTCTTTGCCGACATATTGACTGCTGACAAACATGGAAAGAGTGAAGGGACCAACTGAGAAGTGAGGTCTGGCTTGATGGGGCCACCATTGCGGAACTCATTGGAAGGAGTAATCATCCAGAAACCCACGAATTTATCAGGCTGAAGGCTAATCCATCAATGAACATTGTTTTCACTGTTCTCACTTGAGTATTGTAACACCCTACCATACAGAGTCTTATGCTTAAGTCATAATTCAGAGATGGCAAGGTATTACGACCTCTAAAACAAAAATTTAGTACGTATAGTAGTATGAATAATTGATTATAGCTAGGAGCCTTTGTAGAAAAAGGGGTAAACAAAAACCGTAACTCGAACGCGCAACACTCCGATTGATAACGTAACGAGCAAAGGATAAGCTAACGCAAGATCATATATATAAGGAGTGTCAAAAACGGGAATATCAAGACTCAAAATCCGGCTGCGAAGATAACTGGTCCGAGCATAATAATATATACATATAATAAAATAAGGAAACCCCAAAGGAAACCCAAAGGGACACAAATACATACAACCTATTCTCCAAAATCCCCTCTAGAAGGAGTCATCATAGTTTGTATTATTTAATGGAGATAAAAGTATCTAAACAAGATATATAAACCAAACAGAGTCCCAAGAACAAAGGATCTTCGCTAATCCAGGAGTCTCCAGCATGCCTCAACGAGAAGCCTCGCGTCCTGCATCTGAAAACCACAAAATCCGCATGGGTGAGAACCAGAGGTCCCCAGTACGGTAACAGCTTCCACATATATAATACATAATAATAGAGGAAAGCCGAAGGCAATCCTAGAACTTCCTCCAGGTAATATCAAAGCTTATAAACAAGCTAAACCGTAAGTGGCAACTGACTAAAGATCCTTCATTCTAACTAATACTTCCCTTTCCAATTCCTTCAGACCTCCCAACCACCAGCAGGAGTATAATATAGCAAACACAGTTATATCAGACAAGAGATTTACAAATAGGAACAGATAAGGCATTTAGGCAATTAGCAAGTAATATGCAGTCAATAGGCAATCTCAAACAATTCATGTAGTATGCTTATGATGCATGCCTGTCCCTAGTGGCTGATGATATCATCTGTCGGTTATAGAGCCAACCCGACAAGTCCTGGTAGCTAACCATTGGACTGTCCCTCTGTCGTGCATCCCCAACTCGAGTTATACTCATCATAAACTTGATCATAATCATGATCCATATCCATCACCCTCACTGGTGAATATTTACGGGGGCGAGCTCATCCGGGCCTTTCACAGTGCCCGGCCACACTTACGACATTGGGTTAACAGAGCTTCGAGTCTCAACCTGGAGCACATGGTGGCTAGCCATTGCTACTACCCAGGGAAACCCTCATCTCCAATGGTGGAAGTGCAAACATACACAATTCAATCAACAGCATATATGCATTTATACTTGGCCATAAACATGGCTCCGCCGTAACACGGCAATAATCTAGCCATCCGGCTCACGGTTAAATCCATAACCAGCCAATTCATTAACAATTATGGCCCTTCGGCCCATGGCATAACAAGCACTTCCACCGCCATTCTCCGCATCTCACATAATCATCTTTGATCCTCAATGACCATTCATTTTTCCCCTTGCTTCACTCGCAAGTTACCACAGTCACTAGCCCTTTTTCTCATGCTAGGCATATCATAATGATTTAAGACATAAGTGGTGAGATCGGAGGCTTAGAAGTATGAAATTTGGCTTTTAAAACTCAAAAATCAACTTTGGGATGAAAACAGGGCCACGCGTACGCGCACTTCACGCGCATGCGCGGATGGCCTTATAACTCATCTACGCGCAAGCGTCATACGCGCGAACGCGCGGGTTGAAAATTAGCCAAACAACGCGCACGCGTCAGCCACGCGTACGCGTGGGTACTCTTGTGCCCCAGGCACAAAACGGGCACAACTCTGGCACAACTCTCTGGAAAATGGCTGGGCATTGGGTGCAGCACATTCGGCGCGCCCGCGCACATCACGCGCACGCGTGGATGGCGCTTCCTGGAAGAACGGCGCGTACGCGCCAAGTGTGCCTACGCGCGGGGGGTCATTCTGCTAAAAATTTTCTAAGTTAAAAACTGCAGAATTCACAGATTCAACCCCCAATCTTCCGACGGTCATAACTCTCTCATTTTAAATCATTTTTCACCCGTTCTTCAAACGGCATGGACATCCCGGATTCAATTTCATTTCTAAACAGATTTGGCACAAATCAGAGATCCGTAGTCCAAGTTATGTCCCGTCAAAGTATGCCCAAAAACCATGTTTTCATTCAAAACCACAAAGTGCCATTTTCAAAACAAGCCACTTTCAACTCTTTTCAAAATCAATCAAAACATGCTAATTTCAACCCTTCTCTTTGAAATCATTCGAAATGTACCAAAATCAACAACAAGCCATCCTCAACTCACACATTGACATTTTACCAAAATTTCCAAAACTACCTCTAACCATTTTAACACTTCTTAATCAATGACTAAAGGACAAACACAATCTCATGTCATACATCCTTCTCATCCCAATTTCCAATAATATTAATTTCCAAATCAACCATCATTATACATGATCAACATCATACTCACCATCAACATGGTACCACCCATCAATTCAACCTCAATCACCCATCAAGCATATATCACAACATGCATTTCTCATACATCACACAATCAAGGCATCAATATTCATAATCACATATATGAACACATCATATATCTCAACTATTCAATAACACCAACAATTCAATGCCTATCTTAGGGCCTCTAGCCTAAGTATTTCCTACCACATTACATATTAGATACGAGAAACCGAAACCATACCTTAGCCGATTTCCCAAGCTCAACCGGAGCACTTCCAAACCACTTGTCCTCAAGCTCTCAAGGTCTCAACACCTCCAAGAACAGATTTTGTCACACAAAACCCTCTTCCAAGCTTTCTAAAATCACCAATCAAGCTCCAATATTCACATATACACAACCTAAGCCACAATCATCATACCCATACACAACATCTCAATGCCCAAACCTCATAGAACAACAAATTACACTAGGGTTGAGAATCTTACCACACCCAAGGTCCAAGGAGACAAGATTAACCTTCTCCTTCAAGAGAGTTGGGTCCTATAACATCAAAGAACCCAAAATCTCAACATTTTTGCTCATGAAACTCGAAATCAAGGGCTGGAATTTCGAACAGTAAAACGTGGCTTATCTCAAGATTAATTGTATGGGTTTTGTAGAGCTCTCCGCGGTGAACGCGTGGCCACAAACGGAGCGGCAATCGGAGCTCTAGATCAAAAGTTATGGTGGTTTGAAGATCAAGTGAGAGAAAGAACTTGAGAGAGTGTTCTTCCCTCCATAGCCTCCATTTTCAGCGTGTTTAGTGTGTTGTGAGGAGAGAGAGTGCTGAAAACTAGGGTTTTGGTTTAGTTTAGTTGGGCCAAGGGCCCACTTTGGGTCCGGTTGGACCGGTTTGGCCCGTTTGGTCCAATCTTGGTCCGATTTCTATAAAATTGGTATCGAAATTCTCGTCTCAATCTCCTCTATCACATTTAGCCATAAAAATAACATTTTTGGCTTTCTAGAATAAATTCTCATTTATGGGTTAATTAGCCGTTAATTAACTGGGTCTTACATTCTACCCACCTAATTGGGAATTTTGCCCACAAAATTCAAATGCAATTACCTGAGAATAAGTGCGGATAATCCATTCGCATCTCCGACTCAAGTTCCCAAGTGTGTTCCTCAACACCGCCTCGACTCCAAGCCACTTTGACTAATGAAATCTCTTTTCCACGCAGTCGTTTGATACTAGTATCATCAATTCTGACTGGAGCCACTGGAAGCGTCAAATCTTCCCTTAACTGAACCGATTCGGGTTCTAACACATGGCTAGCATCAGGGGTGTACTTCCGAAGCTGCGACACGTGAAACACGTCGTGCAGGTTCGAAAGATGAGGTGGTAGAGCCACGCGATACGCCACCGGCCCAATCCTCTCCAGGATCTGAAATGGACCAATGTATCGAGGATTCAACTTCTTTGCTTTAATCGCTCTACCTATTCCTGTGGTCGGAGTAACCTTAAGGAAAACATGATCTCCTTCCTCAAATTCCAAGGGCTTCCGCCTCTGATCGGCGTAACTCTTTTGGCGACTCTGCGCCGTAAGCATCCTATCTCGGATTTTCTTAACTTGTTCAGTAGTCTCAGCTATCATTTCCGGCCCCAACAAGCCTTTCTCTCCAGTTTCATACCAACATAGCGGAGATTGACATTTCCTCCCATACAATGCCTCACACGGAGCCATTCCGATGCTCATATGGTAACTATTATTGTATGCAAACTCCACTAACGGCATATACCAATCCCAACTTGCCGGTTGATCCAAAACACAAGCTCTCAACATATCCTCTAGTGTTTGGATCGTCCTCTCAGATTGACCATCTGTTTGAGGATGGTAAGCTGTACTCAAGCTTAATCGGGTTCCAAAAGCTTTCTGAAATGCACCCCAGAATCTCGAAGTGAAACGAGGATCTCTATCAGAGATTATAGTAGCAGGTACACCATGGAGTCTCACAATCTCCTTTATGTATAACCGAGCTAGCTCCTCAAGGGTGTAAGTCATCCGAATGGGCAAAAAGTGAGCTGACTTTGTCAGTCGGTCCACAATCACCCAGATAGCATCAAAACCAGTCTTAGTCCTTGGCAATCCCGACACAAAGTCCATTGCAATACTTTCCCACTTCCATTGCGGAATCTCTAAAGGTTGCAACATCCCGGAAGGTCTTTGATGTTCAATCTTTACCTTTTGACAAGTTAAGCACTTTGAAACATATTCCGCCACATCATTCTTCATACCCAGCCACCAAAACATCGCCTTTAAATCATGGTACATCTTAGTACTTCCCGGGTGAATGGAGAATCCGCTTTTGTGTGCCTCCTTTAAGATATCTTGCCTCAAAGTACCAACATCCGGCACAATGATCCTACCCTTGAATCTCCATAACCCATATTTTTCTTCCGACACTCTCCACTGTTTTCCTTGCTCAATAACCAGTAACACCTTCCATAACGCTTCATCATTTTCATGAGCCTTTAGGAGTTCGGACTTAAAGTCACTTGAGATTTCTAATCGGCTTAAACACAAGGTTCCAGATACTTCTCGAGCACCAATTTTTAGACTCTCGAATCCCTTGAGCAACTTCTCCTCTTGAAGCATCATCCAAGACGCATATAACGACTTCCGACTTAACGCATCCGCCACTACATTTGCCTTTCCCGGATGGTAATTCAACTCAAAGTCGTAGTCTTTCAATAATTCCATCCACCTCCTTTGCATCATATTAAGCTCTTTCTGATCAAAGAGATATTTCAAGCTCTTGTGATCAGAGAAGACTTGGAACTTAACCCCATAGAGATAATGCCTCCACACCTTCAAGGCAAACACAACCACAGCGAGTTCCAAATCGTGCGTAGGGTAACTAACTTCATGAGGTCTTAACTGTCGTGAGGCATACGCCACCACATTATGATGCTGCATCAGCACGCATCCTAGACCCTTTAGTGAGGCATCACAGTACACCTCAAAAGGTTCGTTCGGCTCAGGTAACACTAACACAGGTGCAGTGGTCAACTTTTTCTTCAATACCTGAAAGCTCTCCTCGCACTCAGGAGTCCAAACAAACGGAGTGTCTTTGCGGGTTAACTTTGTCAATGGCAAGGCTAATTGCGAAAAGCCTTTGATGAACCTTCGGTAATAGCCAGCTAAACCCAGAAAACTCCTTATCTCAGTTACTGTGGTTGGTTTCCTCCAATCCATCACAGCTTCCACCTTAGTTGGATCTACGGCTATTCCCTGCTTACTCACCACGTGACCCAAAAACTTTACCTCACTCTTCCAAAACTCACACTTAGACAGTTTCGCATAGAGTTTCTTCTCCTTTAAAATCTGCAACACGGTCCGCAAGTATTCCGCATGCTCTTCTTCAGTCTTGGAGTAAATCAGTATGTCGTCAATGAAGACAACAACGAATTTATCCAGAAACGGACGGAATACTCTATTCATGTAATCCATAAACACTGCAGGAGCATTCGTCAACCCAAAAGACATCATAGTATACTCGTAATGACCATAACGAGTCCTGAAAGCGGTCTTAGGGATATCCTCACCCCTCACCCTTATTTGGTGATAACCGGATCGCAAATCGATCTTAGAGAAAACCCCAGCTCCTTGTAACTGATCCATGAGATCATCAATCCTTGGCAATGGGTACTTATTCTTTATAGTGACCTTGTTCAGCTACCTGTAATCCACACAGAGCCGCATACTTCCATCTTTCTTCTTTACCAGTAACACTGGAGCACCCCACGGGGAAACACTTGGTCGGATAAAGTTCTTACCCAACAATTCCTCTAACTGAGACTTTAGCTCGGCCATCTCTAACGGTGACATCCTATAAGGAGCACTTGAGATTGGTCCCGCCCCAGGCACCAACTCAATAGCAAACTCGACCTCTCGGTTAGGTGGAAATTCCTCAATATCATCGGGAAACACTTCCGGAAACTCACACACTACCGGAATCTGATCCAACTTTTGATCATCACCCGAAACACCAGCGGTTAACAACAGGATATCCTGACATTCGATTCCAGAATAGTTCACCATCATCGAATTCAAGTAATAATTATTCACCACGACCGGCCCTTCTGTATCTTCCGGCATAAAGTACACCGACTTTGTAGAACAATCAAGCAGGACATGGTTCTCAGATAACCAGTCCAATCCCAAGATAAGATCAAGACCGATCATCGGTAAGCAGATTAAATTATGGACAAAATCACGCTGCTTGAACCTAAACGAAACTTTCGGGCATCCTAGCCTAGTTACCATGGCCTCATGGGTAGCATTATACACTTTTAAGTCATAACCTAAGGTTACGATCTTCAATCCTAATTCATGGGCTTTCTCAAATGCAATAAATGAATGTGATGCTCCCGAATCAAATAAAGCATTTAAAGTTTGACCAGCCATTTCACAGTTACCTCGAATGAGTGTCTCAGATCCCTCTGCACCCACAGCTGAGGTGGTGAACACCCGACCAGTCTGTTGTGCTTTCCCAGCACCTTGCTTTTGCTTCTCCGGACAACTTGTGGCTTTATGCCCCGCTTTTCCACAATTGTAGCACAAACCCCATTCGGCCTTGCATGGTACTCCCGGATGGTGACTCCCACACCTAGTACAAGCTTGATCATTCTGAGGCTGCTTCCCAAACCTTTTCTCTTGGGAGTAGTTGTTGGGCCTCCTAAAAGAACCTCCCCTCTTGAAAGACGGACCTCTAGGTGCAAAGCTCTTCCCTCGGTTCTGTGGAAATGATCCTTTGTGACTTCCTTTCTCAGCGGCTGCCCTCTTCACACACTCTTCAGCAACCCTACACTTGTTCACCAATTCGGAGAAAGTCCTAATCTCCATTGGCCCCACTGAACCGAAAATATCACTCCGGAGTCCTCCTTCGTACTTAACACACTTCTATTCCTCATATTCCACCAGAGTCCCTTGACACATACGAGAGAATCTGAACAGCTCCTCAAACTTGTCAGTATACTCAGATACGGACATAGTACCCTGCTTCAGCTGCAACAATTCAAGCTCCTTGGCTGTCCTGGCAGAAGTCGGAAAGTACTTCTTATAGAACTCCTCTTGGAAGACGTCCCAGGTGATATAATCATCACCCTGCTGCAGAAGGCGTCGAATACCCTGCCACCAATGCGACGCTTCAACAGTGAGCAAATAGGTAGCAAACTCCACACGCTGCCCTTCAGGTACCACCTGCGCTTGCAGTGCTCGTTCCATAGCCTGAAACCATGTATCGGCCTCAGTCGGGCTAGTAGTTCCCTTGAACTTTGGGGGATTAACCTTCAAAAAGTTTGCCAGTGTCATTGGGCCCTGAACTCCACCTCCGTCATTACCATGGTTATTCATCTGTTGACCAAGAGCCTCAACAGTGGCTTGCATAGCAGCAGCCATATTCTCCAACGTAGTCATAAAGTTCACCGGGTCATTAGGGTTAGTCTCCGGCGCACGAGCATTAGTACGACCTCTCCCACGACCTCTACTGCGTACACGAGACACCATCTGGTTCCTCTACACACCAAACAATCGATATTAAGTTGATCAGTCTCAATATCGGAAGTCTAGTGCTTCAAAGTCCCAAATGTATGCTCATGAACGTTTATGCCAATTATATCAAGTAGATATACTAACAGCACATAACACACACACAGAGAATGCACAGAAGCATAGTCAGTCCATTCCTCAGGCTCTACAGGAACGAACTGCTCTGATACTATAATGTAACACCCTACCATACAGAGTCTTATGCTTAAGTCATAATTCAGAGATGGCAAGGTATTACGACCTCTAAAACAAAAATTTAGTACGTATAGTAGTATGAATAATTGATTATAGCTAGGAGCCTTTGTAGAAAAAGGGGTAAACAAAAACCGTAACTCGAACGCGCAACACTCCGATTGATAACGTAACGAGCAAAGGATAAGCTAACGCAAGATCATATATATAAGGAGTGTCAAAAACGGGAATATCAAGACTCAAAATCCGGCTGCGAAGATAACTGGTCCGAGCATAATAATATATACATATAATAAAATAAGGAAACCCCAAAGAAAACCCAAAGGGACACAAATACATACAACCTATTCTCCAAAATCCCCTCTAGAAGGAGTCATCATAGTTTGTATTATTTAATGGAGATAAAAGTATCTAAACAAGATATATAAACCAAACAGAGTCCCAAGAACAAAGGATCTTCGCTAATCCAGGAGTCTCCAGCATGCCTCAACGAGAAGCCTCGCGTCCTGCATCTGAAAACCACAAAATCCGCATGGGTGAGAACCAGAGGTCCCCAGTACGGTAACAGCTTCCACATATATAATACATAATAATAGAGGAAAGCCGAAGGCAATCCTAGAACTTCCTCCAGGTAATATCAAAGCTTATAAACAAGCTAAACCGTAAGTGGCAACTGACTAAAGACCCTTCATTCTAACTAATACTTCCCTTTCCAATTCCTTCAGACCTCCCAACCACCAGCAGGAGTATAATATAGCAAACACAGTTATATCAGACAAGAGATTTACAAATAGGAACAGATAAGGCATTTAGGCAATTAGCAAGTAATATGCAGTCAATAGGCAATCTCAAACAATTCATGTAGTATGCTTATGATGCATGCCTGTCCCTAGTGGCTGATGATATCATCTGTCGGTTATAGAGCCAACCCGACAAGTCCTGGTAGCTAACCATTGGACTGTCCCTCTGTCGTGCATCCCCAACTCGAGTTATACTCATCATAAACTTGATCATAATCATGATCCATATCCATCACCCTCACTGGTGAATATTTACGGGGGCGAGCTCATCCGGGCCTTTCACAGTGCCCGGCCACACTTACGACATTGGGTTAACAGAGCTTCGAGTCTCAACCTGGAGCACATGGTGGCTAGCCATTGCTACTACCCAGGGAAACCCTCATCTCCAATGGTGGAAGTGCAAACATACACAATTCAATCAACAGCATATATGCATTTATACTTGGCCATAAACATGGCTCCGCCATAACACGGCAATAATCTAGCCATCCGGCTCACGGTTAAATCCATAACCAGCCAATTCATTAACAATTATGGCCCTTCGGCCCATGGCATAACAAGCACTTCCACCGCCATTCTCCGCATCTCACATAATCATCTTTGATCCTCAATGACCATTCATTTTTCCCCTTGCTTCACTCGCAAGTTACCACAGTCACTAGCCCTTTTTCTCATGCTAGGCATATCATAATGATTTAAGACATAAGTGGTGAGATCGGAGGCTTAGAAGTATGAAATTTGGCTTTTAAAACTCAAAAATCAACTTTGGGATGAAAACAGGGCCACGCGTACGCGCACTTCACGCGCATGCGCGGATGGCCTTATAACTCATCTACGCGCAAGCGTCATACGCGCGAACGCGCGGGTTGAAAATTAGCCAAACAACGCGCACGCGTCAGCCACGCGTACGCGTGGGTACTCTTGTGCCCCAGGCACAAAACGGGCACAACTCTGGCACAACTCTCTGGAAAATGGCTGGGCATTGGGTGCAGCACATTCGGCGCGCCCGCGCACATCACGCGCACGCGTGGATGGCGCTTCCTGGAAGAACGGCGCGTACGCGCCAAGTGTGCCTACGCGCGGGGGGTCATTCTGCTAAAAATTTTCTAAGTTAAAAACTGCAGAATTCACAGATTCAACCCCCAATCTTCCGACGGTCATAACTCTCTCATTTTAAATCATTTTTCACCCGTTCTTCAAACGGCATGGACATCCCGGATTCAATTTCATTTCTAAACAGATTTGGCACAAATCAGAGATCCGTAGTCCAAGTTATGTCCCGTCAAAGTATGCCCAAAAACCATGTTTTCATTCAAAACCACAAAGTGCCATTTTCAAAACAAGCCACTTTCAACTCTTTTCAAAATCAATCAAAACATGCTAATTTCAACCCTTCTCTTTGAAATCATTCGAAATGTACCAAAATCAACAACAAGCCATCCTCAACTCACACATTGACATTTTACCAAAATTTCCAAAACTACCTCTAACCATTTTAACACTTCTTAATCAATGACTAAAGGACAAACACAATCTCATGTCATACATCCTTCTCATCCCAATTTCCAATAATATTAATTTCCAAATCAACCATCATTATACATGATCAACATCATACTCACCATCAACATGGTACCACCCATCAATTCAACCTCAATCACCCATCAAGCATATATCACAACATGCATTTCTCATACATCACACAATCAAGGCATCAATATTCATAATCACATATATGAACACATCATATATCTCAACTATTCAATAACACCAACAATTCAATGCCTATCTTAGGGCCTCTAGCCTAAGTATTTCCTACCACATTACATATTAGATACGAGAAACCGAAACCATACCTTAGCCAATTTCCCAAGCTCAACCGGAGCACTTCCAAACCACTTGTCCTCAAGCTCTCAAGGTCTCAACACCTCCAAGAACAGATTTTGTCACACAAAACCCTCTTCCAAGCTTTCTAAAATCACCAATCAAGCTCCAATATTCACATATACACAACCTAAGCCACAATCATCATACCCATACACAACATCTCAATGCCCAAACCTCATAGAACAACAAATTACACTAGGGTTGAGAATCTTACCACACCCAAGGTCCAAGGAGACAAGATTAACCTTCTCCTTCAAGAGAGTTGGGTCCTATAACATCAAAGAACCCAAAATCTCAACATTTTTGCTCATGAAACTCGAAATCAAGGGCTGGAATTTCGAACAGTAAAACGTGGCTTATCTCAAGATTAATTGTATGGGTTTTGTAGAGCTCTCCGCGGTGAACGCGTGGCCACAAACGGAGCGGCAATCGGAGCTCTAGATCAAAAGTTATGGTGGTTTGAAGATCAAGTGAGAGAAAGAACTTGAGAGAGTGTTCTTCCCTCCATAGCCTCCATTTTCAGCGTGTTTAGTGTGTTGTGAGGAGAGAGAGTGCTGAAAACTAGGGTTTTGGTTTAGTTTAGTTGGGCCAAGGGCCCACTTTGGGTCCGGTTGGACCGGTTTGGCCCGTTTGGTCAAATCTTGGTCCGATTTCTATAAAATTGGTATCGAAATTCTCGTCTCAATCTCCTCTATCACATTTAGCCATAAAAATAACATTTTTGGCTTTCTAGAATAAATTCTCATTTATGGGTTAATTAGCCGTTAATTAACTGGGTCTTACAAGTATTGGTATTTGTCATCCACCTGAAACCAACACAAATAATTACACAACAAAATAAATCATTTACACATTCATGGGTCTTTTTTAAGTACCACTCCTCCAAATTGAGGGTCGCTTGGTTTCGTTAAGAGAACGACTCCAGGGTGAGCCAGGATTTATCTCTTTTTCTATCTTTTATTGTTGGCATGGTTCTTTGTCTTGTACTAGATAGAGCCATATAGTTGAACTTATCTTTCAGAAACTTATAAACAAATCTAATTTGAACAACTTTAAAGCCCAACAAGTGGTATCAGAGCTGATGGTGGCCAACAAATAGCTATATAATATTAGTACTTTTATTTTTATTATTATTGTTGTTGTAACATTTTTTTCTAATGCATTGTACTCATTTCATTTCAAAAAAGGCTTAAGGAGAGCAACGACATCTTCCGATTTTGCAATCAAGCTTAATGAAGAAAGCCAGCAGCAGGTGAATTAATAATGAACTAAATTAATTAATTTGCTAAATTTTATTTTTGTCAGAAAAGAAGCTAAAAAGTACTTAATTAATTGATGTTTTGACATTAACATAACTAGGTCTGAATTTTACTTGTTTTCAGTTGGTGGTTGACAACGGCATCATTTCAGTGACTTTGTCAATACCGGAGAGCTATGTGTGTATATATGAGCTCTCTTTTTCTATTATTTATTATTTTTATTTTTTATTAACTGTTTGTTTGACATCATACACTTTTTAATTGTGATTTTTATGTATTATTTTTGTTATTATCTTTTTATAATATGATTTCTTGATCCTATTAGAAAAGCTAAATTAAATAAAAAATTTATATTTCTTTAGTTTTATTTAAAAATATATTTTATTTATTTTTATATGTTATTTTTATTTTAGTAAGTAAATATTAATTTCATTATAAAATTAACTAATAACTATTCAAATATCTAAATTAAAATGATAAGATAACATAAAAAAAATTATTTAAGTTGATGTCTATTTTAATAAATTTTTATCTAAAAATAATTTTGAATAGTATAATTCAAACAACATTTATTTTATTATAATCAATTTTGATACAAAAACGGCCAAACATAAATCACTTTAATACAAATCTTTTTTTTTTTATCAAAATCAAGTTTGTAAAATCAATTTTATGCAAATAAGTAGTATCAGATTCGAACAAGTGGTATCAGAGCCGATGGTGACCCGACAAATGCTATATAATATTAGTGCTTTCACTTTTATTATTATTATTGTTGTAACATTTTTTTCTAATGCACTGTATGCATTTCATTTTAGAAAAGACTAAAGAGGGAGCAACAGCATGGAGGCAGCATAATATTTCGATTTTGTAGTCAAACTTAATGAAGAAAGCCAGCTGCAGGTGAATTAATAATAAACTAAATTAAATAATTTGCTAAGTATTATTTTTATCCGAAAGGAAGCTAATCTCCCACCCTTAACGCACCTGCTACATTTTATATAAGTCATGGTGTGAAATTAAATAGAAAAATAAACATATGAAAAATATTGTATCAAATTATTGTACCAATTTTAGACTAACAATCTTCCTAACACTATTCTTCGTTGATCAGGTGGAAAGTAATCTGGTGACAGTAAAAAATCGTAAGGTCAGGCTTTGATTTTATTGGAGAACTAATAATAATTACCAAAGAATAAAAAAATCAATTATTAATTATCGTAATTATTTTCATTATGAGAAATTAAAGTAAGAGAGAAACCTGGTAAATAGCATCTGACCAAAGAGACAAGGGATGATCGAAGATTGAAGCAGAGTTAAGGTAGACAAAAACAGGTCCGAAAACCTTTTTATAAGTGTCGCCTTGTTGGAAAGACATGGTTACTTCTTTGCCGACATATTGAGTGCTGACAAACATGAAAAGAGTGAAGGGGCCAACGTGAGAAGTGAGGTCTAGCTTGATGGGGTCACCATCGCGGAACTCATTGGAAGGAGTAATCATCCAAAAACCCACGGATTTATCAGGCTGAAGGCTAATTCATCCATGAACATTGTTTTCACTGTTCTCACTTGAGTATTGGTATTTGTCATCCACTTGAAACCAACACAAATAATTACACAACACAATAAATCATTTACATTTTCACGGGTCTTTTTTAAGTACCTCTCCTCCAAATTGAGGGTTGCTTGGTTTCGTTAAGAGAATGACTTAAGGATGAGCCATGATTTATTCTATTTTTCTATCTCTTATTGTTGGCATGATTCTTTGTCTTGTACTAGATAGAGCCATATAGGTGAACTTATCTTTCAGGAGCTTATAAACAAATCTAATTTAAATAACTTCAAAGCCCAACAAATGATATCAGAGCTGATGATGGCCCAACAAATAGCTATATAATATTAGTGCTTTCACTTTTATTATTATTGTTGTTCTAACATTTTTTTCTAATGCATTGTACTCATTTCATTTCAAAAAGGGCTTAAGGGAGCAACGACAATCAGATAGTATCATCTTCCGATTTTGTAGTCAAGCATAATGAAAAAAATCAGCAATAGGTGAATTAATAAAGAACTAAATTAATTAATTTGTTAAGTTTTATTTTTATCAAGAAAGAAGCTAAAAAGTACTTAATTAATTGATGTTTTGACATTAACATAACTAGGTTTGAATTTTACTTGTTTTCAGTTGATGGTTGACAACAACATTATTTCAGTGACTTTGTCAATACCGGAGGGCTATATGTGTTTATATGAACTCTCTTTTTCTATTATTTATTATTTTTATTTTTTGTTAACTGTTTATTTGATATCATACACTTTTTTAATTGTGATTTTTGTATATTATTTTTATTATTATCTTTTTATAATATGATTTCCTGATCCTATTAGGAAAACTAAATTAAATAAAAAATTTATATTTCTTTAGTTTTATTTAAAAATATTTTTTGTCTATTTTTATAGGTTATTTTTATTTTAATAAGTAAATATTAATTTTATTATAAAATTAACTAATAAGTTCTATTCAAATATCTAAATTAAAATGATAGGATAACATAAAAAAATTATTTAAGTTGATGTCTATCTTAATAAATTTTTATCTAAAAGTAATTTTGAATAGTATAATGCAAACAACATTTATTTTATTATAATCCATTTTGATACAAAAATTGTCAAACATAAATCACTTTAATATAAACTTTTTTTTTATCAAAATCAAGTTTGTAAAATCAATTTTATACAAACAAGTAGTATCAAAGTCGAACAAGTGGTATCAGAACCGATGGTGACCCTACAAATGCTATATAATATTAGTGCTTTCACTTTTATTATTATTGTTGTAACATTTTTTTTCTAATGCACTGTATGCATTTCATTTTAGAAAAGGCTAAAGGGGGAGCAACAACATGCAGACAGCATAATCTTCCGATTTTGCAGTCAAGCTTAATGAAAAAAGCCAGCAGCAGGTGAAGTAATAATGAACTATATTAAATAATTTGCTAAGTATTATTTTTATCAGAAAAGAAGCTAATCTCCCACCCTTAACACACCTGCTACATTTTATATAAGTCATGGTGTGAAATTAAATAGAAAAATAAACATATAAAAAATATTGTATCAAATTGTTGTACCAATTTTAGACTAACAATCTTCCTAACACTATTCCTCGTTGATCAGGTGGAAAGTAATCTGGTTATAATGGAAAATCGTAAGGCCAGTCTTTGACTTTATTGGAGAACTAATAATAATTACCAAAGAATAAAAAAACTAATTATTAATTATCGTAATTATTTTCCTGGTAAGAAATTAAAGTAAGAGAGAAACCTGGTTAATAGCATATGACCAAAGAAACAAGGGATGATCGGAGATTGAAGCAGAGTTAAAGTAGACAAAAACAGGTCCAAAAACCTTTTTATAAGTGTCACCTTATTGGAAAGACATTGTTACTTCTTTGCCGGCATAGTGAGTGCTGGTAAATATGGAAAGAGTGAAGGGGCCAAAGTGAGAAGTGAGGTCTTGCTTGATGGGGCTACCATTGCGGAACTCATTGGAAGGAGTAATCATCTAGAAATCCAGGGTTCATCAGGCTGAAGGCTAATCCATCCATGAATGTTGCTTTTAGTGTTCTCACATGAGTATTGATATTTGTCATCCACCTGAAACCAATACAAATAATTACACAACAAAACAAATTATTTACACATTTACGGGTCTTTTTTAAATACCTCTCCTCCAAAATGAGGATTGCTTGGTTTCGTTAAGAGAACGACTTAAGGGTGAGCCAGAATTTATCCCATTTTTCTATCTCTTATTGTTGGCATGGTTCTTTATCTTGTACTAGATAGAGCCATATAGCTGAACTTATCTTTCAGGAGGTTATAAACAAATCTAATTTAAACAATTTCAAAGCCCAACAAGTGGTATCAGAACCAATGGTGGCCCAACAAATAGCTATATAATATTAGTGCTTTCACTTTTATTATTATTGTTGTTCTAACATTTTTTTTCTAATGCATTGTACTCATTTCATTTCAAAAAAGGCTTAAGAAGAGCAACGACATGCAGATAATATCTTCTTCCGATTTTGTAGTCAAGCATAATGAAAAAAACCAGCAATAGGTGAATTAATAATGAACTAAATTAATTAATTTGTTAAGTTTTATTTTTGTCAGAAAAGAAGCTAAAAAGTACTTAATTAATTGATGTTTTGACATTAACATAACTAGGTTTGAATTTTACTTGTTTTCAGTTGGTGGTTGACAACGGCATCATTTCGGTGACTTTGTCAATATCGGAAGGGTAGGTGTGTTTATATAAGCTTTCTTTTTCTATTATTTATTATTTTTATTTTTTGTTAACTGTTTATTTGATATCATACGCTTTTTTAATTGTGATTTTTGTATATTATTTTTGTTATTATCTTTTTATAATATGATTTCTTGATCCTATTAAAAAAACTAAATTAAATAAAAAATTTATATTTCTTTAGTTTTATTTAAAAATATATTTTATCTATTTTTATAGGTTATTTTTATTTTAGTAAGTAAATATTAGTTTTATTATAAAATTAACTAATAAGTTCTGTTCAAATATCTAAATTAAAATGATAGGATAACATAAAAAAATTATTTAAGTTGATGTCTATTTTAATAAATTTTTATCTAAAAGTAATTTTGAAATGTATAATGCAAACAACATTTATTTTATTATAATCCATTTTGGTACAAAAATTGCCAAACATAAATCACTTTAATACAAACTTTTTTTTAATCAAAATCAAGTTTGCAAAATCAATTTTATGAAAACAAGTAGTATCAGAGTCGAACAAGTGGTATCAGAACCGATGGTGACTCTACAAATGCTATATAATATTAGTGCTTTCACTTTTATTATTATTGTTGTAACCTTTTTTTTTTCTAATGCACTATATGCATTTCATTTTAGAAAAGGCTAAAGGGGGAGCAATACACATACAGGTAGCATAATCTTCCGATTTTGCACTCAAGCTTAATGAAACCTAGGAGTAAGAAACGTCCTAGGATACGCCGCCGGTTCCTACAGTGGTCTCCATCATATCTTCCCGTTCACAAGAACGAAAGCGGACGATGTATACTGCACCCACCTGAAAAGCTGCTTTTTCCTTTGAATCACGCTGTTGCTAACCCTAGCCACGGCAGTGGCGGTATACGTGAAAGAGAAACCACTCTCGCCGCAGAAATTAACGGCGGCGGCAGACGCCGAGATTAAAGGCAAATCAGAACGCATGGATAAGCATTAATACATTATGGTAACAAAATGTATATTTAATTATTCTGTGAGAACTAAAACTAAATATATTTTGTTATTTCTATATTTAATAGGCTTTATCAAATATAGAAATAAAATAACATTTTCCTAATTTCTAACTAATTATTCTATAAAAGTGTAGATCATTTTTTAAATAATCTAACCTTGTTTATGTTATTTTTAACTAGAATTAATTTGACTAAAGGATCTTAAATTAATTAAAATATCCTTCTCCCTCCCTCTTTTATTATAAAAACTCTCACATCCCTTCCCTTGAACTCCACACCGTAACACTCAACTCACAAACACACACACACATACACACACTACTTGAATTGAAAGTTTCAAACACACGTAACACACAATTCACAAACACACACACAGTACTTGAATTAAAACTCTTTCAAACACACAATGGAGTTCCTTTCTCTTAACGTAGAGAACCAGTCCGCACTACTATCGAAACCGAGTCTTTTACGTCAGATCATTGTTGTGGCGTCTATCGCCGTAGGTGTTCAGTTTGGATGGGCATTACAGCTATCCTTGTTGACACCCTACGTCCACCTCCTTGGTATCCCACACGCTTCCGCAGCTTACATCTTATTTTGCGGACCAATAAGTGGGATGCTCGTGCAGCCCAAAGTAGGCTACTAAAGTGACCGCTGCACGTCGCGGTTTGGACGACGGCAGCCTTTCATTGCTGTCGGTGCCTTAGCGGTCGCCATTGTGGTGCTACTTATAGGCTACGCTGCTGACATGGGACAGATGTTTGGTGACTCGCTCGAGAAGAAGGCCCGCCCGCGCGCCATAGCCATCTTCATGGCCGGGTTCTGGATCCTCGACGTTGCGAACAACATGCTTCAAGCTCCATGTCGGGCACTCCTCGCCAACCTCGCCGCTGGTGACCAACGGAAAATGCGGACGGCCAACGCTGGCTTCTCATTCTTCGTGGGGTGGGAAACGTCCTAGGATACGCCGCCGGTTCCTACAGCGGTCTCCATCACATCTTCCCGTTCACAAGAACGAAATCGGGCGATGTATACTGCGCCCACCTGAAAAGCTGCTTCTTCCTTTTAATCACGCTGTTGCTAACCCTGGCCACGGCGGTGGCGGTTACGTGAAAGTGAAACCACTCTCGCCGCAGAAATCAACGGCGGCGGCTGACGCCGAGATTAAAGGCAAATCAGAATGCATGGATAAGCATTAATGCATTATAGTAACAAGATGTATATTTAATTATTCTGTGAGAACTAAAACTAAATATATTTTGTTATTTCTATATTTAATAGTCTTTATCAAATATAGAAATAAAATAACATTTTTCTAATTTCTAACTAATTATTCTATAAAAGTGTAGATCATTTTTTAAATAATCTAACCTTGTTTATGTTATTTATAACTCAAATTAATTTGTCTAAATGATCTTAAATTAAATAACATACCCTCTCCCTCCCTCTTCTATTATAAAAACTCTCACACCCCTTCCCCTGAACTCCACACCATAACACACAATTCACAAACACACACACACACTACTTGAATTGAAAGTTTCAAACACACGTCACACACAATTCACAAACACACAATGGAGTTCCTTTCTCTCATCGTAGAGAACCAGTCCGCACTACCACCGAAGCCAAGTCTTCTACGTCAGATCATCGTCGTGGTGTCTATCGCCGTCTGTGTTTAGTTTGGATGGGCTTTACAGCTATCCTTGCTGACACGCTACGTCCACCTCCTTGGTATCCCACACGGTTCCGCAACTTACATCTTATTTTACGGACCAACAAGTGGGATACTCGTGCAGCCCATAGTAGGCTACTATAGTGACCGTAGCACGTCGCGGTTTGGACGACGACGGCCTTTCATTGCTGTCGGTGCCTTAGCGGTCGCCGTTGTGGTGCTACTTATAGGCTAAGCTGCTGACATGGGACACATGTTTGGTGACTCGCTCGAGAAGAAGGCCCGCCCGTGCGCCATTGCCATCTTCGTGGTTGGGTTCTGGATCCTCGACGCTGCGAACAACATGCTTCAAACTCCATGCCAGGCACTCCTTGCGAACCTCGCCACTGGAGACCAATGAAAAATGCGGACAGCCAATGCTGGCTTCTCGTTCTTCGTGGGAGTTGGAAACGTCCTAGAATACGCCGCCGGTTCCTACAGCGGTCTCCATCACATCTTCCCGTTCACAAAAACGAAAGCGGGCGATGTATACTGCGCCCATCTGAAAAGCTGCTTCTTCCTTTCAATCACACTGTTGCTAACCCTAGCCACGGCAGCGGCGGTATACGTGAAAGAGAAACCACTTTCGCCGTAGAAATCAACGGCAGCAGCGAATACCGAGATTAAAGAAAAATCAGAACGCATGGATAAGCATTAATGCATTATGGTAACAAAATATATATTTAATTATTCTGTGAGAACTAAAACTAAATATATTTTGTTATTTCTATATTTAATAGGTTTTATCAAATATAGAAATAAAATAACATTTTCCTAATTTCTAACTAATTATTCTATAAAAGTGTAGATCATTTTTTAAATAATCTAACATTATTTATGTTATTTATAACTCAAATTAATTTGTCTAAATGATCTTAAATTAAATAACATACCCTTGAAGGGCCAGCTTATCTCTAGTATATATTACATGATCATACTTGTATATATTACATTATCAGGTTTCAAACCATGATCCTGCATCTGTTTTAAGAGACCAAATAGTGTTTTCCTATCTAGTTGCTTCAGTGAACCGTGGATGAGAACAGCATGGCAAACCAAATCTAAATTGATTCCTCTTTGAATCATCTCAGAAGCAGCACTCAACGCCTCCACCAATCTACCTTCCCGGCAATAACCATGTAGAAGTGCGCTATAGCACATCTCGTTTAATTTACGGTCCTGTTTGTGTAGAACATCAACAAAATTTTTAGCATCTGAAACCCTGCCAGCAGAACAAAGGCCACTGATAAGAGGTCTGTAGGTATATGTGTCCGGAACAGGGCCTTTCTGAAGCATCTCATCAAGTAATTCAAACGCCTTGTCAATTTTACCACTCCTACAATACCCTTCAATCATAACATTATATGTTACCTCATTTGGGGTGATTTTCTTTTCCACCATTTCAACAAAAAGTTTGGATGCTTCAGCCATATTATTTGCACTGCAAAACCCAGAAATAAGCGCAGTGAAGGTATACACATTTGGGGCATACAGTTGGAATGCTTTTCGTAGTTGTAGATCTTTGCAATATGTACTAATCAACGGCGTAAAGGTTGTCACAGTAGGCTTCAAACCTTTATTGATCATCCGAGCGAACAAAGACTCGGCGGCACTCAAATGACCAAACATGCATTGGCCATTTATCATGGAGTTGTATGCATATACAGTTTCTGCTATGCCAGCCTCTATCATTCTATCAAACCTTCCCCTTCTGCAAAAGGAATCAATCAGAATAGAATAAGTAATATCGTTGGGATGCAAGTTCACCGGACACATATTATAAAGCGACTCTGATTTATCCAAATCTCCTCGTTTGCACAAAGCTTTGATTAATGCATTACAAGCAAACAAATTTGGCAGAAAACCAAATCTGCTTACCTGAACAACCAAATTATAAGCATCATCAACCTTTCCTTGCTTTCTTAACCCATCTACTAGCCAATTCAATCATTTCATTAAAAAGCTGCAATCCAGCCGAACAAGTATAAGAATCAGGTCCAATATCCACGTTCACCCACTCATCAAACAATTCCAAAACTATTATAAACCTTCTAATTCTCAATAAACCATTCAAAAGCGTCCTCACTACTCACAATTAAAACTGGTCAATAGAGACTCCATATTTTTACACTTCCATTCATGTGTATCTAATAATAGAAAAGAAGAAAAAAAAAAACGATTCATATATCACTATACTGCAATGTCTATTTATCATTTTGTTTTATTTAAATTAGAATAGAAGAAAAAATAAGTAACAGGAATTACTTAATAATTCATATATCACTATACTGCCATATTTATTTTAATAAATATCTATCTTTGATTTTTTTTAAAAAAAAAATTTACATGCCAATCGCTTAAATTTTTTGAGTGTCTTTTATTTTTTATTTTTAGAAAAATAAACTAGAACACTCTTAAGTCTTGACTCAAGTCTTATCCAATGGAAATCATGAACTGGATGTAATTCCTTATCTTCTTCGGACACTCCAAACCCCTTGCTCCTACACTCACTCACCATGCCACTGCCACATATTCAACAAACCACCGTAAACCAATTACACCATTAACCACCTTTAATGGAAGCTGTTTTATTCGCCGCTAATCCAGCTTCTCACCTCAAACTTCTTCCCACTCTCAAACAACCCTTCTCTTCCACCCACCACCTCCCCTTCCGCCACAAAACCAACCACGTCCACCTCCCTCCTCTCTCCGCACTCCAAAACCAGAGCCAGCCAACTCCCACCGAAGATGAATCCTACGGCGAGGTCAAGAAAATCATCGGAAGCAGAGCCCTCGAAGGTGCCACTGGAATGGAGTACCTCATAGAGTGGAAAGACGGTCATGCCCCTTCCTGGGTCCCCTCTGACTTCATAGCCAAAGACGTCCTCTCCGAATACGAGTCTCCCTGGTGGACCGCAGCTAAGAAAGCCGACCACGACGCACTCCGTCAAATCCTCGACTCCGATGATGGTCGGGACGTCAACGCCGTCGACTCAGACGGCCGCACTGCCCTCCTCTTCGTCGCTGGACTGGGTTCTGAGCCCTGCGTCCGCCTCCTCGCGGAGTCCGGCGCCGATGTCGACCACCGCGACAACGCCGGCGGCCTCACCGCTCTCCACATGGCGGCGGGCTACGTGAGGCCCGGCGTCGCGAAGCTTCTCCTGGACCTCGGTGCGGATCCGGAAGGGGAGGACGATCGAGGGAGAACGGCGCTGGATCTGGCGAGGGAGCTTCTGAAGGCGACGCCGAAAGGGAATCCGATGCAGTTTGGGAGGAGGATTGGGTTGGAAGGGGTGGTTAGGGTTTTGGAAGGCGCGGTTTTCGAGTTCGCGGAGGTGGAGGAGATTATTGAGCGGAGGGGGAAGGGTGAGAATTTGGAGTACCTTGTGCGGTGGAAGGATGGTGGCGCCAACGAGTGGGTGAAGGCGAGGTTTGTGGCGGAGGATCTGGTTAGGGATTACGAAGCTGGCCTTGAGTACGCGGTGGCGGAGGCGGTGCTTGGGAAAAGGGTCGGCGATGAAGGGAGACCGGAGTTTTTAGTTAAGTGGGCTGATATGGATGAGCCCACTTGGGAGCCTGAGGAGAATGTGGATCCTGAACTCGTTAAGGAGTTTGAGTTAAGTAGTAATGGTCAGGCCCAAATTAGTAATGGGCCTATTCCGAGTAATGGGCCTGAAGTGGTGTTTTCGAATCAGGACAGCCTGTGATTGGCATAATTGTTTCGTTTCTAAAATTACATGATCTAATAATGCAAATTTTACTAGTTGCTTTGCTGATTAAATGGTAGTGACCATGTTATTTTTAAAGAAACTACAAACCATATTCATATTTGCTTAAATTTTATCTAGATTTTGACAGAGTATGATGTTAGATGTTCAGAACTTAGACTTTAGACCACAAATTAACCAACAACGAAAAAGAATTAGAAAAGAAGAATATGAAGTATGAACAGCTGTTTTGACAGCTCATCCAGCAGGAATTTGTGTTGCCGGTATTGGTGGTTTCTGACTTTCTGTGCTCTGCTCGATAAAGAAAATCATGGGAAAATGTTGTTGTATTTAGTTTGGCATTTTCCATCTAAGCAGCAAGTGATTTATTATTTATATACCAAAAGCACCCTCAATTTGAATTATCAAATTACTGATACAAAGACTTTCTAAATTTACCAATGATAAAAATATTCTAAAATGTGAAAAAAATTGAAAAATATATAATTTTTTTAATAAATGATAAATGAATTTTGTATTTAGCAGAATATTTGTTTTTTTATTTGAAATTTTAAAAAATATTTAAATAACTATTTAAAAATTTATGCAATAAAAGACCAAAATTCAAAGTTTAATTTTTTTTGTTTTTTAGAAATGATTTTGGTCATTCAGAAAAAATACAAAAAAAAATCCATTTAATATAAAATCACAAATTTTTTTTAAGAAATATATTTTTTATTTAAAAAAATATATTTAATTTAAATATTTTTATTATTTTTTTAAATATTTTGAAAATATTTTGCTTGTGAGTAAATTAGAAGATATTTAGTCACCAAAAAAAAAAAATTAGAAGATATTTTTGTCTACCATAATGACTATCATTTGATAATACTTAATAAATATGGCGAAAATTAATATCACATTATTTTCTATTTGATAACACTTCATTTTAAAATAAAAAAGATATAAAAATATAACGAAATTAAAAAATATTATAAAACAAAATTCATGTCACCTGCATATTTCTGTCTTCAAGGGATCACATATTTAATCCATCTCTGGTTTCCATGTGATCCAAAAGCGGAGGCTAGTACTAGTGTACTAGGCCCTCGATTTTGGTACCCAAGGAGGCAAGGACTAGTATAAGCCTTTGCTTCATAAAGAATTCTGAAAACCATTCACTGTGGGCTAATTTTGTTGACTTGTGAGCCCAATAATCAAACGTTGAGAATGGAAGGAGGGTCCACAACCTCACCCAAAGCCCTATCCTAATGGAAACAATGGGACCACTTTCCATGTTAGTGTCCTTACGAAGAGCGTTCTAGACAACTAATTTAGATTAATTGAATAATTATTTTTTTCGTCTATTTAAATAAATATTAAAATTTATATCATATATTATATATGTAATAATTTATTAATTAATAAAATTTTTATATAAAAATTAAATTTATAATAAAATAGTCTTTAATATGTTAAACTAAAAGATACTATGAAAAAAAAAAAATCTTAGACTCACTACTGCCTGCGCAAATCCGCAAACCAAGACTAAAACCTTCATGTCTTTTAATGCATGAAAATTTGTCACCCAAAACAAAAACGCATGAAATTTGGCCCCACACTCCTTTTTGATCATGCATTCTTAAACTCCACAAAGGTATTTATTTATTAAGAATATTTTCTTTTTAGGGTGAATTAGTGTCCTATCCCACCCATAACCCTTGAAGCCTATATATCAACTCTAATTCTATTTCAATTCAAGTATTCAACCACTCACTCGGAAAGAGAGGACAAAGGAAAAACGTAGCTTAAGAAATAAGTCACTCACACAAAACAAAATAAGTCAGATACACGAGGAAGGTAAAACCTTCGAGTTTAGTGCGCCTATCTCTGCTTCCCACAAATCACCAAAGAATTTGAGTGTTTGGAATTGCGTGATAAACCCCAATCCACCAAAGATTGTACTACTAATATTAAAATACCAAAATTTAAGAATATTTAATATGTACTTAACGAAGAAAATTAATATTTCTTTTGCATAAATGATATGGTTTTTAAATTTGTGACGAGGTATAAAGAATGGACTTGAAAAAGCAAAATAATAAGCCAGAGAATTTTAACAAAGAAGTAAATAAATGATATATTTGCGGAAGCCATCTTTCCAAATAAATTGGCCTACTATACAAGAAATTATCAGATTGAGTAAGAGGAGATATGCTATAAATAAAGCCATAAATATATTCATTGCCAACGCGTTCAAACAAATTTTTCAACGCAACAGCACAAAAAGGGTACACCTTCTATGACGAAAATTCTATTTACATTAAAAAATAAAATCAATTATTATATATTTTTATATAAATAGTTCATTTTAATATAGATCTAACATAATTATTTTTACAAATACATAAATTTTTATTTTTATTAATAAAAGTTTTAAGTGTTAACATATATGAATTAATAAAATTAATTTTGTACAAATAAATAAATAAATGATCGTTTTTATCTATATAAATTCACAGCTTTCTATAAATAAAATTAACATTTAAAAACTTTTGTGATATAAAAAATATATTTTGTGAATATAAACTTAATTTCGTTCAATTGATAATGTAAACCTTTTTCATTGTATTACTAAATTAAAACTTACCAAAATAACTGATATTCTTTAAACTTCTAACAGTCACACATTATTATTACTTATAATTTTCCCAAAACTATTAGATTAAAAAAAATATAGAGAGACAATAAATTTAATAAATAATATAATTATATATATAATAATTTTTTTTATTTATAATTTTTGTATGAGTGTAATGTATTTTTATTTTATTAAATTAATTCTAAAATATATTATTTATATTGTTTATGAAAATCATTGTCAACCTAATAAAACCGAATTGATTAAACTGCCGTAAAACCCTTTTTTACTTGGAAGTTTGAAAACAGTAAAGTTGAACCTTTATAATAACTTTAAAATTTATCATCTTCAAAATCCTTTCAGGCATAAAGTTATCTACATTGGTCCATGATTAGTTGGAAGTTAGTAAACAATGAAAGCTAAATTTTATTCTGTGTAGTTTTCCTTATAACTTAAAATTAGGAGAAATTAATTAATTAATTAATTGATGTAAAATTTTATATGATCAATAAAATGTATCATTTTTTATTAACACTTAGACAATTTTAAATATTAAAAATTAAAAATTAAATATTAAATTATAAATCTTAAATTTTAAATTTTGATAATATAAAAATAAAATATTGATTATTAGTTAATATTAATAAAAAATATTGTTATTAAGTAAACACACATAGTATTTTTATTGTATAAAATTAATAGTTAAAAATTATTAAATAATAATTTAATTAAATAATTTTTAAATATCAACTTTATATAAAAATAAATACACGTAAATTTTTATTTTATTATTTATATTTCTCTTAATTAACTAATTAAATTAATTTAAAAATTATATTATTAGTCAACTTAAATAATTCTAGAGCATTGGAATTATATTTTGCATATATAGTAATCTGTTAGCCAGCCGGACAGAGGGATATGGTGAAAAAAATTATATTTGTCTTGTCTTAATTAATTAAGAGGAGAAAGGGCTAATTAAGTTGAATATTTAGTGTAGTAACCTTTGATAATATGTGACCGTTTTGTAAAGTATATTTAAAACAATTAAAAAGCTTCCATTCTCTCTTCATTTTCCACTTCTGTGTATCTCTGCGACTGTGACAGGCTCTGTTCATAACTCATAAAAGCACACGCAAAGCAAAAAACACACACAAAGAAGAAGAAGAAAACAATGGGAGGAGTTAGAATGCACACGAAATCCGACTCCGACGTAAGCATCGACCAATCAACATCGTCGCCACCGCGATCTCCACGCCGTCCACTGTACTACGTCCAAAGCCCATCCAACCATGACGTCATCGAGAAGATGTCGTACGGCTCCTCCCCCGCCGCATCACCGCAGCACCACCACCACTACTATGTCTGCTCCCCCGTCCACCATTCCCGCGAGTCCTCCACCTCTCGTTTCTCCGCCTCTCTCAAGAACCCTAGCCGCCACCCTCACCACCACCACCACACCTCCTCCTCCTTCGCACCCTGGAAGAAGCTCAGCCGCCACGATTCCGAAGCCGCCGGTGACGACGACGACGACGACGACGACGCATATGATGACTCCGGCCGTAACATCCGCCTCTACTTCTGCTTCTTCCTCCTCTTCGTGGTCCTGTTCTCCGCGTTCTCTCTTATCCTTTGGGGTGCCAGCAAGAGTTACAAGCCTCGCGTCACCGTTACGGTAACCAACAAACGAAACCTTCATTTTCTCCGAGTTGACTCGGTGGTTTCATCCGAGTTGTGACTCGCTGTTTTTACATTTTGTGTAAAATTCTTGTGTACGAGTGATTCATGATTCATGCATTGAGGTTACCACTTACTTTCAGTAAAGTTTTCAGCTGGTGAGAGACATTATGGAGTGTGTAATTACCGAATTGACCTTCCCTCTGGCCCTGCATTCCTTTTTAACTTTGATTTAATGTAGTTCCGTTGTTGTTGGGGTTTGAATAATGCAAATCATGAGTTTCTGAATTGAATAATAATATTTGTGGGGCCTAAATGCGATCATTGTTTGTGTGTTCCCTTGTGCTAGTGCTTAGTTATTTGGAGTTTGGATAAGAATATTTATTAATAAAGAAAATGCAGAACATGGTGTTCTGGAATCTGAATGTACAATCTGGGAACGACGGAACGGGGGTGCCAACGGATATGCTGTCATTGAACTCAACGGTGAGGATCTCATACAGAAACCCTGCCACCTTTTTCGGCGTCCACGTCACCTCCACCCCTCTTCAGCTCAACTATTATCAACTCAAACTAGCCTCCGGCCAGGTATCATATATTAATATTTATTATTATTATTATTATTATAATTTCTTGATTGACTTTAGAGTATAGAGATTGGAAGGGGCCGTTTGGGAGGGGCATGGGGCATGGGGCAATAGAGAGCAGAGGAGTGTATTGGGGAACACAGACATACTGAAGAAGGGTTCTGTTTGATTGGTTCTCTTTTGTTGGCTTTTTTGTTTACTGAATAAAAACTAAAAAGCCTGCTTTTCCTTCTCCTTCTTCTGGATTCATCCTTTAACCTAGTTGTGGGGGACCTACTTGTCATTGGTTATGTTTTGCTTGGAAAAAAATTGATTCCTTTCTCTTCATCAAATCCTACACGCACCTTTCTCTCTCTTTCACGTGGGTTTCACGCCCATTTTAATAGGAATTAGGATACACCACTATTAATTTGATTACACTACACTAGGCCATAAAGACAGGCCCCATTCCAATTACCCACAGACATTCCTACTCTTATTATTATTAAACTCCTCTAAAGTGCAAATTAATAAAGAAATAGAGAGGAAGGAAATAGAAAGAAAAGAAAGAGAAGAAAAGGAAAGAAATTAAGTGAATTTTTATTTTTTTTAGATGTATTTGGATGGAAGGAAAATAAGAAAGAAAGAAATGTTATAAAAAGATAATTTTATTTTTATATTATAAAATATATTAAAAAAGTAAAAGGGTAGTATTGGAAGTAGAAAAAGAAAAATTAGTTTTCTTTCTATTTTTTTTCTAATATTAGAGAGAAAAAAATTGATGGATTCCACCAGATTTTTTCCATCCATTTTTCTTTCTCTTTAATTTTTTTCAACCAAATAATGAAAAATAATCATTTTTTCTTGCCATTTTCTTTCTTCCTTTTTCTTTCCTTCCATTTTACCTTCAATCAAACATAACCTAAATGAAGATAATAGAACTCACGTGATAGTATTTATAAATTTAATATTGGTTAATTTCTTATTTTATTCAGTTATAATTTTTTTATTTTAAAAGCTCTTTATTATTGTTATTATTATTAGAGTTTAATTTTGATACGAGTCACATTTGTTTGTCGGATGATTACATCTGATTTTCTGATGATCATTCACTCATTCAATCTAAAAGATAGTTATTTTACTAACATGACAATATGTAATTGGATGTATGAATAATAAAATTATTTTATAATATCAAAATTAAATTATTAATGTTATTATTATTATTTCTCTTCAGTGTTAACTATAAGGGTCTTCAACTTCTTCACATTCCCATTTCTGGATTACAATATCATGGTGTTATTGGATTTGGATTTGAGTTCCAATGTAAAGTGCCATAACTCAGATTAAGTAATTTTCTCCACTCTTGTTGAGATAGTGTTAAAGTATCTAAAATAAACTACTTTATATGAGATTATATTGAAGTATCTACACTTATTAGTTTGTTGCTTTAGCCCTCTCTATGGAAGGACATCATGCACTTCTATAGTTAACTATTTTGAATCAACTAATCTGTCTAACATTGTCTTCATCCATATCCTTTGATTTTGTTAATACAACAAAGAATACATGATCAATTGCTGTTACCTATGAAAATGACTCTTGCCAATGGAATGATATAACAGATGCAGAAGTTCTATCAGCACAGGAAGAGTCAGAGGAAGCAAGTGGTAGTGGTGTTAGGCCACCAGATTCCACTCTACGGCGGGGTGTCGGTTCTCGGTGACACGAAACAGCACATGGAGAGTGTTGCATTGCCATTAAACCTCACATTTGTGGTGAGATCAAGGGCTTATATCCTCGGAAGATTGGTCAAGTCCAAATTCTACACAAGAATCCGATGTCCGGTCACCTTGCATGGTAACAAACTTGGAAAACCTCTTCACTTGATCCATTCATGTCTCTACGATTGATTTAATTCTCTTCTCCTTGGGCGTCTCTCTCGCGTGTAAAGATATCGATCTTTATTTTTTTTTGTTACCCATTGACTCTGTTACTAGAACTTGTCGTGCCAATTTTAGTGTAAATCGTGTGTTCAATTGGATGTTGTTTGTTTCTAAAAATGCAGTCCATGTTTATAATGTTGACGAATTATTGACAGAAACTGATAAATGTGTGTTAAATTCTTAATAGAATAGAGATGAAGACCAGGATGATAGAACTCAGCAGCAGAAAGCCAGAAACAATATAAATATCTACACAAAAATAATATGGAACTACTCTCAACACAATACGAAAGCAACTATCAATAATAAGTAAATATATTAAGTAAAGCAATAATAAGAACATACTAAGATCTGTTAAAAAAATTCTTTTAATATAAGAGATAAAAATAATCAGTTGTCCAGACAAAAAGGAAGTTTCACTAGCCAAATGAGAAGCAAAAAAAATGGAAAAAATACCTAAAAAAAAGCTGCTGTGTGTGCTCTGCCAATTTTTCCCAATTCCCCCCCCCCCCCCCCCTACATTTCTCAAATCAACATTTCCACTATCCATAATAAAGAACCAAAGGAGACGAACCTAAAGTCTAAATTTTAGGTGGACAATTCTATTTTCTCTCTTTTCTTTCACTCTATGACTGCTCTCTCACTCTCTCAATAACCTCTAAAATCTGATTAGGATATTGACACTTGAGTGTAAAGACTAAAGAGACACCTTCACAATTTGAACTTGGACTTCACAGAGGAGGGAAAACAAGCCCAACAAAGATAAAATGTAGTTCTCTGATGCACTCTGCATGAGCTATATGATGGTTTGTTCTATGAAATTAGCAAGATGACATAAACATTAAAAGAAACTATTCATGTCAGTTTTTGTAGTCGAAATTCGATGAATAACTCGAGATTTTAGTTGGTATATTAGTTTGGGCTTGATTCTTACCATGGATTACAAGTTTTTGAAAGTAGAGAAGTCCAAAAAAAAGGGAAAGAGTAGAGTGTAGAGTGGCGGGTGAGATACGAGAAATTTAATTTTCAACCCAAACAAGTTAATATAATATAACTCAAGTCCAACAAAAAAAATTAATATAACTAAATTTTATATTAACAAAAGTAACTAATTAATTTTGGATATTTAATTGGATAATAATATAAACCTTTTAAACAATTGCATATCGAAATTTAAAACTATATATAACGAGGATACACTTTTGTTAACACGATTTTTTTAAAACTTATTACTTTTTATATTTATACGCTTCTATTACCATAATTATTAAATTCGAACAGAATGAGTGCAAGCGAACTAGTTCGAATCAAGTTGATCGAAATGTGTCCATCAGACCATCACACCTTCAGAAATATTTTAAAATGGCTAAAATAAAAGTCGAACTTATTAGTATTTTCGTTCTCGCTATAAAGAATCCTTATACACAATTTTTATTCGCTAAACTATGATTAATTTTTTGTTTTGTATCATAGAAAACATATATATCTATATATAAAAATAAAAATGCTACTTCACGAGTCGTGCATATCCCACTAAACAGGGGAATGGTGTATCATATATAACCATTTCAAAATAATTTTGACATTCTGATAGATTGAATAGCACTACAAACAGCTATTCAAACTTTAATATATTTACATACTCAGAAGTCAGAATTGTATTTTTGTGTACACACAGACATCAAAAATGATCTAAAGTCTGCTCTGTAACGCGATTCTTCTTTCATTTGAGAAACCAATGAATAATAACAATGGACAAACTATATATTGGTTATTAATTAATTAACAATTAACCTTCAATTTCTTAACTTAATTGTGCTAGTTTAATTAATTAATTAATTAAATCGGTTCATGTTATTAATTACGGTTTGAAAAAATTGGCATTGAGATAGCAACAATAAGCATTCCTAAGCAACCAAGAACAACGTTGAAGCACCAAGCGAAGCTTCTCGTACGAGGTTTCTTAATGGCCACCCACATAAAACATGGGTATGCATAAGACACTGGCACGAATGCGATTCCACCAAGAAGAAGTGACAGTGATGGTAGGAAGGGGAACGCCACGGCTACAAAGAAGGTTAATCCTCCAAAGAAAAGACGAATGCATGTTCTGACCCACCTTGGACACTTGTTGTTCTTTCTGGCTGTGATTTTGAATTCAATGTTGTCGAAAAATGGCATCGCATACACTTGGTAGCTGCTCAGGCAATGTAGAATTACCAAAAAGTACATTGCTCCTATTGTGAACTTCGTTACTTGATGCACGTGCATGTGTGCAAACGAAGTTAATAGCCCGTCTTTTTCAATCTGTAACAAAGGAACATACATACATTAAGTTTGTCAAACTAATATGTGTTAATTTTGATGCATTCCATTTATGAGGATATTGAAAAGGAGCATCATACAATTCAAAAAAGTGAATGTTTTATTCAAGTAGCTGAATTTGTTACTTCATTTTAGTTTTACAAAAATATTCGGCTTCTAATGTGAGTATAGTTATTTCTCACATCTCTTGACAGTTTTTTCTTCATTCTTCTATTAATCCTCTATTAATGCTAGAGATGCTAGATCCATATTTTTATGATATTCATGATTTTAACCAAGAATCATTTTTTATTCATCTGAACTTTTGAACTTGATGTACATTCATTTTTATTCAAGTATGCAACAGGATTGATTTCACTTAGTTGAATAAATTTAAGAGGAATGCTAGGGCCAGCAACTTTTGTAATTTGTAGCCATCAATGATGGTTTTAATGGTGTGAGATTAGTGTGAGATTTCATCCAATGACTCACATTTTTTTGCTGGTTACATGCTGGCCAGAATTTAACAAAGTTGCTGGCCCTAAACTTTTTCTTATTACCAAAAAATAAAGAAAAATACATATTAAAGATTATAAGTTTCAAAGACATTATGAAGTTTAGTGGTTATGTTTTAACCAATCCATTTACTATAAAGTGGGTGCCAAATAATGTGGAACAAAATGAACAATAAAACCAATAAATTAAATTCAAAAATTTAAAATTAAATTTCATTATTTGTACAGTTATTTTAGTTTTCAATCCAAAAAAGTTTCATCTTTTGCCTATATATAAATGCATGAATTAGTTGAAAGGAATATAAGAACACAGAAATATCATTTGCTTCTAATTTAAGTTTGAGTTAGTGTTCACTCTTCTTGTAAGTCATTTCACAATGCTCCGATTCTTAGTTCTTTTTTGGTGACTGCTCCGATTCTTAGTTCAAGTCTTCTTACAAGCAATTTTTTTCTTTTTTTTTTTTCCATTATATATATCTTTCTTTTTTTTTTAACGTCATCCGTCTTTATTCTTTTACTTTTACTTTTATTTATTTATTTATATCTTGATTTTATATTATAATTATAAATAATATTTCTTAAGTTTATAATTAAAAAGGCAAGCTAATAATTTTAAATTATAATGATTTTATTAAATAAAATCTAATTATAAAATAATAAATAATATTAACAAATGATTTCATATTATTTTAGTAATTTTAATCTTTTATAATACAACAATATTTTTTAACTAAATTATAAAATAGATAAACTAATTCCACATGATTTAGTCCATGAGTAGTGTTTATTAAAATAAGTCTAATTAGTAATATTTTAATTTTCTATGTTATTGTCAAACTGTGTTGTACAATAGAATAGGTGATATCATAAAATTTAAAAAAAAAAAAGAGCTTTTGCTAAATTTTAAGTTTATCATTTTATATTTTTTTATCGATTTTTAATATTTTTTAGAAAAATTAATTTAGAAATTAAAAACAAACATATCTATTTATTGTAATTTTAGATGTTATTATGTTAATTATAATTTCTATTTTTTTATATAATTTATTACAATTCTATAATTATGAAGTTATAATGATTGAAAGATAAAAAATATTAATACTTTTAATTTGAACATAAATAATTTACATATGAATTTAAGTTTTTGAAAAAAAATTAATTTCATGACACAATTTATATCTTAATTATATGTTTGGCTCCCATAAAAAATTTTTCAAGATGGCTTGTTCAAAGTAAAAATTCCAATTGCATCCAAATTTTGGTATCGTGTTAGATCACATTAACTTATAACTGTATAATAATATGCTTTAATTGCAAAAATACTCATAGTACACAAAAATAAAAAATCATAATAAACAGTAACAATTTACATAACTTTCAACAAACAATCCCTCATACAAGTGTCGAGTTTTTTAATTTTGATATGGAGGGAATGATGGTGTATAACAGGAATATCTAGGTTTATGGTGTATCACCGAATTGTGATGGCTGTGTAGAAGTAATCAGACGGACCGATTAAGAGAATTGAAATCAGACGGTCCGATTTTACAAATCGGACGGTGCACAAATCGGTGGGTCCAATTTGCGTCTTTCCTCCACGTGGCGTGCATGCAGATGGCTTCCTTGGTTGGCTTCGTATGACTATACCCCAAACACGAGTGTTCCCTCCCCTCCCAGCAGACATCTCCTTCACTCCCATATCCCTTTCTTCATGCTCCCCAACCTCACCACTTTTTTCATTATTCATCATTGTTGGACCATAACAAAGCTCCGAAAAATTTGGAAAAAAATGTCAAAAAGACCAAAAATTAAAAAAGTAAATCAACCAGAATTTTATATTGTTAATTATCTTGGGCATGCATCTTAATTATGTAAGTTTTTATTTTTTAATAATTTGATTTAATAATAATAATAATAGTGATAATATTAGATTTTATTAGCAATATATATTATAATGGCACTAAGTAGAGATTAATCATGTATATGTGTATGATTTTATTGTTAGGTGGCTAAAAATAGAGATTAAAATGAGGATTAGTCATGTATGTATGTATGAAATAATGATAAGTTTTTACTCTTGATTTGGGTTTTTTTATGATTATTAGTTAAACTGAAATGAAATAATGAAAGAAAGAATGAATGAATGTGAATGAAAGAAGAAGGAGAATGAGAATAAGATCTGTACATATTAGATATTGTTATTGGTATTAGTATTAGTAGTAATTGAGTTTAATAAATTATTACGATTAATAATATAAATTTAATAAATTATTTATGATCATTAATAATAATTGAATTTAACATAATTTAGTAAAATTTAGACAATAAATTAGTAATAACTAAATCTAAATTAGAAAATTAGTATGTTGTTTTATAAATAATAATAATAATAATAAAAGAAGTTGAAAGAAAAAAAATATTTATTCTACGAATAAATAATTTATCAGTCGTGAAATTATTCTGGTTAGTTAGTTAAGGTTAATTAATTTTTGTTACAAGGTAATGAATATGATTGAAGGATTTTTGTATAACAGATTTACTATGTATGTTTGAAATGCAATTATGCTGGTAATTAGTTATAATACTAATTGTGTTTTTGTTAATATAGTTATATTATACCGGTACTTATAACAGAAATGTGATATTGTAGGGTTCACGGATATTGATATGTGATCACTTAAAGCTGCCGGATCCATACAACCAAATTGTTGAGTCACACTTACACGAGACTAGATTTTATTATGTTTCTCAGATTAGAGTTATTCAATGTCAGTCAGCAATGATTAATGCTCTGTTTCAGAGATGGCGGCCTGAGACTCACACATTTTATTTTTCGATTGGTGTGTGTACCGTGACCTTGGAGGATGTGACAATAATTCTCGTTCTGCCGACAAATGATCTTCCGGTTACAGGACCGACCATGAGTAGTTTTGAGGCATTAGAGGCCGAGTGATTTTACCAGTTTGGGGTTGCATCGAGGAAGATGGACTGTAGAGGAAGCTTTATAAAATTAATTGTTCTGTAATCATCTCACTGTTTCGATGTGTCTAGTTTGTTTGGCAGGCTTATGGCGTTGGAGACATTGACCCAGACGTGATTCCTTTAGACATCCGTCATAATTCGGTTATTTGGAGTGCCACGGTGCTGCTTATATCTTTTGAATGCAACGAGTGGCATGCATCTGACAGAGTCAGAAGGTAATTTGGCTTGAGACAAGGTGTTCCTAATCAAGAGCGGGATCTAGGTGCATCACATGGCGAAGTTCTAATTGGGCCTAAGAATCAAGATTGGGCTGATACCCACTCTTTTTGGGTGATGCAGTGGACCAATCGGTATGGTCACATTCTTGTTGATGACTTGGTGCCTTTACATTATCCATTGGAAATTTACATGCATTGGTACCGAGAAGCATTCGATGCCCACTTGCAATTGTCAAACCTTGTCTTTCAAGAGAATCCAGAAGGTCCTCCACCACCACCGCCACCGCCACAACAGGGGTTGAGTGTTTTGCACCATATGTTCCTGACATGCATCCGTCTGATTATTTTTCAGCGTCAGTCCTGGTACATCAACAGTATTGGGGTGGTCCACAGTTTGAGTCAGGGAAGCAACATTCATTCAGTCAGCTGCTTGGTTTCATGGCTCCGGGGCCGGGTCACTCACATTCAGGTAATTATGTTGACATTCCCACTGACCATCAAGCACATCCGGGTGGTATTACGCTAGTTAGGAGGTCATTGGATTCGAGACCTCGGGTTCGCACTTCTTCTGATAATTCTGGAGCCAAAATGTCTGTTGACTCAAGTAGGAGTGCTGAAGTGGCGGGAGGGATTATACAGAGTGGAAATCCTAGACGTATTCCGATGAGTCTGATTTAAGAGAGTAATAGGGCAGTTGATGATGAGACTGATGACTACCTAGTAGACCATCCAGAGGATGAGGATGAGGATGAGGATGAGGATGATGATGATGACGACGACGATGCTGTTGATGAAGACTGTGACGATGATCCAGTGCCTAGTGCAGGTAAAATAAACTGTTGATAATGAATTTCAATTTGATAATGAATTTATATTGGTATATTCATGATGAACTTCTATTTGTATTACATAATGAAGTGCCATATGATTACTTGCATCCTACATATGTTGTGTTTCAAATAGGTACGGCCACAAGTTAAAAAGGTAAAGGTTACAATCTTAGAGCTGATCCTCTACATCGGAGTACGAATTGGTATACACCACCCGCTTTTAACAGGATTGCCAAGAAGTGCAAAAAGTTATACAACGATATGAAGTGGGCAGCGAGAAAATAAAGTGTTTGATGTTGTTATTTAACTTGCATGGATTGTTTGTGTTAACTAAGTTGTTGTAACTCTTTTGTAATGGACTATGTTAATTAAGTTGTATGGATTAATTGTGTTAATTAGGTTGTTATTACTATTTAATTATTGAGTATGTTGATTAGGTTGTTATTACTATTTAATTATTAAGTATGTTAATTAGGTTTGAAATGAACACAAGCACGAAAAGGTAAATTCAAATGTCAATGCCGTACATTAATGTAAATTCAAATGAAATATAAGTATATAACAAAAGTAACTACTACTCTTCGGCTGAACCTGCACTTTGACCAGCAGTTTGACGACATCTGTTACGACTATGGCCCTCGGCACCGCATTGCTTGCATCGCCTAAGGCGACGCAACATACAACTGTCCATCTCATTCAAGAAGCGGGTCATCTTAGGCCGACCTTTGGCTACCCGTCTGAGGAACGGGTTGCCAACGAATCGAGGTCCATGATAAGCAGGCCACGTTGCAGGATTTTTCAGTGGTCTAAACCTAGCCCTGTATACTCTTCGAACTTGGTCCATCTTGTATACATCATGAACGTACACTTGTCAATCTAACCGCTGATTTGCACAACAAGCAAACACATGTCGACACAAAATTCGGTCAACCTGGAATTCACCACAGTCGCATCGATGTTGGCGTAGGTCAACTGCATACTCAACCCCACTAGGCATCTCACGTACTTCAAAGACTTTATTTTCTCTATCAAAACAGCTAACCTATATGTTTCCTGCAGCTCGTTGATTTGCATGCAGCTTGGAGGTCACCATCTCAGAGAACACAAGTCCAGCATTAATTCGAGCCTCAGCCTCGGCTCTTTTCCTAGTGAACAACTCATTTAGTCTGTAACATGTAGCCTTAACAAGCGCGGTGACTGGGAGATTGCGTGCACCCTTTAAGACGGAGTTGATGCACTCCACAAGATTGGTAGTCATATGACTCCATCGGTATCCACCATCAAATGCCAAAGCATACTGCTCACGTAGGATCCGTTCAAGCCAGTTGGTGTAAGCCTCACCCTATTCTTTTAATCGTTCATAGGGCATCTAGTACTCCCTAATCATCCTCGAATATCCTATGAAAAAGAAACAATCAACTATGAACACCATTCAATTTAATCGTACTTACAATAAATTCAAAGGTCATTGTATTCAAACTTACCAATGTTGACGATAAGCTTCTGCAAGTAAGGTGCCTTGAACTTCCTCAAGAAGTCAATATGCCGGATACAACACATATGGAAAGCTCTAGGAGGAGACCAAGCCCATTACTCCGATCAATAGCTGACCTAATAGAATCGTGTCGATTAGAAATAAGTCCCACACCATCACGTGTCACTACATGTTGACGCAAGTTACTTAGAAAAAAGTACCATGCATCAGAAGTCTTTTTCCCTCCACTATGGCAAATGCAATAGGCACGATGCTGTTATTACCATCTTGTGAGACTACAACCAATAAACAACCCTTGTATTTTCCAAACAAATGAGTCTCGTCCACCTGCACCACCGGCTTGCAGTGTCTGAAGGCCCTTATACAAGGGTAATAACTCCAGAAGACTCTATGTAGTACACGTATATCAGGAACCAAATCATCCCCCTGGTACACAGGCTATGTTTCAAAGTGAACCACTGCTGATGGCTCCTTGTGACACATGGCCTCAAACCATATGGGCAAAGCTTCATATGATGCTTCCCAACCTCCGAAAATTGATTCCACCGCCTTTTGCTTTGCTAACTAAGCCTTGCGATAACTGGTAGTGTAGTTAAACTTTGACTGGACTTTAGCAATGACTGATTTCACCTTTATAGACAAGTCAACCTCTACCAACGGCTTAATTACTTCTGCAACTGTCTTGGAATCCAGCTTCGAATGGTCTTGAGAAATAGTAGACTTGGTACAAGTGTGACTACCATTGTACCTCCTTATTTCCCAACAGTACTTCTTCTACATTTTGGTTACCCTGATCAGCCAATCACAACCACCGCCATATTGTGTACATTTAGTATAGAATGTCGTCAGTTCTGACTCATATACCCGATAGTCTACACCTCTACAGATGGTATAATCTTTCATTGCCTTGATTACTGCCTCTCTTGAACTGAATTCTATCCCCACCGTGAACTCACCATTCGCCACAACAGGAAGCGCTGCATACATCATAAGTAATAAACACACTTATCCATGTATGATCATAATAGCCTTTTTTTCGCTATTGTATCTACGTAAAGAACAACTAAATATAATTCATAATAAAGAACTATTAACTAATAAAGTAATCAAATGCTATGGTCACTAATTACTATCCACATATAACATATATTACTCATCCGACCATATTGATCTCCTACTTCAGAGTATCACAAAGCTATCTTACTTTACGTACCTACATTCATATATTGGGAAAACTCCGGTGCATGCATAGCCTCCAAATCCAACGACCGCATGAAAGAAGGCTCCTGAAACGGATGTGGGTTTGCTAGTGCATTTGCAACTTCCGCCGCATCTGCGTTCATGGTGTCGTCAGCTTCATCTTCGTCTTCACCTGGACCAACGATCTCATAGTTACTTTCAAATTTCTCCTCGCTTTCACTATTATAATCTTCTAATTCAATATTACGGTCCACTTCATATTGCTCGAACTTAATATACAACTCGGTGCACGACATTCGGTGGCGATTTCCCATATACATTGAAAACATTTCATGCATACTCGCTTCATCCGTAATGTATTTGGTCTGAAATTGAACGAACCCACCAAACAAAGATAAAGGATACCTGTACAAAATACACGATACTCTCCTATATATTTGAGAATCTATCTTCTCACAAATCACACTTTTCAATTTTTCAAATGACAATGTGAACGGAATAACAACATTTAATGGATTTTCACACACAAATTGAACTCCCTCGTATGTTTGTAATAAAATCTGCCCGTAACAATAAATTTTCAACACAACTATATCATCCATAACACTATACTCACTTAACTACTCTCAATCTCACTAAAATTTATTTTGCAAGAATGAAGGAGAAGAATGAGAGAAGAACATGAGTTGAGACACACGATGAAGAAATGGAATTTCTGTCATTTTTTTTGGGTTTATGTATGCACTAACAAACAAATCGGACGGACCGACCGCGTCCTATCATTTCAAAATTTTTGCACATCACAAATTGTTGGGTCCGATTCGTGCACTCCCGAATTAAAAAAAATTTTGCCCCCAGAAATCGGTGGGTCCGAAAAGTGCACTCTAGGATTTAAAAAATTGAACAACCGAAAATCGGTGGGTCCAACTTCATGCAACTCATATATCTGCCTCACACAAATCGGACCGTCCGATTTGTATTCCTTTCTCTCTCTGCATGAAATCGGATGGTTCGATTTCTTCCCCCCCAGATTCCTAAAAGTAACGCCGTCATAACAGTGTAATTCATCCCTAATCATCATAACCCAGCATAACTCACAATGCTAAATCATATAAAAAAATCAGCCTACAAGTGTCTTATGTCAACTATAGTTACATTAAACAACAAAATATATTTAGTTTTAGTTCTCACAGAATAATTAAATATACATTTTGTTACCATAATGCATTAATGCTTATCCATGCATTCTGATTTGCCTTTAATCTCGGCTTCGGTGGTAGTGCAGACTGGTTCTCTAGGTTGAGAGAAAGGAACTCCATTGTGTGTTTGAAAGTGTTTTAATTCAAGTACTGTGTGTGTGTGTGAATTCTGTGTGACGTGTGTTTGAAACTTTCAATTCAAGTAGTGTGTTTGTCTTTGTGAATTGTGTGTTACGGTGTGGAGTTCAGGGGAAGGGGTGTGAGAGTTTTTATAATAAAAGAGGGAGGGAGAAGGGTATGTTAATTAATTTAAGATCCTTTAGACAAATTAATTTGAGTTAAAAATAACATAAACAAGGATAGATTATTTAAAAAATGATCTACACTTTTATAGAATAAATAGTTAGAAATTAGGAAAATGTTATTTTATTTCTATATTTGATAAAGCCTATTAAATATAGAAATAACAAAATATATTTAGTTTTAGTTCTCACAGAATAATTAAATATACATTTTGTTACCATAATGCATTAATGCTTATCCACGCGTTCTGATTTGCCTTTAATCTCGGCGTTCGTCGCCGCCGTTGATTTCTGCGGCGAGAGTGGTTTCTATTTCACGTATACCGCCGCTGCCGTGGCTAGGGTTAGCAACAGCGTGATTGAAAGGAAGAAGCAGCTTTTCAGGTGGGCGCAGTATACATCACCCGCTTTCGTTCTTGTGAACGGGAAGATGTGATGGAGACCGCTGTAGGAATCGGCGGCGTATCCTAGGACGTTTCCCACCCCCACGAAGAACGAGAGGCCAGCGATGGCCATCCGCATCTTTCGTTGGTCTCCAGCGGCGAGGTTGGCGAGGAGTGCCCGGCATGGAGTTTGAAGCATGTTGTTCGAAACGTCGAGGATCTAGAACCCGACCACGAAGATGGCTATGGCGCGCGGACGGGCTTTCTTCTCGAGCGAGTCACCAAACATGTGTCCCATGTCAGCAGCGTAGCCTATAAGCATCCCCACAATGGCGACCGCTTTGGCACCGACAGCAATGAAAGGCCGTCGTCGTCCAAACCGCGACGTGCAGCGGTCACTATAGTAGCCTACTATGGGCTGCACGAGTATCCCAATTATTGGTCCGCAAAATAAGATGTAAGCTGCGGAAGCGTGTGGGATACCAAGGAGGTGGACGTAGGGTGTCAGCAAGGATAGCTGTAAAGCCCATCCAAACTGAACACAAACGGCGATAGACACCACGACGATGATCTGACGTAGAAGACTCGGCTTCGATGGTAGTGCGGATTGGTTCTCTACGTTGAGAGAAAGGAACACCATTGTGTGTTTGAAAGAGTTTTAATTCAAGTACTGTGTGTGTGTTTGTAAATTGTGTGTGACGTATGTTTGAAACTTTCAATTCAAGTAGTGTGTGTGTTTGTGAATTATGTGTTACGGTGTGGAGTTCAGAGGAAGGGGTGTGAGAGTTTTTATAATAGAAGAGGGAGGGAGAAGGGTATGTTAATTAATTTAAGATCCTTTAGACAAATTTATTTGAGTTAAAAATAACATAAACAAGGATAGATTATTTAAAAAATGATCTACACTTTTATAGAATAATTAGTTAGAAATTAGGAAAATGTTATTTTATTTCTATATTTGATAAAGCCTATTAAATATAGAAATAACAAAATATATTTAGTTTTACTTCTCACAGAATAATTAAATATACATTTTGTTACCATAATGCATTAATGCTTATCCATGCGTTCTGATTTGCCTTTAATCTCGGCGTTCGCCGCCGCCGTTGATTTCTGCGGCGAGAGTGGTTTCTCTTTCACGTATACCGCCGCTGCCGTGGCTAGGGTAAGCAATAGCGTGATTGAAAGGAAGAAGCAGCTCTTTAGGTGGGCGCAGTATACATCGCCCGTTTTCGTTCTTGTTAACGAAAAGATGTGATGGAGACCGCTGTAGGAACCGGAGGCGTATCCTAGGACGTTTCCCACTCCTACGAAGAACGAGAAGCCAGCGTTGGTTGTCCGTATTTTCCGTTGGACTCCGACAGCGAGGTTGGCGAGGAGTGCCCGACATGTAGGTTGAAGCATATTGTTCGCAACGTCAAGGATCTAGAACCCGACTACGAAGATGGCTATGGCGCGCGGGCGTGCCTTCTTCTCCAGCGAGTCACCAAACATGTGTCCCATATCAGCAGCGTAGCCTATAAGAAGCACTGCAATGGCGATCGCTAAGTCGCCGACAGCAATGAAAGGTCGCCGTCGTCCAAACCGCGACGTGCAGCGGTCACTATAGTAGCCTACTACGGGATGCACGAGCATCCCACTTATTGGTCCGCAAAATAAGATGTAAGCTGCGGAAGCGTGTGGGATACCAAGGAGGTGGACGTAGGGTGTCAGCAAGGATAGCTGTAAAGCCCATCCAAACGGAACACCTACGGCGATAGACGCCACGACGATGATCTGACGTAGAAGACTCGGCTTCGGTGGTAGTGCGGAGTGGTTCTCTACGTTGAGAGAAAGGAACTCCATTGTGTGTTTGAAAGAGTTTTAATTCATGTACTATGTGTGTGTGTGTTTGTGAATTGTGTGTGACGTATGTTTGAAACTTTCAATTCAAGTAGTGTGTGTGTGTTTGTGAATTGTATGTTACGGTGTGGAGTTCAGCGGAAGGGGTGTGAGAGTTTTTATAATAGAAGTGGGAGGGAGTAGGCTATGTTAATTAATTTAAGATCCTTTAGACAAATTAATTTGAGTTAAAAATAACATAAACAAGAATATATGATTTAAAAAATGATCTACACTTTTATAGAATAATTAGTTAGAAATTAGGAAAATGTTATTTTATTTCTATATTTGATAAAGCCTATTAAATATAGAAATAACAAAATATATTTAGTTTTAGTTCTCACAGAATAATTAAATATACATTTTGTTACCATAATGCATTAATGCTTATCCATACGTTCTGATTTGCCTCTAATCTCGGCGTCTGCCGCCGCCGTTGATTTCTGCAGTGAGAGTGGTTTCTCTTTCACGTATACCGCCTCTGCCGTGGCTAGGGTTAGCAACAGCGTGATTGAAAGGAAGAAGCAGCTCTTCAGGTGGACGCAGTATACATCGCCCGCTGTCATTCTTGTGAACGAGAAGATATGATGGAGACCGCTGTAGGAACCGGAGGCGTATCCTAGGACGTTTCCCACTCCTATGAAGAACGAGAAGCCAGCGTTGGCTGTCCGTATTTTCCGTTGGACTCCGGCAGCGAGGTTGGCGAGGAGTGCCCGACATGGAGTTTGAAGCATGTTGTTCGCAGCGTTAAGGATCTAGAACCCGACCACGAAGATGGCTATAGCGCGCGGATGTGCCTTCTTCTCCAGCGAGTCACCAAACATGTGTCCCATGTCAGCAGCATAGCCTATAAGAAGCACTGCAATGCTGACCGTTAAGTCGCCGACAGCAATGAAAGGCCACCGTCGTCAAAACCGCGACGTGCAGCGGTCACTATAGTAGCCTACTATGGGATGCACAAGCATCCCACTTATTGGTCTGCAAAATAAGATGTAAGCTGTGGAAGCGTGTGGGATACCAAGGAGGTGGACGTAGGGTGTCAACAAGGTTAGCGGTAAAGCCCATCCAAACTGAACACGGTGGTGATAGACGCCACGACGATGATCTGACGTAGAAGACTCGGCTTCGGTGGTAGTGCGGACTGGTTCTCTACGTTGAGAGAAAGGAACTCCATTGTGTGTTTGAAAGAGTTTTAATTCAAGTAGTGTGTGTGTGTTACGTGTGTTTGAAAGTTTCAATTCAAGTAGTGTGTGTGTTTGTGAATTGTGTGTTACGGTGTGGAATTCGGGGGAAGGGGTGTGAAAGTTTTTATAATAGAAGAGGGAGGGAGAAGGGTATGTTAATTAATTTAAGATCCTTTAGACACATTAATTTGAGTTATAAATAACATAAACAAAGTTAGATTATTTAAAAAATGATCTACACTTTTATAGAATAATTAGTTAGAAATTAGGAAAATGTTATTTTTTTCTATATTTGATAAAGCCTATTAAATATAGAAATAACAAAATATATTTAGTTTTAGTTCTCACAGAATAATTAAATATACATTTTGTTACCATAATGCATTAATGCTTATCCATGCGTTCTGATTTGCCTTTAATCTCGACGTCTGCCGCCGCCGTTGATTTCTGCAGCGAGAGTGGTTTCACTTTCACGTATATCGCCACTGTCGTGGCTAGGGTTAGCAACAGCGTGATTGAAAGGAAGAAGCAGCTCTTCAGGTGGGCGCAGTATACATCGCCCGCTTTCGTTCTTGTGAACGTGAAGATGTGATGGAGACCGCCCTAGGAACCGAAGGCGTATCCTAGGACGTTTCCCACTACTACGAAGAACGAGAAGCCAGCGTTGGCTGTCCGTATTTTCCATTGGTCTCCGGCAGTGAGGTTGGCGAGGAGTGCCCGACATGGAGCTTGAAGCATGTTGTTCGTAACGTCAAGGATCTAGAACCCGACCACGAATATGGCTATGGCGCGCGGGCGTGCCTTCTTCTCCAGCGAGTCACCAAACATGTGTCCCATGTCAGCAGCGTAGCCTATAAAAAGCACTGCAATGACGACCGCTAAGTTGCCGACAGCAATGAAAGGCCGCCGTCGTCCAAACCGCGATGTGCAGCGGTCACTATAGTAGCCTACTACGGGATGCACGAGCATCCCGCTTATTGGTCCACAAAATAAGATGTAAGCTGCGGAAGCGTGTGGGATACCAAGGAGGTGGATGTAGGGTGTCAGGAAGGATAGTTGTAAAGCCCATCCAAACGAAACACCTACGGCGATAGACGCCACGACGATGATCTGACGTAGAAGACTCGGCTTTGGTGGTAGTGCGGACTGGTTCTCTACGTTGAGAGAAAGGAACTCCATTGTGTGTTTGAAAGAGTTTTAATTCAAGTAGTGTGTGTGTGTTACGTGTGTTTGAAAGTTTCAATTCAAGTAGTGTGTGTGTGTTTGTGAATTGTGTGTTACGGTGTGGAGTTCGGGGGAAGGGGTGTCAAAGTTTTTATAATAGAAGAGGGAGGGAGAAGGGTATGTTAATTAATTTAAGATCCTTTAGACACATTAATTTGAGTTATAAATAACATAAACAATGTTAGATTATTTAAAAAATGATCTACACTTTTATAGAATAATTAGTTAGAAATTAGGAAAATGTTATTTTATTTCTATATTTGACAAAGCCTATTAAATATAGAAATAACAAAATATATTTAGTTTTAGTTCTCACAGAATAATTAAATATACATTTTGTTACCATAATGCATTAATGCTTATCCATGCGTTCTAATTTGCCTTTAATCTCCGTTGATTTCTGCTGCGAGAGTGGTTTCATTTTCACGTATATCGCCACTGCCGTGGCTAGGGTTAGCAACAGCGTGATTGAAAGGAAGAAGCAGCTCTTCAGGTGGGCGCAATATACATCACCCGCTTTCGTTTTTATGAACGTGAAGATGTGATGGAGACCGCTGTAGGAACCGAAGGCGTATCCTAGGACGTTTCCCACTACTACGAAGAACGAGAAGCCAGCGTTGGCTGTCCATATTTTCCATTGGTCTCCGGCAGCGAGGTTGGCGAGGAGTGCCCGACATGGAGCTTGAAGCATGTTGTTCGCAACGTCAAGGATCTAGAACCCGACCACGAAGATGGCTATGGCGCGCGTGCGTGCCTTCTTCTCCAGTGAGTCACCAAACATATGTCCCATGTCAGCAACGTAGCCTATAAGAAGCACTGCAATAGCGACCGCTAAGTTGCTGACAGCAATGAAAGGCCGCCGTCGTCCAAACCGCGATGTGCAGCGGTCACTATAGTAGCCTACTACGGGATGCACGAGCATCCCACTTATTGGTCCGCAAAATAAGATGTAAGCTGCGGAAGCGTGTGGGATACCAAGGAGGTGGACGTAGGGTGTCAGCAAGGATAGCTGTAAAGCCCATCGAAACGGAAAACCTACGACGATAGACGCCACGACGATGATCTGACGTAGAAAACTCGGCTTTGGTGGTAGTGCAGACTGGTTCTCTACGTTGAGAGAAAGGAACTCCATTGTGTGTTTGAAAGAGTTTTAATTCATGTACTGTGTGTGTGCGTTTGTGAATTGTGTGTGACGTATGTTTGAAACTTTCAATTCAAGTAGTGTGTGTGTGTGTGTTTGTGAATTGTATGTTACGGTGTGGAGTTCAGCGGAAGGAGTGTGAGAGTTTTTATAATAGAAGAGGGAGGGAGTAGGGTATGTTAATTAATTTAAGATCCTTTAGACAAATTAATTTGAGTTAAAAATAACATAAACAAGAATATATTATTTAAAAAATGATCTACACTTTTATAGAATTATTAGTTAGAAATTAGGAAAATGTTATTTTATTTCTATATTTGATAAAGCCTATTAAATATAGAAATAACAAAATATATTTAGTTTTAGTTCTCACAGAATAATTAAATATACATTTTGTTACCATAATGCATTAATGTTTATCCATGCGTTCTGATTTGCCTTAAATCTCGGCGTCTGCCGCCGCCGTTGATTTCTGCAGCGAGAGTGGTTTCTCTTTCACGTATACCGCCACTGCCGTGGCTAGGGTTAGCAACAGCGTGATTGAAAGGAAGAAGCAGCTCTTCAGGTGGGCGCAGTATACATCGCCCGCTGTCATTCTTGTGAACGGGAAGATGTGTTGGAGACCGCTGTAGGAACCGGAGGCGTATCCTAGGACGTTTTCCACTCCTACGAAGAACGAGAAGCCAGTGTTGGCTGTCCGTATTTTCCGTTGGACTCCGGCAGCGAGGTTGGCGAGGAGTGCCCGACATGGAGTTTGAAGCATGTTGTTCGCAACGTTAAGGATCTAGAACCCGACTACGAAGATGGCTATGGCGCGCGGATGTGCCTTCTTCTCCAGCGAGTCACCAAACATGTGTCCCATGTCAGCAGCGTAGCCTATAAGAAGCACTGCAATGCTGACCGCTAAGTCACCGACAGCAATGAAAGGCCGCCGTCGTCCAAACCGCGACGTTCAGCGGTCACTATAGTTGCCTACTATGGGATGTACAAGCATCCCACTTATTGGTCCGCAAAATAAGATGTAAGCTGTGGAAGCTTGTGGGATAAAAAGGAGGTGGACGTAGGGTGTCAGCAAGGTTAGCGGTAAAGCCCATCCAAACTGAACACGGTGGCGATAGACGCCACGATGATGATTTGACGTAGAAGACTCGGCTTCGGTGGTAGTGCCGACTGGTTCTTTACGTTGAGAGAAAGGAACTCCATTGTGTGTTTGAAAGAGTTTTAATTCAAGTAGTGTGTGTGTGTTACGTGTGTTTGAAAGTTTCAATTCAAGTAGTGTGTGTGTGTTTGTGAATTGTTTGTTACGGTGTGGAGTTCGGGGGAAGGGGTGTGAAAGTTTTTATAATAGAAGAGGGAGGGAGAAGGGTATGTTAATTAATTTAAGATCCTTTAGACACATTAATTTGAGTTATAAATAACGTAAACAATGTTAGATTATTTAAAAAATGATCTACACTTTTATAGAATAATTAGTTAGAAATTAGGAAAATGTTATTTTATTTCTATATTTGATAAAGCCTATTAAATATAGAAATAAAAAAATATATTTAGTTTTAGTTCTCACAGAATAATTAAATATACATTTTGTTACCATAATGCATTAATGCTTATCCATGCGTTCTGATTTGCCTTTAATCTCGGCGTCTGCCGCCGCCGTTGATTTCTGCAGCGAGAGTGGTTTCACTTTCACGTATATCGCCACTGCCGTGGCTAGGGTTAGCAACAGCGTGATTGAAAGGAAGAAGCAGCTCTTCAGGTGGGCGCAGTATACATCGCCCGCTTTCGTTCTTGTGAACGTGAAGATGTGATGGAGACCGCTGTAGGAACCGAAGGCGTATCCTAGGACGTTTCCCACTACTACGAAGAACGAGAAGCCAGCGTTGGCTGTCCGTATTTTCAATTGGTCTCCGGTAGCGAGGTTGGCGAGGAGTTCCCGACATTGAGCTTGAAGCATGTTGTTCGCAACGTCAAGGATCTAGAACCCGACCACGAAGATGGCTATGGCGCGCGGGCGTGCCTTCTTCTCCAGCGAGTTACCAAACATGTGTCCCATGTCAGCAGCGTAGCCTATAAGAAGCACTGCAATGGCGACCGCTAAGTTGCCGACAGCAATGAAAGGCCGCCGTCGTCCAAACCGCGATGTGCAGCGGTCACTATAGTAGCCTACTACGGGATGCACGAGCATCCCACTTATTGGTCCGCAAAATAAGATGTAAGCTGCGGAAGCGTGTGGGATACCAAGGAGGTGGACATAGGGTGTCAGCAAGGATAGCTGTAAAGCCCATCCAAACTGAAGACCAGCGGCGATAGACGCCACGACGATGATCTGACCTAGAAGACTCGGCTTCGGTGGTAGTGCGGACTGGTTCTCTAAGTTGAGAGAAAGGAACTCCATTATGTGTTTGAAAGAGTTTTAATTCAAGTAGTGTGAGTGTGTTTGTGAATTGTGTGTTACGTGTGTTTGAAAGAGTTTCAATTCAAGTAGTGTGTGTGTGTGTTTATGAAGAGGGTATGGGAGTTTTTATAATAGAAGAGGGTATGTTAATTAATAGAAGATCCTTTAGACAAATTAATTTGAGTTATAAATAACATAAACAAGGTTAGATTATTTAAAAAGTGATCTACACCTTTATAGAATAATTACTTAGAAATTAGGAAAATGATATTTTATTTCTATATTTGATAATGCCTATTAAATATGGAAATAACAAAATATATTTAGTTTTAGTTCTCACAGAATAATTAAATATACATTTTGTTACCATAATGCATTAATGCTTATCCATGTGTTCTGATTTGCCTTTAATCTCGGCGTCCGCCGCCGCCGTTAATTTCTGCAGCGAGAGTGGTTTCCCTTTCACGTATACCTCCGCCGCCGTGGCTAGGGTTAGCAACAGCATGATTGAAAGGAAGAAATAGCTTTTCAGGTGGGCACAGTATACATCGCACGCTTTCGTTCTTGTGAACGGGAAAATGTGATGGAGACCGCTGTAGGAACCAGCGGCGTATCCTAGGAAGTTTTCCAACCCCACAAAGAACGAGAAGCCAGCGTTGGCCGTCCGCATTTTCCGTTGGTCTCCGGCGGCGAGGTCGGCAAGGGATGCCCAGCAAGGAGCTTGAAGCATGTTGTTAGCAACGTCGAGGATCCAGAACCCGACCACGAAGATGGCTATGGCGCGCGAGCGGGCCTTTTTACATGTGTCCCATGTCTGCAGCGTAGCCTACAAGGAGCACTACAATGGCGACCGCTAAGGACCCGGCAGCAATGAAAGGCCCCCGGCGTCCAAACCGCGACGTGCAGCGGTCACTACTATAGTAGTCTACTAGGGGCTGCATGAGCATCCCAGTTATTGGTCTGCAAAATAAGATGTAAGCTGCGAAAGCCTGTGGGATACCAAGGAGATGGACGTAGGGGTGTCTGCAAGGATAGCTGTAAAGCCCATCCAAACTGAACACTGACGGCGATAGACGCCACGACAATGATCTGACGTAGAAGACTCGGCTTCGGTGGTAGCGCGGACTGGTTCTCTACGTTGAGAGAAAGGAACTCCATTGTGTGTTTGAAAGAGTTTTAATTCAAGTACTGCATGTGTGTTTGTGAATTGTGTGTGACGTGTGTTTGAAACTTTCAATTCAAGTTGTGTGTGTGTGTTTGTGAATTGTGTGTTACGGTGTGGAGTTCAGGGGAAGGGGTGTGAGAGTTTTTATAATAGAATAGGGAGGGAGAAGGGTATGTTAATTAATTTAAGATCCTTTAGACAAATTAATTTGAGTTAAAAATAACATAAATAAGGTTAGATTATTTAAAAAATGATCTACACTTTTATAAAATAATTAGTTAGAAATTAGGAAAATATTATTTTATTTCTATATTTGATGAAGCCTATTAAATATAGAAATAACAAAATATATTTAGTTTTAGTTCTCACAGAATAATTAAATATACATTTTGTTTCCATAATGCATTAATGCTTATCCATGCATTCTGATTTGCCTTTAATCTCGGCGTCCGCCGCCGCCGTTGATTTCTGCGGCAAGAGTGGTTTCACTTTCACGTATACCGCCGCCACCGTGGCTTGGGTTAGCAACAGCGTGATTGAATGGAAGAAGCAGCTTTTCAGGTGGGCGCAGTATACATCGCCCGCTTTCGTTTTTGTGAACGGGAAGATGTGATGGATACCGTTGTAGGAACCGGCGGCGTATCCTAGGACATTTCTCACCCCACGAAGGACAAGAAGCCAGCGTTGGCCATCCGCATTTTCCGTTGGTCTCTGGCAGCGAGGTGGGCGAGGAGTGCCCGGCATGGAGCTTCAAGCATGTTGTTCACAACGTCGAGGATCTAAAACCCGACCACAAAGATGGCTATGGCGCTCGCCCAGGCCTTCTTCTCGAGCGCGTCACCAAACACGTGTCCCATGTCAGCAACGTAGCCTATAATGAGCACTGCAATGGCGACCGCTAAGGTGCCGACAGCAATGGAAGGCTACCGGCGTCCAAACCGCGACGTGCAGTGGTCACTATAGTAGCCTACTATAGGCTGCACGAGCATCCCACTTATTGGTCCACTAAATAAGATGTAAGCTACGAAAGCGCGTGGGATACCAAGGAGGTGGACGTAGGGTGTTAGCAAGGATAGTTGTTAAGCCCATCAAACTGAACACCGGCAGCGATAGACGCCACGAGGATGATCTGACGTAGAAGACTCGGCTTCGGTGGTTGTGCGGTCTGGTTCGCTAAGTTGAGAGAAAGGAACCCCATTGTGTGATTTAAAGAGTTTTAATTCAATTAGGGTGTGTGTGTGTGTGATTGTGAATTGTGTGTTACAGTGTGAAGTTCAGGGGAAGGGGCGTGGAAGTTTTTATAATAGAAGAGGGAGGGAGAAGGGTATGTTAATTAATTTAAAATCCTTTAGACAAATTAATTTGAGTTATAAATAACATAAACAAGGTTAGATTATTTAAAAAATGATCTACACTTTTATAGAATAATCAGTTAGAAATTAGGAAAATGTTATTTTATTTATATATTTGATAAAGCCTATTAAATATAGAAATAATAAAATATATTTAGTTTTAGTTCTCACAGAATAATTAAATATACATTTTGTTACCATAATGCATTAATGCTTATCCATGCGTTCTGATTTGCCTTTAATCTCGGCGTCCGCCGCCGCCGTTGATTTCTACAGTGTGAGTGGTTTCTTTTTCACGTATACCGACGCCACCATGGCTAGGGTTAGCAACAGCGTGAATGAAAGGAAGAAGCATCTTTTCAAGTGGGCGCAGTATACATCGCCCGCTTTCGTTCTTGCGAACGGGAAGATGTGATGGAGACCGCTGTAGGAACCGGCGGCGTATCCTAGGAAGTTTCCCACTCCCACGAAGAACGAGAAGCCAGCGTTGGCCGTCTGCATTTTCCGTTAGTCTCCGGCGGCGAAGTTGGCGAGGAGTTCCCGACATGGAGTTTGAAGCATGTTGTTCACAACGTCGAGGATCTAGAACCCGACCACGAAGATGACTATGGCGCGCGAGCGGACATTCTTCTCAAGCGAGTCACCAAACATGTGTCCCATGTCAGTAGCGTAGCCTATAAAAAGCACTGCAATGGCGACCGCTAAGGTGCCGAGAGCAATGAAAGGCCGCTGTCGTCCAAACCACGACGTGCAGCGGTCACTATAGTAGCCTACTATGGGCTGCACGAGCATCTCACTTATTGGTCCGCAAAATAAGATGTAAGCTGCGGAAGCTTGTGGGATACCAAGGAGGTGGGCGTAGGGTGTCAGCAAGGATAGCTGTAAAGCCCATCCAAACTGAACACCGGCGGCGATAGACGCCACGACGATGATCTGACGTAGAAGATTCGGCTTTGGTGGTAGTGGAGACTGGTTCTCTAAGTTGAGAGAAAGGAACTCCATTGTTTTTTTGAAAGAGTAAGTAGTGTGTGTGTGTGTTACTGTGTTTGAAAGGGTTTAATTCAATTAGTGTATGTGTTTGTGAAGGTTAAGGGGAAGGGGTATGGGAGTTTTATAATAGAACAGGGGAGTATGAAGGTTATGTTAATTAATTTGAGTTATAAATAACATAAACAAGGTTATATTATTTAAGAAGTGATCTACACTTTTATAGAATAATTAGTTAAAAATTAGAAAAATGTTATTTTATTTCTATATTTGATAAAGCCTATTATACTCTAAATATATTGTTTAGGTGTTTATTATGGTGAAATATATTGGTCAAGAATTTAATTTATTTGTAAATTTGGTTATGGCTATTGCTGTAAATTTGGTTATGGCTATTGCTGTAAATTAAAATATTTTGTCCTAGTGACAATACAGTTACTTTTGCATTAGTTTTATGTATCATGGATTAATATTTCTTTCTTAAAATAAATATTTTCCCAAGTCTAAAAACATTGGAACACCCCTGTTTGTAAAACTATCACAGAACTTTCTTTGGAAGGAAAGTTATCAAACTTGAAGTTTAAACTTTAAACAACTTCGCTGCCAAGCTTGCTCATCTTGTGGAGATGGAGGTGAAACATAGATGTAATCAGATACTTGAACTCGGATTTCCTTTAGGTGGAATTGCCAAGCTGTTTGCTCAAGAATGGGAGGGTGATGTAACTGTTGTTATGACTACAACTCTTGCTCAGTACTCGAAAATTATACAGAATCCTTCATATATGGAACTTCAGAAGGCAAACAACCAAGGGAGAAGATGCACCTGGGAGAAGCTTTCGGCCATAAAAGCTAATTGCGGAATTGAGCTTGCTCTTGATGAGTGTGTTGTAATGCTCAATCATATGAGAAGACTCAAACGAAGTGCTGCAAGAGCGGCAGCTGCTGTTTCTTCTCAAGGTCCCGGTTTTCCCCCTGCTGTCAAGTTCTGTGGTGCAAGAAGAATTCCTTCATGGAATGTTATTGCACGAGAAAATTCAACAGGATCCCTTGAAGATCTTATTCTAGGCGCTAACGGTCCCAATGAAACCTCCGGTAAAAATTGGAAGTCCAACCGTAGCGCATATGATGGAAGTGACTGTGAATCTGAATGTAGTGACTCAAATTCTTGGACAAGAACTGGGGGGCCTTTAATGAGAACTACTTCGTCCAATCTGTTCATTGACTTCGTCCAGCACTTAGAAATCGATATTGAACCTAGTACAAGCATGCCGGGTCGTACTACGCCTCACGATTTTCAATATCACAGTCCCAGGGTGACAACACCGGATAGGAGCTCCTCAGAATCCGACCAGAGGGAAAACGACAACAAGGTTTTCACGAATGGATCTAGCATAATGGTAACTGAAGGCGATCTTTTGCAGCCTGAAAGGATCCATAATGGGATTGTGTTCAATGTTATCAAGAAAGAAGACTTGTCACCTTCAAGTAGGAGTCATGATAGTTTTAGCAATGAAGTCGCCGAGTCTGTCCAAATTTATTGTCCAGGGAAGGAGATGGACACTGCTAGCACAGTTTCTGATTCCGAAAATGGCGACAATGAAACAATTACCCTAGACAACAACTCCGAAGTTGATTCCAGTGCCGATTTGGGTAAGGATAAAACCGTTGCTGACCGTTAACTCTTGGAAATTTTCCCTGGTGACTTCAATACTTCGATGCTATTGAACGTAGATTGTTAATAGCATGAAATTTGGTCTTGCCAAGGAAAATATTTACTTACCCTTATAAGTTATGTGTTCTTAGTGTAGATCATTACTCCCACTTATGAAAATATCTTCACGCCAAAGATTTGTCTACTGTTGTATTTTGACGGGTATATGTATAGCTGTTAATCAAGGTTACTCAGGAATGCAGCGAAAGTAAAATGGGGTTTCTTTATCGTCCAAAAAAAAAAACTTTAAACAATTTCTAAAAATATCAATGTAATCAGTTGCTTAGAGAAGAAACATGAAATGTCTCAAGTCCCAGCCACCATTATGGTAAAGAAAGTGATATTGAGGCCCAAAAGACCAGTCTACTTGGCCTTGGGCAAGGAATATTAAAACTGTAGGCTACTTGGAAGGCGTTTCAGAAGATGTAGAACCCTTTTCAACCACTTTGGTAGAAGTAGAAATAGCATATTCTTCAGTTTCAACAAGCTTTCGTAGTTTCTCTTGAAGATTCTTTACTCTGTCTTCGGTTTTTCGAAGCTTTTTCCATCTATATGCAGTCCATAGACCAAAGCCACCATATACAACAATATAGGAAGCCCATACATAAGGGTAGGTTTCTGCATTCTCTTTGATTTTGAGATATTGTTTCTGCAATGAATCTATCAAGTTCACAGTAGAAGAGGCACTTGCTACTTGATCCTCAGTATTCTGGACCGGTGTGGCAGAACTAGTTGCTTGTGGCTGATTTACCATACTCTCTGACTGTAATATTCAGTTATCAATAATCTAATAGTTGCATAACCAATGACCCTTTTACAATCGAGCCCTATACAATAACATCAAAGCATAAACATACAACATGAGAAAAGATTTATTGTGCTGCTAATCAAGAGTCAACAGTCTTGTAAAGGAGAAACTGTAATGAGTATAGGTATTGCAACACTTAGTTTGGAATTTGTAAAATTTCTTAGGACTCTCCTCCCCGATTACATCTCTTCTATCTTATTTATCTCTCTTTTCTCTACCAAATTTCCTCAATATGATTCTACTTTCACTATAATCCTCTAATCCTACTACTCGTAAAATCAATCTCATTACAGAAAAATATTTTCCTTTTTTCAAAATATAAAATTATCAATGATCAATAATATAACTTAGAAACAAAATTACAAAACAATATAACATGGCTACAAAACCAAGTCAAGAACAACTAAACCGACATAAAATATTAATGAGTATAAAGTGAAACTTTAACCAGATGCATTCTCATAATATGGCTGCCATAATCTAAACTGAACTCACAATTAGCATTTTTGTTTTCTCAAATTTGAAACTTTTCAACCATAAAACCAAGGGAAACAGCCATACAAACATTAAAACAAAAATTTTTAATGCATTTAATTCATTTGAAAAACAAAAACTTTCCCCTTTCATTAACTTAACCAATGCCTTTTGCCTTAGGAGTGAGGACACTTTTTTACCTATTTTTTTTTTCAATATTGTGATGGGATAGAATTTAAACTTAAAGTTTTATGCGCTTAGTGACAATATAGTAACTTTGCATTAGTTTTAGATAAACTATTTTTTTTTCTTGTTTTTCAGATACAGGTCCAGGTGCTCAGAAGTGAGTTATGGATCGTCTGAGAGACGGCGAAGATCCTTATTTCCTCTACTTTGTGTTTTGATTAGAATCTCTCTACCTTTGTTTTGGAAAGTTTATATTATATTGAACTCTTTGAATTTGCCTATAGAGGCTCTCATGTTTCCTTCGGGAGAGATTAGGATATACTGTTGTCAACTAATTTCATAATGTACCCTAGCCGACCTAAACTTCGCGGGTCGCGACTAGTGGCTATTTAGTGACGAAATATATTGGTCAAGAATTTAATTTATTTGTAAATTTGGTTATGGCTATTGCTGTAAATTTGGTTATGGCTATTGCTGTAAATTAAAATATTTTGTCCTAGTGACAATACAGTTACTTTTGCATTAGTTTTATGTATCATGGATTAATATTTCTTTCTTAAAATAAATATTTTCCCAAGTCTAAAAATATTGGAACACCCCTGTTTGTAAAACTATCACAGAACTTTCTTTGGAAGGAAAGTTATCAAACTTGAAGTTTAAACTTTAAACAACTTCGCTGCCAAGCTTGCTCATCTTGTGGAGATGGAGGTGAAACATAGATGTAATCAGATACTTGAACTCGGATTTCCTTTAGGTGGAATTGCCAAGCTGTTTGCTCAAGAATGGGAGGGTGATGTAACTGTTGTTATGCCTGCAACTCTTGCTCAGTACTCGAAAATTATACAGAATCCTTCATATATGGAACTTCAGAAGGCAAACAACCAAGGGAGAAGATGCAACTGGGAGAAGCTTTCGGCCATAAAAGCTAATTGCGGAATTGAGCTTGCTCTTGATGAGTGTGTTGTAATGCTCAATCATATGAGAAGACTCAAACGAAGTGCTGCAAGAGCGGCAGCTGCTGTTTCTTCTCAAGGTCCCGGTTTTCCCCCTGCTGTCAAGTTCTGTGGTGCAAGAAGAATTCCTTCATGGAATGTTATTGCACGAGAAAATTCAACAGGATCCCTTGAAGATCTTATTCTAGGCGCTAACGGTCCCAATGAAACCTCCGGTAAAAATTGGAAGTCCAACCGTAGCGCATATGATGGAAGTGACTGTGAATCTGAATGTAGTGACTCAAATTCTTGGACAAGAACTGGGGGGCCTTTAATGAGAACTACTTCGTCCAATCTGTTCATTGACTTCGTCCAGCACTTAGAAATCGATATTGAACCTAGTACAAGCATGCCGGGTCGTACTACGCCTCACGATTTTCAATATCACAGTCCCAGGGTGACAACACCGGATAGGAGCTCCTCAGAATCCGACCAGAGGGAAAACGGCAACAAGGTTTTCACGAATGGATCTAGCATAATGGTAACTGAAGGCGATCTTTTGCAGCCTGAAAGGATCCATAATGGGATTGTGTTCAATGTTATCAAGAAAGAAGACTTGTCACCTTCAAGTAGGAGTCATGATAGTTTTAGCAATGAAGTCGCCGAGTCTGTCCAAATTTATTGTCCAGGGAAGGAGATGGACACTGCTAGCACAGTTTCTGATTCCGAAAATGGCGACAATGAAACAATTACCCTAGACAACAACTCCGAAGTTGATTCCAGTGCCGATTTGGGTAAGGATAAAACCGTTGCTGACCGTTAACTCTTGGCAATTTTCCCTGGTGACTTCAATACTTTGATGCTATTGAACGTAGATTGTTAATAGCATGAAATTTGGTCTTGCCAAGGAAAATATTTACTTACCCTTATAAGTTATGTGTTCTTAGTGTAGATCATTACACCCACTTATGAAAATATCTTCACGCCAAAGATTTGTCTACTGTTGTATTTTGACGGGTATATGTATAGCTGTTAATCAAGGTTACTCAGAAATGTAGCGAAAGTAAAATGGGGTTTCTTTATCGTCCAAAAAAAAAAACTTTAAACAATTTCTAAAAATATCAATGTAATCAGTTGCTTAGAGAAGCAACATGAAATGTCTCAAGTCCCAGCCACCATTATGGTAAAGAAAGTGATATTGAGGCCCAAAAGACCAGTCTACTTGGCCTTGGGCAAGGAATATTGAAACTGTAGGCTACTTGGAAGGCGTTTCAGAAGATATAGAACCCTTTTCAACCACTTTGGTAGAAGTAGAAATAGCATATTCTTCAGTTTCAACAAGCTTTCGTAGTTTTTCTTGAAGATTCTTTACTCTGTCTTCGGTTTTTCGAAGCTTTTTCCATCTATATGCAGTCCATAGACCAAAGCCATCATATACAACAATATAGGAAGCCCATACATAAGGGTAGGTTTCTGCATTCTCTTTGATTTTGAGATATTGTTTCTGCAATGAATATATCAAGTTCACAGTAGAAGAGGCACTTGCTACTTGATCCTCAGTATTCTGGACCGGTGTGGCGGAACTAGTTGCTTGTGGCTGATTTACCATACTCTCTGACTGTAATATTCAGTTATCAATAATCTAATAGTTGCATAACCAATGACCCTTTTACAATCGAGCCCTATACAATAACATCAAAGCATAAACATACAACATGAGAAAAGATTTATTGTGCTACTAATCAAGAGTCAACAGTCTTGTAAAGGAGAAACTGTAATGAGTATAGGTATTGCAACACTTAGTTTGGAATTTGTAAAATTTCTTAGGACTCTCCTCCCCGATTACATCTCTTCTATCTTATTTATCTCTCTTTTCTCTACCAAATTTCCTCAATATGATTCTACTTTCACTATAATCCTCTAATCCTACTACTCGTAAAATCAATCTCATTACAGAAAAATATTTTCCTTTTTTCAAAATATAAAATTATCAATGATCAATAATATAACTTAGAAACAAAATTACAAAACAATATAACATGGCTACAAAACCAAGTCAAGAACAACTAAACCGACATAAAATATTAATGAGTATAAAGTGAAACTTTAACCAGATGCATTCTCATAATATGGCTGCCATAATCTAAACTGAACTCACAATTAGCATTTTTGTTTTCTCAAATTTGAAACTTTTCAACCATAAAACCAAGGGAAACAGCCATACAAACATTAAAACAAAAATTTTTAATGCATTTAATTCATTTGAAAAACAAAAACTTTCCCCTTTCATTAACTTAACCAATGCCTTTTGCCTTAGGAGTGAGGACACTTTTTTACCTATTTTTTTTTTCAATATTGTGATGGGATAGAATTTAAACTTAAAGTTTTATGCGCTTAGTGACAATATAGTAACTTTGCATTAGTTTTAGATAAACTATTTTTTTTTCTTGTTTTTCAGATACAGGTCCAGGTGCTCAGAAGTGAGTTATGGATCGTCTGAGAGACGGCGAAGATCCTTATTTCCTCTACTTTGTGTTTTGATTAGAATCTCTCTACCTTTGTTTTGGAAAGTTTATATTATATTGAACTCTTTGAATTTGCCTATAGAGGCTCTCATGTTTCCTTCGGGAGAGATTAGGATATACTGTTGTCAACTAATTTCATAATGTACCCTAGCCGACCTAAACTTCGCGGGTCGCGACTAGTGGCTATTTAGTGACGAAATATATTGGTCAAGAATTTAATTTATTTGTAAATTTGGTTATGGCTATTGCTGTAAATTTGGTTATGGCTATTGCTGTAAATTAAAATATTTTGTCCTAGTGACAATACAGTTACTTTTGCATTAGTTTTATGTATCATGGATTAATATTTCTTTCTTAAAATAAATATTTTCCCAAGTCTAAAAATATTGGAACACCCCTGTTTGTAAAACTATCACAGAACTTTCTTTGGAAGGAAAGTTATCAAACTTGAAGTTTAAACTTTAAACAACTTCGCTGCCAAGCTTGCTCATCTTGTGGAGATGGAGGTGAAACATAGATGTAATCAGATACTTGAACTCGGATTTCCTTTAGGTGGAATTGCCAAGCTGTTTGCTCAAGAATGGGAGGGTGATGTAACTGTTGTTATGCCTGCAACTCTTGCTCAGTACTCGAAAATTATACAGAATCCTTCATATATGGAACTTCAGAAGGCAAACAACCAAGGGAGAAGATGCAACTGGGAGAAGCTTTCGGCCATAAAAGCTAATTGCGGAATTGAGCTTGCTCTTGATGAGTGTGTTGTAATGCTCAATCATATGAGAAGACTCAAACGAAGTGCTGCAAGAGCGGCAGCTGCTGTTTCTTCTCAAGGTCCCGGTTTTCCCCCTGCTGTCAAGTTCTGTGGTGCAAGAAGAATTCCTTCATGGAATGTTATTGCACGAGAAAATTCAACAGGATCCCTTGAAGATCTTATTCTAGGCGCTAACGGTCCCAATGAAACCTCCGGTAAAAATTGGAAGTCCAACCGTAGCGCATATGATGGAAGTGACTGTGAATCTGAATGTAGTGACTCAAATTCTTGGACAAGAACTGGGGGGCCTTTAATGAGAACTACTTCGTCCAATCTGTTCATTGACTTCGTCCAGCACTTAGAAATCGATATTGAACCTAGTACAAGCATGCCGGGTCGTACTACGCCTCACGATTTTCAATATCACAGTCCCAGGGTGACAACACCGGATAGGAGCTCCTCAGAATCCGACCAGAGGGAAAACGGCAACAAGGTTTTCACGAATGGATCTAGCATAATGGTAACTGAAGGCGATCTTTTGCAGCCTGAAAGGATCCATAATGGGATTGTGTTCAATGTTATCAAGAAAGAAGACTTGTCACCTTCAAGTAGGAGTCATGATAGTTTTAGCAATGAAGTCGCCGAGTCTGTCCAAATTTATTGTCCAGGGAAGGAGATGGACACTGCTAGCACAGTTTCTGATTCCGAAAATGGCGACAATGAAACAATTACCCTAGACAACAACTCCGAAGTTGATTCCAGTGCCGATTTGGGTAAGGATAAAACCGTTGCTGACCGTTAACTCTTGGCAATTTTCCCTGGTGACTTCAATACTTCGATGCTATTGAACGTAGATTGTTAATAGCATGAAATTTGGTCTTGCCAAGGAAAATATTTACTTACCCTTATAAGTTATGTGTTCTTAGTGTAGATCATTACACCCACTTATGAAAATATCTTCACGCCAAAGATTTGTCTACTGTTGTATTTTGACGGGTATATGTATAGCTGTTAATCAAGGTTACTCAGAAATGTAGCGAAAGTAAAATGGGGTTTCTTTATCGTCCAAAAAAAAAAAAACTTTAAACAATTTCTAAAAATATCAATGTAATCAGTTGCTTAGAGAAGCAACATGAAATGTCTCAAGTCCCAGCCACCATTATGGTAAAGAAAGTGATATTGAGGCCCAAAAGACCAGTCTACTTGGCCTTGGGCAAGGAATATTGAAACTGTAGGCTACTTGGAAGGCGTTTCAGAAGATATAGAACCCTTTTCAACCACTTTGGTAGAAGTAGAAATAGCATATTCTTCAGTTTCAACAAGCTTTCGTAGTTTTTCTTGAAGATTCTTTACTCTGTCTTCGGTTTTTCGAAGCTTTTTCCATCTATATGCAGTCCATAGACCAAAGCCATCATATACAACAATATAAGAAGCCCATACATAAGGGTAGGTTTCTGCATTCTCTTTGATTTTGAGATATTGTTTCTGCAATGAATATATCAAGTTCACAGTAGAAGAGGCACTTGCTACTTGATCCTCAGTATTCTGGACCGGTGTGGCGGAACTAGTTGCTTGTGGCTGATTTACCATACTCTCTGACTGTAATATTCAGTTATCAATAATCTAATAGTTGCATAACCAATGACCCTTTTACAATCGAGCCCTATACAATAACATCAAAGCATAAACATACAACATGAGAAAAGATTTATTGTGCTACTAATCAAGAGTCAACAGTCTTGTAAAGGAGAAACTGTAATGAGTATAGGTATTGCAACACTTAGTTTGGAATTTGTAAAATTTCTTAGGACTCTCCTCCCCGATTACATCTCTTCTATCTTATTTATCTCTCTTTTCTCTACCAAATTTCCTCAATATGATTCTACTTTCACTATAATCCTCTAATCCTACTACTCGTAAAATCAATCTCATTACAGAAAAATATTTTCCTTTTTTCAAAATATAAAATTATCAATGATCAATAATATAACTTAGAAACAAAATTACAAAACAATATAACATGGCTACAAAACCAAGTCAAGAACAACTAAACCGACATAAAATATTAATGAGTATAAAGTGAAACTTTAACCAGATGCATTCTCATAATATGGCTGCCATAATCTAAACTGAACTCACAATTAGCATTTTTGTTTTCTCAAATTTGAAACTTTTCAACCATAAAACCAAGGGAAACAGCCATACAAACATTAAAACAAAAATTTTTAATGCATTTAATTCATTTGAAAAACAAAAACTTTCCCCTTTCATTAACTTAACCAATGCCTTTTGCCTTAGGAGTGAGGACACTTTTTTACCTATTTTTTTTTTCAATATTGTGATGGGATAGAATTTAAACTTAAAGTTTTATGCGCTTAGTGACAATATAGTAACTTTGCATTAGTTTTAGATAAACTATTTTTTTTCTTGTTTTTCAGATACAGGTCCAGGTGCTCAGAAGTGAGTTATGGATCGTCTGAGAGACGGCGAAGATCCTTATTTCCTCTACTTTGTGTTTTGATTAGAATCTCTCTACCTTTGTTTTGGAAAGTTTATATTATATTGAACTCTTTGAATTTGCCTATAGAGGCTCTCATGTTTCCTTCGGGAGAGATTAGGATATACTGTTGTCAAATAATTTCATAATGTACCCTAGCTGACCTAAACTTCGCGGGTCGCGACTAGTGGCTATTTAGTGACGAAATATATTGGTCAAGAATTTAATTTATTTGTAAATTTGGTTATGGCTATTGCTGTAAATTTGGTTATGGCTATTGCTGTAAATTAAAATATTTTGTCCTAGTGACAATACAGTTACTTTTGCATTAGTTTTATGTATCATGGATTAATATTTCTTTCTTAAAATAAATATTTTCCCAAGTCTAAAAACATTGGAACACCCCTGTTTGTAAAACTATCACAGAACTTTCTTTGGAAGGAAAGTTATCAAACTTGAAGTTTAAACTTTAAACAACTTCGCTGCCAAGCTTGCTCATCTTGTGGAGATGGAGGTGAAACATAGATGTAATCAGATACTTGAACTCGGATTTCCTTTAGGTGGAATTGCCAAGCTGTTTGCTCAAGAATGGGAGGGTGATGTAACTGTTGTTATGCCTGCAACTCTTGCTCAGTACTCGAAAATTATACAGAATCCTTCATATATGGAACTTCAGAAGGCAAACAACCAAGGGAGAAGATGCACCTGGGAGAAGCTTTCGGCCATAAAAGCTAATTGCGGAATTGAGCTTGCTCTTGATGAGTGTGTTGTAATGCTCAATCATATGAGAAGACTCAAACGAAGTGCTGCAAGAGCGGCAGCTGCTGTTTCTTCTCAAGGTCCCGGTTTTCCCCCTGCTGTCAAGTTCTGTGGTGCAAGAAGAATTCCTTCATGGAATGTTATTGCACGAGAAAATTCAACAGGATCCCTTGAAGATCTTATTCTAGGCGCTAACGGTCCCAATGAAACCTCCGGTAAAAATTGGAAGTCCAACCGTAGCGCATATGATGGAAGTGACTGTGAATCTGAATGTAGTGACTCAAATTCTTGGACAAGAACTGGGGGGCCTTTAATGAGAACTACTTCGTCCAATCTGTTCATTGACTTCGTCCAGCACTTAGAAATCGATATTGAACCTAGTACAAGCATGCCGGGTCGTACTACGCCTCACGATTTTCAATATCATAGTCCCAGGGTGACAACACCGGATAGGAGCTCCTCAGAATCTGACCAGAGGGAAAACGGCAACAAGGTTTTCACGAATGGATCTAGCATAATGGTAACTGAAGGCGATCTTTTGCAGCCTGAAAGGATCCATAATGGGATTGTGTTCAATGTTATCAAGAAAGAAGACTTGTCACCTTCAAGTAGGAGTCATGATAGTTTTAGCAATGAAGTCGCCGAGTCTGTCCAAATTTATTGTCCAGGGAAGGAGATGGACACTGCTAGCACAGTTTCTGATTCCGAAATTGGCGACAATGAAACAATTACCCTAGACAACAACTCCGAAGTTGATTCCAGTGCCGATTTGGGTAAGGATAAAACCGTTGCTGACCGTTAACTCTTGGCAATTTTCCCTGGTGACTTCAATACTTCGATGCTATTGAACGTAGATTGTTAATAGCATGAAATTTGGTCTTGCCAAGGAAAATATTTACTTACCCTTATAAGTTATGTGTTCTTAGTGTAGATCATTACTCCCACTTATGAAAATATCTTCACGCCAAAGATTTGTCTACTGTTGTATTTTGACGGGTATATGTATAGCTGTTAATCAAGGTTACTCAGAAATGCAGCGAAAGTAAAATGGGGTTTCTTTATCGTCCAAAAAAAAAAACTTTAAACAATTTCTAAAAATATCAATGTAATCAGTTGCTTAGAGAAGCAACATGAAATGTCTCAAGTCCCAGCCACCATTATGGTAAAGAAAGTGATATTGAGGCCCAAAAGACCAGTCTACTTGGCCTTGGGCAAGGAATATTGAAACTGTAGGCTACTTGGAAGGCGTTTCAGAAGATGTAGAACCCTTTTCAACCACTTTGGTAGAAGTAGAAATAGCATATTCTTCAGTTTCAACAAGCTTTCTTAGTTTCTCTTGAAGATTCTTTACTCTGTCTTCGGTTTTTCGAAGCTTTTTCCATCTATATGCAGTCCATAGACCAAAGCCATCATATACAACAATATAGGAAGCCCATACATAAGGGTAGGTGTCTGCATTCTCTTTGATTTTGAGATATTGTTTCTGCAATGAATATATCAAGTTCACAGTAGAAGAGGCACTTGCTACTTGATCCTTAGTATTCTGGACCGGTGTGGCGGAACTAGTTGCTTGTGGCTGATTTACCATACTCTCTGACTGTAATATTCAGTTATCAATAATCTAATAGTTGCATAACCAATGACCCTTTTACAATCGAGCCCTATACAATAACATCAAAGCATAAACATACAACATGAGAAAAGATTTATTGTGCTGCTAATCAAGAGTCAACAGTCTTGTAAAGGAGAAACTGTAATGAGTATAGGTATTGCAACACTTAGTTTGGAATTTGTAAAATTTCTTAGGACTCTCCTCCCCGATTACATCTCTTCTATCTTATTTATCTCTCTTTTCTCTACCAAATTTCCTCAATATGATTCTACTTTCACTATAATCCTCTAATCCTACTACTCGTAAAATCAATCTCATTACAGAAAAATATTTTCCTTTTTTCAAAATATAAAATTATCAATGATCAATAATATAACTTAGAAACAAAATTCAAAACAATATAACATGGCTACAAAACCAAGTCAAGAACAACTAAACCGACATAAAATATTAATGAGTATAAAGTGAAACTTTAACCAGATGCATTCTCATAATATGGCTGCCACAATCTAAACTGAACTCACAATTAGCATTTTTGTTTTCTCAAATTTGAAACTTTTCAACCATAAAACCAAGGGAAACAGCCATACAAACATTAAAACAAAATTTTTTAATGCATTTAATTCATTTGAAAAACAAAAACTTTCCCCTTTCATTAACTTAACCAATGCCTTTTGCCTTAGGAGTGAGGACACTTTTTTACCTATTTTTTTTCAATATTGTGATGGAATAGAATTTAAACTTAAAGTTTTATGCGCTTAGTGACAATACAGTAACTTTGCATTAGTTTTAGATAAACTATTTTTTTTCTCTTGTTTTTCAGATACAGGTCCAGGTGCTCAGAAGTGAGTTATGGATCGTCTGAGAGACGGCGAAGATCCTTATTTCTTCTACTTTGTGTTTTGATTAGAATCTCTCCACCTTTGTTTTGGAAAGTTTATATTATATTGAACTCTTTGAATTTGCCTATAGAGGCTCTCATGTTTCCTTCGGGAGAGATTAGGATATACTGTTGTCAACTAATTTCATAATGTACCCTAGCCGACCTAAACTTCGCGGGTCGCGACTAGTGGCTATTTAGTGACGAAATATATTGGTCAAGAATTTAATTTATTTGTAAATTTGGTTATGGCTATTGCTGTAAATTTGGTTATGGCTATTGCTGTAAATTAAAATATTTTGTCCTAGTGACAATACAGTTACTTTTGCATTAGTTTTATGTATCATGGATTAATATTTCTTTCTTAAAATAAATATTTTCCCAAGTCTAAAAACATTGGAACACCCCTATTTGTAAAACTATCACAGAACTTTCTTTGGAAGGAAAGTTATCAAACTTGAAGTTTAAACTTTAAACAACTTTGCTGCCAAGCTTGCTCATCTTGTGGAGATGGAGGTGAAACATAGATGTAATCAGATACTTGAACTCGGATTTCCTTTAGGTGGAATTGCCAAGCTGTTTGCTCAAGAATGGGAGGGTGATGTAACTGTTGTTATGCCTGCAACTCTTGCTCAGTACTCGAAAATTATACAGAATCCTTCATATATGGAACTTCAGAAGGCAAACAACCAAGGGAGAAGATGCACCTGGGAGAAGCTTTCGGCCATAAAAGCTAATTGCGGAATTGAGCTTGCTCTTGATGAGTGTGTTGTAATGCTCAATCATATGAGAAGACTCAAACGAAGTGCTGTAAGAGCGGCAGCTGCTGTTTCTTCTCAAGGTCCCAGTTTTCCCCCTGCTGTCAAGTTCTGTGGTGCAAGAAGAATTCCTTCATGGAATGTTATTGCACGAGAAAATTCAACAGGATCCCTTGAAGATCTTATTCTAGGCGCTAACGGTCCCAATGAAACCTCCGGTAAAAATTGGAAGTCCAACCGTAGCGCATATGATGGAAGTGACTGTGAATCTGAATGTAGTGACTCAAATTCTTGGACAAGAACTGGGGGGCCTTTAATGAGAACTACTTCGTCCAATCTGTTCATTGACTTCGTCCAGCACTTAGAAATTGATATTGAACCTAGTACAAGCATGCTGGGTCGTACTACGCCTCACGATTTTCAATATCACAGTCCCAGGGTGACAACACCGGATAGGAGCTCCTCAGAATCCGACCAGAGGGAAAACGGCAACAAGGTTTTCACGAATGGATCTAGCATAATGGTAACTGAAGGCGATCTTTTCCAGCCTGAAAGGATCCATAATGGGATTGTGTTCAATGTTATCAAGAAAGAAGACTTGTCACCTTCAAGTAGGAGTCATGATAGTTTTAGCAATGAAGTCGCCGAGTCTGTCCAAATTTATTGTCCAGGGAAGGAGATGGACACTGCTAGCACAGTTTCTGATTCCGAAAATGGCGACAATGAAACAATTACCCTAGACAACAACTCCGAAGTTGATTCCAGTGCCGATTTGGGTAAGGATAAAACCGTTGCTGACCGTTAACTCTTGGCAATTTTCCCTGGTGACTTCAATACTTCGATGCTATTGAACGTAGATTGTTAATAGCATGAAATTTGGTCTTGCCAAGGAAAATATTTACTTACCCTTATAAGTTATGTGTTCTTAGTGTTGATCATTACTCCCACTTATGAAAATATCTTCACGCCAAAGATTTGTCTACTGTTGTATTTTGACGGGTATATGTATAGCTGTTAATCAAGGTTACTCAGAAATGCAGCGAAAGTAAAATGGGGTTTCTTTATCGTCCAAAAAAAAAAAACTTTAAACAATTTCTAAAAATATCAATGTAATCAGTTGCTTAGAGAAGCAACGTGAAATGTCTCAAGTCCCAGCCACCATTATGGTAAAGAAAGTGCTATTGAGGCCCAAAAGACCAGTCTACTTGGCCTTGGGCAAGGAATATTGAAACTGTAGGCTACTTGGAAGGCGTTTCAGAAGATGTAGAACCCTTTTCAACCACTTTGGTAGAAGTAGAAATAGCATATTCTTCAGCTTCAACAAGCTTTCGTAGTTTCTCTTGAAGATTCTTTACTCTGTCTTCGGTTTTTCGAAGCTTTTTCCATCTATATGCAGTCCATAGACCAAAGCCACCATATACAACAATATAGGAAGCCCATACATAAGGGTAGGTTTCTGCATTCTCTTTGATTTTGAAATATTGTTTCTGCAATGAATCTATCAAGTTCACAGTAGAAGAGGCACTTGCTACTTGATCCTCAGTATTCTGGACCGGTGTGGCGGAACTAGTTGCTTGTGGCTGATTTACCATACTCTCTGACTGTAATATTCAGTTATCAATAATCTAATAGTTGTATAACCAATGACCCTTTTACAATCGAGCCCTATACAATAACATCAAAGCATAAACATATAACATGAGAAAAGATTTATTGTGCTGCTAATCAAGAGTCAACAGTCTTGTAAAGGAGAAACTGTAATGAGTATAGGTATTGCAACACTTAGTTTGGAATTTGTAAAATTTCTTAGGACTCTCCTCCCCGATTACATCTCTTCTATCTTATTTATCTCTCTTTTCTCTACCAAATTTCCTCAATATGATTCTACTTTCACTATAATCCTCTAATCCTACTACTCGTAAAATCAATCTCATTACAGAAAAATATTTTCCTTTTTTCAAAATATAAAATTATCAATGATCAATAATATAACTTAGAAACAAAATTACAAAACAATATAACATGGCTACAAAACCAAGTCAAGAACAACTAAACCGACATAAAATATTATTGAGTATAAAGTGAAACTTTAACCAGATGCATTCTCATAATATGGCTGCCACAATCTAAACTGAACTCACAATTAGCATTTTTGTTTTCTCAAATTTGAAACTTTTCAACCATAAAACCAAGGGAAACAGCCATACAAACATTAAAACAAAAATTTTTAATGCATTTAATTCATTTGAAAAACAAAAACTTTCCCCTTTCATTAACTTAACCAATGCCTTTTGCCTTAGGAGTGAGGACACTTTTTTACCTATTTTTTTTTCAATATTGTGATGGAATAGAATTTAAACTTAAATTTTTATGCGCTTAGTGACAACACAGTAACTTTGCATTAGTTTTAGATAAACTATTTTTTTTTCTCTTGTTTTTCAGATACAGGTCCAGGTGCTCAGAAGTGAGTTATGGATCGTCTGAGAGACGGCGAAGATCCTTATTTCCTCTACTTTGTGTTTTGATTAGAATCTCTCCACCTGTGTTTTGGAAAGTTTATATTATATTGAACTCTTTGAATTTGCCTATAGAGGCTCTCATGTTTCCTTCGGGAGAGATTAGGATATACTGTTGTCAAATAATTTCATAATGTACCCTAGCTGACCTAAACTTCGCGGGTCGCGACTAGTGGCTATTTAGTGACGAAATATATTGGTCAAGAATTTAATTTATTTGTAAATTTGGTTATGGCTATTGCTGTAAATTTGGTTATGGCTATTGCTGTAAATTAAAATATTTTGTCCTAGTGACAATACAGTTACTTTTGCATTAGTTTTATGTATCATGGATTAATATTTCTTTCTTAAAATAAATATTTTCCCAAGTCTAAAAACATTGGAACACCCCTGTTTGTAAAACTATCACAGAACTTTCTTTGGAAGGAAAGTTATCAAACTTGAAGTTTAAACTTTAAACAACTTCGCTGCCAAGCTTGCTCATCTTGTGGAGATGGAGGTGAAACATAGATGTAATCAGATACTTGAACTCGGATTTCCTTTAGGTGGAATTGCCAAGCTGTTTGCTCAAGAATGGGAGGGTGATGTAACTGTTGTTATGCCTGCAACTCTTGCTCAGTACTCGAAAATTATACAGAATCCTTCATATATGGAACTTCAGAAGGCAAACAACCAAGGGAGAAGATGCACCTGGGAGAAGCTTTCGGCCATAAAAGCTAATTGCGGAATTGAGCTTGCTCTTGATGAGTGTGTTGTAATGCTCAATCATATGAGAAGACTCAAACAAAGTGCTGCAAGAGCGGCAGCTGCTGTTTCTTCTCAAGGTCCCGGTTTTCCCCTGCTGTCAAGTTCTGTGGTGCAAGAAGAATTCCTTCATGGAATGTTATTGCACGAGAAAATTCAACAGGATCCCTTGAAGATCTTATTCTAGGCGCTAACGGTCCCAATGAAACCTCCGGTAAAAATTGGAAGTCCAACCGTAGCGCATATTATGGAAGTGACTGTGAATCTGAATGTAGTGACTCAAATTCTTGGACAAGAACTGGGGGGCCTTTAATGAGAACTACTTCGTCCAATCTGTTCATTGACTTCGTCCAGCACTTAGAAATCGATATTGAACCTAGTACAAGCATGCCGGGTCGTACTACGCCTCACAATTTTCAATATCACAGTCCCAGGGTGACAACACCGGATAGGAGCTCCTCAGAATCCGACCAGAGGGAAAACGGCAACAAGGTTTTCACGAATGGATCTAGCATAATGGTAACTGAAGGCGATCTTTTGTAGCCTGAAAGGATCCATAATGGGATTGTGTTCAATGTTATCAAGAAAGAAGACTTGTCACCTTCAAGTAGGAGTCATGATAGTTTTAGCAATGAAGTCGCCGAGTCTGTCCAAATTTATTGTCCAGGGAAGGAGATGGACACTGCTAGCACAGTTTCTGATTCCGAAAATGGCGACAATGAAACAATTACCCTAGACAACAACTCCGAAGTTGATTCCAGTGCCGATTTGGGTAAGGATAAAACCGTTGCTGACCGTTAACTCTTGGCAATTTTCCCTGGTGACTTCAATACTTCGATGCTATTGAACGTAGATTGTTAATAGCATGAAATTTGGTCTTGCCAAGGAAAATATTTACTTACCCTTATAAGTTATGTGTTCTTAGTGTAGATCATTACTCCCACTTATGAAAATATCTTCACGCCAAAGATTTGTCTACTGTTGTATTTTGACGGGTATATGTATAGCTGTTAATCAAGGTTACTCAGAAATGCAGCGAAAGTAAAATGGGGTTTCTTTATCGTCCAAAAAAAAAAAAAACTTTAAACAATTTCTAAAAATATTAATGTAATCAGTTGCTTAGAGAAGCAACGTGAAATGTCTCAAGTCCCAGCCACCATTATGGTAAAGAAAGTGATATTGAGGCCCAAAAGACCAGTCTACTTGGCCTTGGGCAAGGAATATTGAAACTGTAGGCTACTTGGAAGGCGTTTCAGAAGATGGAGAACCCTTTTCAACCACTTTGGTAGAAGTAGAAATAGCATATTCTTCAGCTTCAACAAGCTTTCGTAGTTTCTCTTGAAGATTCTTTACTCTGTCTTCGGTTTTTCGAAGCTTTTTCCATCTATATGCAGTCCATAGACCAAAGCCACCATATACAACAATATAGGAAGCCCATACATAAGGGTAGGTTTCTGCATTCTCTTTGATTTTGAGATATTGTTTCTGCAATGAATCTATCAAGTTCACAGTAGAAGAGGCACTTGCTACTTGATCCTCAGTATTCTGGACCGGTGTGGCGGAACTAGTTGCTTGTGGCTGATTTACCATACTCTCTGACTGTAATATTCAGTTATCAATAATCTAATAGTTGCATAACCAATGACCCTTTTACAATCGAGCCCTATACAATAACATCAAAGCATAAACATACAACATGAGAAAAGATTTATTGTGCTGCTAATCAAGAGTCAACAATCTTGTAAAGGAGAAACTGTAATGAGTATAGGTATTGCAACACTTAGTTTGGAATTTGTAAAATTTCTTAGGACTCTCCTCCCCGATTACATCTCTTCTATCTTATTTATCTCTCTTTTCTCTACCAAATTTCCTCAATATGATTCTACTTTCACTATAATCCTCTAATCCTACTACTCGTAAAATCAATCTCATTACAGAAAAATATTTTCCTTTTTTCAAAATATAAAATTATCAATGATCAATAATATAACTTAGAAACAAAATTACAAAACAATATAACATGGCTACAAAACCAAGTCAAGAACAACTAAACCGACATAAAATATTAATGAGTATAAAGTGAAACTTTAACCAGATGCATTCTCATAATATGGCTGCCACAATCTAAACTGAACTCACAATTAGCATTTTTGTTTTCTCAAATTTGAAACTTTTCAACCATAAAACCAAGGGAAACAGCCATACAAACATTAAAACAAAAATTTTTAATGCATTTAATTCATTTGAAAAACAAAAACTTTCCCCTTTCATTAACTTAACCAATGCCTTTTGCCTTAGGAGTGAGGACACTTTTTTACCTATTTTTTTTTCAATATTGTGATGGAATAGAATTTAAACTTAAAGTTTTATGCGCTTAGTGACAATACAGTAACTTTGCATTAGTTTTAGATAAACTATTTTTTTTTCTCTTGTTTTTCAGATACAGGTCCAGGTGCTCAGAAGTGAGTTATGGATCGTCTGAGAGACGACGAAGATCCTTATTTCCTCTACTTTGTGTTTTGATTAGAATCTCTCCACCTTTGTTTTGGAAAGTTTATATTATATTGAACTCTTTGAATTTGCCTATAGAGGCTCTCATGTTTCCTTCGGGAGAGATTAGGATATACTGTTGTCAACTAATTTCATAATGTACCCTAGCCGACCTAAACTTCGCGGGTCGCGACTAGTGGTTATTTAGTGACGAAATATATTGGTCAAGAATTTAATTTATTTGTAAATTTGGTTATGGCTATTGCTGTAAATTTGGTTATGGCTATTGCTGTAAATTAAAATATTTTGTCCTAGTGACAATACAGTTACTTTTGCATTAGTTTTATGTATCATGGATTAATATTTCTTTCTTAAAATAAATATTTTCCCAAGTCTAAAAACATTGGAACACCCCTGTTTGTAAAACTATCACAGAACTTTCTTTGGAAGGAAAGTTATCAAACTTGAAGTTTAAACTTTAAACAATTTCTAAAAATATCAATGTAATCAGTTGCTTAGAGAAGCAACATGAAATGTCTCAAGTCCCAGCCACCATTATGGTAAAGAAAGTGATATTGAGGCCCAAAAGACCAGTCTACTTGGCCTTGGGCAAGGAATATTGAAACTGTAGGCTACTTGAATAACTCCAGATTTTAGTTGGTGTAATAGTTTGGGTTTGATTCTTATCACGGATTTCAAGTTTTTGCTGGAAAGCCTACTCTAGATATTAGAGAAGTAGAGAGGACAAAGTGGAGTAAGTCCCAAAAAAAAAGGGGGGGGGGTGAGATGCGAGAAACTTAATTTTCAACCCATCCAAGTTAATAAAATATAACTCAAGTCCAAAAAAAAGTTAATATAACTAAATTTTATATTAACAGAGTAACTCAAAATTTTCAACATTTAATTGGATAATAATATAAATGTTTTACACTATTGCATATCGAAATTTAAAACTATATATAACGAGGATACACTCTTGTTAACACTATTTTTTTTTTCAAAAAAAAACTTGTTACTTTTCATATTTACATGTATGTATTACTACAATTATTAAATTTGACCATAATGAGTGCGAGCGAACTGGTTCGAATCGAGTTGATCGAACTGTATGTGTTCATCATACCTTCACAAATAATTTTCAAATGGCTAAAATAAAAATCGAACTTATAAAGAATGTTTATACACAATTTTTTTATTCGCTAAATTATGTTTAATCTTTTGTTTTGTATCATAGAAAACATATATATCTAAATATATAAAAATAAAAAATGCTACTTCACGAGTCGCGCATAGCCCACTAAACAGGGGAATGGTGTATCATATATAACTCCATTTCAAAATAATTTTGACATTCTAATAGATTGAATAGCACTACAAACAGCTATTCAAACTTTAATATATTTACATACTCAGAAGTCAGAATTGCATTTTTGTGTACACACGGACATCAAAAATGATCTAAAGTCTGCTCTGTAACGCGATTCTTCTTTCATTTGAGAAACCAATGAATAATAACAATGGACAAGCTATATATTGGTTATTAATTAATTAATTAAACCGGTTCATGTTATTAATTACGGTTTGAAGAAATTGGCATTGAGACGTTTATCAATTAGAGTCTTCAAAGCCGAAGCTATCAAAAGAGCAGCGATAAGCATTCCTAAGCAACCAAGAACAACGTTGAAGCACCAAGCGAAGCTTCTCGTACGAGGTTTCTTAATGGCCACCCACATGAAACATGGGTATGCATAAGACACTGGCACGAATGCGATTCCACCAAGAAGAAGTGACAGTGATGGTAGGAAGGGGAACGCCACGGCTACAAAGAAGGTTAATCCTCCAAAGAAAAGACGAATGCATGTTCTGACCCACCTCGGACACTTGTTCTTCTTTCTGGCTGTGATTTTGAATTCAATGTTGTCGAAAAATGGCATCGCATACACTTGGTAGCTGCTCAGGCAATGTAGAATTACCAAAAAGTACATTGCTTCTATTGTGAACTTCGTTACTTGATGAGCGTGCATGTGTGCAAACGAAGTTAATAGCCCGTCTTTTTCAATATGCAACAAAGGGACATACATACATTAAGTTTCTCAAACTAATAGAGGTAATGAATCAATATATATATATATATATATATATATATATATATATATATATATAGATGCAAATTATTAGTGTTCGGTAGATCGGCTACCGGACGGTTTGGGTCAGGATTCGGAGTGATGGAGGGGCTCGTCTGGCTACGATCGTCCAGTCCAAGAGGAGCGAGGTCCCGAGTACTTTGTGTGGAGAAGGGGTGGTGCCACCTGCAAGGACACTCCGACGCTCTTGTCAGACAATGTGCAGGCGGAAAGAGGGTGATGTGAAAGATGTGACGTACCTCGGGGGAAGAGCCAACCTTCCCCTTATATACATGTCAGCAGTGGGCTCCCCTGGAGGGCAGGCCCATATTCTCAAGGACGCTGTCCCATAGCTGCGGGTGAGCCGTACGGGACGCGTGTCCGGGTCGGTTGGAGGGTGCACAACCGGGCCGGGTGGAGCTCGGGTCGGGTTGACCCGCGAGAGTCCTGGGCCGGGCCGTAACAGTGCCCCCGACGCGTCAGTGAGGGTCGTGAGGGCGGTCGGTGGCGCGTGATGTCCTTGTTCGTGTGTTGCCGTTGAGTCGGCGGACCGTAAGAGAGGCGCGTCTCTCGTGCGCGTGTCCCTTGGTCTGCTGAGGCGTTCGTTCGTCGCTTCGTTCTTTGCGCTGAGCATTAAATGCTCATAATGGTTTGAAAAAACCCCGCGCGTAAAGACCGTTTTGCCCTTGCTTTCTTTCGCGCTTCTCGTGGTGGTTTTTAAACAGTTTCTTCTTTCTTTTTCTCCCACTCTTGCTATTTTCATCCTCTTTTCTCCCTGACATCCAAATTTTCTTGCTCGAGCTATCTTGTGCTTCTCTTTCACACTCCAATTCCTACAGCCATTTCAGGTAATTTCTTGTTTCTTACTTTCTTGTGTTTATACTGTGCCTTATTGTTACGTAGTTGCTGTTTGTGTTTACCTTTGCCTGATGGCTTTCCAATCGTTGGGGTAGATGAATTATGGGAGGGGTACCATTCCGGGGTAGGTTTTTAGGTGACTTGTGCGATAGGTTTAGATTTTAACCGTATTTGGTCATGGTAAAGTTGAAAGGGTGTAGTTTCTGGGTTGTTATGGACCCCCGACCTCATAGACTAACGGATTGGTACCCCGCTGTAGGTATGCCTCGCATTGTCTCCCGGTCTTCCGGATCTGGCGCAGCCTACGACCCGTACGCCTGGGTGACTGACGATATAAAGGCATCGCCCAACCAAATGGATTTGGAGGAGTTGAATGAGTTTCGGCGAGCCGGTCACTTGTGTGGGGGGACGGACGAGGAGGCCAATTATGAGACCGTCGTTCCTGCCCCCCACGAGCGTATTTACGAGCTCAACTTCCATTCTCCTCGCGTCCCCGATTGGATTTGGTTTTACAAGTCCATGTTCACGCAAGTTGGCGTTCGGATACCGTTCTCTGAGTTTCAAATGGCACTCCTAAACCGGATATCCGTCTCCCCCTCTCAGCTCCATCCGAACAGTTGGGCCTCGATCCGCTGTTTCGAAATGGTTTGCGAGTATCTAGAGCTGCCGGCGTCAGTGGACGTCTTCCTCTTTTACTTCAACCTTACCAACCCTTCCAAGCAGGGGAAGGCGAGGAAAGGATTTCTCTCTTTCCGTTCTGGCCAGGGTAGGAGAATATTTGGCCTCTTCGAGGACTCCTACCATGGTTTCAAAGATAAGTATTTCAAAGTCCGTCCCGTCAGAGGTCGTCATCCCTTTTGGTTGTCGTTAGAGGGGGAGCGGCTCATCCCGACTTACTGGAGTTTCGGGGCGGGTTCGAATCCCTTTATCAAGGTGACGTACAAGAGGTTGTCACCTGTAGATAAGCAAATAGCTGACGTACTTTTTGCTATTTTTGAAAAGAACCCCGTGAACCCTCATCTTCTTTTGGGTGAACGGGAGGCCGGCAGGAGCTATATCCGTGAGTTGTCTTATTTGCTTGTCTTTGCGTTTACTGTTGTTTTCTTTATCCGTTTTAACGACTAATGCATTTGTTGTTTGTTGTAGTGGAAATGTCTGCCACTGTGGTCGGACTTGAAAACTTGATGAAGACCTTTTTTGAAGGTAGTGACGACGAGGAAGCGGAGAAGGATGCTGGGGAGGCGGAGGATCAGACCGGGAAGTCGGAGGGTCCAGCCGTAGAGGTTGGAGGTCAGGGCGAGGCTTCTTCTCGGGAGGCCGTTAAGGCGGGGAAAAGACCTATCGAGGATCAGGGTTCCCCTATTCCCGAGGAGGCAACTGGCGGGCACTCAACCGCTTCCCGCCAAGAAGATGATGACGTGGAGCTTATTCACACTCCCAAAAGGCGGAGGTCGTCAGCCAGTCTGGAGGGGGCCCTTAGTATCATGGAGAGAAATTTTGATGCAACAAGGTTTATAGACTCCCAATTGATCCCCGGGACGGAGGAACATTTCCTTGGCACTGAACTGGCTGGGCAGGCTAGATGGATGTATCGGACTTTGCTCCGGGGGGCCGTAATAGCTCGAAAGGCTGAGTTCGAGTTGTCGGGAATGCAAGCCCTCCGAAGGAAGCTTGAGTCCTCTGTTAAAGCCAATAATGATTTCAAAGTTCAAGTTGAGCAGCTCCAGGGTCAGTTGTCCGAAATGGCGGAGAACCTAAAAGTTTCGGAGGAGAAGGCGACCTCCGCTGCCGAGAAGTTGAAAATTTCGGACGATTCGGTGGCCCGCCTAATCGAGCGGGAGATGACCTTGGAGGGCCAGCTGAACTCTGCTCAGGGTCGGGCGGCGGCCTTGGAGAAAGAGCGTGACGAAGATGTCTCGTTGGCCGAGGCCGCTAGGTCGGAAGTCGAGGGGCTCAAAAAGAAGCTGAAGGCTACCAGGGAGCAGGGAAAGAACACCATCTCGATGACCGAAGATGCTTTGAAGTCTCAGCTGAGGATCGCAGCTCCTGATTTCGGCACGTCGTTAATTGGCGTTTTCAAGACTATCCAGGACGGAAAGATTGTTGACATGCCGAGGAAGTGAGGCCTTGTAACTTAAGATATTTTGTAATGGCGTTTGCTGAACAACTTATTGCTTGTTTTTTGTTTTGACTCTTTATAAGTTATACTTATTTGGTCGTTTGGCCGGGTTGCCGTTTACTATATTTGCTGTCGTTGTTTCTCTTGGGGGCTCGCGCCCGTTTTCCCGTTTTATGATTGTTATGGCTTGGGTCGCCGTGGTCGTATTGTCGTCGCCGTTGGCTTTGGCCGTAACGAAGATGGCCCCTGGGGTGATCAATCCCGGTCTGCCGTTTTAAGGCGCGCTCGTGTGCGGCGCACATAGGGAAGAGGTAAACAAGTACGAAAAGAAAGAAAAAAAAGTTTTGACAAGTATGAGTTAATCGTTAGCTAAGCAAATTAATCAATATGGCGAATATTTGATAAGATAAAAAGGTAGATTGTCATGCAAACAAAGCAAGTATTTACTATCTCTTTAGGTTCTCAGGTCGGCGAGTCATCTGGTCATGAGTAGAACCTTCTTAGGCTTCCCGCATTCCATGTTCTGGGCACTTCCTTGCCGTCGAGTCTTTCGAGCTTGTAAGCACCTTTGCCGAGTACCTCCCTTACCCTGTAGGGACCTTCCCAATTTGCTGCCAGCTTACCTTCCCCTGGGATCGGGACGCCGATGTCGTTGCGTCGCAGGACGAGGTCCCTTTCCTCGAAATCTCGTTTGAGGATTTTTGCGTTGTATCGCAGGGCTATTCTTTGTTTCAGCGCCATTTCTGTTAGGTGAGCCATCTCCCTTGTTTCCTCAATCAGGTCCTTCTCGACTGCTTCGCTCATGCCTGCGAGTAGTAGTCGAGGGCTCGGTTCGCCGATTTCGACTGGTATCACCGCATCGACCCCGTATGTTAGGCGAAAGGAAGTTTCCCCCGTAGCGCTTTGCTCGGTTGTCCGGTAAGACCATAGGACGGAGGAGAGTTCGTCAGCCCAGCTTCCTTTCTTATTGTCTAGGCGCTTCTTTAGACCAAGAAGGACGACTTTGTTTGCGGCCTCTACCTGCCCGTTTGTTTGGGGATGTTCTACCGAGGAGAACTTTTGCTTTATCCCTAGGCTAGAGAGGAACTCCATGAACTTCTTGTCTGTGAACTGGGTCCCGTTATCTGAGATGACAACCTCTGGGATACCGAAACGGGTTATCACCTGCCTCCACACGAACTTCCGGCAGTTGGAGGACGATATCGTAGCCAGTGGTTCGGCCTCCACCCATTTGGTGTAGTAGTCAATGGCGACAATGAGGTATTTGACTTGTCCTGGGCCGACCGGGAAAGGTCCCAGGAGGTCGACTCCCCATTGTGCAAAAGGTCGAGTAATCGTTAGAGAGTTTAACTCGGAGGCCGGCGCCCTGTGGAAGTTGGCGTTTTGTTGACACTTTGTGCATTTTTTGACAAATTCCTTTGAGTCCTTCATCATTGTCGGCCAGTAGTACCCCGCTCGAATGAGCTTCCTTGCTAGGGCTTTGCCCCCGATGTGGTGTCCGCAACACCCCTCATGGACTTCTCTAAGCACGTAGTTCGTTTGGTCGGGGTGCAAACACTTCAATAGGGGCTGGCTGAGTCCCTTTTTGAATAGCTGTCCCTGTATGATTGCATATCTGGCCGCCTCCCTTCTTAAAGCTTTGGCTGCTTTCTCATCTTCAGGCAACTTGTCGAGTTCCAGGAAGTTGGTGATGGGGTCCAGCCATGAGGGGCTCGACTTCGCCAAGTAGAGGGCGACCGTTGGTTCCTTCACCATGCCTTGGATGAGCGACCGGTTACCCGATCCTGGCTTTGTGCTCGCCAGCTTCGACAGGAGGTCTGTCCGTGTGTTTCTTTCTCTTGGAACGTGTTGGACAATGACCTCCTAGAACTGGCTTGTCATTTCCTTAACCTTTTCCAAGTATTTTTGGAGGAGGGGGTCCCGGGCTTGGTAGCTTCCGTTTACCTGCGAGGTGACGACTTGGGAGTCGCTGCATACTTCGACCTTCGTCGCCCCGACTTTCCGAGCTAGTGTGAGTCCTCCCAAGAGAGCTTCATATTCTGCTTGGTTGTTGGACACTGGGAAGTCGAACTTGGTTGATTGCTCATAGATGATCCCTGCTGGGCTTTCTAGGATGACCCCTGCTCCCCAGACGTTTGGTTGGAGGCCCCGTCCACGTGAAGCCTCTACCGTGTGCCCGTTTTTTCGGGAGGGTCTCCCGTTACCTCAACTAAAAAGTCTGCCATTGCCTGGGCTTTGATTGCATGTCGGGGTTCATACTGCAAGTCGTATTGCGAGAGCTCGATGGCCCAGGTCATCATCCTACCGGCCAAGTCGGGCCTTTGCAGTACTTGGCGAATCGCTTGATCCGTCCTCACGACTATACGATGGCTCTCTGGAAGTATTGTCTTAACCTTCGGGAGGAGACTAGGAGCGCCAGCGCCAGTTTTTCCAACTTGCTGTATTTCAGTTCTGGTCCTTGGAGGACCCTACTAACGAAATAAACGGGTTGTTGGGTCTTCTCCTCTTCTCTAATGAGCACTGTGGCAAGCGCTTCTTCGGTTACTGATAGGTAGAGATAGAGCGGTTCTCCGGCCCTGGGTTTTCCGAGAACTGGTGGTGCCGCTAAGATCTGCTTGAAGTGGTTGAATGCCTCTTCGCACGTTGGGGTCCATTCGAACGTCATTCCTTTTTTCATTAGATTGAAGAAGGGCAGGGCTCTTGCTGCTGACGCGCCGAGGAATCGGGACAAAGCCGTTAACCTCCCGGCAAGTCGTTGAATGTCTTTGATAGAACCCGGGCTCTTCATCTGGAAAACTGCCTGACACTTCTCGGGGTTGGCTTCCACCCCTCTTTGAGTAATCATGAATCCCAGAAACTTTCCGGCTTCCATGGCAAACGCGCACTTGAGCGGATTAAGCCTCATGCCGTGTTGCCGGAGGGAGGAAAAAACGCCATCAAGGTCGCTAAGGAGGTCGTCGGGTCGTGTGGTCTTCGCGAGTATATCATCCACGTAGACTTCTACTGTTTTGCCTATAAGCTCACTGAATATTTTATTCATCAGCCTTTGGTACGTGGCCCCAGCGTTTTTCAAACCAAAAGGCATTACCCTGTAACAATAGATTCCCCCTGGCGTTATGAACGCCATTTTTTCCTCGTCGGGTCGGTGCATCGGTATCTGATTGTATCCTGAGTAGGCATCCATGAAGCTCAGATACCGGTACCCCGCCGCTGCGTCGACGAGTGCATCAATGTTAGGTAGGGGGTAGCAATCCTTGGGACACGCCTTGTTGAGGTCAGAGTAGTCCACGCACATTCTCCATCTCCCACTGTGCTTTTTAACCAGGACCACGTTCGACAACCAGGTCGAGTAGTCAAGTTCTCGGATGAATCCTGCTTCTAGGAGGCTGGCCGTTTGCCTGGCTACCTCTTCTGCCCTTTCTTGCGACATTTTTCTCCTCCTCTGGGCCACTGGCTTGGTTCCCGCCTTGACGGCCAGATGGTGCGATATGAGCTGGGGATCTATCCCGGGCATATCGGCGGGCGTCCAAGCAAAGAGGTCGGCATTAGCCCTGATCATTTCCATCAAAGGCTCCTTCATTTCATGGGGAAGGTTCCTGTTTATGAATGTGAAGTTATCGTCCTCATCACCGACCCTGAACTTTTCCAAGTCTCCTTCTGGCTCTGGTCTAGGTTTGTCTTCTATCCTGGCGTCCAGGTCAGCAAGGAAGACCCCAGATGCTTCTTTGGACTTTTTCCTGAGAGAAAGGCTGGCGTGGTCGCAAGCGACCGCCGTTTCCAAGTCGCCTTTGATGGATCCTACGGATCCGTCATCCGTGACAAACTTCATCACCAGCAGCTTTGTGCTAATGGCCGCCCCCAGGTCGTTGATGGTTTTCCTCCCCAGGATGATGTTATAAGCCGTGGAGTCTCGTAGTATTACGAAGTCCGCCATGATTGTTCGTCGCTTTTGCCCCTGTCCAACAGAGGTCGGGAGTGAGATGATTCCATCCGGCTTGATGAAGTGGTCCCCCAACCCTACCACACCGTGCTGGTGGGTCGTCAGGTCGGCGTCTCTTAGTCCCAGGGCATCGAAAACGTTTCGAAACATGATGTTCGAGTCTGCCCCCGTATCTACCAGGATTCGTTTGACGAGGCCCGTTCCGACCCTGGCTGTGATGACCATGGGCGGACTTTCCGGTACCTCGTCAAACCATTGGTCCTCTGGGCCGAAGGAGATGGGTGGGATACCTCGGAAACTTCTAACGGTCGAGGTGGAGACCGCTAGGACCTTGGCGTCTTTTTTCTGTGCTGACTTTGACCTTGGGGCGGTGTTCCTGGCTGTTACCACGTTTACCACCGTAAGGCCGTGGTCGTCACCCTCTGGTTCCTGCCGTCGCCTCGTTGACCGGGGGCCATCTTCGCTATCGTGGTCCCGGTTGCGTCTCCTTGGTTCCCGTATAAGGTGAGAGAAGTCGGCAAGTTTCCCATCCCTGATAGCTTGCTCCAGGGCGTCTTTTAGGTCGAAGCAGTCTTGGGTCTTGTGTCCGTAGCCCTTGTGGTACTCACAGTAGAGGTTCTTGTTTCCTCCCGTCCTGTCCTTCAGAGGTCGGGGCTTTGACAGTATCCCCTTTTCCGCTATCTGTTGGTAAACTTCGGTGATTGGTGCAGTGAGGGGGGTATAATTGGTGAACTTCCCAACTCGGGGGAACGGTTTGGGTGTTATACTCGGACCGCCGTCCCTGGCGTGTTCCTTTGGTCTTTCTCTGCCTTCATAGTGCCGGGCTTGGTTGTAGGCGGGCTGACGTTTATTGGCAGCCACGACCCGGCTGACTTCTTCGTCATTGATGTATTCTTTGGCCACGCACTGGATCTCTTGCATCGTCCAAACGGGCTTTGTGGTAAGGTGTTTCCTGAAGTCCTCATTCGAGAGCCCGTTCGTCAAGCATAGACTTGCCACCGAGTCCGTTAGACCGTCAATTTCCAGGCACTCGTCATTGAAACGGTCCAGGTATTTCCTGGTCGGCTCTCCGGGTCTCTGTGTCACCCCTAGCAAATTGATTGGGTGTTTGGCTTTGACAATCCTGGTCGTGAATTGAGCCAAGAAGGCGTGGCTGATGTCAGAGAATTGAGTCACCGAGCCCTGCGGGAGGTTGTTGAACCACCGTATCGCTGGGCCCGCCAGGGTGACCGGGAAGGCGCGACATCTGACCTCGTCTCCTACCCCTTCCAGGTTCATTCTGGCCTCAAAGGCCGTCAAGTGTTCCAGGGGATCTTGTGTTCCATCATACTTCATGTCCGTTGGCTTGTCGAAGTGTTTCGGCAGCCGGACCTCGAGCACGGAACGGTGGAAGGGGGTCGCTCCTATTATCACTGGTCCCCGGGTAGTTCTCCCCGGCTCGCCATTCTCCCGACGGGCGTTCTCTTCGCCTCTGTTCGACGCGCGCCGTCTCTCGTGTCAGGCGTAAATGATGGGGTCCCGACTTCTTCTTCTGGCTCGTCCCCGTCCCCCCGTGCTCTCTGACTCGTATTGGGGGCTGGGTGAGCGCCTCGAGCGGCTCCTTGAACGGGAGCGGGTGGGGCTCCGCTCCGGAGTGCGTTGGTCGCGTTCTCTCTCGGCTAGCCGGCGCTCTAAGTCTTTCATCCTATGGCGCAACTCTTGCATTATCCTGGCGTGGTTGTCGCCAGTACCTCCGAAGGGGCGTCTTTCGTGAGTCTGCGTCGTGTCCCTCGGAGGCGACCTCTGCTGTTGTCGGGTATCTGTCGGAACGGCGCCTCCCCCAAGCACGGGAGGCGCAGCCTCGCTACCTGTCTCAGTCTGGACTAGTACGAAGTCCATGTTTGATCCCCACAGACGGCGCCAATGTTCGGTAGATCGGCTACCAGACGGTTCGGGTCAGGATTCGGAGTGATGGAGGGGCTCGTCTGGCTACGATCGTCCAGTCCAAGAGGAGCGAGGTCCCGAGTACTTTGTGTGGAGAAGGGGGGGTGCCACCTGCAAGGACATTCCGACGCTCTTGTCAGACAATGTGCAGGCGGAAAGAGGGGTGATGTGAAAGATGTGACGTACCTCGGGGGAAGAGCCAACCTTCCCCTTATATACATGTCAGCAGTGGGCTCCCCTAGAGGGCAGACCCATATTCTCAAGGACGCTGTCCCATAGCTGCGGGTGAGCCGTACGGGACACGTGTCCGGGTCGGTTGGAGGGTGCACAACCGGGCCGGGTGGAGCTCGGGTCGGGTTGATCCGCGAGAGTCCTGGGTCGGGCCGTAACAATTAGTTAAGTTAAAATTCTTGCCTGGTTTCCGTAAGCCCAAAATCCGGGAAGAGCCAGGGGATAAAGCACATGGCAATTATTGCGTACGAAATGATCACTCCTCTACGCATTTTTACGTTGGATTTCTCTTTCAAATCTGATGGAAGCGTTCCCTGTGTAACCATAGATACATAAATGAATTGGTTTGATCTAATTTTCAAAATCATAATCTTAACTATGATTTTTTATAAATATATTTTTATGTGAATAATTATAAACTCAAAATTTTTTTGGGTGTAATTTTTTTTTTTATAATTATAAACTCGAATATAATTAATGACTCACCTGTATTTCGAGTATAAGATTATGTCCCCGGAAAGCAAGCAAAATGATTCCAATGGAATTCATAACGTCATTAGCCTCAGCCACGTTACTTCCATGCATCGTTGTTACCATAATTCGTTAATGTTTATCCATGCCTTCTGATTTCTCTTTAATCTCGGCGTACGCCGCTGCCGTTGATTTCTGCGGCGAGAGTGGTTCCTCTTTCACGTATACCGCCGCTGCTGTGGCTAGGGTTAGCAACAGCGTGATTGAAACGAAGAAGCAGCTTTTCAGGTGGGCGCAGTACACATCGCAAGCTTTCGTTCTTGTGAACGGGAAGATGTGATGGAGACCGCTGTAGGAACCGGCGGCGTATCCTAGGACGTTTCCCACCTCCATGAAAAAGGAGAAGCCAGCGTTGGCCATCCGCATTTTCCGTTGGTCTCCGGCGGCGAGGTCGGCGAGAAGTGCCCGGCATGGAGCTTGAAGCATGTTGTTGGCAACGTCGAGGATCTAGAACCCGACCACGAAGATGGCTATGGCACGCGGGCGGGCCTTCTTCTCGAGCGAGTCACCAAACATGTGTCCCATGTCAGCAGCGTAGCCTATAAGGAGCACTGCAATGGCGACCGCTAAGGCTCCGGCAGCAATGAAAGGCCGTCGGCGTCCAAACCGTGACGTGCAGCAGGTAGTAGCCTACTATGGGCTGTACGAGCATCCCACTTATGGGTCCGCAAAATAAGATGTAAACTGCGGAAGTGTGTGGGATACCAAGGAGGTGAACCTACGGCATCAGTAAGGATAGCTGTAGAGCCCACCCAAACTGAACACCGGCGGTGATAGACGCCACGACGATGATCTGACGTAGAAGATTCGGCTTTGGTGGTAGTGCAGATTGGTTCTCTAAGTTGAGAGAAAGGAACTCCATTGTTTTTTTGAAAGAGTAAGTAATGTGTGTGTGTTTGTGAATTGTGTGTTACTGTGTTTGAAAGAGTTTAATTCAAGTAGTATGTGTGTTTGTGAATTGTGTTTAGGGTGTGGAGTTAAGGGAAAGAGGTGTGGGAGTTTTATAATAGAATAGGGAAGTATGAAGGTTATGTTAATTAATTTGAGTTATAAATAACATAAATAAGGTTAGATTATTTAAAAAGTGATCTACACTTTTATAGAATAATTAGTTAAAAATTAAAAAAATGTTATTTTATTTCTATATTTGATAAAGTTTATTATGCTCTAAATATATTATTTAGGTATTTATTATGGTGAAATATATTGGTCAAGAATTTAATTCATTTGTAAATTTGGTTATGGCTATTGCTGTGATGATTAATGTCTTTTTTCCACTAGAATCTTTGACCAAGGTGTAAATTAACATTATTGTAAATATGGATTATTTGAAAAGTTATTCTTGCCAACACAAGAATACAGCATATAAATAAGCAATTAGCACTTAGCAGTAAGCACCATTGCTCACTCCAGGGTATATTCCTCCTGTTGTTATAGCTGGAACATTCGCAGCTAACGCTCTGCTCATAAAGGACTTTGCACGCACTGCATAGCTTGTGTCATCGCAAACATCAACATATGCAGTCTGCATCAAGAAACATATCGAAAATGATAGTCAGGTGTTGCACATGCACATTTAAAAGGCAGGAACCAAGATATATGCCTGCATGTAGGTGCGGAGAGATTTTCAATATCATATATAACATGAGCAAGGATTAAATGTTGAATATAGAATATGGTACCTTAGTGTTTATGGCAGCTTCAAGCACACTGCATTTTTCTGCTTGTTGGAATGGCCCCGCCGTATGAACTACAAGATCCACATCTGCATAAAGCAGAGCCTTAAGATATCATTATCACTGAATTTTCCCATCAATATCATTATCACTCCAAACATTTAAACTTACATAACCGTATAACTGTATTACAATACAATATAAATTTTACGGCAGTATCAACAACATCAATTCACCACACAAAATAAACAAACAAGCAAGCAAGTAAATGAAAAGCCAGTTGACAAAATGTGATGTTACTGCAACTACCTTCTTTTAAGTTTTAACTAACTAATACTGTACAATCTATTTAGAGTAGTTATGATTACCTTGCAGAGCAGTTTGGAGTGAATCTTGATCATTGAGATCAACCTGAGAAAAACCAGAATTGCCCCCGAGTTTTGCAACCAAAGCTTCACCTTTCTCTCTGTTGTTACCATACTTGAATAGAATGAATTACTCATATTCACAGTAAACTACGTTAGTAAACAGTAATTGTTATATACATAAAGGTGCTGCTGAATAGCAGAGCAGATGATAACATGGAAGAGAGAGAGAGAGAGAGAGAGAGAGACCTGTTTCTGCCAGCGACGAGGATGCGGAGATCGGGGCAAAGGTTGGAGAGAGCAATGGCGGTGGATCCACCGACCCTACCTGTTCCGCCAAGAACCAAGACTGTCGAGTTGCGGGTCTTCTCCGGAAGCTGAACCCTCTCAAACTCAATGTTCCTGCTGCTTGTTTGGAGTTGGCTCTTGGCTTTGAGCTTCGAATTCAGCGGCAACCATTTAATATTCAACGGCACTGCAGCTGGCGCCATTGAATTGAAGGAATCAGTGAACAAAGCTCCCTCTTCTTTTTCTTTTTTCTTTCTAATTTCTGCACTGTATTATCAACTTATCGTCTGCTCGTTTTTGTTATCTTTTGTAATTTTGTTTATATTTGGCTGTTGTGCTGACGTGGTCACAAACGCTTCTTACATACTTGGCAAAATTGACGCCACTAGAAGTGTTTGAAAGAATTTAATTCAAATAGTGTGTGTTTGTGAATTGTGTTTTAGGGTGTTGAGTTAAGGGGAAGGGGTATGGGAGTTTTATAATAGAATAGGGAAGTATGAAGGTTATGTTAATTAATTTGAGTTATAAATAACATAAATAAGGTTTGATTATTTAAAAAGTGATCTACACTTTTATAGAATAATTAGTTAAAAATTAGAAAAATGTTATTTTATTTCTATATTTGATAAAGTCTATTATGCTCTAAATATATTGTTTAGGTATTTATTATATATGGTGAAATATATTGGTTAAGAATTTAATTTATTTGTAAATTTAGTTATGGCTATTGCTGTGATGATTAATGTTTTTTTTCCACTAGAATCTTTGACCAAGGGTGTAAATTAATATTATTGTAAGTTTATTTCTTTCATTTTCAATGGTACAATCCTGATGTCATTCTTCTGGAAGATCTTTTAGAGAGCTTGTGCTTTGCCTATATATGATTTTCCTTGTCAAATTTTTTTTTGCTGAGTTTTTTAATTTAAGTTACATCGATTTTGATAGATAACAAATTAGACAATTGAGTATTGCTACCATTATTAGCACATTTCTTATTGGTATAGTTCACAGGATACTGTCTGCCGGGTGCCTACTCATACTAACATTCTATTTCTTGTAACAGGTGTTAGATACCCGTGGACATTTTTGTTGGTTGCCTTGGGTATGGTTTATGGCCACCGATGATTCTTATATCAGAAATTGTCCAGACCTTCTTCCTAGCAGATTTCTTTTACTACTATGTCAAAAGGTTGGTTTAGAATATTGTACAGTCCCTTATGTTGCAGCTTTGGCATAGAATCTTGAGGTCCTTCTAGCATGACTTCTTATAATATTTATTTTGTTGGAGGTCAGCTTGTTCTTCTAGCATGATAATAAACTTGTGATGCATAATATAAAATTCCTTGATAAGAGTTTTGTTGAAATTAATTTATTAGATTTTTTTTATTTTATCATTAAAGCATTGAACTTGTATTCGATTGTGATATATCAGTATCACACACCACACCTCTATGACAACAATAACATTGCATCCCTCAGTCAATCTTCTATCAATTTTCTTCTCAGTGTCTAGGAGAAACTCTTAAATTGCTGTGTCAAGCTCAAAGAGAAGCTTCTCAGTACCCCCTATTCATGTCATTTTTTGGAGTCGAAATTCCATGAATAACTCCATATTTTAGTTGGTGTAATAGTTTGGGCTTGATTCTTATCACGGATTTCAAGTTTTTGCTGAAAACCCTACTCTAGATATTAGAGAAGTAGAGAGGACAAAGTGGAGTAAGTCCCGGAAAAAAAAAAGGAAAAAAGTAGAGTATGGCGGGTGAGATGCGAAAAATTTAATTTTCAACCCATCCAAGTTAATAAAATATAACTCAAGTCCAAAAAAAAAAAAAGTTAATATAACTAAATTTTATATTAACAGAGTAACTCATAATTTTCAACATTTAATTGGATAATAATATAAATGTTTTACACTATTGCATATCGAAATTTAAAACTATATATAACGAGGATACACTCTTGTTAACACTATTTTTTTTTTCAAAAAAAAAATTTGTTACTTTTTATGTATTACCACAATTATTAAATTTGACTATAATGAGTGCGAGCGAACTGGTTCGAATCGAGTTGATCGAACTGTATGTGTTCATCACACCTTCACAAATAATTTTAAAATGGCTAAAATAAAAATCGAACTTATAAAGAATGTTTATACACAATTTTTTTATTCGCTAAACTATGTTTAATCTTTTGTTTTGTATCATAGAAAACATATATATCTATATTTAAAAATAAAAATGCTACTTCACGAGTCGTCCATATCCCACTACAACAGAGGAATGGTGTATCATATATAACTCCATTTCAAAATAATTTTGACATTCTGATAGATTGAATAGCACTACAAACAGCTATTCAAACTTTAATATATTTACATACTCAGAAGTCAGAATTGCATTTTTGTGTACACACGGACATCAAAAATGATCTAAAGTCTGCTCTGTAACGCGATTCTTCTTTCATTTGAAAAACCAGTGAATAATAACAATGGACAAGCTATATTTTGGTTATTAATTAATTAACAATTAACCTTCAATGACTTAACTTAATTCTGCTAGTTTAATTAATTAATTAATTAAATCGGTTCATGTTATTAATTACGGTTTGAAGAAATTGGCATTGAGACGTTTATCAATTAGAGTCTTCAAAGCCGAAGCTATCAAAAGAGCAGCAATGAGCATTCCTAAGCAACCAAGAACAACATTGAAGCACCAAGCGAAGCTTCTCGTACGAGGTTTCTTAATGGCCACCCACATGAAACATGGGTATGCATAAGACACTGGCACGAATGCGATTCCACCAAGAAGAAGTGACAGTGATGGTAGGAAGGGGAACGCCACGGCTACAAAGAAGGTTAATCCTCCAAAGAAAAGACGAATGCATGTTCTGACCCACCTTGGACACTTGTTGTTCTTTCTGGCTGTGATTTTGAATTCAATGTTGTCAAAAAATGGCATCGCATACACTTGGTAGCTGCTCAGGCAATGTAGAATTACCAAAAAGTACATTGCTCCTATTGTGAACTTCGTCACTTGATGAGCGTGCATGTGTGCAAACGAAGTTAATAGCCCGTCTTTTTCAATCTGCAACAAAGGAACATACATACATTAAGTTTGTCAAACTAATAGAGGTAATGAATCAATATATATATATACATAGATGCAAATTATTAGTGAAGTTAAAATTCTTGCCTGGTTTCCGTAAGCCCAAAATCCGGGAAGAGCCAGGGGATAAACGCACATGGCAATTATTGCGTACGAAATGATCACTCCTCTACGCATTTTTACGTTGGATTTCTCTTTCGAATCTGATGGAAGCGTTCCCTGTGTAACCATAGATACATAAATGTCAATCTAATTTGATTATAGAGTCTCTCTACCCACATGTGAAAATACAGAGATATATCAGTTTAGACAAATATTATAAATTATTTATGGAATCTTAATTAAAATTTTGAAAATCAAGCTGAATATTAGATTAATAAAATTTAAAATTAAAAAATTTAAGGTTTAATAGGTGTTGAACTAATTAAATATAATAAAATAATATATTTTTATTTGAAAATGAATTTTTTATTTTATTAAACTAATTTACAGTTAAAAAATTTGACTGATTTAATCGATTAATTAATTTTTCAAAAGGTTTTTTTTTTTAAATAATACTAAAAATTATTAAAATTTATTATTTGTGGCCATCATTTTTAACTATTAATCTAATTCTTTTAGTTTAATAACTTAATAACAATATATTTTGATCCACATTTTTAAGTATTGATGACCAAAAATAATAAATTTTGATGACTTTCTGATATTTTTCTTTTTTTAATTCATTATAAATTCATTTTTATCTTGAACTAACTTGGTCTAGTAACTAATTTTTAATGAATCCAATTAAATCAATTGGTTATCTAATTTTCAAAATCATAATCTTAACTATATCATTTTATAAATATATTTTTGTGTAAATAATTATAAACAATTTCTTTTTGTGTCATTTTTTTTTTGTCTGATTAGAAGCTCAAATATAATTAATGACTCACCTGTATTTCGAGTATAAGATTATGGCCCCGGAAAGCAAGCAAAATGATTCCAATGGAATTCATAACGTCATTAGCCTTAGCCACGTTACTTCCATGCATCGTTGTACTATAGGACACGTCATCATTGGGCTTACCCGTCTTGACGGAGATGGCCCAAAAGAGTGTGCAATAGGCGATGGCGGCGACGGAGCCGACGGCGGAAACAGCAGCCATTGAATTGAGGTTTGGCAACTGAGCTATGAGAATGGCTATGCAAGTAAAGATCAAATACCACTGAACTCCAGTTAGTGAGTGGAGAGTACAATTATCCTTTTCACAAAGTGTCTTGAATAGTAGGTCTAGGGTTCCACCACCGGTGATAATTAAGATTACGCACGTTCCTCCGGAGAGGTAACTCACCGGAAATAGTGCTGCTACCTTCCCTAGTTTCTTACCTAACATTTATATAACATAGGTTAGGTTTGTGTTAGAAAAATCCACTCTTTTAAAGAACATGCCAAAAAAATTATAATTATTCAAAGTACAGCACATGTTATAAATATTATAAATAAGTTTTACTTAAATTAAGAGTTTTAATTTTGATATACTCGTATAAAAAGTTTTATATAATTATTTAATTAAATTTATATATGTAGATTATTTTTTAAATGATAAATTTTAAAATTAGTTACATGTAGCAATAAACATGTCATGATACCAATTTTCTTAAAAGTTTAAACTGATAAGAAGTCGCAACTCTGATATTATGTCATGGAAGATGGAACCCTTATCTCAAAAGTTTAAACTAATAAAAAAAAAATAATACGAATTGTTGTATTTTTATAAAATAATTAAATATTTATGTAAAATTATTTTATTCAACATGTGAAAATTGATTTCTTGGAATAATATAATAGGTGTATGTAGTGCTGTTAAAGGCTACTTCAACATGAGTTAAAGTATGTTATCTTCTCCAAATGTTAGCATCAAATCAAGTTGAAAATATTTATATGGGCTATATATAAATTAAAGGTAATGAGGTGTTTAATTTCTAGATGACCCAGTGGGGCTCTGTTAAAAAATGGACAAAAACTATATATAAAGTAGACCACATATCAATAAGCTAAGTGAAAGTAGAAGTGATGTATCATGTGTAGTGGCTGGCATATATAGAAAATTTTGGTGCATGCCATCCTATAATTGATGAGATAGCACTTTCAAAACAAGTATTTTCAAATTTTATATTGGAAAAAGAAAATTAATAATGGAACACATTCAGAATATATTTACTACCATATGATGTATGCGAGAACAAAATATATAGTATATATGTAGTTAAGGTGGAAAAAAAATATAATGGAATACATCCACTATCATACCACTACTTAATTTGTTCTTGGTAAGATTCTAGAATTCATATTAAAATTAAAAATATGTTAGTTGATGAGTTTCGGAATGATATTAGTTTAAAAGTATATTAAAAAATTATATATTTAATATAATATGTACTAATTTAAAGAAAATAATTTTTTAACTATAGTATTAAGATATTTGTTAACAAAATCTTTTAAAATATATAAAGAGTATAATCCAAGTAAATGATAAAAAGTGCCTTCTTACTGTATATGACTAAAGTGGGTTGTAAAATTTAAAACAAAAAAAAAATATTTTATCATAAATAATAATTTTACTTAATTAAGACCATCATCTAATTAGCGTGTTGAGGTAGCATATTTTTTCTTTTTGAAACAAGCTTAGCTTAATTAGTAGAATAATAAAAGTGGAAGTTTGTGTTATTGCTGTACCAAAAGCAGCCATAGCGAGAACAAGGAATCTGCTGTGCCGAATTCCAGGAACTGATTCATGAAGCTCAACAAGGAGAAATATGGTGTATAGCTGCCAAATAAATGCCAGAGACAAACATACACTACCCCATGCCCTGCAATTATTTCCATTTCATTATTCATTAATTTATATTCCGCAAATTATTATTCCATTATTGTGGAATTTGTCCAATAACAATAATAGTATACTGTACTGGAAATGTATGCATGTGCTATTATATTATATTTCTTTTTTTCTTTTTGATTATAAATTATGTAAGTATATATATAGAACTATATATATAGAAGAGTAATGATGATAAATTCTGGTGAATTATATTCCACATATATAGAAAGTGAAAGATGTAGACCAAACGATCAGCCATTTGCATTATTGTATATGATATTTTTAGCTATATTATTATTATTATTATCATTATTATTATTATTATTATCATTATTATTATTATTTCTCTCGTCGAATAGTCATACAGATATACATTAAAAAAGACTTAAAAAAAATAATTAAATGAATCAATATATTAAATAAAAATAATATATATATATATATACACAATTAGTTATTATATATTTATATATAAATATATATATTATTTTATATATTTTAAAAATTTATTTTATATAAATAACTAATTTAGTGATTAGTTTTTTAAGTATACATCATGATAATAAATTATAGTCATTATTGTTTGATCAATCAACTACTAGATTGTGTGAGTAGTAGTTATAAAAGTCTGTCAAAGACTTTTCTATATTTAATTTTTTCTTCAAGATATTTCATCTTTTTTCCAGATGCATTGCTTTTGCTTTAATTTAGGCCTATGACTTTTTATTTTGCCCTACCTCTTTTTGTTCTCTCTTTCCCATCACATTCACATACACACATGTACGTATACGTGCGTGTATCACATGCATTGTTGTCATGGTTTTCGTATCTCACTCTGCTACTTCTACTAGCTACTCTTCATGTATAAAGACCTTTTGTACTTTCTAATACTAGTCAATAAAAATAATAATAATATCGTATTATTATACGGAGAATTAAAATTATATTAATCTGACATATAATATATCATATTTCATACACATGCACATATATAACTCCAAGCAGTAAATTATTCATAGAACGAGACGACCAAGGGAAGTTAGGTGAAATTTGTTAGATTTAAGCAAATTCATCCATAAACAAATAAAATTTGTTGGATGAGATTATTTTTATTCAAATTAATAATGAATTTAATTAGATTAGATCCAATAATATGAAAAAAAAAAAATTAAGGTACGTACCAACCAAGAGTGGCGAATGCAACGGGAAGCATGAGAGCCTGAAATCCAATATTTGAATTGAGAACATGAAACGCTGCAAAATATGCATTTCCATTTCTTGATTCCGTGATTGGAAGCCACTCATCTTTCGGACCCTGCTGCTGTGAAAGGCCAGAGGAAGGTTCATCCTCGAATTCGGAATTAGTAGGGTAAATTTGGGAAGAAGAAGAAGAGTGACGACGATGATGTTGATTTTGATGTTCATTATTAATATTATCAATGTGTATCAACAAAGTAGAAGCTTGATGAGGAGGCAATGGCGGTTTCAGAATCGCATCGGAGTTGCTCAAAAGAACAGTTCCCGATCTGAAATTTCTTTCCTTCACCTCCTCCTCCGCCATTATTATTTTATTTTAGTAACTGAATTCAAAGAGAAAAAATTAAAATATGCAGAGATTATTGGTGGAACGGAATTGAACGAAACGAGAGAGGAAGAAATATAATACAATTCCTTGATTATATAGTTGAAATTAACGAGACTATTGAATAAGAGAGTTAGGTAGAAGGAACATTGAAGGTACTTGGAAGTTTAAAGATGAAGACTTATACCGAATGATGAAGGGGAGATTCGACTCTCCCTTTATATAAGAGAAAATATTCTCATGTGACTGGTACATTGCTGTTCCAGCTGCGGTAGTTGAAATGACCAATATAGGGCTCTTAATTTGTCGTGTTGCAATTTGTTCCACCAACTTGGGTGAGATGTGCCTAGTACAGTATTGCTGGCACTTAGGAGATTCAGTTCCAACTTATTACAAAACTTATCTTTTATTTTTTGTCCTTGATTAATCTAATAATCAACCACCATTAACTATATATTAAAAATTGTCCCAAACTGATTCTCGTTAATCTTTAGTTATAAGTAGTAGTCATTTTCACATCAAATTTACAACATAAAACCAGGTGACTTGCCTTGATCATTTTCATTTTCACAGGTGTTATTAAATAAATACTTTTGTTAGTATTGTTGTTTGAATAATGCTAGAATACGAATAGAATTTCTTGTTTATCATCAGCAGTTAATCAATTATATTTAAAAGTATAGAGTAAAGAGTATAGACTAATAATATATTGTTAAAACGATAGACTAAGGATATTAAATTATTGATTAAAAATATTGGTCAATATAAAATAAAATTATTGGCCTTTATTAATACTTTTTTTTTTAGTTTGAAAGAACAAGTTAAGTAAAAGTAATAAAAAATAAGATATGTGATAAAATTAAATTAAATTTTGAGTGATATTTTAAATTAATCTTTAACTATTTTTATTTTAGATAATACAAATACTTTTGTACAGTAAATAGTTAAAAAATTATTACATATTAGTTTGTTATAAAGAAAAATTCATAACCGTTAAATAAGGTGAGCGCTCACGTAATTATCTCTAAGTAAAGTTTATAGTTAAAAATCGTTAGATGATAATTTAATGGAAGAATGATCCTTGTCATCAAATTTTGTCCTACTTGGGTGGCGCAGGTAGCCCGCGCGAGTAGCCATACTTGATGTAATGCGCATCAACGGTGTGACCGTCGCAACCACAATTCGAGCACAACATTGAGGAAGAAGAAGAATGTTGACAATTAGGATTGACAATTTTAGTTATGGATAAAACCATAATAAAACTCTAAAAAAGATGAAATTGTCAGAAGAAAGTGCCGACAGAATTGCTGAAAAGAAGCGCAAACGGAATTGTCAGAAGGATGAAAACTTGTCCCAAAATTGTCGAAAAGATTACAAATTGCAAAGAGATGGTAAAATGTCAAAGGGTGATGAATTATCGGAAGGTGACGAAAAATAAAAGTAGGTAAGTAGCGGATGACAGTGACGTTTGATTTATTAGACTCGAAAAGACACAAGGCGAAAAAAAAAAGTCTCCAAATAATGACAAATGACAAGAAAAAATGAAATAAAAAAAAAGTGTAAAAAGTACAATAATTTCATGAGAAAAAAAATAATTTATTCTCTTCAATGAGAATACCATGACTTATTAGACTCAGAAAGACAAAAAAGAAAGGATGGACTAATCAATGAGATGAGAAAATGTCAATGCATAGACAAAAAAAAAAAGAAAAAATGCATAAAGAAAAAGAGTACTAATGATAAAAAAAAAACATAATTTTCTCATTAAAACTAAAATAAGCTATCTTATTCAAAAAAATACCATTATTCTGATATTATAATAAAATTATGAAAAAATAACAAAAATAAAAAAAATATTATCCTTTATATTTTTATTGTTATGGACTAATAGAAAAAAATGGTTTAATACAAATTAAGTAAAGATAATCAATAATAAGATACGTGATAAAATTAAATTAAATTATAAATAATATTTTAAATTAGTCTTAAAAAACTTTTATTTTAGATAAATTAGAGAATACAAATACCTTTGTATGGTATGTAATTAAAAAATTATCATATATCTTGATATAAAGAAAAATCCATACCCGTTAAGTAATTGGTTGAGCATACACAATGATGATTTAAAAAAAAAAAAAAAAAAAAAGTCAAAAACCGATGATGTACAAAACGGTCATTTTCGCTACCTGAAAAAGGGATAGAGGAACAAATGGGGCGCATGCTCTTCGTGCACTGCACCACCTATGTGCACACCATAAAATTTGTCAACTCAATCTAGACCTTTAATATTAGTTAAATAAATCTCTGCGGTTCATAATATTGGACCCTCAAGCACCCTTCTGCTACATGTTAAATTTTTTCCAATGGGTTGTTATGTGAATGAGACTTTTATTCAAATAAAATCGGAAATGCGTGGATTGCACTTTCAGAATGACGTCACCTCACTGATGTCATCTACGACAGTGTATTTTTGACTTTGGCATTCGAGGATGGTGGACTAAATTGTAATTTGCTTGTGACGGTATAATAATATTAGCATTTAGCCGCTTAATTAACTAGTTAGTTATTGCATAATTGTTTATTAATACTACTAATTAAGTAGCCCTTCACATCAAATTCATCAATACTTGATTTACTCTCGCTTCCCTGGCTTAATGGGATTCATATATATATTTTATTTTTATGTTTAAATTTATTAATGTTCTTCATAGGAGTATATTCGGAATAATTAAGTTTTTGAGTCATGGTCTTATATTGGTCTTCCTAGAATAATAATAATTAAGTTATATGTCTCGTCACCTTGTAAAAAAAATAAAATAAAGTTATGTCTCGGCACCAGTTCCAATATATATTATTTCATTTTGCTATAGCTATTGTATAGGAGTATAGTGTTTATTTATTTATTTTAAACCAAAAATAAGTCTATCCATGAAAATTTTGGTTATTAATTCGTAAGTTCTTAAAAATATTATCACATAGGATTTTAAAATTTTTTTATGACGAATTTATAGGTGTATAAAAATGATACAAAAAATATTAATTAAATTCTTGAAAAATTGTAAAGTAATTTATATATTTTTTGACTGATAAATGAATCATATTTAACATTATAATTTTTCAAGGACCTATAAGTCAAGTATTAGAATTTTCTAAAAATTTATTTGTTATTTTTCTCAAATATAAAATTTTCTAAAGGAATTACTTAGTATTTATTTAAAAAAAAAAAACAATAAATCCATATGATAAGATTCTTTAAGAATCTAGTTCTAATATACTATTTCATGATCGGAATATACTCTAGTTTTTTTTTTCCCACTTTGCCTTTAGGATATGTGCAAAGACTGTTCGTCTGATGAGGTTTATTTAAAACAAATCTTTTCTTTAAAAAAAAAACTGAAAAAAGGTTATTTTTCATATATTTGTCTAATTTTTAAATAACATTAGTTAAAAACTCAAATAAAGAGTTTTTAATCAAAATCATTTATTAGCTTGTGTTTAGTTTTTACATAGGAATCTTACAAAATTACTCTTTTTTAAAATTTTAGGTAGACAAAAAAAAAATAATCAGAACTTGTCTTATTTAGCATTAATTAATTGTCGCAACAATTAATGAATGTTAAATAAGGTAAGTTATGACTGTTTTTGGCAGATTTTCTTTGGTTATCAAATATTTTCGTTATAATAAATACATTCTTAGCCTTCATTTATTTTGTTCTTCTTTTATAAATCATGAATAATTAAATGACTAACTAACATGGTGGAAGGATCAACTTTGGATATGCATATGCATAAGTGTGTATAAAAACCTATGAAGCACGGATTCTCTTATGGTGCCGGCGTATCCGTGTCGGACACGAATCCGACACCGACACTCGACGGATACTTTAAACGAGTGTATCGGTGGCGTGTCTTCTTGCGGTGCAGAATTTTAGTAAAGCTGTCAGGAATTTGAACGAGTCCGACTCGATTTTGTGGTTTTATGGCCCAATTAACCGATTTTTTTATTTTAAAATATTTTAAAATAAAAACAAATCAAAATTTAAATTTAAAAATAAAATAATTAATAGAAGCAGAGTTGATGACAACAGTCCAGATCTGAGTGAGATTTCGTATTTATCTTTAGATGAACCAAACATAGAAGCTGTGGTATTTGCGGATGATGGATTTGGAGGAGAAGAAATTGATACATTTTTTGTTAGCGAGATGGCAAAAATAGATTAAAATTTTTTATTTTTTAAATAATTGCATAATTTTTAGACTTTTTTATGCAATTATATTTCCTCTTAAATTTACAATATGATATTTTATTAATTTAATATATTATTTAAATTTTAATTCACAACGTATCCTAAACGTGTCGTATCCAATTTTTTATAAGAAGAACGTGTCGACGTATCCGTGTCGTGTCGTGTCCGTATCGCGTGTCGTATCGGTGCTTCCTAGATAAAAACAACACATGTATTTAATATGTATACATAACATAAATATATAGCAATTCATTTGGTGGTTGATTATTCATTCATTATTATTGTCCAAAAATATAATGTAACGTTAACTTACTAGTATGAACCAACCACGTACCAATAATATGTAATTTTTCCCATTCTTATCCGAAAATGATTAGTGTCCAATAATCTTACGTTTACTGAAAATCATTATAAAATTAAATATGTTGTTCGCTGTTCGAAGTATAATTCCCTTTTTCTTTAAACAAATGTAAACATGTGTTCTGCAAATTCCGGTCTTAAAATTTATGAATGAGAGGAATAGTAATAAAGCAGTTAGGTATGAATTTGGGGAGCAAAAGTGAATTTTCATGGTTACATTTATAATGTTATATATTTAAGGTAATAAAAAATGTTGCTAAAACTTCATTAAGATGCTACAATATTATATTAAAAGTACTATATGTTGGGCTACCGTGATTATATAAGAGGAGAAGACACTACATTCAACTCAAAATCTTAAAGTATTAAATTAATGAGTCTCTCATCTTATAAACTCTTCACTCTTTCTTGCTTTTTTTGATATGGGACTAACTTTATTGCAATATTGACAATCTTCCCCTCAAATGTGAGTCTCCAGTCTCCACATCAAGCATCAATTCCCCTCTAACTCCTCCACCACATATGAGTATTTGTCCATTACACCACCGCACCACACCGCGGGACATGCCGCTCGGACCACCTTTGTCGAAAAGACTTTCGATACTTCACCTTGAATACCCCCTTAAAACCACCAGACCGATTAACCATCGGCTCTGATACCACTTTGTTGGGCCACCGTGAGGAGTTCTTGATTACCGGGGAGATTTCGGAGAAGAATCAAGTGAGAGAATATAAAATGAGAAGACACCACATCCAACTCAAAACCTTATACCACTTGTGGGGCCAACCGTAGAGAGCTCTCGACCACCGGGGAGATTTCAGGGAGGAATCAAGTGAGAGAACATAAAATGAGAAGACACCACATCTAACTCAAAACCTTAAGGTAGTAATTATCAACAAGCATCAACTCTCCTCTAGCTCCTCCGGACCACCTTTGCCGGGAAGACTTTCAATGCTTCACCTTGAATACCGGCTCTGATACCACTTTGTTGGGCTACCGTGAGGAGCTCTCGACCACTGAGGAGATTTCAGAAAAGAATCAAGTGAGAGAATATAAGATGAAAAGACAGCACATCCAACTCAAAACCTTAAGGTATTGAGTTAATGGGTTTATCTAGAGGAGTAGGTTTCGCTCCAAAATCACTAGATATCAAACTATTTCGATTTGTAATCATCACAGCGATAGGTATCACTCTGATATGCCAGCAAACAAGCCATAACCAAATTTACAAATGAATCAAATTCTTGACCAATATAACTAGTAATTTTTAAGAATATATCATACCTGAAGAACCCAATGAGCACAGCTAAGGAATCTCGCAACACACAATGAGCAGTGAGTGGCTCAACAATCTGAAGGTTAAAATTGAAAAAGGTTAGAAAGAAAAATAACCAGATCAGATTCCAAACATAAAATTTAGAATGATAATTCTTGTAGTTAAGTAATAATACCTTGGTGTTCTGCATGATCCGCAGTTGAGGTAATACCGAAACTGCTTCCAGACATACACGGAATGTCCAGAAAATCCTGTTCAATAAATGATGAGAAGTTGATGGATGAATAAGCAAGGCCAACACAACACAGGTATCACCTGCATTCAGTTTCAAAATTAGAACACGTCAAATTGAATCTAATAGAAGGTCAATCTGTACAGAACAACCCAACCTCACATTTCAACCATCTATACACAAAACCAGCAGCGGTGCAAGCAGCGGAAGTAATCAATCGGCAATGGCAGAGCAAAAAAGAGAAGAGCCAAATGTAGCGATAGGGACGGTGACAGCGTGTCTCGACGGTGATGATTATGATACCTGTATGATATATTTCACCATAATAAATACCTAAACAATATATTTAGAGCATAACAGGCTTTATCAAATATAGAAATAAAATAATATTTTTTTAATTTCTAACTAATTATTCTATAAAAGTGTATATCATTTTTTAAATAATCTAACCTTATTTATGTTATTTATAACTCAAATTAATTTGTCTAAAGGATCTTAAATTAATTAACATACCCCTCTACCTCCCTCTTCTATCATAAAAATTTCCACACCCCTTTTCCTGCACTCCACACTGTAACACACAATTCACAAACACCACATCCAACTCAAAACCTTATACTACTTGTGGGGCCAACCGTGGAGAGCTCTCGACCACCGGAAAGATTTTGAGGAGGAATCAAATGAGAGAATATAAGATGAAAAGACACCACATCCAACTCAAAACCTTAAGGTAGTAAGTATCAACAAGCATCAACTCTCCTCTAACTCCTCTGGACCACCTTTGCCGGCAAGACTTTCGATGCTTCACCTTGAATACCGGCACTGATACCACTTTGTTAGGCCACCGTGAGGAGCTCTCGATCACCGAGGAGATTTCGGAAAAGAATCAAGTGAGAGAATATAAGATGAAAAGACACCACATCCAACTCAAAACCTTAAGGTATTGAGTTAATAGGTAGTAAGTATCAAGTGAGAGAATATAAGATGAGAAGGCACCACGTCCAACTCAAAACCTTAAGGTAGTAAGTATCAACAAGCATCAACTCTCCTCTAACTCCTCCGGACCACTTTTTCCGGGAAGACTTTCGATACTTTACCTTAAATACCGGCTCTGATACCACTTTGTTGGGCCACCGTGAGGAGCTCTCGACCATCGAGGAGATTTCGGGAAAGAATCAAGTGAGAGAAAATAAAATGAGAAGACAGCACATCCAACTCAAAACCTTAAGGTATTGAGTTAATGGGTTTCTCTAGAGGAGTAGGTTTCGCTCCAAAATCACTAGATATCGAACCATTTAAATTGGTAATCATCACAGCAATAGGTATCACTATGATATGCCAGCAAACAAGCCATAACAAAATTTGCAAATTAATCAAATTCTTGACCAATATAACTAGTAATTTTTAAGAACATATCATACCTGAAGAACCCAATGAGCACAGCTAAGGAATCTTGCAACACCCAATGAGCCGTGAGTGGCTCAACAATCTGGAGGTTAAAATTGAAAAAGGTTAGAAAGGAAAATAACCAGATCAGATCCCAAACATAAAATTTAGAATGATAATTCTTGTAGTTAAGTAATAATACCTTGGTGTTCTGCATGATCCACAGTTGAGGTAATACCAAAACTGCTTCCAGATATACACGGAATGTCCAGAAAATCCTGTTCAATAAATGATGAGAAGTTGATGGATGAATAAGAAAGGCCAACACAGCACAAGGTATCACCTGCATTCAGTTTCAAAATTAGAACACGTCAAATTGAATCTAATAGAAGGCCAATCTGTACAGAACAACCCAACCTCACACTTCAACCATCTATGCACAAAACCGGCGGTGGTGCAAGCAGCGGAGGTGATCGGTCGGCAATGGCAGAGCAGAAAAGAGAAGAGCCAAATGTAGCGATAACAACGGTGACAGCGTGTTTCGACGGTGATGATTATGATACATGTATGATATATTTCACCATAATAAATACCTAAACAATATATTTAGAGCATAATAGACTTTATCAAATATAGAAATAAAATAACATTTTTCTAATTTCTAACTAATTATTCTATAAAAGTGTAGATCATTTTTTAAATAATCTAACCTTGTTTATGTTATTTATAACTCAAATTAATTTGTCTAAAAGATCTTAAATTAATTAACATACACTTCTCCCTCCCTCTTCTATTATAAAAACTCCCACACCCCTTGCCTTGAACTCCACACCGTAACATACAATCCACAAACACCGCATCCAACTCAAAACCTTATACCACTTGTGGGGCCAACCATAGAGAGATCTCGACCACCGGAGAGATTTCGGAGAGGAATCAAATGAGAGAACATAAGATGAGAAGACACCACCTCCAACTCAAAACCTTAAGGTAGTAAGTATCAACAAGTATCAACTCTCCTCTAGCTCCTTCGGACCACCTTTGTTGGCAAGACTTTCGATGCTTCACCTTGAATACCGGCTCTGATACCACTTTGTTAGGCCACCGTGAGGAGCTCTCGATCACCGAGGAGATTTCGGAAAAGAATCAAGTGAGAGAATATAAGATGAGAAGACACCATATCCAACTCAAAACCTTAAGGTATTGAGTTAATGGGTAGTAAGTATCAAGTGAGAGAATATAAGATGAGAAGGGACCACGTCCAACTCAAAGCCTTAAGGTAGTAAGTATCAACAAGTATCAACTCTCCTCTAGCTCCTCCGTATCACTTTTGCCGGGAAGACTTTTGATACTTCACATTGAATACCGGCTCTGATACCACTTTGTTGGGTCACCGTGAGGAGCTCTCGACCATCGAGGAGATTTCGAAAAAGAATCAAGTGAGAGAATATAAGATGAGAAGACAGCACATCCAACTCAAAACCTTAAGGTATTGAGTTAATGGGTCTCTCTAGAGGAGTAGGTTTCGCTCCAAAATCACTAGATATCAAACCATTGCGATTTGTAATCATCACAGCGATAGGTATCACTCTGATATGCCAGCAAACAAGCCATAACCAAATTTGGGCATATTTAGAGCATAATTTGATTATGATACCTGTATGATATATTTCACCATAATAAATACCTGAACAATATATTTAGAGCATAATAGGCTTTATCAAATATAGAAATAAAATAACATTTTTCTAATTTCTAACTAATCATTCTATAAAAGTGTAGATCATTTTTTAAATAATCTAACCTTGTTTATGTTATTTATAACTCAAATTAATTTGTCTAAAGGATCTTAAATTAATTAACATACCCTTCTTCCTCCCTCTTCTATTATAAAAACTCCCACACCCCTTGCCCTGAACTCCACACCGTAACATACAATCCACAAACACCGCATCCAACTCAAAACCTTATACCACTTGCGGGGCCAACCATAGAGAGATCTCGACCACCGGAGAGATTTCGGAGAGGAATCAAATGAGAGAACATAAGATGAGAAGACACCACCTCCAACTCAAAACCTTAAGGTAGTAAGTATCAACAAGTATCAACTCTCCTCTAGCTCCTTCGGACCACCTTTGCTGGCAAGACTTTCGATGCTTCACCTTGAATACCGGCTCTGATACCACTTTGTTAGGCCACCGTGAGGAGCTCTCGATCACCGAGGAGATTTCGGAAAAGAATCAAGTGAGAGAATATAAGATGAGAAGACACCATATCCAACTCAAAACCTTAAGGTATTGAGTTAATGGGTAGTAAGTATCAAGTGAGAGAATATAAGATGAGAAGGGACCACGTCCAACTCAAAGCCTTAAGGTAGTAAGTATCAACAAGTATCAACTCTCCTCTAGCTCCTCCGTATCACTTTTGCCGGGAAGACTTTTGATACTTCACATTGAATACCGGCTCTGATACCACTTTGTTGGGTCACCGTGAGGAGCTCTCGACCATCGAGGAGATTTCGGAAAAGAATCAAGTGAGAGAATATAAGATGAGAAGACAGCACATCCAACTCAAAACCTTAAGGTATTGAGTTAATGGATCTCTCTAGAGGAGTAGGTTTTGCTCCAAAATCACTAGATATCAAACCATTGCGATTTGTAATCATCACAGCGATAGGTATCACTCTGATATGCCAGCAAACAAGCCATAACCAAATTTGAGCATATTTAGAGCATAATTTGATTATGATACCTGTATGATATATTTCACCATAATAAATACCTGAACAATATATTTAGAGCATAATAGGTTTTATCAAATATAGAAATAAAATAACATTTTTTTAATTTCTAACTAATCATTCTATAAAAGTGTAGATCATTTTTTAAATAATCTAACCTTGTTTATGTTATTTATAACTCAAATTAATTTGTCTAAAGGATCTTAAATTAATTAACATACCCTTCTTCCTCCCTCTTCTATTATAAAAACTCCCACACCCCTTGCCCTGAACTCCACACCGTAACACACAATTCACAAACACCGCATCCAACTCAAAATCTTATACTACTTGTGGGACGAACCGTGGAGAGCTCTCAACCACCGGGGAGATTTCGAGGAGGAACCAAGTGAGAGAACATAAGATGAGAAAACACCACATCCAACTCAAAACCTTAAGGTAGTAAGTATCAACAAGCATCAACTCTCCTCTAGCTCCTCCGGACCACCTTTGCCGACAAGACTTTTGATGCTTCACCTTGAATACTGGCTCTGATACCACTTTGTTAGGCCACCGTGAGGAGCTCTCGATCACCGAGGAGATTTCGGGAAAAGAATCAAGTGAGAGAATATAAGATGAGAAGACACCACATCCAACTCAAAACCTTAAGGTATTGAGTTAATGGGTAGTAAATATCAAGTGAGAGAATATAAGATGAGAAGGCACTACGTCCAACTCAAAACCTTAAGGTAGTAAGTATCAACAAGTATCAACTCTCCTCTAGCTCCTCCGGACCACTTTTGCCGGGAAGACTTTCGAAACACTTGCAATTCTTCATTATAATTACTCGAAGTGTGAATGATTGGTGAGCGGAGGTGTGAGCCTTTGGTGACAATATAAGAGAAGTGTGAAACTGTGAATGATTGGAAAGGAGGTGGTGAGCGGAGGTGTGAGCCTTTGGTGAAGAGAAGTGTGAAACTGTGAATGAAGAGAAGTGTGAAACTGTGAATGATTGGAAAGGAGGTGGTGAGTGGAGGTGTGAGCCTTTGGTGTGCGAAGGTGTGAGCCTTTATTATATAGTTATCAGAATCGGTCCGGACCGGCCGAAAAATCGGCCGGTTCATACTCAGATTGCATTAAACCCACGCGGGTCCACGGTGCACCTGCGCGCTGCTGAACCATTGTAGGAGCACCCTCTTCGCAACTCCAAAAATGCAGCAAGAAATATTCGAACTCGAGTGGGTAAAGATATGGCACCTCCTCTTTCCACTGTGCCACCTAGATTCTTATTGATATATGTGACAAAAATTAAATATATAATAAATTTTGAATAAATTTTTATTTATTTTTATTCTTTTAAATATAGATTGACATAGATACCAACACAAGTAATAACACATAATATACAAATATATTGATATATTGATATTGATTGTATCTTATTCATTTAAATTGAGAAAGTATTTTGTACTAGTAACTAATTTATTATCTGTTTTTATACTATAAATTATGTCTAAAATTAATATTTAATTATCATTAATATATTTTTTAAAAACATGTATTTAATTTTTAATTTTATTAATTTTATTTTTATACCTCACTGATGTCATCTACGACAGTGTATTTGACTTTGGCAGACGGAGATGGTGGACTACTCGACTAAATTGTAATTTGATTGTGACGGTATAATAATATATTAGCATTTAGCAGCTTAATTAACTAGTTAGTTGCATAATTGTTTATTAATACTACTAATTAAGTAGCCTTTCACCTCAAATTCATCAATACTTGATTTACTCTCGCTTTCCTGACTTAATGGGATTCATATATATATATATATATATATATATATATATATTATGTTTAAATTTATTAATGTTCTTCATAGGAGTATTTTCGGAATAATTAAGTTTTATGTCATGGTCTTATATTGGTCTTCCTAGAATAATAATTAAGTTATATGTCTCGTCACCTTGTAAAAAAAAAAAGTTATGTCTCGGCACCAGTTCCAATATATTATTTCATTTTGCTATAGCTATTGTATAGGAGTATAGTGTTTATTTATTTATTTTAAACCAAAAATAAGTCTATGCATGAAAAATTTTGTTATTAATTCGTAAGTTCTTAAAAAAAATTATCACATAAGGTTTTAAAAAATTTTATCACGAATTTATAGGTGTATAAAAATGATACAAAAAATGTTAATTAAATTCTTGAAAAATTGTAAAGTAATTTATATATTTTTTGACTGATAAATGAATCATATTTAACATTATAATTTTTCAAGGATCTATAAGTCAAGTATTAAAATGTTCTAAAAATTTATTTGTTATTTTTCTCAAATAATACTTGTAAGTCTATTATAAAATTTTCTAAAGAAATTACTTAGTATTTATTTTTAAAAGAAAAAACAATAAATCCATATGATAAGATTCTTTAAGAATCTAGTTTTAATATACTATTTTATGATCTGAATATACTCTAGTTTTTTTTTTTTTTTTTCAATTTGCCTTTAGGTATGTGTAAAGACTGTTCGTCTGATGAGGTTTATTTAAAACAAATCTTTTCTTTAAAATTAAAAACTGAAAAAAGGTTATTTTTCATATATTTGTATAATTTTTAAATAACATTCGTTAAAAACTCAAATAAAGAGTTTTTAATCAAAATCATTTATTAGCTTGTGTTTAATTTCTAGACAGGAATCTTACAAAATTACTATTTTCCAAAATTTATGATTAATACATTCTTAGCCTTCATTTATTTTGTTCTTCTTTTATAAATCATGAATAATTAAATGATTAACTAACACGGTGGGAGGATCAACTTTGGATATGCATATGTATATAAGTGTGTATTAAAACAACACATGTATTTAATATATATAGCAATTCATTTGGTGGTTGATTATTCATTATTATTGTCCAAAAATATAATGTAACGTTAACTTACTAGTATGAACCAACAACGTACCAATAATATGTAATTTTTCCCATTCTTATCAGAGAATAATTAGGAACCAAAATCATATCAGCAAAAATCAGCCAAAATGTGTTTGGGTTTTATGAAAAATTGGGTTTTGATTTGTGCTCCGTGATTTTAGGAGCGGTTTTCAAACATATTATTCAAAAAGTGATTTTAATTAAAGAAAAAGTCTAGGGGGCCAGCAGTTTTGTTGAATTTTGACCAGTATGTAGCCAGCAGAGAAAGGTGAGTCATTGGATGAAATCTCACACTAATCTCATACCATTAGATCATCATTGATGGCTATTTGATGGCTACCAATCACAAAAGTTGCTGGCCCCCTAGCATTGCTCTTAATTAAACGGTTTTGTTTACTTTTTGGCCGGTCACATTTTGGTTCCATATACTTTTCCATCCGAAAATGATTAGTGTCCAATAATCTTACGTTTACTGAAAATCATCATAAAATTAAATATGTTGTTGTTCAAAATATAATTCCCTTTTTCTTTAAACAGATCTAAACATGTGTTCTGCAAATTCCAATCTTAAAATTTGTGAATGAGAGGAACAGTAATAAAGCAGTTAGGTATGAATTTGGGGAGCGAAAGTGAATTTTCATGGTTACATTTATAATGTTATATATTTAAGGTAACCAAAAATGTTGCCAAAACTTCATTAAGATGCTACAATTTTATAATAATAGTACTATATGACCTAATAATAGGGTACAAGCTACATCTAGCTATAGCATCTACAAATGAATGCTGCCAAATATCTCATTGATGCTCGTTCTTTTCATTTTACAAAGTTTTTTAATTGAATTCATATTTGAAATGATTCGAGATATCTATTTAATAATTGAAAATATTTGATAACAAAAAAAATTAGTTAAAAATAATTTAAAATTATTTTATTTAATATTTATTAATTATTAAAATTATTTTAAATTAATTTTTTTTGTTATCAAATATTTTCAATTATTAAATAAGTATGTGAAATCATTTTAAATATGAAATCTGTTAAATTTTGTAAAATGAAAAGAACGAATATCAATAAGATATGCATTCATTGTAGACACTAGATATAACTTGTACTCTTAAATAAATTCTGACTATTTTTTTAGTTTTTCTAATATTACCGTTTAATAATAGATTCATTAATACTTGTTACTATAAAACTCTTAAAATAATTGAACCTAAAAGTATAGTTGAATGTTTTATTTTTAATATTGGAGTGGTATTGGCGTTTTTTTTAAATGTGGATTATTGGAGTATTATACTTAAATGTGGGATCGTTTAACTAGAGAAGCAGAAATTGATCCCAGGAATTTTTGAGAGGTACACAAATTGGTCCCAAAAATTTCTGAGAGATACACAAATCGGTTCGAGGGATTTCTGAGGTACACAAATCGGTCCCAAGGATTTGTGTAAAAAAAAATTTAAAAATTTTAAGTACAGAAATCGGTCCCAGGGATTTGTGTACTTCCACAGTTTTAAAAAACACCAAAAATTACCATGTTAAAGTATATCACCACTTTTACCTCCATAACAAAAAAAAATTAGCCACTATAGTTGGCTCAAAAACAACTTTATTTTTTTGAGGCATATTGAATCTAGAAAGGACATAATCTAAAACATATCTATACAAGATTTTGTGTATATTATATACGAATTTATTCAATTTTTTTTAGATTCTCATCGAAACACTATAAATAAAGGGTTTAATTCATGTTCAAAGTATGCTATTTAATCATAATTTTTATATTTTTGGATTGTGATTAATTTGAGCGTCAAAATTTCTTACAAGCAAAAACCTCCATTAATCAATTTAAGAAAGTACGATTTGATGAAATTTAAGTTTTTCGCTAGAAATTCACTCAAATAAAACCCGTTGATGAACACTAGTAATTAATTGGATTAAATACATTTTTTGCTCTTAAAGTTTGGGGTGAAAATTAAATTTATCTTTGACCTTTTTTTGTTATGAAAATCATTCTCAATATTACTAAACGTTATAAAATCGTCCTTTTCTATCTCAATTTTAATTTTTTTTTACTAAATTACCCTTAACAATAATAAAAATGATATTAAAAAAACAAAATTAAACATACTTTCTTTGGGATATCTCTTCACTTTCTTCCCTCTCCATCCCCTTTCATCTACCACTCTCTCTTCGGACTCTCCCTCCCCCTTCCCAAAATTCTTTTTCTCTCCCTTTCCGCCACCTTACCACCTCCGCCCTCTGCCTCCTTTTTCAACTTCCCTATCTCTCTCCATCACCAACTTCAACCCTTCCTCCATTAGCGTCAGCCTCGCCTTCCTCATCTCCCACGACGACCACTCTCTCGGTGATCCCGACTCCTCTTTAGGCCTCAATGACAACCATGTTGACATCGACTTCAACGGCGTCGTTTCAGCTGAAGCCACCGATTTGGGTCTCCTACTCTAGTGTCAACTGTCAAGTCCAAAGATCTCATTTTGAAGTTGAATTTCGAGTTGGATCTCCCACTCCACTGTCTTTATCGTCCTCAACAGACCAACTCAGACACATTCTTCGCCGTCTCAAATTTTCTATTCCTATTTTCTTCCCTTGCTCTCTATTCTTATTCGATGTTCTTATTTTGTTCTTCTAATTTTTTATTTTTATTTTTGAAGAATATATACATAAGTGTTTTTATTATTTTTTGTTCTGAAATCTTTAAATTAGAATAAAATTTGAGCCTGTGGCTGCACACACCTCCCTTCTCTGCTTCTCTGTTTTCAATTAATGGTCTACATTATCCCTAATAACACGTGTATGTCTGAATTACAATTTAAATGGTAAATTTATAAACATTGTACTGTATTATAGCATTGCTGGTAATTTTATAGAGATGAAATAAAAAAACATAACTTTTAAGTTGTTGTCATTGAATTGTTGATGCCAAGTTTTTTTTCTCTATTTTCACTTTAAAATTGAGTTGCTATTACTAGTGTTGGTGTTGTTTGGATGAAGAGAGTGGTGTTGTGATGGGTTTAGATTGATGGATGGATGAAGAATGGTGTGATGGTGGTAGTCATGATGACTGATGATGCAGGGGGTGTTAGGAGTGAGAATGAAGAGGATTTTTTTATTTTTGTTTAAGAATAAAATTGTCCGAAAAATATTATTTATAGACAAAAGGACGATTTTATAACATTTTATAATGTTAAGGATGATTTTAATAAAGAAAAAAGATGGGGAAGGATTTTGATTTTGACCTCAAATTTTGGAAATGAAAAAAATACTTAACTCTAATTAATTTATCACTAATTGTTATTCGACAACAAACGTATCAAGATCGAAGAAAAAGAGCCGATCGGAAATGGATTGATTTGTCAGGGAGTTTTGCGTGAAAACAATTTGAAACTTTCCAAGGGAAGGCATCGAAGAGTTAAATCGATGGAGAACCATTATCCAGCTGAAAAGTGTGGTTGAAAAAAGGATTCGAAAAGCAGCAAGAGTGATGTATTTCTTGCCACGACCAGTTATTATAGAAATAACTGTAAAGTCCTACGTGTCAAAGGGCTATTGGGCAAGTTTGTATATAAATAGTGGCAAAAATACTCTTGTACTGTCACACATATATACGGTGAAAATTCAGGTGTAGTCAATTTTACGTTAAGTTAATAGTTGAGAGCCGTTAAACGATTTGATTGATTTGACTAAATTTTTATCTAACAATTTTCAATTATCAACTTCACGTGAAATTGACTGCACCTGAATTTCTCCAATAGATACCAGCGATTTTGTGCGATTGATATTGTTTAAGTTAGATTTTTTAATAGAGATTCCTTTTATTATCTTTTCATTTTTTTTATTCTATACTTTACTTTACTTTTTACAAAGTCTTTTTATTTTATTTAGTTTGTTAATTTTTTTTTTTCTATATAAATCCTTCCTATGTATCTTTTTATTTTCTTTTGATTTTATACTTTACTTTTTACAAAGTCTTTTCATTTTATTTAGTTTGTTAATGTCTTCTTTTTTACGTGAATCCTTCGCGAGTTCGCATTCGATTATTTGTATGTATATTTTATAATGCTATTAAGTTTATTATCTTCTGTCATGATACTACTTATTCCAAAAGTTTAAGATGATATATAGAAAAATGTAACATAAATAACTATACATCTAATACTTTCCTTCAAACAAAAATTTTTCTTGAGTTTGTTTGGTTTTTTACACAGACATTCTTTTCTTTTTTTATTTGCCTTATGCTATTTTTTTCATTTTTAGATTCACCAAAAATCGAATTCTAGACCTTTTAGACATAGAGTTCTAATACCATGTCACGATACTACTTAAGTTGATATTTCTTCTTCTTCTTCTTCTTCTTCTTCTTCTTCTTCTTCTTCTTCTTCTCACGCTCGTTTACGTACGGAGCGTCTTCTTCTTCTTCGCGTTCCTCCTCCTCCTCATTCTCCTCCTTATTTTTTGCGTTCCTTTTTTTTCACGTGTTTTCTCCTTATCGTCAATCTTTTGTTGTTGTTGCTGCTGTATTTTTTTGTCTTTTCCTCCTTCTCTCTCTGGTGAAGAAACAGTAGAAGGTGAGGAGGAAAAGTTTTGAATTGTGCAGAACAGAAATGAACCGAATATGTTATTATGGTGAAACAATTGTATAGTATTAAATGAATAGAACATTATCTATTATATAAATTCAAATTCGAACAGCTTTCTGCATAATGAACCGAACGTGCTTCTTCTTCTTCTTCTTCTCACACTCGTTTACGCACGAAGCGTCTTCTTCTTCTTCGCGTTCCTTCTCCTTCTTTTTTGCGTTCCTTTTTTTTTCACGTGTTTTCTCCTTATCATCATTCTTTTGTTGTTATTGCTGCTGTATTTTTTTGTCTTTTCTTTCTTCTCTCTGGTGAAGAAGCAGTAGAAAGTGAGGAGGAAAAGTTTTGAATTGTGCATAACAGAAATGAACCGAACATGTTATTATGGTGAAACAATTGTATAGTACTAAATGAATAGAACATTATCTTTTATATAAATTCAAATTCGAACAGCTTTCTGCATAATGAACCGAACCACGTACTCATGGTGAAATAATTGTATAGTACTGAGTGAACGAAATATAATCCATTATATAAAATCAAATTCAAACAGCTTTCTGCATAATGAACCGAACCACGTACTCATGGTGAAACAATTGTATAGTATTGAGTGAACGAAACATAATCCATTATATAAAATCAAATTTAAATAACTTTCTGCATAATGAACTGAACACGTACTCATGGTGAAACAATTGTATAGTGATGAGTGAACGAAACATAATCCATCATATAAAATCAAATTCAAACAGCTTTATGCATAACGAACCGAACGCGTACTCATGGTGAAACAATTGTATAGTACTGAGTGAACGAAACATAATCCATTATATAAAATTAAATTCAAACAGCTCTGCCTATAATTTACATATTATCAATTCAATTCAATTCAATTCAATTCAGTACACCTCAGTCCATTCAATTCAAATTAGCAATTGTGTTCCATTTAATTCGATTCAAAATTGAATAATCCAAACTTCGTCAGGTTGATTCGTTTCAGAAGAATAATCCAAATCGTTCTCATCAACTAATTTGAAGTTGAGTCTTCGATTCAGAAGTGCAGATCGAAGAAGAAAACGAAGAAGAATAGGAAGAAGATAAATGCAACGTAACCAGATCAAAAGAAGAAAACGAGAAGATGAACGCGACCAGAGGAGAACGACGAAGGCAATGCAGATCAATAAAGAAGAAGAAGTAGAAAAAGGTTTACGTTGCAGCAGAAGATTTACGTTGAGCAAAGCTTTAGGTTGCAGCATGTTATATGTAGCGCGTGTATGACAAATGGGTCGGCAAAAGTGGAGCGCGTCTGGCCAATATTGCTCGGATAATTTGGATGCATTTTTACTTAGATGTAGAATATTATATATATATATATATATATATATATATATATATATATATATATATATATATATATAACATCTTCATTTTTGTTTTTTCTTCATGCCAAACTAAAAAAATTTTTTATGCATTTTTTAAACTGTATTTACAAGAGGAGTTGATTCTGCACCTAAATGTTAGATCTTGAATTATGATTTTACTTTGATTTTGTTAAATGACTATCTTTGATTGCAAAACATAAAAACCTGCATAACACTAGTATGACAAGTAACTAACTACATTGTGCTTAATTACTTTAAGAAAAAGTCTAGAGGGCTAGCAACTTTTGTATTTTGTGGCCAACACTTAACTATTAAAAGAAAAGTAAGTGATCTCTCACCATTGAATGTAATCTCATACCATTAAAAAGACTATTAATGGCCAATTAATGGTTATAAAACATAAAAGTTACTGACCCCTAACACTCCTCATACTTTAATTTGTCCTGGTTGCTTCATCTTCGTATTTTGCCTACAAATAGAAATTAAATTTTGTCTCTTGATATTTGATTATTAATTATTTGGTATGGATATTTCTTGGTTGTTAAAATTAAAAAAAAGATAAAATTACTTTAATTTCAACACTAATTTCTTTTCTTCTTATGTTGTAACAGTGAAACTCGAAATTAAACTTCATTAAATAGTAACAATCATACGTACTTTTAGTCTTCAGTCTTCAATAGTTCTTCATGGTGTTGATTTTGACAATATAAACAAGCGACAATAAATAAATAAATAATTGAAGAAGAAATTCAACGAAGAATAGAAAAACGCGAGCATCACTAGTGGTGCGTGTTTTTCAGAGAGAAGCTTCCTGTTCGTAAAGTTTGAATTGAATTTCAAAAAGATCTGCCATGTGATACAAAAACAAATCAAAAGAAATCGTCACATTGGACCCATGATCACTTTGAACATATATATATAATAAGCTTATAACCATAGACTGGTCAATATAATATTTCTTTAAGAAAGCATGACCTTAGGTTAAACTTTGATATAATTTACTAAATCACATGCATGTAGCAACGATATATTTTAAGCACGTCAAAAACAAAACTATAGTTTATAACATAAATAAATGCATTTACCTAACTTAAAGTTGACGGTATAAGCATGCATGTCGGGGGTTTAAGGTCGTCTAGAAAGAAGGTTTTCGGAAGAAAATAGGTGAGAAGTATCTCAAAAGCTGTATCACACTTCTCAATTCTCATAACTCCTAACGTGTATATGTGGGAATATCTAAAAATGGAAATATGAATAGATGCAAAAATAATACTAATACTCGAAAATTGACAAACATTTTAAATAGTAATTATTTAATATATACAACTTTATTTTTAAAATTGTATTGTATATTTAAATTAATATTTAAAAATTTTATGTTTATTATTTAATTTTTATTATATAATATAGTTAAAAAATTAAATTTATTTTATCTTAATTATACTAAAATTAACATCATTTTATGAATCAATTTAACTCTCGGTTAGTTCCGGTTAAGAGCCAGATTCTAACAATGATCAGATAAATTTAAAAAAGGAAAAAAAAGAAACCGAAAGAAGATATAAATAAAAGGGAGCACTTAAATAAAGATGTTAAAAACGTCTTTTTTTTAAAATATTTTTTAAAAATTAAAATTTAACATAAAAAATAAATTAAATTGTATTATTTTTATTAAAATTATAATGAACAAATCAATTTAGCAAAAAAATTAATAAATTAAATTTTGAACCGATATAAATTAATATTTTTTATAAAAAATTACTACGATATTCCTATTATAAAGCACAATTAAAATATCCCAATTATATATATATATATTGAAAACTTTAAATTCTAACCCTATAACGATAGAGAAGAAAAGGGTTAGAATTTAGGATTCTCAAAATTAATATATATAATAAGAGTATTTTAGTCATTTTATATAATAGAGATATTGTAGTCACCAAAAAAAATATAATAGAGATATTATAGTCATTTTTTATAAAAAATAATATTAATTTAGACGGATTCAAAATTTGATTCACCATTTTTCAATTAAATTGATTTATCTGACCTAATTTTGACAAAAATAATATAATTTAAGTGATTATATATGTTAAATTTTAATTATTAAAATATATCTTTAAAAAAAGACATTTTCTGCGTTTTTATGGGAGCATCTCCTTAAATAAAATATGAATAAACTCAAACACGAGAAAAAAGAGGTGTACCAGCAGTGCCGTGGGAACGTGATGGTGAGTTTTGATCAAGGTTGCAAGAATCGGATTGGTCAATAAATCGATAGAATGACTGATTCAGTGATTTAAAGGTTCAACCGAGGTTTAACTGGAGTTCAACCGATTTAACTAAATATATAATAAAATTATTAAAAATTTAATATATAATTTTAAATATTTAAATTTAATAATTTTTAGGTTAATAAAATTTAAAATTTCATAATTTTATATAATAAATTATTTATAGTTAAAAATTAACAAATTACTTCAAACATCAAATTTTATAACTAACAAAAGTTAAAATAGACAAAAATGCCAAATCAAAATTTAGAAAAATAGCATATTCACCTTAGAATTTTAAAAAATTCCATACTCCACCACAACACATCAACTCCTCAAAATCAGAAAGAACAAGAAGCAGAATCACCAAATTAGAAAAAATCAGCATAAACTCATAAACAATTCAAAATCAGAATCATAACATAAAGTCATAAACAACTCAAAATCAGAAAAAATTTCATGATAAACAATGTAGTGAAGCAATGCATCATAGCACAATTAACTGAGAATAAAAAAAATCAGCAACAAACAAGTGAAGCAACTCAGAAATCGGAATAAATAAAATTAACAAATAATCAGTGACTCGTTCCACACACAATAGAGGAAACAAATAAAAAACTAAAGTGAAAAAAGGGAAGAAATCAGTGAAAATAAAGAAGACCACAAAGATGTTGAGGGACGGCGAATATTGAAGAACTCATGGCGACGGCGAAGAGCCCATGGCGGCATGGGTATGTTCGCACTTCGCACAGAGTGGTGCTCGACACAGACAGAGAGACAGATGTTTCGGAGACAGAGGCGTTTTTGACGACGAGAAAGAGGCGGCCGACGACGGGGAGAACAGAGAATAGTGGCGGCGTCTAAGACCTAGAGTGAGATAGATTGGGGGCATTTTGCCATTTTGGTGAGACTGAGAGTGAGAGAGAAGAGAGAAGAGAGAAGCAGAGAAGCTCGGAAAGCCATGCACATCAACCTCAGACACAGCTCCACCGCCTCCTTCATCCGCTGCTGCCGTGCTCCGACAAGCGCTCCGCTCATTCTTCTGCTGCTCTCCAAGATGCCACCTTTGAACTAGGGATTTTGGTGAATTCTAAGAGTGAGAGAGAAAGGAGAGGGGATTGGGGGTATTTTGGGTTGCGCGTTTTGGTTTTGTTTTTTTTTTTTAAATTAAACCAAAACGACGCCGTTTGGTGTTGAATGGGAGAATCGGACTTCAAAATAAACGGTCGGTTCATCTGGTTCACCAATTAACTATCGGTTCGACCGATTTTTCATCTATTTTTTGCATGCATTAGACCGGCTAACTGACCAGTTCTCAGTAATCCAGTCGAATCGAACAGTTCGATCTGATTTTTAGAACCTGTTTTGATGGCAACAACAGCTGTATTTAAAAATTAAAATTTAAAATTTAAAATAAGAAGCATAAATAAAAGAGAAGAACCGGAGAACTAGCTTGCGATTTGCGATTATTTGGGTCACTGACCATTTTATAACAAGTATAGTGATGTGACACATTTTAATTTTCATATTGAGAAAGTGGTGGTGTTATCCATGGTTATTGATTATTGGTTTATTGTGTGTTATTCAAAAGTATAGAATGTAAAAAAAATGGCTAGTTACAAATCAAACCATCCGATTTAAGGTTGTCACAAATTAGAGGGTTGGTTTTGACTCAAATTAAATCGGAAAGTCAGATTTGAGTCAATCCAATAGCTAAATTTAAATTAAAAAAGACCGAAAAATAGAAATTTGATCAAAAATTAACTAGAGTGTGTTATGTTCTTTACGTCAAAATATTTATACATATAATTAATAATGTATAATAATTATAAACTATAATAATAAAATGCACAAAAAAAGATAAAATAAAAAAAATAGAAGATGAAGAAAGTGAAGAAATATAATTAAGAAATAAAATAAAAATGACCTTACATGTAAAAAAAAGAAAAAAATAAGAAGAGTAGTTGAAAAATAAAATGAAGATGATAAGAAAAAAGAAAGACAAAATGACATGAATTGAAATTGAATAAAAAAGATATATTAAAATTGAAATAGAAAATAAAAAGGATAGAATGCAATTGGATACAAAGAGAATTACGCTATTTTTTATTTAATTTTTTGATGCAATAAGAAAGGAATTTCTCAATCTTCTACCCAATCCTCTATACAACAAGAGAGGGACTCACTCAATCTCACTTGTCCACACTATGGTTTCATCTCAAAACTAAAAAAATGCTTTGACACTTCTAATCACTCAAATACTACAACTATAAGAGATAAGGAGGTATTTATAATCTCTTATTAGGTTAAATCAAAGAAAATTCTAATAAGTCCATAAACACAAAGTCCAAGTTAATAACTAAATAAACAAAATTAAAATACATCAAATTAAATTAAATATTCTAAAAATATAAACTAATAACTTCAAAATAATATTTGAACTTTTAATGTCACGAACATTTGAAGTACATATCAGAAGATTATTTTGTATGTAGAAAAAGAAAAATCTGAAGAAGGATAGTTAAGAGAGATAAGAATTGAAAACAAAATTTACAAAATATTACTTTAAGTAAATGTATATTTGAAAGTAAAGAATATGCTAAAACAATCATCCAAATAAATTTGGTCTAACTTTCAAGACTTTTAAATGTATATTCATATTTTAGAATGAACACTAAACTAAACATACACTAAATCTTTAAATTTTTTTTTAAATATATTAATATATTGATGTTATAATAATTTTTAATCGTTAATTTTAATTATATATATAATATAATTTTTTTGTAATTAAAATAATTAAATAACCGATTAAAAATTACTAAAATATTGTACCTGTATCCTTACAAATTTTCCAAATCTTATCACTATATGTCAATTCGTGTACGGCCATCACTATTTTAACTTTTAAGCTTAAGTAGCATAGGCATGCAATATCATGTCATCATTCATCCCACTAAAATGACAAATCGAACATACCCACACAAAAAAAAAGAAAATGCACATAAAAAAATAATTAAAAGATTTTTGTTTTATAAGGAAGCAAGAAATGTTTCGTACATTTATTTTGTAGTAAGGAAACTGCTATCTCATAAATAAATAAATAAGTAAAATATTTTATTTAAAATGAGACGAACTAACATGATAATCCTTATATTAGAGTATAAAAATATAGTATAAACTTAAGTTAAATCTATTGTAAATTGAAACTGAAATAAAGATAACTAAAATGTGTCCAACAAAACCGCACAAAATCAAAACTATAATAGAATTATTTTTGGAAATTGCTGAACGAGGATAAGCAAGATCTTAAGTCAGCAAGATAATTGTTTCATAAAGCATATCAGCTTTATAAATAAGCGAACCTACAAGAAAAAAATGTACGTTATTCATTTTGAATAATATGTATATCATTTTATATATACTCTTTATAAGTTGAGTTTTGCAGGTGTTTTCACTGCCGTTCTTAAAGAAATCAACGTATATCTCATCTAACTCAATAAATGAATTCGAGCATTGAGCAAGATGAACTATACTTTGAAATCGGTTATATCTACGCAAGAACAAAATCAAATAGACTAATTTAATTGAATTAATATTAAAAAAATCAATCACTTTATTAGTTTAGTTTAGATAAAAAAAATAAAAATAAATTGTACAAAAACAAAGAAAATTTGATGAAGTTGATATAATTAAAATCACCTTATGTTAGAGAATAAATGAATTTTTCTTTTATAACCATTCTTATTATAAGAACCTTGTTTAAAAAGTGCACATACAGAAAATGCACTAGTTTGTGTTGCCCATTATGCAAAGGGGGCCTTATGCTTTGTCACCCAATCAGTAACACCATTATTGATTCTGCCTTACTCGCCAACTTCATGTTTTTTTCTTTGCCCTTCTTTTCATCTCAACTCGAATAAATAATATCAAGATAAGATAAATTGTACCCTTCATATATAGAGTATTTTCAGCTACATACTTTAGTTTTTAATAATTTTTTTAAACTCTTATTTCGTTAAATAAATTAGTCTTGATATTAAATTGTTTAAAAATATTATTTATACATTATTAAAATTAATTATTATGTGTTTGTGTATGAATATATATATATATATATATATATAATTTAACTTATTTTAATGTGTATATTTTAAATTATAAATTATAAATTTAAAGTCTAAAATTAATTAATATTAAATTATTAACCAACTAAAAATTAGTTCCGTGCTTTGTCTCATTTATTTGGTTGCAAAAACTTTCAATTGAAGATTATTGTTCTATCTTAGTGGCTAGTGGCGGTCCTGCCATCAAAGCAATCAACTTCGTGACCCAAAATAATCATCACCTCCAATGTGCGGAAGAAATGTGTGATTTATTTTAGTGGACCTAGATTAAAGTCGTAAACTGAAAATAATTTGAGATTGAAAAAAAGTGGTGCAACTTTTAGAATTTTGAAGACTAAATTACTTGAGTTGGAATCTAAATTTTTTTTTAGTACATGCCAGTATGCCACCAATAATTTCAAGATTCATTTTGGAGTTTAACTCATATTTATTACTTACTGAATTCATTTTCACTTATGTGAGACTTTACCCCTTACGCTTGATGTCTTTTAACATTATTTTCTTTTAAATATTTTAATGTACGTGTATTCGATCAATTTTGTTGTAGCTTTTATCGTTTCTTTCATTAACTAACTTATTGTTTCCCCGTTTCATTTCTTATCTTAAATTTTTGTTTTTAAGAATTTATAAAAAATTGAAATAGTAGAAAAAATAATAATAAGATATAATTGCATAATTAAAATAGTAGAAATAGTGATAATAACGATGATGATGATGATGAAGAAGAAAAAATAGTGATAGTAGTGATGATATAATTGATCATATTGTAAAAAAATATTTTGTGTGGATTTAAAATTCTCAGAAATTATAAATAAAGGTCCTACAATATTAATATCTGTTATTATTTAACAATTTTTTAATAAAATAATTATATTATCTCAAAATAATTTTGGTAAGAGCTAAAATATTTTTGTTTTTGACAGAAATCACTTTATTCTTAAAAAAATAAACAGAAAGCGAATTAGGTATTTATCACTCTCACTCCATGTTTATTACCTAATAATTATATTTTGTCCTTTTCACCTATATATCATATATTTTTTTCTCTTGCAACAACCAACTAGACCTAACACTCAATCTAAATTATGTGTGCAAGGGATCTCAACCCCACACAAAACTCTATTGTTTTGTCCTATTTCATCTATATATATAATTTTCTCTATTATTTTGAACAAAATTATTCAGTGTTGAGGATAAGGTATTTTAGAAATAAAAAAAATGAAATTAAGAAAGGCGAATATTTTAAAAAATGCCAGGCTAATATAATTCTTCCGAAAAGATTTTGATGCTCTCAAATATGTCATAGCTAGATGTGCATCCACTCTTAATTTATGGTTATATTTGTGTTCCATGGAAATTTAAGTACAGTCGACTTCATGTGAAGTTGATATCTGAGAGTCGTTAAACAATTTGACTGATCTAACTAAATTTTCATCTAACGACTCTCAAATATCAACTTCACGTGAAGTCGACTCACCTGAATTTTCACCCCCTCTTGATATATACATGCAGCACGCGTATTCAATTATAAAGGGATAGTTTCTATATATAGCTGAACAGGAGAGTAGGTTTGCCCAATAGCCTTGTTGGATTTTAACTATTTTAAAATGGAAAAAGTTGGTAAAAATTAAAATAAAAATTTAATTATTCTTAAATTAAGATAAAAAAAATTATATATTATAAAAAATATAAATTTAATGATAATTAATATATCATTTTATTACTTTATTAATTGATTTTTTTCCAATTTGTTAAAAGATTTTTTAAAGATTAAGGACGTATATATCCATTAGCATGTATTGTCACTTCTTCTTTTTAATTTGGCAGCAAGTAAATGACAACCCCTTACTATATTGGGTATCAGAATTAATAAAGCAGAATATCGAGATTTAAATTTGTTGATAAAAACAGATAGAATTGAACCAAATAGTTTAGATAATAATAGAAATATCATAAATGAATAATAAATATTATAATTTTTTAAAATATACAAAGAAGTCTATAATATTTTCTTGTATGTTATAGAAATTCATAAAAGAAAAAAGATTATTTATGTGAGGGAGACTATTAATTTTTTTTCACTTTTTAATTTATTAATTCTATGCAAAATTTTATATATATATTAACAAATACCTTAATCACTTATATATAGTTTGCTGAAAGAAACAATATAAGAAACAAAAAAATCATTATTTATTTAAATTGTCATTTTATATAATTTTATCAAGTTTATGACAAATTAATAAATATTAATTTAATTTTATCATTATGTACAATTTGTTTTCAACTCATAATTAGTTAGTAACTTATTTTTTTATTAAGTCAAAAATTTCAACTAAGCTAATTTATCCAATTTTAACCAAATCGAAACTTGCAACTTAGCTAGTTTAGCCACCACCTTATCAACTGGTTTCTTCTAACCTTATCAAATTGCATGTTTTGGTAATCTTAACTTCTTGCAGTTGTTACTGTTTATAGCCACAATTTTTAACTTCAAAATTAAAAGAATATATTTTGCATCTTTTTACTGGCTATTGGACTTGTGTGTTCAAACTCTCTTGTTTTTTTTTCAACATTTATTTTTTGTATGAATTTAATTTTAATATATTAACAGTGTAAAATATATTTTTATATAATTATTTAATCACATTTGTTATTTTAGATGATATGACGTTGAATAATAATTAAATGTACATATAAAATTATTTATATTAATAATATATTAAAATTAATTTTTTTTTCGATAGCAAATATAGTAATAAAACTTTTGAAAAAAATTAAATTTCTATGTCTCCAGCCTTCCAGTGGTGACATTTTTTTTCCCTCTAACTTTCCATGGTTTGTGAGGGAAATGGTTAGGGTAAGTTCTATTTTAACCCAAAAAAATGTCTACCATAATTGTTCGTCTGGTCCTGCTATTTTCAGTTTATTTTTCCCTATCTCGTTTTCGTACTAGTCTCATTTAAGTAATTTTTTAAAATATTATATTTTAATTAGAATGTTCAGAATTTATGATTAATTTATTTATCATGTAATATTAAAAGGAAAAAAAAGTTAACATATCTAACACATGCTGATTTTAATATAAAACTAGCACGTGGTATTGACACCTTGACGTATTTCAAAATGGATATCCAACATTATAAAATTGGATAATGATGATAATGAAAAATTATTTTATTAGTTTTATAGTGGGTAACCAATATTTTACGAAGATAATTTTCAACAGAAATTTATACCTCAACAAATAATTAAAAAAGCTCATTCACTAGCAAATACAACAATAAGTATAAAATTTTACAACCAATCGTAATATAAATAAAAATAATTTATTTTCAAAAAATCATCGCATCTAAACACATAACTTTAAAAATGTTTACGTGCATCAAAATTATATTATTATAATAAATTTAACACTCGCAGCAAAATTAGAAGGAAAAAAATTAGGAAAAAAAGAAACAAGAGGAGGAAAGAGAGAAGCTACTGGAAGAAATAAAGATTTCTTTCTCAAAATCTTCATTATTACATTTGAGAAATACAAGAAATTCGACGATCCAAAACAGAATAGCATCAAGAAAGAAGAAAAAATAGTGTTTCTTTTTTTTTTTTTTTGTCTCTTTCGTTTTTGGATAGATGATTGATTTTTTGTCTTAAAGAAAGTTTGAGCGAATGCAAGTCCAATAACCTGTCCTTCGCAGGTATAATACAAAACAAATTATTTATGGCCCAAACCCCAAAAATCTCATTACTGCAAAAACAGTTCTTCTTTCTGGTTTTCGTTATTCTTTTGAAAGAAAAAAAATGTTCTTTTAAAGCTCAAATTGAAAAAAATTTGAAAACACGAGAATATTTCGGTGTTAGTCATTAAACTTCATATTACATAACAGAACTATTAGTCCAACCCATATTTTTATAAGATTTTTTTTAGTGAATATTTTTATAAGATATTTTTTTTTTTAGTTTAATTTTGATACAATAATAGCATGAAATATTTTTTAGACAATCCTTTAATCACGTTCTCTTTTTTCGATAACTATTCACGTAGTCAATAAAAAATTAAAAATAGTCTTTATTTTTTATAATATATATGACATTACGCAACCGGTGCACTAAAGTTTATTTATTTAGAAAATAGCTCTGTTAGTTCGTCAACTCACCAAAAACTTGATAGACAACCTTTAATTTTCTTTTTGTCAGAGAATAGACTACTATTTTAAACTCGTGTTACAAAAGTGCAGTGGGCCAAAACCCATTTCATTTTTTGTCTTGAAACCCATTTCATTTAGTAGCAAGCTTTTGTGGTTGGGCCAGCCCATTGTGGCAACCATAATTCAGTGTATTTCACATGTGGAAAATTAATATTATCGTTTTTTTTTTGGTGAACAAAGGAGCCAAAGGCCCAAGCTACACTGAAACTACATTATGGGATGAGCCACCCCAAAAACATCACCTAATAACAAAAATTCTATCCTAGTTGGAGGAGAGTTCCAGTATTGAGTGGAACAATTTTGCTCAAGACTAAAATTAGCTAGCCAATCTGCACAAGCATTTGCTTCTCTGTAAGTATGAACCATGTTAACTGTCCAATTTCTTTCCATAAGCTCTTGAATTTGCAGTATAGCACTGATCCATCATCTAAAAATTTCCTATTTTGAGTGACACTGCTAATAACTGCTTGAGAGTCAATTTCTATTTTCACCTTTCTGAACCCCAATGTCCAAGCCATCTCAAGCCCCAAATAAAGACCCCATAGCTCTGCCATATATGCTGAGCAAACTCCCAAATTTCTAGTAAAACCCATCACCCAACTTCCGTCACTATTCCTAATGAGGCCACCACATCCTGCTTTACCTGGGTTGTTCTTAACTGCACCATCAGTGTTCACCTTAATCCACCCTTTAGGAGGTGGATACCATTTAATAATGGTTTTTCGACGAACTCTAGAATCATGCCTAGGAATCTGCTTGTTGATGGCTTTTCCAACCTCACAAGCATATTCTTGTATACTAATGTATCCAGCAATAGGTCTCTTAAAGGGGTATTGAAAGATCTCTTGATTCCTCCAATTCTAAAACTTCCAGCACGCTATGAAAAATATGTTTATCCATTTTTCTTGGCTGGAGAAGCCCCAATTATTACCAAGACTGTTTTCCACCCAATCCATCAGTTCCATCCGAAAGAAAGTTGCAATACCATTTTATTTAACGAATTTCTTCCAGACGGGTTTAACATCACAGTCCCTCAGAACATGCAAAGTGTCTTCTATTGTGTTTCCACAATGATGGCACATAGGCGAGCTACCATACCATTGACTTCTTTTCTTGTTAGTGAGGATCCTGTCATGAGTAGCTTGCCAAATAAATAATTTCATTCGCTGCGGTCCTTTCCAGGTCCAAATGCGTTTCCAAACTTCCCTTCCTTGAGATTGGATTCTATTGCTATAACAGTAAGCAGATTTAACAGAGAATCTTTCATCTTTGGAGTGCTTCCAGGCTAATTTATCAGGTGGGTCAGAAGCTCTCGGAGGGGGATTAGCACAAATGCGTTGAATGCATTCATCCGGCAAGAGCTGTTTAAGATGTTCTATCTTCCATTCCCCTTCATTATTCACGAAATCGCACACATAGTTATTCTTATCTCCACTAGTAGCGCTTGGGAGTTTATGTTTTAAGAGATGATCCCTTATATTTAACCAGTCATCCTTCCAAAACTTGGTTAAACAACCATTGCCTACCCTATGCACCAAACTTTCTTGGATGATAGGCCACAATTGTGATAAACTTTTCCAAAGGGCACTACATCCGAATGTCTCCCTCACCGAAGGGGTTGAGTTAGAGATACCATACTTGCTATTGAGAGCTCTTACCCACAGCGCATTAGAATGATTGATCAGCTCCCAACAAACTTTCAGGAGAAAAGCAGTATTCATACGTTCAAGACTCTTGAATCCAAGTCCTCCTATCTCCTTGGGTAAACATAAAGTTCTCCAATTAATTAAGTGAGCTCTTTTGTGCTGCTCATCCGATCCCCATACAAAGGTTCTTTGTGCTTGTTCTATTTGATGACAAATCGCTTTTGGAATTCGACCATGTTGCATTTGGTAGTATGACATCGGGGTGATGGCTGATTGAGCTAGAACTACTCTTCCAACCATTGAGAGACATTTCTGTTTCCAGCCCTTTAGCTTATTTTTTATTTTATCAAGGCTTTGCGCATAAGCTCGCCTTTTGTTTCTTCCTTCAAGGATATAGGCACCCAAGTACCTACCAATCTCTGTCGTCTCCATAAACCCAGAGCAGGCTGCGATGTCTCTACGAGTTGCAGTGTCTACATTCTTGGAGAAGTAGATATGGGTCTTCCTCGTGTTGACAATCTGACCTGAAGCCTCACAAAACCTCTGAAGATAGCCTATGATCTTCATCATTTGAGTTGATGATGCTTCCGCAAACAATATAAGGTCGTCTGCGAACATAAGATGGGATATGATAGGACGTCGTCTTCGAAATGAGAAAGGTCTCCAGTCTCCCGCCTCAACCATATCCTCAATAAGATGCGAAAGTTGGTCCATACAGATAACAAAAATATAAGGTGAAAGGGGGTCACCTTGTCGAATGCCACATGAAGGAATGAATTTATCAGTTGCTTCTCCATTCCATAAAACTTGGAAACTGACCGAACGAACACACATCATGATGATATCTATCAATTCCGGTGGGAGGGAGAAATCCCTAAAAGACCGCTCAATAAAATTCTAGCTCAGATGGTCATAAGCTTTTTCTAAATCGATCTTAATGCCCATGTATCCCTTCCCTGATCTGATCCTTCTCATTGAATGAATATTCTCATTAGCCACTATGATATTTTCCTGTATTCGACTCCCTGGGATGAAACTGGTTTGGGCAGGAGAGATGCGCTCATTAAGAATAGGCTTAACTCTGTTCGCAATAATCTTGGTAATAACTTTGTATGTGACATTGCATAAAGCAATGGGGCGGAATTGGTTGATGAACTCCGGGTGTTCTATTTTCGGCACTAAAGCTAGAAATGTGTTGTTAACAGTTTTAATCTCATCCGGCTTCGCCCAACATTTTGCAACAAACTCCTTTAGTTTATGCCCCCACAATAGACCAGTTATCCTTATAGAATCCCGCAGGGAGCCCATCCTCCCCTGGAGCCTTAAGGGATCCCATAGCAAAAATAGCAGTCTCAACTTCTTCACTTGACACAAAGTTCCTTAACTGTTGAATCACTGCTCCATTCAACTCAGGATACCAAGTATTAGTATTGATACGGTAGTCCCGGTTAGTAATGTTTTCCTTAAAAAGACTCTTGTAATAGTTACAAATGTGGTCTCTTAGGTACCCCTGTTCCTCAATCCAATCCCCATTTTTTTGTCTGAGTTTGAGGATTTTATTACGCCGCCTTCTGATAATTGTCTTAATGTGGAAGTATTTTGTGTTCCGATCTCTCTCCACTATCCAGTTTTCTCTGGATTTCTGCAACCACAACATTTGTTCTCTATCCAGAATCTGTTCCAGTTCATTGCTCAGGTCAACTTCAATATTATCTAAAAAAGGTATGGCCGTATGGGCTAGGTTGGTATTTGTTGACATCATTATGCGCGGTTCAAATGAATTATTATTTATTAAGGTCGTTGTTTAATAATCAGTCTGAGTGACACAAATTTAATATTTTGACTAAATATTTTATCAGATAAATGATTTATCCAATTCAATTAGAGGGCACATGGTCCGGTCCGACCCGAAATTCCGGCTTGGTTCCAAATATTTTAAGGATTAATTTGGTGTAATTTTATCGAGTTTAGAATAGAGTAAGGGTCTCAAAAATAAATTCGGTCATTATTTCGAGACGGATCCAGGTCAATGCGAACCCAGCTTCACCTAATCCATGTGCATCTTAAGAAAACTAAAAAAGATATATATGTTTTAAATTAATTTTAATATTATATTATATTAATTATAAGCTTATTGTTTTTTTTTTAATCACATTTGTTGAATTAGAAAATAGATCAAAAAAGCATCAAATTAGAATTTATGGACAAATTCAAGTTCAAATATAGATATCAACTTTTCGGTAATAAGTTTTTTCTTTATAAATAAGTGTATCATAAATAAGTTTTTTTATAAATTATTGTTAAAACTTTAAAGATCTGATTTTTACCCGGTTTAGACCAGTATAATTGTGGTTCGAAAATGCTTAAGTTTCATCAGATTTAGAGCCAGATTATGATCTAAAAAATAAACCCGGTGTATATTTAAAAGTCGGATCTGGGTCAAAACAAACCCAATTTCACCCGATCCATAAACACTCTTAAATTCAATAATAATTTGATTGATTTTTCTTAATTATTTCATGAGTTCTAGTTCGATTTTAATAACTATGACCGATATCGTATTAGGGTTAAATATAACTCTTGTTTTGATTCGCACCTTCTCTAAAACAAAATTAAATCTCTAAAGTTGTTTCCTTTTGTAACACCATTCGAGTGTGTCGATATTCCAAAGTATGGTCCCATATAAAAATTTCTCAACCGGTATTTTGATAGCATATAAAAAAATGAATAGCTTAGCACAAATGGGGAAAAAAAAAGACACAAAGACAATTATTATGTAGTCACAAATATAAACTTCAAAAACTGCATAACCATTGCTGGCTGTTGTTATTATATAATTCATGATGATTAACATCAAAATATGAGTAGCATCGACGATTTGCAATTGAAATCAAGAGAGCTTCCTCAAGATCCTTAGCTACACTCCCTTCTACCAAGGTAATTACGTATTCAATTAGTGTTGCATCAAATGGCAACATTAGAGGCACATTGCTACATAGACCAAATTCTTCTTCAGCCAACTTGAATAGCTCTATGAAGATTTTGTTGCTCAAATACACCAATGGAAGCACGAATCGCCTCTTATCTGTGCTATACACAACAAAGTGACCCTTCTCTGCCTTCGTCGCCCACGCGCCGCCGAACCCTTCCTCTTTCGACACATAATTTTCTTGACCCTTTCGCCATTGGATCCTCTTCCTCTGCTTTGCAGCTTGTCTCTGCCACTTACTTGCAATTTGGATCATTTTCTTGGTACTAATCATCTTTGATGGTGAAGAACTATATAGAGAAGAATATGATGAGAGACTAATAAGTGATATGGGATATGGTAAGGGATTTAATTTGTACTCCTTTATATAGTGGAATGAAATTTCCAACATAGGGAGAGACAATTTGTTGAATTATGGTACTGAAACTGTGCCTGCTTTTAAGTGGAAGCAATTAAGCAAAAGCATGCATGTGATGTGTACATTGAGTTTGTCCACAATCAAATTGCATGGAATTAGGGTTCTTGCTCCTGTGTGATGCTTATATTATGTATCCGTGATTGGCCACTTGTTTTACAAGGCTCTAAATGGGTCCAAGATTTTGGAATAGGAAAGTGGCCAAAATTCATAGGAAAAAATATCATACATTGAATGGGGGAGAATTGTGTAACAAAGTGATCAATATCACAACCATGTGCTCTTGCTTTTAATTGTGGATTTTGTGGACAAATACTTCAATTGTCTTACAACATTTTTAAAAAATATAATGTTGGCTTAATGGCGATTAATTAATTTATTAAAAGTTGATTAGGTTGAGGTTTGTGTAAATAAGAATGTCTTTTGAATTCTATTTTTTAGATATAACTTCAAAAGCACCAAATAAACATAATAACTAAAATTATTATAAGGATTTCAACAGATAGCAGCGGTTTTTAAGCTGGATAGTGACGATTTTCAACCACCGCAAAATAAATAGTTGCGGTAAGATAAAATTTTATAAAATTTGAATAAAATTGCAAAATTTTTGCTAAATCAATTTTTTTACGATTTAAATCTTATTATAATTTTATATTTTACGTATGTAATTTACTCTTTTGATTTTATGTAAAATTTTGATTTCCTAAGATTGAGATAAATATTTTTTTTATTCCTATTCTTAAGAAAAAAATTACAAGAACTTTATAATCATGAAAAAAATATATTTCTATATTAAAGACAGTATTTAAATGCAATTTGAATTCCAGAAATTTAATTAAATTCTTCTTTAATTTCATTACCAATTAAAAAAAATAAAAGTAGTCTCCAAAAATATTCATAGTCATTATTTTCATTTACAATGTTTTAAAAATGACAAAATACAATTAAACTATTTTTGAGAACGTGTATAATAAGCATGAAGGATATTATATTTATATGGAGCAAGCGAGGGGAAATTATTAAAAGACCAAAATGAAAGGTGGTTATGGTGATGGGATAATAAATAAGGTAAGGGAAGAAATTAAAGGGTACATGTTGGGGCCTAACTGTTAGCGAAGTTGAAGACACAACAATATTTTAGTGGCTGAAGGCATGAACCGTGAAGCACTCAGTGCATCAATTAAAATCACACAAAATGGTTCAATTAAAGGGATTTAGTTTACCTTCCTGAAGTCATGGTACATATGGAATACAATTTTGTGGCCACTTGTTCCAGTGTCTCTTTGTAATGCTAATAAATCCAAATCCTTGCATTGCTGGCACTCAAACCCCAATTACGTATTGCAATAATTAATCTTATGCCAACATCACTAGTCAAAGGAATGTACATAAATTCATTATTATTTTCCCTTTTTTAATGCTTTGCATTTTCAATTTGAATGTGACAAATCCATCACATATAAAATTAATTACCTTACGTGCGTATTAGAAATTAATTATTATGTATAAAAATATATTTAATATTTTATAAAAAATTATTATACTATTAAATAAGTTTAATTATTTATTATAAATTTAATTATTTTACTATGATAAATTTAGTTATTTTGATAATTAATTATTAAATTTTAAATATATAAATTAATATGTATAATTTATGTATAAATATATAATAATTAATTTAATAATTAATTTTAAATTTAAATATAATAATATATATAAAGTTATCTGGATTTTTTTGCATTGTTGAACAGCTCACTATACTACATACAACCATACAAGCCCATCATTATCCAATCTTATCTTTTTGTGAGTATTATTTAATAGTAATTAGTTAAGTGGTAAAGGTTTTAATGTTTGTTTTCTCTTTTCTTAAAAAAAAAGGTATATATTCAAATAGATTTTTAAAAAATTTTGTATCCTTAAATTTTACAAAAGTAAAATATATAGGTTCTTTCGACACACTTTTAAAGATTTATTTGTTCAAATAAAAATAATAAATTTAATTAAAATAAAAAATTATATATCCTATCTTTATAAAATTTAAAAATTTTAATGTAATAAAAATTTTTTTGAAAACAAAAATATCTGAGTTAAAATTTTCTAGAGACCTATTTAAGCATTTCACATCCTACATGTATCTAACTTCAATTGTATTGACATGAAAATTTACTTAAAAAGCCTCATCAATCTTCATTGTCATGATGTTTAATTAATCTTCATGAAGATATATGAGTTTATGTATAAATGAATATATATTTTTTAAAAAATATTATTTATATATTAAAATTAATCATCAAAATTTATTATTATATATTTATATACAAATATTGAAATAGTTAGTTTTAATTACTGATTTTAATATATATTTAGCGTAATTAATTTTTTTTAGATAGTTCCTTACGTACTTGACCCATAAAACAAGAGGAAAACAGATATGCATTATAACTATTTATCCATGTTCTCAAGGTCAGATCAACAATCAGAGATACAAAACAAAATACAAAGACCTTCAAAAAGGTTAAAGACCAAAACAAGACTAACATGCATCCAAATGAAACAGACAAAAAACTGATACTTCTTTCATGTCTACTCCAACCATATATATTTCCAACCTCAAAAGAATCGCCATTATCACCATGGTACCAGGATTACTATGATATTTACAAATTAAATGTATAATAAGCACAGTCAATGTTAACATTTTTTTAGATCATTCAAACTAGTCTCGACCCACAATAGAAAATAAGTTTTTGATTCATGATTAATCTCTTCTCATTGCCATCAAGAATACACAAAAACACCTCAAAACAGTATGTTAATTAACATGTTATAGACTTGCATATAAAAGTTTAATTACATAAAAAAGTGGTTTAATTTCTTGAGAACCAAAGAATTATTTGTAATAATGTTATCTTATAAGATACATATATATAGGTGATACATCAAATTAAAAGCCATAGATAATAGTTTGTTCATGGCTTTGCCTAAGACCATAATAACAATCATGATGAGAAGAAGAAGCTTGGCTGTGACAAGCAGCCATTGAAGTAATCAATGCCTTCTCAACATCTTGAGGAACATTACGTTGTTGAAGCAACAACAAAGACATGACATAGTCCAAGAAAACCCCATCAAATGGTAACCTAATTGGACCGTTCGAAGGTAACCCAAACTCTTCTTCCGACAACTTAAGAAGTTCCCTAAACACATTCGTGCTAAGGTACTTCAATGGAACCACAAATCTCTTATCATCCAAACTATAAACTACAAAGTGACCCTTGTTTGTCGTCGTCGTCGCCGCCGCCGCCGCCGATGAATAATAACAATCATCTGGGTTTCTTCTTTGGTATGAAATTGTCTTGCGCTTAGATGTTGCCATTTTCTGCCACTTCCTAGCCATTTGTATAAGCCTCTTTGCACTAATAACAACAACCATACTTGTATTTTTTATTATTTTGTTATGATGATGATGTATGATTGAATTGTGTGTATATATATATATAGGAAGTGGAATTGGACAATGGCATGTGATGTTGTTTGGAGTGTGTTATGGTGATATGGGTGCATGGACATGTGAAATCGTTAACGAACCACAGATTTGAAGAGGGTGAGTTTTGTGGGTAACAATATAATATATGGACATTATATAAGACAAGTCTTTGTTGTAGGCCATTTCTTCTCCCATGGATTTCTTCTCTGCCATTAAAACTTTAAGATGTCTCATCGTTTTCTTCCTAACAGCAAAAAAAATAAAATAAAATAAAATAAACCATTCGTCTATCAATCTTTTATTTTGGAGGTAATTAAAAATTCACCATGTGTATTAATTACATGAAAAACGTAAGTTTGACTTATAAATAGTACCCTTATTAAATTAATAACTATACTAGATGCATGCGTGTACGTCAAAAATTAATTATCAAATCATTCACATATATATTATTTATATAAAATATATATTAAAAATAAATAAAATAATATATTTATTTATACACAAATATATAATAATTGATAGACAGAATTTTTGTACGTACTTAATATATTTGTTTAATGTCTAACAGGTAATGATACAATTTCATAGTGTTATGTTAGAATATTAACGGTTGAACAGGAATCAAGTTTGAGTGGATTAGAATAATTATATGATTCTAAAAGAATTATTAAATAGATTCGTAAATTTTTTTTATTTTTTATATGTTTTAGTATGATTCGCATATGTTAATTAAATAAAAATATCATTATTTATGAATTTTTTTATCTGTTTAATTTTTTGAAAAAAGTAATATCATAACATGATATTAAAATTTTTATAATTTAAAAATTTAAAATTTAATTTTTATTGCCTCCAAAAAAAATTTTCCAGCATAAGAAAAAAAAGAGCCAGTGCAAATGTAAAAAAAAAAAAAATCATGAAAATAAAGTATTTTTGTGTGAGAAGGTGTGATATTACTCACTAATAATTGTTCAATTTTCTCTCAAAATTTTACGTTATGGAGATAGAAGGAAAAAAAAAAAAAAAAAACAGTTTTTGTATTATTATTTATGAAGTTTGGTGGTCCAAATAACGGAACGGATTAAGACAGACAAGAGTCTAAGACAAGACAACCTCGGGCCAAGCATATCGCCATTTAGAACCATATTCATCTCTAGATAATTTCAAGTGATTTTTTTTTTTTTACTTTAATTAACCTAAATTCGTTTAATTATTTGGTGTATTAAAATAAAAGTAAAGTCACCAAAAAAAAAATAAAAGTATTGTTTAGGGCCCAGGTAGCTATTAGCTAGCTAAGGGTGCCATTGAAGCAGGTATATGGAACCGTGATAGTAGGCATATGCCTAAATATAATTGAGTGATGATGCATGAAAGGTTCAAATCATACACATGATACAATTTCGTATAAGATTCATGTACGAATGGAACAAAAAGATGAGGAATTGAATTAATATGTTGTATTGGCAGTAGAACAAAATTGCTAAGTGGCATACAGAGAGGGTTGTATTATTATTCATGTATGTTCATAAATCATAATCAGTACTGTTTCCGCACATTGTCTATAATATAAGTACAATAATTTGATTTTATATGAGACTGGTACAGCCAAAAAATCCAAATTATGCCAAAATATTTATTACTAGCTATACACTCTTTATGATATTAATTTTTTTTTTTTTACTTTCAAGTTTCAACTGTGTGCGAGTGTTTTTTTTTTTTTTTTTGACTTGGTGTGTGTGATTTTTGCATAAATTAAAGAGGCATATATATAACTAGAGAAGCAATATTTAAAAGACTTATTGGGTGAATTTAAAAAAAATATATATTTAAGTTATTTTTTTAAAAATATTTTATAAAAAAATAAAAATAATTTTATGTTTGGAGGTCTCATGCAAAATTTTTTTTTTATTTATCAATTATGTTTTGGTATAACCATATATATAAAAGTACTTTTTTTGTTTATTTGTTACGTGAAAAATTTCTTTTTTTTAAAAAAAATCTTTTAAAAAATTATGTAAATTATAACTTCTCAAAAAAGATGTTTTTTTTTATTTTTTTAGTGTTTTTATTTTTACTATTAGAAATTTACCAAATATGCTAAAAAAAAGATCTTTTTTCATGAAAAAATATTTTTTTTATCAATTTAATGGCGCCCAAACAAACACTTAAATAAATTTTAACTTTTTATAAAATATTTTTTTATATTTTTATTCTTAATTTGTCCTGTTAAATAATATTGACATGGCAAATTAAATATTCATATGGCATGTCTTGCTATTTTAATATTTAACTTGATATATCAGTACTTAAGGGAAAAATTAAAATAAATACCATTTTAGATTTCTATAAATAAAAAAGAAAAAATGATATGAACTAAAATTAAAAGACAAGTATTTTATGAGGACAAATTAAAAGCTTATTTTAAGTCATTTAAGAAGTTAACTTTTAAGTTCAATAAAAGACTTAATTTTTTCAGTCAATTTTAAAAAAAAAAAAATTTTTACTTTAAATTCTAAATCTTCCTAAAAATAGGATTAAAAAAATCATTTTATAATAAAAAATTAATTATTTATACTGATTTAAAATTTTTCCATAGATATCTAGTAATATATTTTCTTTTTAGATAAAAAAGCGGATTATGTCAGCGAAAGACAATGCATGATAATGGAACCACTACATGGATACAATGCATAAACGGATGATTGGATGAGGGTCTTTTCAGATTAACATAATTTAGAAAGTAATTAAGCGTAGTGTTTTTTTGCTTCATGCATTGAACATGCATGATATATGTATATAGGCCTACCCATGTTCAATGATTTTCCAAAATTGGGGTTACACTCTCGTATGATATTATGATTATCTTTTTCGTTATTCCTTATTCTAACTACTATTGTTAATTAATAATTAATTACTAACAAGCCCTTAATTGGTTGTCATCGTCATCTATGGCTATAATGGCCAGTCAAATCCAACCTGGTTGCCTGGTATTTCTTCTAATTACCCTTAAAAAGAGGTTGAATTTTAGGTACACTTCGTTTAACTTGTTCGATAACATTACGTTTTATTTCATAACACATGATTATTAATTAATCATAGAAGTCTGAATTTTGAACTAAATATTTAATTTTTATATAATTTGTTCAAATTTCAAATGCAAATATCTAGATACAGTTCTTCTTTTTTTTTGTTTCTCATGGTATCTCACAATTTGATAGGCTAAAATTTAATCTATCGCAGATCAGATCTTTATTTAAAAGTTTGTCACTGACCAATGAATTGTTGCATATACAAACTGAGATTCAAATTCCTCATACTTATATAAATGAATTAGTGAGTTAATCACTAAACCAATCTAAATTGGTTGATATAAGTTCCTTCTTATTATTTTGGTTTAATTAATATGGGCTTCATGTATTTTTTATGAGTTGAACTTTGTGGTTTTTGAATAACAAATTTGGGCTTTGTTTTTTTCGTCGTTGACCATAGTATCTGTCGCAGATCAGAGCTTTATTTAAGAGTTTGTTAATGGTCAATGAATTGCTGCATACACAAGACAGAATTTAAACCGCTGAAACTTGCTTAAGTGCAGTATTTTATGAGTTGGGCTTTGTTTAATAAATGTTAGTTTGTACAATAAGTCCGAAATCAATAGCCCAAATCCAATTAAAAATATGGGCCTAGAGAAAATTTTCATAGAGGGTCTTGCTTTAGGCCCATCCCATATTTTTGGCATTTTCTCTTGGAATATTTAAAAAATCAAAATGTTATTAGAAGGCTAAAATAAGTATATATTTATATAAATATATAATTTAATTTATTTTTAATATATATTTTATATTTTAATATATAGTTTATATTAATAGCTAATTTTGGTGCACATCTAAAATATATGCCACATATTTCCTTTTTTTTTTCTGGTGATATAATTGTAATGATTGCAAAAGAATTCAACCTTTAGTATGTTGTAGTCACCAAAAAAAAACCTTTAGTATGTTGTGAATAAAATGGTTTAGGTAAGAATGTGGATAAAAGAGAGCTATGATGAGAAACACTATTGTCTTACACATTGATGTTTCTAATTTTGATATGAGAATTGATTGCTACACCATTTTGATAGTAGTTTTTTCTTCTTTTTTTCCCCCTCGTTTGATTTGAGGATAGGGGAAATGTAGAACGTTAGAAGACAGCTGGGATGCAACGCCTTATATATGCATATTTCTATTTGTGTGTGGTCGGCATAGTGGTCTCTAGCTAGCTTAGCCTATTCATTTGATGTATAAAAGAAAAAGGAGTATCATTCATTCATTCCAGATGCCAACTGCTATGCCTTGTTTTTCAAGTCTAAATTGTTGCACCAATTCACCAAAGTCACCCCACCCCCCAATCATTTCATTTCAGATTCTAATATACGTCAATCTTTTCCATTTCGTTTCCAGATAACATAAAAAAAAAAAAAAAAGTTTAATTGTGTTTTTGATAAATTTATTATTAGTAAAAAATTTTAAATATTTTTATTTGATGAATGTAAAACAAATACATACATTAATAACTTAAAATTTTTTATATTTTAAATAAAAAAAATTTAATTTATAAATTTTAACATGTATCTTTAAGATACAAGATAGATAAACTAAAAAAAAAATTCAGTTATGCATTAGAATGAAGAATTATTGCAGAGACTTTAAATAACGAGATAGTGATAGGAAATGATGTAATTAACCAATAATTTTGGACAAAGTTTAGAGATAGTTACAATAATAATAAAATCATATCTCATTAGATGAGATTTACGGTATAAATTAAACAATATTATTAAACCTATATATATCATGTCTACACTCGTGCTTTTTATTTTTAATATGGGGGAAGGGTTGGGGTGTAACAGCATTATGGAAAATAGGGGTGCTTTTCATGCATGTGGTGTCAGGAGGCTGAAATCGGACCGAGCGATTTGGAATAAGGAACTCGGACGGTCCGATTAGAGGAGATCTACAAAAAAATAATTTTTTTATAAAATTCGGACGGTCCGTTTTGATTTTTTTAAAAAAAAAAAAAAAAAAACTAAAAACGGAGGGTCCGTTTTGTTTTAAAGGAAAAATTAAAAAAAACACAAATGGAAAACTGAGGGTCCGTTTTCAGTTTTTTTTTTTAAAAAAAAAAAAAACTGTAAACGGAGAGTCCGATTTCATGTTAAATAAATAAAAACAAAAACAAAAACAAAAACTAATCGGACGGTCCGATTTGTGATTAACGAATTTTTTTACAAAGAATTCGGACGGTCCGATTTCTCCCTGTCCCACATTTGTGTCTAACACTTGTATACACCATAACCAAGCACAACTCACACACTCTTCCAATATCAAAAAAAATTAGCCTCTACACTCGTTACAATCTTTTTTTCTAATTTTATCTTGACGACAATTTTGAAAGGACGAATTTTTCTTATCCTGTTTTTTATTTTGTCCATTAGCTATTCTTTAATGACTTTGTGCTAAAAACCTTTTTTTTCCATTTATAGCCGAAAACTTCTACCAAATATTGGAAAAAAAAAGCAATAACAATTTTATTTCCACAAATATATAATAGTCATCAGTTTACCCTTTACTTTTAAGCGGGGAAAAAGAATTTTTTTTTCTCCAATATTATGTAATATTTTTTAAAAAAATTATCTCCAAATATTCATATATATATAATATGGTTCTGATTCTATAAATATATTGTGGCGAGTCACTTTTATAAGTCCTCATCATGCATCGAATAACAACTTATCATTTCTATTAAAGGTTAAAGGTATGCATCAAGATGTATATCTAATAAGGGATTATTATTATTATAACTATATAAAAAAAAAATTGAAGATTACGACATGATTTAAGAAAGAAAATAGCGGGACATCGATAATATAATGAAATTAAGAGGATAATATAAGACTAATTTGAAGCACATCATGGCATACAAAATCAGAGAGATACATACACCAAATGGAATATGAGTTGTAAGATTTTGTGCTTAACTTGAGAGACATTTATAAGCAAGAATACAATCATTATTTAATTTGGCCTAATTTTTTTTTATTATATACGGTATTTTCTATTTCAATAGACTAAGAATTAATTTTTTATAAATTTAAACTTTATTTAAGGTTAGCGGTTGATAGATTATTACATACATAAGGTGAGATTTAAATTTTTAATTATTTAAGCGGACGAATGAACTGATCACTCGATCAACCAAACTGATTAATTTGGCCTAATTGATCCAACGAAACCACAATCTGAAACCTAATTTCCTTTTTGTCTGTCTTGTGGAGCCATACGCGGAAGCCACCTCAAAATATCAACCAACATTCATGCCAATTCACCTATAATATTGTTATTCACCAAATTGTGTTTTTTTCCTATCTCCATATCTTATGATAATTATTCTCCCCTCATAATTCCAAATTGAGATCATACAGCTGTAGTATTGAGATTTGAGACCGAGAATCCGAGATATTGTTTTCCTCATACTAAAAAGTGGAATAATTAGTCCTTGAAAATTCGCATTACTGTGACAACACCTAATTGCCATTTTTGTCCTTCACCCCATCAATCCCTTCATCTTTTTTTTTTTTCCTTAAAAAAGATCAAATATTCACTTTTCTTTATCTTAAAAGAAAAAGTGTTTACTTTATTTTTAGTATATACTATAAAATTTTTTTAAATGATTATGTTCTGATAATTTTAACTGTTAATTTTTTAATATATTATATATTTTTTATAATTAATATTAATAATTAAAACTATTAAAATATCGATATTTTAAAAACATTTAAATTTTTTTTCGTTAATATATGCTAAATCACCAATGCATAAGAAAAGTGGGACATAATTTTCCGAAAGCACTAAAGAGTTCTTGTACTAAAAACTCATCATCACCACGTAATCAGTACCCACCTCCATCATTATCTATAACTCATAGGTGTTATCTTAAATATATTAAAAAAAAGATTTTATGTGTTACTGTGTTAACTTTTATGTAATTTGATATATCGAGTTATCAACTCAAAATAGCTTAGTGCGTAGAATAATAGGTCTTTATCAAAGTAAATAAAAAACAATGATTAATGAAGGCTCTGCATTTTTTTTTCTATAAAGATAGAAAATTCGAACTCACAACCTCTTAAATGGGTATAAAAATATTATGTTATTTAAACTATTATTTATTGACTTACATAAGAATTTCTCCCATCTTATATTGGTGGTCCATATTCAATATTCGCCAAATCATTTTATATTTTATGGAAAAGTCTAGTTATAAAAGCGGACAAACAAAATTGTTGTGTAGAAAATATGGATCCTCGACAAAGCTAATTTGACAAAGGGTCCATCTAGTGTACAGATGCACTTTGGTACAGATTTACAGATTTTTGTTTTTATTTGGTTTAAAAGTGTATCACTAAAAGTGTTGCTTAAGGAGAAAGTGTTACCCTTAATCGTTAACTTGGCTCTGATACCAATTTTGTAATCATTTTTAAAATATGATACCATTTTTTTACTAGTCCTTGTATAATGTAATTTCATTTTTATAGTTTTTAATCTTGTTTTAGTTTATAATATTCTTTTTTGCATGGATTATTGTATATAAAATTTTTTATCTGTTTGTCTTTTTCTTCAATATAATTTCTTAAATCCTCAAAAACTTCTTTTATTTCTACACTTTCTGTTGTTTCTAAATACCTTCTTAATTTTTCAACTTCATTTTCCATTTTTTCTTTCAACAGTTTTAATTCTTTTAAGTCATAATATGATTTTCCAGGCATTTATAAATTTTTTAAGTTTAATTCCAACTTGTTTATATTTATTCTTATTTCTATCCTTTTTATTATAAGGTCATCAATTTCGATCTGAAGGTCATTTAATTCCCTTTTATACTCTTTTATTTTACTTTTTAATTTTTCTGCTCTTTTTCTTTTTATTTTATTTTCTGGTTTTTCAATCTTCTTATGCTTCATTATTTATTTTAAAATTTCTGCAAACTCTATCATTGATTCATTACTATTTTCTAGAGATTCTATTAATTTTTCTAGCTCTTCAACTTCTCTTTTTAACTTGTCATAGATTATTTTTAGAGTTTCAAATGCTCTTTGATTTATTTCAAAAAACTGTAAATAATTCAAACGATTTTCTCTTTCAAAGAGCTCTTGTTTCTTGTCTTGATAAGTTACATATATTTCTTCTTTATTTATTGTCATAATTTAGTGTTTAGGGTTTCATTTAATTTTTCGACCTTTTTTGTTAATTCTTTTATTTCAGAATTTTCTTCTTTAATCTTCAACTTAGATAGACTTAAAGGGCTATTAATTTTAGATTCTCTTATTTGAAAATTCGATGAAACTAATTTTCCTGACGGTTCTTTTAATAATAGAACTGAGTTTTCAATAGCTTTATATTTTGGTATTTCTGTTTTTACAATTTTCTGAAATAATTCATCGACATAAATTCTTTCTCTGTTTTTAAATATTATACTATGATGGCTATTTGTTAAAGCATAATTTATTGCATATGTAATTGAAAATGGTTCATCATCTTGTTCCATTAAATTCTTTCTGTGAAATTTATAAGCCAGACTTATAGATCTTCCAAGATTTTCAGTTGATAAAGGTATAGCATATCCCAAATGGGCATTAAATTTAACATTTACGTTTGCCAAGTTTCCATGAACAATTCCAATTATTTGATCTATTGGGTCATCAGTAATTCTTTTGTCACAGATTGCTAGGCTTATTGGTGAATTAATTCCTTTCATATATGTAGATTTGATTAAGACTTGTATAGTACTAATATGAATCCATCCAATTTTAGATCTTTTTTGTTGATCCTTAATTTTCTCAATCTGTTTACTTATTTCTTCATCATTTATCAAAGCTATTTCAAGTTCTCCATTGGCGGATTTTATCTTTATAGGGGCTTCAAGTTGAATTTTTCCATAGTATATTATATTTTTTCTATTAAAAACTTCTTTTAAAAGGTTTTGTTTATTAAAATTTTCGTTTGATTTGAGATTTAATTCTGTTTTTAAAACAGCCTGTTTTTCATTATCTAATAAAGCAGTTAATCTATAATAATCAGATTCTTCTGTTAATTCTAAACTTTCTAAATAATTCATAATTGAAAGACTTAGAATGAATACATACCTTTCTGGAGAAAAACTTCCTTTATTTAATATATTTTACATAAGGTGTTTTTATCTCCAGAGGGGAGATTGTAAATACTAACTCCAGAGGGGAGTTTAGAACTATTTTTCCCTAATGGGAATTCTTCTTCAGATCATAGAATCGCCTCGGCAGCTTCCTCCTTGCTCTCCTAGCATTTGAGTACTCTTTGCCTCTTGCTTTCTATTTTCTGATGCTTCTACAATTGCCTAAGCAACCTATTTATAATGGTTGGGTCTGATGGACAATTCCCATCCTTACCCTTCTTATGACGTCATTGCTTACGTCATTGTTTATTATCTTGCACCAGCTGCATTGTTGGTGCTCTATGACCTAAGCGCTTACGTCATTATGCAATAATGTTGAGAGATGCTTCAGATGTGCTGTCTTCCTCTTTCATTATGTGACCTTCAGATGCGTTGTCTTCTTCCTTTATCATGTGGGTTGATTCCGTTTTATTATTGCTTTCTTCAGATAACTCTGAGACGCATAGCTGGCACTTGTGGTCTTCTCTGTCTTTTATCAAATAGCAGAGATTCCTTTTTATCCCTTCAGGGAGCTTTTCTAAGAGTCCAGATAAGTTGTAGAATGCTGATTCAAATTCCACTAAGAGTCTCATCTCTCTTTCTTCAATTTCATTCCTTTTGCTAGACACAAGCAAAGTATTTCTGCTTTTATAATTAATTCTTGTATGAGATTCCCTTGTTATCTTTTGAGTTCTTTCGAAGACCCTTGCTAGTGTGCTGGCTAGCCTTCCTTCATGACTGTAGATTGTTAAATCTTGAACTTGATCAATTGGTTGAAAATTTCCTGGGAAGACGGACATGAATATTACTTGGTGTGCTGAAACCAAGCATTCTTCTTCTTCATTAAAAATAGGTTGACTGTTCGTAAATTTTAGGGATATATCCCTTGGATTTACGTTATCAATCATATTTTTAAATCTCTTCACTGCATCAACGAATCCTGCAGGAAACTCACTAATAATTTTTAGATCATTAAAAATTAAAATTGTATCAATTAATCCATACTGGAAAAACTGATAGGTGTCCGATGGGGATGCATCTGGAAATATAACCAGCTTTGTTAGCTGTTCTTTGGCAATAGGATAATATCCCAAAATTGCTCTTCTTTCTTCAGTCCAGTTCAGAACTATGTTAAGGGTTTCTCTGAGATTTGATCTACAGACCCTTTTCTTTTCTTTGATTTCAGCCCTTGTAGGAATGTTTCTTATTATCCCTGTTCTCTGGGTTTGAATTGGAGCTTTATCTGCTCTTTTTAGGGTTTGCTCTGGATGAAGAGCTTCATATTCCCTGAAAGATTCCTTTGCTTCTTCCAGTGTTAAAAACCCTCCTTTATGAATTATCCTTGATTGATGTGTAAATGGTGCTGCTTTTTCCCAGGCATCATATACTCCTTTCATGGGGCCATTATAAATTACATAATATTTTTTATCTTGGGTGGATTTTTTGATAATTTCAGCAATTGTTTTATTTTCTGGAAATTTTTCTTCACCTGATTTGTCCACCACGCTTAGCTGGCTGAGCTCTGATGGTTTTGGTTGTTGTGTTGATCTCATTGCCTCGATGGCCTTCTTGAGGGATTGGATCTGTGTCCTTATTTGCTGACAATGCTTGCATTTTTCGAGTTCTTGTTCGTATTTCTGAATTTCTTGATCTAATGCGTTGAAGACGAACTCCATTCTCTTGTTAATGTATCTGCAATAACATTTTTGTCACCCTTAATATATTCAATTTTTATTGGATATTGTAACAAAAATAATTTCCATCTTAACAATCGTCCATGATTATAATCAACTTTTAAATTATATCGTATGAAACCTGTTAGGTAGCTTGAATCTGTCCTTAATGTAAATTCTCTGGGTAGTAAATCAATTTTCCATTTCTTAAGAGATTTAATTGCTGCTAGAGTTTCTTTTTCATGAGTGGTATATCTCTGTTCTGTTGGAGTAAAAGTTCCTGAAATATACCTGCAAAGTAGTTCCTTTGGGGAATTTTTAGAATCTAGTGATTCTTTTCCTTGCTCCAAACTTTTTATAGCTTTCTTAGCTTTTAGACATCCTGACCAGGTTATGTCTGAAGCATCTGTTTCGACTATTAAGTAGTCATTTTCTTCTGGAATATAAAGTTCTGGAAGTTTTTCACATAATTCTTTAATCTTTTGAATTTGCATACTATCTTTTTCATCCCATTTCCATTCTTTTTTAGTACTTATTTTTGGAAATAAGCTTTTAGTGTATTCTGTTATATTCTTTAAGAATCCTTGATCAGAAATATAATTTATACATCCTAAAAATCTTTGTAATTGTTTTCTATCTTCTATTTTATTAGGAAATAAATTTACCTTTTCTAGGACATTTGGCTGAAGTTTTAGCTTTCCTTGAGTAGATAGAATTAATCCAAGAAACTCTATTTCTTGTTTTGCTATTCTTGCTTTCTTTTTGCTAAGAACTAATCCTTTTTCTTTACATCTTTCTAAAACTATTAATAATTTTTGAAGATGATCTTCTCTATCCTGTTTTGTAAAAATTAGTATATCATCAATATACACTAAAACAAATTCATTTAACTCTTTTAGATTTTCTTCCATAAATCTTTGGTAAATACCTGGGGCTTGTTTTAATCCGAATGGTAATACATTCCATTCATAGAGTAACACACTTGTTGATTCTTTTGTTGGGCAAGTAAAAGCAGTTAATTTCTTTGTTTCTTCGTCTAAACGAAGCTGCCAATATCCTGATTTTGCATCAAGAGATGAAAATCAAGTTGCTCCTTTGATTTTTTCTAAAATAGAATCTTTTCTTGGAAGTTTATGAGCATCACCAATAGTTGCTTCATTCATCTTCTTATAGTTAATAACCATTCTTCGTTTTCCCCTTTTAATTTCATTATTATTTTCGACATAAAAGGCTGGAGCCGCATGAGGACTTTTACTTAATCTTATAATTCCTTTTTCCAAAAGATCTCTACATTCTAATGAAAACTCTTCTCTATCTCTTGCGGAATAAGGAATTTTATTTGGAACATTTATCTCTTTTGTAGGATCTTTTAATTTAATACTTACTAATTCGTTATTTGTATTTTTAACATCTAAAGGATTTTCAGCACAAATTTTATCCAAAAGTTCTTCTATCTTTATTTCAAGACTATTTTTTGGGATATTTATCTAAAAGTATAGATTTAAATAACATGTCTCTAATATAGAAAATATTTTAAATTTTAAGATCTTATCTATAGTGGTAGTTGGTATTTTTATACGTTTTGATTTTTGATTTATTGAAGAATCGTGTGATGCTTTTAAAACTATATATGTTAATTCTTGAATGAATGGATGATATAGCTTTAAAAAATTATTTCCTATGATAAAATCCATTCCAGAGTCTAACATATATATAGATGGAACAATGAACCTATAATTTTGAATAAAAATTTCAACCATCTCTGCTTTTTGGTTAATTTTATGTATTGATTTGTCAGCTATTCTAACTCTTAATGGTTTCTTTAATTTTTTCCAATCAAGTTTTATGTTTGAACTAGCAAAGCATTGCGTTGCTCCAGAATCTATGAAAGCATTTATAAACTTTTCTGTTATTTTTATAGTAATAAATGTAGCATTATTACTCAGTCTCTGAGTCTGTTTCCGAGACATATTCAAAAATATAGTCTAAGTTATCATCAGATTCTTCTAATGGTTCCATAAAACAGGACTTAGCAATTTCTATTTGTTTAGTAAGATCCTTTTTATCCTTCTTTTTCGGACATTCATTTGCATAGTGACCTTCTTCTTGGCAATACCAACACTTACAATTTTCTTTTTTATTTGGGCAATAATCACTTTTTTGTCTTTTGTTTTTATTGTTATTTCTTTTTCTAAAATACCTCTTTTTTCTCCAGTTTGGATAATATTTTCTTTTTCTAAATTGATATTTTCTTTTTCTTTGAAAATTTTTATTAAGACCATATTTTTGAGGTATCTCTTCATTATCCTGACAGCAAATTCTAATTATATTTGCAAATCTTTTTTGAGTTGCTTCTTGCATACAACGTTCTTTTATTTCCTCTCTTATTGCAGAGGTTGCTCCGCCAAAATTATTTTCAATTGTTCCTCTATTTATTTCTCTTATAAATCTTCCCATAATAAATTCATTAACAGGATATGGAAGTTTTGTTATATACATACTAAGATAATGATTTTTATCTTCTTCTTTTAATTTGTAATAATGTATTCTATATTCACATATATAAGACTCCACATTACATAGATCATATATCTGAATGTTAGCTAAATGATTTTTTGCTTCTTGATATTCTTTATTATAGACTTCTTGTTTATGATCTATAATATTTTTTCCAAAAAATTCTTTATATAGAATCATCATTATATATAATATCTTATCATAAGCTGTTGTTTTTGTTGCTAATTCTTCTATTATTTGGTTTTCTATTGATGTCATATAATCTCTTATAGCTCCTTTAGTATGAAACCCTATGTAATTCCAAATATCTCTTCCAGATAATTCGTTAAGTTTTGGATTAGTAAAGGCTTCTAATAAGAAGGAATTCAACCAGTTTTCGAAAATTTCTTTTTTATTCTTTTTACAGTCTAAATCGAGCATTCTTTCTCCTTCCATTTCCTGAATTTTAGGAACGTATTTTGATGGTATTTTTGTATATTTTGAATCTTTATTTATAAATCCTTTTTTAAAAGCATAATTATCAAAACCTGTTTCCCATTTAAATTGAGATTGATTATCCCTAGATGTTCCAGCTTCATTTTTTACTTGTATTGGAATTGCTGGTTCTTCGTCACTTGAATAATCTAGGATGTGTTCTTCATTTTCTATATTTTCAGAATTTACTAATTCTTCTTCTATCTGAAATCCCTGTTCCATAATATTATTTTCTTGAGCCATTTTTAATTGTTTAAAAAGCATTGTAACTTCTTCTAATTTTTCTTCAATATTCATAATTTTAGTGGTGGTTTTACTTTTAAATCTGTTATGTTGATTATATTTTGAAATTTTTCTTCTTTGGGATTTTCTTTTTCCTTATTTCTTTGAAATTTTATAGATACTAATATTTCTTCAAGCATATCTACTATAGAATTTAATTGAGGGTTAAAAGTATGATAAAGATGTGGGGAATCATTTCCATGGTAACATTTCTTAGAAATTCCGTGTGAAAAATAAGTTTTTTCAGGTTTTTGAAGTCCTTCAATAAAACTTATAGTAAAATAAAGATTTTGAGAAAAATCATTTTGTATTGATTTTAAGAATTCGGTGTCATTACAGTTAACATTAGTTAAAATCATTAATTTTTGATCTATTAATTTCGATAACTTAATTATTTCTTCTCTTAAATCTTCTAATTTACTTTTTTCCATTAGGTGACGTTTTTTCTTTGTGAAGAGCTACGGTTTTAAGTGAAAAGTGTGGCTTTAAAAAGTGTGGTTTAAGGAAGCAAATCTTTAAATCTGTACAGATTTAGATCTGTACCATATAATTTCCTTTTGACAAATTATGCACGGAATAAAGTGAAGAAACTCTTTAGTAATCTATAAGAGCATATAAATTAAAATATATTTTTTTCTTGCAATAAATATAATCTTCATAAATGTATACAAGCATAGCAATATTAACGCTTGAGCATAATTAATCATCATAAATGTCTATTAAACATAGGCATATTAACATCTCTTGACTATAATTAATCTTCGTAAATGTATATTTAAGCACACGAATATTAACATCTCTTGACAATAAATTAACTGACACTATTAAACCTAATATGAGTATTAATTTTAACAATGTTTGAAATTAGTATAAAGTATAAACTAGTTTAAGGTTATGTTATTTTATATTTTTAATTGTTATTTATTTTATTTTGTATTGTTTAATTACTATTAAACTAATTAAATAATATTAGACTAATTATAGATACTACATATATAAAATAATACATGTTAAATTAAATAAAATAATTTTAAATTATTATCTTTTTAATATTATTTTAATTTTAAATAAATATAATTATTTTTATAAAGACGTCTGGATGTTATGAACATTTAGTATGATTTTAAAAAATTAGACTAAATTACTAAATCAACAAGTTCAATCGGGTTAACTGAGAATTGATTAGACCGATTTAGTTCAGCCTACAATTAACAATAAACTAATTAAAAAATTGGTTAATCAGTGGAACCAATATATTATTGATGCATGAACATCTTTTAAGAGTTTTTCTTGTTATTTTCTTCACAAAGTCAGTGATCTTTTTTTAAATTTTTTGTATTTGTTGAAGTGTGGTCGGTGAAGCACTGAGCACAAAACAGAGAAAGAGATTTGGGGGAAGAAATGGAATTGAAAATTACTCAACTACAGTGAAAGATCTCAAAACTATACAAATGGGGATACAGTCTCTTATATACTAGTGAGGAGTTACTAATTAGACTATTCTAACTAACTAATATGCATAATTTAGTCACACCAATTGTGCAGGTATGAGAGTTATACTTATCTACATAAGCTGCATAGTAAGTTAAGGTGAGTGGGAGTCTTCTTATCAAGTAACACCCTCCCTCAAGTTGGGAGTGTAGATGTCTAACAATCCTAACTTGCGATGAAGGGTGGAGAATGTTGCTGGAGGCAGAGGCTTAGTGAGGAGGTCAACAACTTGATCAGTGGTAGAAATTGGCAGCAAATGGATGTATCCCTCCTTGAACTTGTCTCTAACCACATGGCAATCGACTTCTATATGCTTGGTCCTTTCATAGAACACAGGATTCGAAGCGATATGAATAGCCGATTGACTATCACAGAAAATATTAATCGGCTTTGTCAGTGGCATGCCCAGATCCTTCAGGAGATACCCCAGCCAAATAGCTTCCTTGGTTGCTGCAGCCAATGCACGATACTCGGCTTCTGATGAACTACATGAAACAGTACATTGCTTTTTGCTCTTCCAAGAAATCAAAGATGATCCAAGATAGAAACAGTAGACTGAAGTAGAACGCCTGGTATCCGGACAAGCAGCCCAGTCCGAATCTGAGAAGCCAGTGATGCACAGGTCAGAGGAGGTAGAGAAGAAGAGCCCCTATGTAGGAGCAGACTTTAGGTATCTTAAAATCCTATGAGCTGCATGAAGATGAGCGTTGGTGGGTTTGTCAAGAAACTGACTAAGTCTACTGATTGCAAAACTAATGTCTGGACGAGTATTTGTCAAGTATAGCAGCTTCCCAACCAATTTTCGATATCCTGTAACATCTGCAAGTAATGTGCCACTATCCTGTCCCAACTTGGCACTATAATCCATGGGGGTGGAGACTGGTTTACAATCAATAATCCCAAAATCTTTGAGCATATCAACTACATATTTCCTTAGATATAATGCAATTCCCTTGTTTGATCGGGCCACCTCAAATCCAAGAAAAAATTTTAGGTCCCCAATGTCCTTTATGCGAAATCGATCATCCAACACTCTTTTGATGTTGTCAATTTCAACCATATCATTCCCAGCCAACACTAAATCATCCACATAGACTAATATTGCTGTGAAACCATGATCAGAATGCTTGGTGAATAGGCTGTAGTTGGATCGGCATTGTCTGTATCCAAACTCAATTAGGACAGACTTGAGTTTATTGTTCCACTGCCTGCTAGCTTGCTTCAGGCTGTACAATGACTTTTTCAGTTTGCAAACTTGACCCTTATCAACACAGAGCCCTGGTGGAGGTGTCATGTAGACTTCTTCATCTAAGTCTCCATAAAGAAATGCGGTGTTCACATCTATTTGTTTCAAAAACCAGTTATTAGCTGCTGCCAAAGCGAGAACAATGCAAAGGCTTGTTAGCTTGAGAACCGGACTGAAGGTGTCTCGATAGTCAATGCCAGGGACTTGGGTATATCCCTTTGCCACTAGGCGTGCTTTATGTCTCTCAATACTACCATCAGGGTTGTATTTGACCTTAAAAACCCACCTGCACCCTATGGCCTTCTTACCAACTGGTAAAGTAGTGAGCTTCCAGGTTTTGCTTTCATTTAGAGAATCAAGTTAAGATTGGATAGCCTTTTTCCAACAAAGTTGAGAGATTGCCTCTTCATAGTGATTGGGTTCAGTGTTTGTGGACAATGCAATTGAAAATGCTCTATGTGATGATGAAAGTTTATCATATGACAGAAAATTTGATAGGGGATACTTACACTGAGACTGTGTGGAATGGCCAAGGTTGGAAGTGACATTTAGGCACTGATAATCTTGAAGATATGAAGGGCGACTCCTGATTCTTGTGGACCTCCTTTGCACAACAGGTTCAGGACCATGATGAAGGAAAGTAGAGGCTGCCTCAGCACTTTCATTAGTATGCGAAGAATTAATTTGTGAATTTAAATTTTTATTTTGTGCAGTGTGTGAAGGTGTTAACTGTGTATGAGGTACAGTATGTGGAAATACGTCATAAGAGAAAGGGTCATAATGTGGGTTGTAACCCACTGATGCAGAATTTTGTGAAAAGGTGCTTGAGGTTGCTTGTGTGTGAAAGGAAAAGTGATCTTCATAAAAATATACATTTCTGGAAATGAAAATCTGTCTTGTTTTTAAATCCATCAATACGAATCCTTTAACACCCTCCTTAAATCCCAGAAATACAGATTTGCGAGCCCTTGGGTTTAGCTTATGTCTTCCAGTTGTTATAGTGCAAGCATATGCTAGACATCCAAATATTTTTAAATCTGAAAGATCAGGGAATGTTTGGTAAAGAAGCTGAAATGGAGACTTGTTTTGCAAGAAGGTGCTTGGAATTCGATTGATGATGTAAACTGCATGCAAAAGAGCAAAGTTTCAAAAACATTTGGGTATATCAGACTGAAAAATCAAGCTACGAGTGACAGCCAACAAGTGTTGATGTTTCCGCTCAACAATGCCATTTTGTTGAGGAGTTTCAACACATGATGTTTGGTGAAGAATTCCATTTTCTGTATAAAACTGAGGCATTAAAAATTCTGGTCCATTGTCTGTTCTAATGACTCTTACTTGGCTGCCAAACTGCACCTTTGCAAATTGAATAAAATTCTGAACTAGTTTGCTTGCTTCTGCTTTTGTTTTCATTAAATGAGTCCATGTAAATCGTGATTTATCATCAACAATGGTTAAAAAAATACTTATGCCCGTTAATGGATGGAATTGAAAGAGGGCCTCATATATCAATGTGAAGAATATCAAATACATTTCCTAAAATAGTAGTGATGTTTGAAAAACTCAGTTTTCTTTGTTTCACAAAATGGCATGTGTCACAAGGTGCAATTTTATTACTACAGTCAATGAAAGGAAAATCAGATTTCATAACATTCAATCTATCTAAAGACAAGTGACCTAACCGAAAGTGCCAGAGATTTATTCCCTTTATTTCAGGTTTGGAAAAACTCATGAAGCTTGCTGCCTGTGTAAATTCAGGTCTCACTGTCTCAGCATTCAGTGCATAAAGTCCTTCACATGCCCTAGCTGTGCCAATCACCTTCTCCGAGCTGATATCCTGAATCTTACACAATTTGTCATCAAAGTTCATGTGACAATGCAAATGAGATGTGGCCTTGGAAACAGAAATTAGCTTGAAATTGAAGGAAGGTATATACAATGCACCAACAAGGTATAAGTTCTTTGAAAAGAAAATAGTTCCAGCAATTTTGCTAATGGCTAGTGCACCATTAGGCAATTTGACAAGAATTTGAGCTATTTCATGATATGACTGAAAATCATTGAGTGAGTATAACACATGGTCTGTAGCCCCTGTGTCCACCACCCAAGGTGCATATTTTTTATCTGAAACGTTTAATGCAAGTATGCTTGATCTAAAATGCATGACATGTACCATACTACCTGGATGAGGTGTTGGTAAGGGCTCTAGAGTGTGTGGTTCAGCACTATGATTTGATTTCTGATCTTCTTTGTTGAGAAGTGCTAGCAAAGATGATTTTTGTTCTAGTGTGAAATCAAAAATCTGTGACCCACTGTTCTCTCCATTGTAAGAAAATCTGAGATTTTCATTTCTTCCCTCAGAATCTGATGCACTAATGTTCATGATCGCAGTGTTGTGCCTCTGCTGCATATGTGATGGATATCCATGCTTTTTATAGCATGTGTCAATGGTGTGTCCAGACTTACCACAATGAGAGCACTGCATCTTGCCTCATCCTCCTTGGCCTCTTCCAAAGCCTTGATTCCTGCCTCCTCTGCCCCTTCCTCTTCCTCTGCTGTGTGAATCTTCTGCAGTATTCAAGAGAGTGGCGGATCGAGCTGCTGCAATGAGTTTATTATCTGAGGTAAAATCAAAGCTCTGGAATTGCCTTTCTTGTTGTGTGAGAAGTGAGAAAACAGTATTCAAACTTGGAAGCGGATCCATAAGCATGACCTGAGACCTTACTCCAGCATATTGTTCATTCAGTCCTCTAAGAAATCGTGTTACTTGATCTTCCGTTCTAAAATTTCTTACAACACCTAATCCACAACTGCAATCTCTTCCATAACTACATGAGGAAATTGTTCTGAAACTGTCTAATTCCTCCCACATTTTCTTCAATTCAGTGAAATATGCAGTCACATTCATATCTCCCTGTTTGAGAGCATACAACTCTTCCTGTAATTCGGCTACTCGAAATTTATCCCCTGATAGTACCTATGCTTCAATTCATCCCAGAGGTCTAATGCCACATTTTTCCAACTTACACTTTGAGCAATATCAGAATTCAGGCTAAGGTTTAACTATGCAACTGCATAGGTATTGCAACGCTCCCAAGCTTCATAGGTAGGATCGTGTATCTCAGGTCTAGGTAAACTACCATCAATGAATTTGATCTTATTCTTAGATTTCAGAGCCCTAACCATAGATCTACTCCAATCTCCATAATTCTTTCCATTAAAAATGACATTTGTAATAGCGAGACTTGGATTTTCAGACGGATGCAAGAAGAAGTGATTCGAAGGATCCTGATTGAATCCTCCACCATTCCGACTCATGTGAGCGTGAATAGCAGAAAGCTGACTAAAAAATGCAGAAATTTCATACGGATCAAGGTTCTCCAATGGCTATCGTGCTTGCGGATTCGTTCCTGCAGTGTCGCAAACTGGATCCATTCACTGCACGCTTTGCGTTTTCAGAACTTGCGTTTGTGATGTTCAAGCATGAAACGTTGAGTTCCTCCTTCGATCCCAATCTCAGGTGCCCTCAGCAAGCTCCACGCTCACCGCACCATGTTGAAGTGTGGTCGGTGAAGCACTGAGCACAAAACAGAGAAAGAGATTTGGGAGAAGAAATGGAATTGAAAATTACTCAACTACAGTGAAAGATCTCAAAACTATACAAATGGGAATACAGTCTCTTATATACTAGTGAGGAGTTACTAATTAGACTATTCTAACTAACTAATATGCATAATTTAGTCACACCAATTGTGCAGGTATGAGAGTTATACTTATCTACATAAGCTGCATAGTAAGTTAAGGTGAGTGGGAGTCTTCTTATCAAGTAACAGTATTCTTGCTACTTTGAGTACTTTGTATTTTGTAAGAGATTGTTAAAAGAATTTTAGCAAGAACAAAGAAAAAAAAAGACAAACAAAATGAAGCCATGAAAACATCCACTTTAGTGTGGCGTGCAACGTTCAATCCCCCACGTTCCACGTTGGGTCAATCTTTAAGAAGCTAGCATTAAGTAGAGGAAAGTGGTGTACAATGCCACACTGGAGTGCTATGCCTTCAATTAAGGAAGGAGAGAAGACATGCAATGCCACTCTTGGGTGTAGCACGCTGGGCCAATTCCCAAGGGCTAGAAGCAAGGCAAGAAGGGTGGCGTACAATGCCACTATGGCGTGCTACACCTTCGACCATGCCAAGACTGAGAGCACCTCCAGGGATCAAGGAAACTATGGCGTATAATGCCACCACCAAAGCCTATGCCTTGGCGTTACATGCCTTCGATACCAACAAGACATTGGCGTGCCACACCATTCCATCAAGTGTCACGTTGGGCCAAAGTCCAATAAGCCTCCAAAAAGAAAGAGACATTAGCGTGCAACATCAGTTTTCAAGTGTCACTGGTGATCTGTGGAAATTCACTATATCACTATAATGAACCAGCCTTTGGCAAGTATGCCGAATTGTCGTCAAGTAATAACTCACAATGAGTGAGGTCGAATCCCACAGAGATTGATTGATTGAACAAATTTAGTTACTGCATGACTTAATCAAGCTAATCAAGAGTAATTGTTGTGTGCAGAATTCTAAATGACCAAATTGTAAATGACTAGAAGATAAAGGAAAGCAATAAAGTACAGAAATGTAAAGAGCATAAAAGTAAATTGCAAAAACATAAATGACTGAATTGTAAAGGGAAATGAGTTGATAATAGAAATTAAAGAAAGCTATAAAGAATATGGAAGATAAGAATAGGGAAGATTCATTGAAATTGGAAGATATTGCTCTCTTTGGATTAAATTCAGATCATCTCATCTTCAATCATGCAACTCATTGACCTTTTGGCAATTATGATTGATTGAACCCCAATTCCTTGGTGATTCAATCTCTCAAATCTTGATAATCAGCCAATTCCTTGGTCTAATTGCTCATAGATCCGAATAATTGGGTAGATTTCATGTCACCATATCCAATCCCAAAATCCAGATCTACTCAATGTGAGAAGGGATTTCAAGTATGGTTTCATGTTTCCTTTTCCAAGGCTCTCATGAAACCCAAATTGCATTCAATCTCTTTTTCAAGATGATTGAACACTAAGATGAAGACCGAAATTCCTTCTAGCAAATCAAAGAGAAGATGAAGAGAAGAAGAAATTCACTATCAATTAATCCATCAAGTACAATAGAGCTCCCTCCCCCAATAAGAGGGAGTTTAGCTACTCACAGTTTATAGAAAAGTACAAGAGATGGAAGAAGATGAAGTGAAGTGTAAAGTAAAAGTTCCCAGCTAACAACCTACTCTCCAACCAACTAATCAACCCCTCTTTCAGTACTCTCAAAGGATATTTATACTACTCCTATTACTAGAAATGAAAATTACAAAAAGAAAAGAAAATACAATTGAAAAACTAAAGAGAAAAATCATTAAAATGAGACATGTGCCTGGCATGTGAGCGGCGTGTGCGTGGCGTGCCACGCCCAGCTCAATGGCTTGGCTTGGCGTGCCACGCCAAACTCCCAAGTGGCACGCTCCTTTTGTGAAACTGGCCTGGCGTGCCACGCCTAGCTTCGAAGTGGCCCACCCCCTTTGTTATCTTCCTTCTTCTTCTCTGGTGAATTGAACTAGCGTGGCACGCCCAGAACTGGCGTGCCACGCCCAGCAGTGGCGTGTCACGCCCTTGTTATGCTCTTCCTCCTTGTCCTCTGCTCACTTGTGCTGGCGTGCCACACCTTCGCTAAAGCCTTCAATCTCTTTTCTGGAAGGTTGAACTGGCGTGCCCGTCTAGGTCTGGCGTGCCATACCCTTTATAAGGCATGAATGCTCCCCTCTGGAAGGTTGAACTGGCGTGCCACGCCCATGATTCAAGTGGCACGCCTATGATGCGAGCAAGGTTGGCGTGCCACGCCCCAAACATCAAGTGGCACGCCCATTGATATTTTACTTTAGCGTGCCATGCCTAAAGTCCCAAGTGGCACGCCTTCGAGGAAGCATTGTCTCTTCTTCTCTGGAGGCTTGTACTGGCGTGCCACGCCCTTGTTGGAGCTTCACTTCCCCTCTCTAATCAAATGAATTAGCGTGCCACGCTTAGACCCAAGTGGTACGTCCATAATGATGTTGTGGGCTCACAAGCTTGGCGTGCCACGCCTCTAGTATCGAGTGGCACGCCCATTGAAGTTGGTGTGAGCACTTAAGCTTGGCGTGCGACGCCCAGGACTCAAGTGGCACGCCTATAATGGTGCTTCCTCCATTTTCCTCTGCTCAGTTGCACTGGCGTGCCACGCCTTCGACCTGGCGTGCCACGTCCATTGTGGAGGATGAGGCTGGCGTGCCACGCCCTTTACAAGCCTTCAAGGATCCCTCTCTGGATAGAATTCTTGGCGTGCCACGTCCATAGTAAAACTTGGAGTTCCTCTTTTGGAAAAGATAACTGACGTGCCACGCCCATTGTAATTCATCAAGGCCTCCTTTCTGGAAATTGTGGTTGGCGTGCCACGCCTGACCTTGGCGTGCCATGCCCATTGTAATTCTTCATGGAGACTCCTCTGGTAAATGTAACTAGCGTGCCACGCCCATCAATGGCGTGCCATGCCCATAGAAACTCCTCATTGGGCTCTTTCTGGAAATGACAACTGGCGTGCCACGCCCTACTCTGGCGTGCCACGCCCATTGAAGTTCTCCCGCTTTGCTTCCTGGAACTGATAGCTGGCGTGCCATGCCCAGTAAAAATGATGGCGTTTGCATCAAGTGGCACGCCCAGTACACACGCTCATCTCCCTTTTCTTGCTTTCTTCCTCTTTTGTTGCTATTTTCACCTGAAATTCAAACAAGACTCTTTTCAAAGTAATGTCCCATAAAATTCATCATTTAGTTCAAGTAATTGCATCAATTGAATGAGAATTCACCAATTCTATAATCCTTTTAGACAAGAGAAAGAGGTAGATGATGCAAATCATCAGTCACGCCAACTCTTCAAGCCCAAGACCAATTGCAAGGCTCATGATTTCAATGAATATCAGACACTCCAAGTAATTGTCAAGCTTTGAATTTCAATAAAGGAGAAAATCACTTTTAGTTTAGATTGATTAGGAAAGATTTGTTTTGAATTTAAAATTTAGGTTTAGGTTAGAACATAAAGAGTCGGAGGAATTTATTTGAAGACAGCTGAGCTATTCTTTGAGCACTTTACACTTTATTGTTTTTGGTTTTTCGTATCATGAACAACTAATTTTTCGCTGTTAAGATTATGAGCTCTGTTTATTTTGATGGATTAATATTTTTGTTTTTCTACTATTGATTAATGCATTGATGTTTAATTCAAGAAGTAAGTTTTGTTCTTCATCTCAATGATTAAAATGTATTGAAAAATAATTTTAATCTGACATGAATTCTTCTATTACCTTAGAAAAATTAATCACTGAAATTAGCTTGAGACCTCTTCTCATAGTTCTTAAGGTTTCTAAAACTAGTTTTGCTAAGTGACATAAAATAAATTAGAATTAGTCCTTAAGAATTGTGTGGCTTTAAACCAAAAATTGTGCTTAATCTCTTGTTATAGTTAATTGATCAAAAAATTGACGGTTTATTAGATTAAGAGAAATTGAATCACCAAGAGATTGAAGTTTGATTATTTGCGGTTTGCCATCAATACATTTCTATATGATCAAAGTAGATGACAAGAAGTGTTTATCCTGAAATTGAATATCTCTAAAATCTTAATATCTTTTTTCATATTATTTTTATCTCAATTACTCATGAAGCACACTCTCTTTTAGTTCTCTGTTTTCATGCTTAATTTTTTCCAATCAAATTTTTAATTTAATTAGAATAATCCATTAAACATTACTTGCGCAGTTTATTAATCATCGTAAAAATAATATCCACTCACTATAGTATTACTCAAACGATTTGGTGCACTTGTTAGTATTTATAAATTTTGATTTTCGCTCAACAATTATTTTAACAGGTAACTTATTTAAAATAATAAAATACAAAAAAATTCACTTTTTAAAATATCTAATTCTACCAATTTAGTTTTTTAGAACCTTGATTGTTTGATAAATTAATTAAACATATCAATCGTTCTAATAGTTTATAGTATCATTTTTACATAAAAACATCTTTATTAAAAGTACCCCCTTAAATAAATTAGTAAATGGTGAGTAACATAGGTGTAGATAAGAATTAAGAAACCACCAAGGAATGTAGCTAAACATATTAGAAAGTCAAAAGTCAAAACGTTATTACTGCTACTACATTACGCGGTACTCTACTCCACTCTAATGGCTCTAAGCAGTTAAAGAAACTGGATAACACAGCTGTTTAGGATTGGCACATAGTACACCCCACTAAGTCAGACACAGTTACCATTTTAGTCATATTTATTAATAAACACATTCAAAGTTTTGTATTTCATTTCTTTTTATAGTGAATTAGGGAGATAAGAACCGAGTGAAATAAAAAAAAAAAGTCATAAAGTAAGTGTAACTATTTGTCTTTGATGGTTTGTGTAGCCGCGTTGTTGTTGAATGTTGATGCTGACGTGGCTTATTCATTCATTCATTCCCTATAAAACAGAGTGTATGTTATCATCAATGAACACATTAAGAAATCGACATGGCTTTCTTTGTTCGCTTCTCTCTGTTGTTGCTTCTTCTTTCTTCATCTGCCACCGCTTGTGATCGTTGCGTCCACCAATCCAAGGCTTCTTTTTTCTCCAAAGCCTCCGCTCTGTCATGTGAGATTTCTAGCCATCTATCACTTTCATTCATTCCATTTCCATTTCCATTTGTGTTATTAATCCTTTGAATATATTATTATTATTGCAGCTGGGGCGTGTGGTTATAGTGAATTGGCACTCTCGTTAAGTGCTGGAAACCTTGCAGCTGCTGTTCCTTCCATCTTCAGAGATGGTGCTGCTTGTGGTGCGTGCTTCCAGATTAGATGCAAGGACCCAAAGCTCTGCACAAAATCAGGAACCAGAGTGGTTCTTACTGATCTTAACAAAGATAACAAAACTGATTTTGTTCTTAGCACCAGAGCCTTTCAATCTTTGGCTCTCAAAGGAAAAGCTCAGCATCTTCTCAACCTTGGCATTCTTGACATTGAATACAAAAGGTATCAAAATAATTTTAATTATTTAATTGTTGTTATTCTTCACGGATTGTATAATTATATTTGATTTTTTTATAACTATTAAGACAGTTGATGTGACGATATATAATTAGATATATTAAAATTAAAATTTTAAATTATTTAATAATTTTTAATTATTATGCATAAGTTTGGATAAGATAATATTTTATACTTTTTTCGTTTTGTTTTGGTATGTGAAATTGTGAATGTCCCCAGTGCTCACCTACCGGGGCTGCTGGCACCGGCCCACCGCAAAAAGCGAACATCCATGGTGGACCATAGTTTCAAAAATTATTTTATTCTAGTAACACTTAACAGCAACGGTCTATGTCTCTATGTTGTATTACATAATATTATATAATGCGGTGTATTGTGTATAGTATAAGATTTGCTATGGACGTTCAAGCATCGTATAGATTTAGAAATATTTCAATTAAGTTTGACTTAATTAAAATACTTACTTGTTTTATTTATGGATGAATTTAATGGAGCAGGGTACCTTGTGAGTACAAAAACAAGAACCTGGCTGTTCGCGTTGAAGAATCAAGCAGGAAGCCAAATTACTTGGCTATTAAATTTTTGTATCAAGGTGGTCAAACTGACATTGTAGCCGTTGATGTAGCTAAGGTACGTTACATTACATGTTCATTAAAACATCAACTCACACAATGTTACTTCGGTTAGAGATATAACTATTTATGTGTCTGTAACGTAGGTTGGGTCGTCAAACTGGAGTTTCTTAAGCAGAAATCATGGGGCGGTGTGGGACACAAGCAGGGTTCCAGAAGGGGCATTGCAGTTAAGGTTGGTTGTAACGGCAGGTTTTGATGGGAAGTGGATTTGGGCACAGAAGGAGGTTCTTCCGGCTGATTGGAAAAATGGTGTCATCTATGATTCTGGTGTTCAAATCACTGACATTGCTCAAGAAGGTTGTGCCACTTGCGATGATGGTTCTTGGCCATGACATCAACAAATATATATATTTCTCATCTATTCATAGTTATAGAATACTAGTCAGTATATAGTTAGTTATATACTACACTAAGTTTCAATTTCATTCATTGTTATTATTATTGTGGTATATTATATAGGACTATATATAATTATATACCCTCTACCTTGAGAAATTAAATTAACAATAAAAGTAGATTACCTTGGAAAACTTCATCCTCTCTATTTTTTAGATACTTGTTTATGTGAAAAATATTACCTTGAGAAAAATATACGTGCTAACATCAATCTCTATGCCATTGAGTAACTAATATATTAAAATTTAAAATTTTAACTTAAGCCTTAAGGATTATTTGACAGTTAACAAGACATTCACACCACTTAGTGCGTTTACCAAAATGGTATTTCGTACATCAATTTAATAATTACCAACTTACAATAAAAGAATTTGAGTTATCAGGGGACCAATACTTTTTAGTAAAAATATCGCAGTTATTAGTTTAAATATAAGCAAAACTGAGGAAAAAAATTGATACTACTTTTTAAATTTATCTAAATGTATAACTATGTTTCAATATATAAAGCTTTTTATCTCATCAATTTATTAAAATTAAACTCTCAAATTTATTCCTCCAAGAGAAACTGTTTCTACAAATTAATTATTACACTAAATAAAGATTTTTTTTTCGGGATCTTTCACTATTAAAGAATCTAATAAACTTCTTAATTAGAATATTTTTGGGTCTGAGTTAATTAGTATATGCCTATATGGACAGGCTTTCTCTTTTCCGGCCACAACGTTTAACAATAGCAAAGTACTATACATAGTAGCCCAGCCCATATATTATATGGGCTTTCATGATCAAGAAAAACAACAAGATTGGGCCACTTTCTGTAATACTGATATTAGTTCAGAAGCCATTTTACGACCACAAACTAAAACTAAGAAGCCCTTTCGGACCAAAATATAAAAAATGGCTTATACTCTCTCACCCATTGTGAACAGCAACAGAAGATTTAGCCATTTGTGTGGTAATTTTATGTTGTTAATGGTCTAAAACAAGAATGTTCACCCAATTTGGATTAGTGCGGTAATTAGTTCACTTATTCGCTAAAATAAATATCAGCAATTTAAATTTTGTTTTGTGTATGTAAGAATTCTTATTAGTGTCTAACAGTAAATTCTTAAATAAAACTCAATTTATGTCAAATTAATCCCTAACCTATCGAATTAAAAAATCTGTAGATAACCAAAAAATAAAACAAGAATATTCGCATTTTAAAAATGGTATATTTAGTTTAACATAATAAAAAAAATAGTTTGTTCACTTATTATTTCTCTTATATAATTACATAGGACAATAGAAATTCCAAATAATGAATGTGCATGAAAAGCTGTGATCATTTCCAGTATATTGTATGGCGCTGCATGTCAACTTATAGTATATATTTTATTGTTATTAATAATAATAATAATAATAATAATAATAATAATAATAATAATAATAATAATAATAATAATAATAATAATTGGTTATTTATATCTTTTGTTTATTAGGTGCATTTATTTTTATTTTTTTCTTGAAGAGATTCACCTTTGAACACAATGATATTCATTTGTTGCAGATTTTATGGACAAACACTACAAAAAAAAAATGGTAATTACGGCGATTTTTTAGGATTATTACGGCGGTTTGAACCGTTATTATTATTTTGAATGACACTCAAGAAAAACCGCCATAATTTAAAGCGTCATTTGGTTATTACGGCGATTTTTGAAAAACCGCCACAATTATCTGGTTAAAACAGTAGTTTTTGAGTTGGGTTAAAACGAAGGTTCAAACCACCGTTATTTTCAAATAAAATGGCATTTTTTTGTTGGTTAAAACGGCGTTTATGAACCGCCATTTTTACCTTGGCAGAGTGGCATTTTTGGTTGGTTAAAATGGCGTTTGAAACCGCCGTTTTTATCGGATTAAAACGACATTTTTAGTTAGTTAAAATGACATTTTGAATCGCTATTTTTACCCTGATAGTGGCATTTTTATTGGTTAAAATGGCGTTTAAAACCGCGGTTTTTACCATGTTGATTATTGAATTGATATAGATGGCAAAACCAAATCATACAAGCTTAGTCAAAGGCAGCAACAATAGCTTCGCAGCAGCTAGAGAACCAGATTGAATCCACAAATTGAAGCCAAAGAACCAGATCTTAGAAGCTCTGCCAGAGAGAGCAACAACGGCGTTGCTTGCGGCAGCGAGGAGATGAAAGGTTGTGAAGAGAAAGCAAATCCTCAAATCGAAGAAAAAAATTTGATCGCAGAAGCTCCACCGAAGGCAACATCAATAACGTTGCTTACGGTGGTGAGGAGATGAATGGCGACGAGCAGATGAACAGCAACGAGGAGATGAACAGTGACAATAAAACTTGAAATCAAAGCCAGAGAAGCAGACCTAGAACCTCAGCCAAAGGTAGCAACAACGATAACACATTGCTTACGGTAGCTTGGAACTGAGCGGTGGCGAGCAAATGAATGGCGGCGGAGATGAACAGCAATGGAGATGAACGGTGGCGATATCGAAGCCAGAGAAGCAAATCTATAACCTCCGCCAATGGCAACAACAATGATAATGTTGCTTGCGGCAACTTGGAGCTGAGCGGTGGCGAAAAGATGAACGACAGTGGAAAACTACGGTTAGATTCGTCACGTTCACACGTTACTCTCGTCCTCATCTTCTCTGTGCAGTGTGCACAACAACATCACCTCTAAGTTTTAGATTTTTATTTTTTTTAAAAAAAGGAAGACTAAAGATAATGACAATTTTAAACCACCTCATTCTCTAAAAACTGCCATCAATCAACTGAATAATATGACAGACTCTCACTTCCATCGGAATTAACAAAAAATATGAGAGTTACATAAAATCGTCATAACATAAGCATCATTTTAACCAACATTTTTTATAGTGAAATACTTAGCTGCGAGTGCTTAAAATGAAATTCGATTTTTCGACTTCTTAATTAAAAGACCAAATGATAAGCTAAAAGGTCACACTCATCACGTGCTTATCTTATATGTAGATTCATTACAGATCTTCATTTACCGATATCAACACCACTCAAATACTGTTTAAAATAAAAGATAAAAATGGGCATATATTTATGATAGATAACAACACATTGTTATAGATATTTATAACTGATCTCATATTATTAAAAAAAATTATATAATAAAGGAAAAACAGAAAGACAATTTGACTCATTCTTAACTCGAATGTATTATTGTTGTTGGATAATGGAAGTCAGTCAAGTGCGACTTTTGTTGTGCCAACAAATTAAGCTGAGTGTTGTCATATCGACAGCGACATGAAAAAAAAGCAAGAAAAATTTTCGGATTTAAATAAACAAACTAAAGTTCACATCATATAAACTATAAAGGATGTTGTTAGTTGTTACATATACTTACCATATTAACTTCTGTGTGAACTTTAGGTTACACAATATTGAGTTAACATTCAACTTAGGTTTCAAAAAATTTTAGATTATTGCATACTATATAGTCTTCAATAAATTTTTTATTTTTAGAAATTCTTATTAATTAATTCCATCACTTCGTTAATTTAAATGGGAATAATTTATCTTAGAGTGATATTTTATAAGATTTAATTATTTTATAATAAAATTTATTAAAAATTTATTTATCTAATACGCATTTTAAAAAATTAGATTAAAAATAATTAAAGAATTAATTTGTCCAACGAGAATATAATTTTCGAAGAATTCTAGACAATAAAAATTTGTAGAAAACTAAAATGTCCGATCTAAAATTTTTTAAAAACTAATTTAAATATTTACTTCACAATATTTTTGGTATTAATTTTTGTAAATTAAGAGTGACTTAGGTCAAGTTTGGATAAACAACTTAATTAAGTTACTTTTAAAGAAATAGCTTAAATAATAAATGCTTATATTAAAAGTAGCTTATAAATAAGTGATTTTGTATTTGATTTTTTAGTTTTAAAAGTACTTATTTTAAGAAAAAAGTGATAAAAAGTTTTTTATTATGAGAGAAGTCATTTTTTTAACTTCTCCTTAAGCACCAAAATAGCTTTTTAAAAAGTTGTAATTTTGCTTTAAAAATTGTACCAAACATTAAAATTATACATTTTCATAAGTTAAAAGTTAAAAAAAGTTACTTATAAACCTATCCAAATGGACCTGAATGAGTTTGTGATTTTGGTATTGATCTCTCCCTCCGCGTAAATAAAATAATGGAGAATCAGATTGATGTCGGAGCTAGCTTTGTTTAATTTAATTTGGTGATACCTCTAATTTAATGATAATGATATAAAGGAAATTTTGTGGGGTTTGGCTTTAAGAGTGTCACCATATTATTCTGGTGATGAGAAATATTTTGGGCGTTAACTGTTAAGTCTATACTATATATATATCACATAAAATTTAAGACTACTATAATGAGCAACTATAAAGAATATTATATAGAAACAGTCTTAGTTACTAAAGTACTTATATGTCATGATATTGCACACTACTTACAACTATGTAATAACAATGATGTATGAATACACCACTATCTGAAGAGCACTATGACCTAAGTAAAACAAATCTATATATATACACGTTCAATTTAGAGAAGCAACATTGTTAGGAACTCGAAAATAAAAATTCAAGAGGTGGATTTTGGAATTGATTCCCACGAAATTTCTTTCGCCATTAAGTGTGAGATAATATTATATACATATAGTACTTATATTTTATATTATTTCTTTTCGTACTTACATGCAAGGATCTAGCTATAGTAGTACAAATTAATTAAATATTGGCTTTCAGTTTGTGATTCCTTTCATAAGGCAAAATCTTTTAGTATATTGTTTTATTAATACTTTAACTTTATCATGTATGTGCTTCCCTTTGCTTTGCATTATTATATATGTGACAAATTTAATTAAAACTTGTTTTTTGGCAAAATAGCTTGGATATCCAAAGAATGAAGAAAATTCGAAGAAGGAACATAGGAAGTTGCTTTTGATGTGTCTTTATGTAATTATATGAATCTATTATATATATATAGAGGAGGACAATTTTGTTAGACTTTGATCTGGTAAATGATAATAGCTATAGCTATTACTTTACTATATATTGGATTCAAGGTATACTAGAAGAAATTGGAATGCATTTTTTATTATTATTATTATGGCTCACCATAAATTTAATCAACTAATATACTTGATTGCAATGAGGTCTTTGCACAAGACTTCCAAGTCAAACCCTGCATCATGTCCATTAACGAAATTGTCCTTTTTTTATTTTCCATTTTTGGGTCATCTTGCCAGCAGAAAGTGACTTTGAAAGGAAAAAGATTTTTTGTTACAAGAAAATAAAAATAATAATGTTCCAAACGCGTCGTTGCTTTTGAATTCACGATAATCATATCTTTTAGGTCTAGTTTGTAGACTTTGGGCAATATAAACAAATTGACTTAACCAACACAAAATAATTAGCAATATCCCGTTATTTTTCCAAGAAAGAATAATTAAAATTTAAAGTAGTAGAAGACGAAAATTGTCCTCTTTACTCCCTCCTTGGTTGCTTAAAATGATGATGTCCATTTTTGTAATTTAATGCTTATAGAATAAATTTTCTCTCTTATTAATATAATTACTAACCTCATTCGGAGATTAATTTTCTAAAGATTACCTATATTTTCGTAATAATTATATTAAATGTACGTTAAAATTAGTCATTAAATAAATTATTAATATAAAATATATATTAAAATATAAAATATATATTAAAAATAAATTAAATAATGTATATTTATTATATATAAATATATAATGATTAATTTTAGTGACTAATTTAAATGCATGAATAGTATTTTTATTTTACAATACAAAAATATAATATAATTTTTTCTTAAAATAAACAAAAATACGAACAATGACGGTTTCAAAAATAAAATTATTTACAAAAAATATAAAAGATTAATTTTTAAGTAGTTAATATTAACCAATTTTTTTTATAAAATTATTTTTTAACCTTTATTTTAAAAAAAATTTAAAGTTAGATTTTAGAATTTAAAATTTTATATTTAAAATTTATAATTTAAATAATTAGCTGATATTATCAGAAAAAATTGATTTCCTAGTTAAATTCAAAGTTCATTATTATTTATATATAAAACTCAAATTTAATAAAGTTATTTATTTTATGATTACTAATAAATTTTTTAATGAATTTTTAATTCATTACGAATTAATTGTTGACGTGTTTGAACATACTGTGAAGGAAAAAAAAAATTGATATCCACTAGCTAATCGCAACAGTCAGTATATTATGATTGAACCCATCTGTCTCTTGCTTGGTTTAAAGGAGAGACAATAATTCTATTCCATGTCTACCATGATTATATAAACCAAATGCTTTGATGCATGCGTCTCTTCCAAATTTTATTTTATTTATTGTATTGCTCGTGATATTAAAGAGAGCCGGATGAAGGTAGCACACATGACCATTAAATTCTGAGTTCAACTCTTTCTTTGCTTATTCATTCATTTATTTATTTATATTTATTATTATTATCATTATTATTAGTATATTTAATTTTAATACACTTATAATATAAAATATTTTATATATTATTTAATTATATTTTTTCATTATTTATATAATTAATATAAAATTAATTCTTTTTACTAATTTAATATTATATAATTAAATATATGTATAAAACTATTTTATGCTAATAATATATTAAAATTAATTTTTTAATATTAGTAGATTTTTTAAAAATTTTAAATGACTAACACTTGATAATCAAAAATTTTATTTTCTATTTATAAAAGGAAAGAATATACTTTTTATTTTTAATTTTTTTAAAAAAAATTAAAAATACTTTCGACATTTAATTTGATTTAATTTTATGTCTTCGGCCGCTTCCTTTCTCCTTTGTTCTCTCCTTCTCCCTCCGTGGACTGTGGTGGCCACCTTATTTCCGTCTTACTTCCTTTTGTCTCTCGGCTTTCTTGGTTGCCATATGCTGCTTTCTTTACCTGCGCATATGTTGACGACACTGCAGATTATTGTGTAGGAGTGTTAGAGGGTCAGCAACTTTTATATTTTGTAACTATTAATTGGTCATCAATAGTATTTTTAATGGTGTGATATTATATCCAATAATAAAAAATCACTCATTTTTTTTTATGATTAAGTATTAACCACAAAACACAAAAATTACTGCTCCTAAACTTTTTTTTTATTATATTTGTATCATGTCAAATACTTTGTAGATATACCGTGTTTGCATTAAAATTATCTATCACTCTTGTCTTTCAATTTAGGGTATTTTTGTTGTTATAAGTTGAAATAATATGGTGTTGATTAATGTGATTTGATATTTTGACTAATTTAAGCCATACATGTTTTATGCACATGTATCGGGGATTAATAAGAAAAATTTTTTAGAGTAGTAATTTTTAATTATTATTTAATCAGTATAAATATTAAATTATTTTTAATAAATAAATTTTATTAATTTATATATTTAAATTCTAAAAAAATTTATTAATGTAAATTATATTAATTTATATGTATAAAATTATAATAAATATAAATATAAATTATATATTTATATAACAAAATTTTTATAAATATAAATATAAATTATTATTAATTATACAGCATTGCTTAATTAATAATATGCCTCAAGTCCATTGTGAGACCTATCAATTTGAGTTTTTCTTATAAACAAATTCGGACGTTAAGTATTTTTTGTATTTCTACATTCATGACTAGCAATTTTGTTATGATGAATTTATGATAACTGAAAGTTTGAAACTCATTCTATATATATGTTTCCTATTTAATTTGTTGGCAAAGATATAGAGGTAAGCTTTAAAGTAATTCTTGAATTTATATTCGAGTTTCGTACTAATTTTTGAAATTAATAATTATTCATATAATTCATTTTTAAAAGTTGTATTTTAGAATTTATAGTCATTTTTTAAGTAATTTCTGTCAATTAGGTAGTGCCATTAAAAAATTAATGTGGACTCTCTTTTGATATATTGATAAGGTAAGGATAACTGATGGATATATATAAAAGAGAAAACTTTTTTATTGTAATTTAATTCCTGAATTAATTTTAAAAACTCTTATCTCTATATTTAAAGATTATTATTTGCAGTTTTTTTCTTTTCTTCTCTAATTTTATAATTATTTTTTTCTTTTTTTTTCTAATTTTATAATTGTTCTGCAGACATTTTTCTCTTCATCATTTTCAAAGTCAAATGTTACGAAGTTGAATTATAATTTTATTAATTTAGAGTGGTCGTTTTTCGGTTGTCTAAACTACAATATAAATAGTAGTTTTTATTTGTTGTGTTTCTGAATATAAACTTGACTCATTCACTTCCAATTTTTGTTGAATTTGGACATAGACTATAAATAAGAGATGGTGTGAGCTGTTTTTGCATTGTGAGTAGATAAAATTGAAGGAAGAAGATGTAATAACAAGTAATCATAGAATAAGTCCTTTAATTGACAATAAAAAATAAAAGATCAAAACTACTTAAAAATTTAGAAGTCTAGAGTCTAAATTAAAGTTAGAATTCTAAAATTAGGTGGGCCTTGGTGTTTGTATGTATGTTACTAATTATTATATTTATTTTCTTTTTAAAGTTGGATAGACAATTTATCCAATTGTATCTTACAAAAAATAAAAGAGATGTACATATACATATCTTGTTTATATACATGCTTCTATCTTTAAAAAAATTAAAAAGTGATAGTGTTTCACATTATTCTTACTTACATATTTTGGAAACAAAAAAAAAAATTTAAATATCAATAAAGTTATCATTCATTTTCATAATATAAAAGACACAACTATAATCATTTAACTTTAAAGATGGATAGAAGAACGTCTGCAAAATAGCTACGAAATTAGAAAAAAGAAGAGAATGAATGCAGATAGTGATATTTAAATTTAAGGATTAAAGTTTTTAAAATTGATTCAGGAATCAAATTGTCATAAATTTTTTCTTTTTCATATCAACTATCTGTTATCTTGCCAGCTGATGGTTTCAGTGGCTAAGAGAAGGGGGGTTGAATCTTAGCCCCCTTTTTTGCTTGCTAATACTTGCTGGATTCAGAGGAGACTTTTCTGTTTTTAGCTCGTCCCTAGCCACGAGACATTTTCATTTTGTCTCGTCACTTGGCACGAGACATTTTTGGTTTTTGCTCCTGTGCAGTAGAAAACAGAAATGGAGTAGGAGAGGAAGAAAATTACACCAAGATATATCCTGGTTCGGCTGCTAAGTGCAGTGCAGCCTACATCCAGTCTCCATCACAACAATGATGGAATTTCACTATAATCAAACAGATTACAACTTGTAAAGTGCTAACCCAACTTACAAGGGGATTCCCACAGAATCATGAAACACAACATAGATGAACAAAGGAACTCTAAGACATCTATGGCTTTTTCTTTTAATTTTGCACTCTCTGCCTTTTTCCGCTCTATGGCTTTTTCATTACAAACCTCACTGTTTTCCTTTTTACCATGAGACTCAAGACATGACAAAATTAAACAGAAAAATACAAAACTGAATACATTGAAGGAGAAGAGAAAACTGTTAGCTCAGGTAGCTCTGAGAACTCTGTGCCTTGCACTCTCAATTTTTCTCCTTGCTTCAAACAGTGGCTGTCCACCCTTAATATAGAAGAGGGGAGCCTCCACTTATTGAAGCCAAAACTGAACCAACTTCTTCTTCCTTCAACAAAACCGGTTCGGCCACATAGAGAGAGAAGAGATAACCATGCATTAACCAACATGCAATTACCTCTAGTCCTTTCTTGATCATCACCCTTCATCAATCCGAGCTCTCCATCCTTGGCTTGCTCTCCAAGATGAAATTCTGGCCCTTGATGCTTCATGATGATGATGACTTCATCTGCTTCAATCTCTGCCTTCAACCATCACTTCGCCACTCTAGCTACTTCCTGTGGTGGTTGAGCAGAATCGAAGACAAGCCATGCTTCAAGAATCTCCTCCAGCTGGCCGAATCTTCTTCTTCCATTTTTGAGCATGAAAGACTCAAGATAACCTCACCAAATCTAACCACATTTGGTGAATATCTTAGCCACAGCTCATTTTTATTTTAGTATGTTTTCTTGCCATCATTGTGATGGTCTTTAGGCTTGCTTTCTCTTCATCTCGGTAGCTTACTTTTGCTTCCATGGCTGCCAATATTTTCTGAGTAATGACCGAAGAGAGAAAGAGTTGTGAGAGAGAAGAAAGAGAATATGGACATTAACTAAAGTGGTTTGATAAAGCAAAGTAAATGTTTACTTCCCTTTACTGAGTAACGTGTAGCTTCAATAATGTCCATCAAATCAAAGTCACTCATGTTCTCTCTCATAGTTCCCATGCAACACATTGCAATTAAATGAATTTTGGAATCCATCTAATGTTTGAATCTTTGGATCCGTTGAAAGCAATTTTGCTTTCTTCCTTCTTTGGTTTCGGATCATGCATGAGGAACTCTTATAAGATATGGGTTTGATTGCAACAATATTTGATCTTGGCCCATTAATAACATTTGCTTTCCTGATAAAATTTGGAGTATGTCTAAAGCAAATGGAAAGCATGTAACACTCTTGGGCTTAGAGCAATCAAAATCATTTGGGCCCAAGTAACATTATTCATTTTATAAAAACCAAGGCTGAGTGTAAATTGGGCTAGCATCATTTTCTTTTTATTTCGGTCCAATAAGACCTGCAGCAAAATTATTTAATCAATATATGTTGAATGAAAAATTCAGATTAATAATTTTGCAATTAATTAATTTTAATAATGTTTAGTCATCACAAATATTAATTTAGAGTTTTCCAAACTCATCACCAGCGTCTCAAAAGAGAATTCGTATCAGTTTTTCAATGGCGCCTAGTTAATAGTATGGGTGTGCATGTCCGGTCCGGCCCAAAGATCTGACCCGGTCTCGAACATTTTAGGGGATAATTTGGTGTAATTTCACTTGGTCTAGAGCCGGGTAAGGATCTCAAAAATAGACCCGATCATTATTTCGGGTCGGGTCCGGGCCATAGCTTGGGTCATCCGAACTCGGCCCGATGACCCGGTCATCATACACAATTAATATTTTGTGTTATTAATGATGGATGATGACTATTCTTATGTGGAATTTAAGTATTGTAAATCTTAATATTTTATGTTATTAGTTAATTATTATAAGACTATAAGTTAATGTTTTATGTTTAAAATGCATAAGATTTTAGACTAATGCATAATATTGTGTTATTTGTATTGATTTAAATATTTGGTGTTATTAGACAATATTAGTATTGATTATGGTTATGTTTTAATTTCAAAGAAGAGTTGATTCTTGTTATATTTTTCTAAGTGAATTTTACCATGTCAAATAATGGTTGGAGTCTTAGAAATTTGGATATTTTCACATGCTAGTTTATAAGAAAGTATCAAGGTAATGTAATATTAACTGCCCGGTTTTCACCCGATTTTTACCCGGTATAATCGTGGTCCAAAAGTATATATGTTTCATCGGATTTAAAGTCGGGTTCGGGTCTAATAAATAGGCTCGGTATATATTTTGGATCGGGTCTGAGTCACATCAAACCCGATTTCACCCAACCTATGCACACCCCAATTGATAGAAATTACTTGAAGGATGACTATAAATTTTAAAGTGCAACTTCAGACATAAATATAAATAATTATTAATTTTAAGGACTACTATAAAAGTCGAGTATAATTTTAAGGATAATAATAAAAAAGTTTGTTATTATTAACTCTAAAAATATATGTATTTGTTTTGTCAAAAATAAAAGAAAGTTAGTTATTATTCTTCTTCATTCTATAACAGGAAAGGAGACCTCAAGATCTTTGTTCTAACCCATGCTAGGGGGCCACAACTTGGAAATCAATTTCCCGACCAACGGAATGGAAATTAAATTCCACATTATTTTCCAACAAATTCAACTTTCTTTTTCACTAACACTAATTTACGGAAATGTATTCTCTCAATTGATGTCATTAATATTATATACAACGAATTTTCTTACATATTTTTTCTATGTATTATAGAATATATACTTGACGATCAATTCTCTTAACTTAGAATTTAGACAATTAATGTCTATTATTGCTAACCTGGCTAATTAACTACAAGAGGAATCTTATTTTGCTACAGTTTGCCCTTTTATTAGTATATAGTCAAGTTGATTAATTATTATCAAAAGTCATAATATTTACTATCACGATATGATTAGAAAGATGAAAATGGAACATGGTTATAAGATTGACCACCTTATCATTTCTATTTTGATAATAATGTTGAAGGAAAAGGAATGTACATGAGATTGAGTAACCAACAAACCAAAACGAGTTCAACTTTTTCTTTTTCCCCTTAAAGAAAGACAAAAGTTGAATTCGTAGTAAAAAAATTATTTTATTAATAGGTTCAAATTAAATTGGCACACTTGATCAAAAACACAGAAAAAAAAAAATCATCATATACACACATTTTTAGTAGACATTACATAGATTCTTCTTCTTTCTTTCTTTTTTTTTTTTTAAAAAAAATATTTACAAACACTTCTGTTACTCACTCAAGCATATGCAAATATGGAACCATGTACCTTAATAGTTATTCCTTTTCATTATATATATACGTAATGTGTCTGTGTTTAAATTAATCTTAAAAAAAATACTCAAATTAAAGACTGAAAGGTTTAATTGAGCACTTATGACTATCTAGAACTTATGAATATCCCGTAAATGCATTAGAACCGAATAGTTAGAGCATGGAATCCCAAGACTTACACCAACATTTCAAAAATCCACCTGGTCATTGAACCAATAAATTTAGAAATTTAAAACTTTAATTGGTATTCAACCGAATATAATAAAATAATATATTATTATATAAAATATATAATTTTTGTATATTTTATAATTTTAAATTGATTAACTGCTAAAATTTAAATTAATTTATTGTCAATCAATTTTTTATCCGAATCGAACTAATCAGATAGTCGATTTTTTATTAACTTGATTCAGTCGACCGGTTCGACTCCATTACAACAAATACAAAATATGCCTTAATATTACATTAGAATTTAGTAGGTTTATTTTTTATTTTTTTTATTTTATACTTTGCAAAACATGATAGTTTCATTTGAATTTTTATCTGACTAGTTAATTAGTTTATTTGATATCTAGACTCAACCGAGAAAACCAAAACACACAATAGCACAGAAATATTTCCTTTCCAAACATGAACCTGCTAAATACTCTAAATTGGAGTTCTACTTTTTAGGTTCCTCCTCTTGGCACCTAAATCAAAGGTTATTAGTCACTAGCTCTAATTATTTACCTAAAAACGATAGGTTATAAATGAAAATTAAACTAATTCTTATAATAAGTAACACGCTTGAATCTTATGCCTAAACTAAGTAGAGACCAATTTAAATTAACTAGAGAGTTTAACATCCGTAATAAAAATAGATAATGCGACTACATGATAAATTAAAGTTTTTTTCATAGGAAGAAGTAGAACGTAGAATAATGTAAATAGACAATGTAGGACAATTAAAAAATTGGCAACTTTGCTCGTATTTATTATCCATTATCTCTATTTATTACATATGTAAAAAAAATTGAAAGAAATTTAGTGCACAATTTTTGTTTGAAGTATTTTTTATTGGGAGCCATTCAAATAAAGATGCTGAAAACGTCTTTTTATAAAGATTTTTTAATAATTAAAATTTAACATATAAAATCGATTAAATCGTGTTATTTTTTGTCAAAATTAGACTAGACAAATTGATTTGACCAAAAAATGGTGAATCAAATCTTAAATTGATCTAAATTAATATTTTTTTTTATAGAAAATGACTAAAATACTTCTATTATATATATTAATTTTGAGAATTCTAAATTTTAGTCCTTTATTTTTCTATCGTAGGATTAGGATTTAGAATTTTTAAAATTAATATATATATAATAAGAGTATTTTAATCATTTTCTAATAAAGGTATTGTAGTCATTTTTTATAAAAAGAATAATATTAATTTAGACCAGTTCAAAATTTGATTCACTATTTTTTCGATTAAATCAATTTGTCTAGCTTAATTTTGACAAAAATAACATGATTTAATCGATTATATATGTTAATTTTTAATTACTGAAAAACATATTTAAAAAAAGACGTTTTAGACATCTTTATATAAGTGATTCTCTTTTTTATTATATAAAATTTTTAAAAAAAATATACATTTGCTATTTTAATTCATTGATATTTTTTATAAAAATAGTACGGATGTACCACAAAAATAATAGAAGAATTTAGCAAAGTAATGACTAAGTAGCATAATAATGTGAAAAGGGAGGGAAAGTGTAGAGAAAGAATGGCAAGAGTGAAAGAGGAATTTCCGGGTAAAAGTCCAAAACTGAGAGAAAATGAGGTCAAGGCATAAAATAAACTTACCAACACTAGCAATAGCATTAACATTAACATTAACATGTCTCTCTCTAACACCGCACAATTTTTTTCTTTCTCAATCCTACACCTCAGTTTAGTCACCAGACTTTTTGCTTCAAGCCGCGTGGGTCCACTAACTCTATGCTCCCCACCAAATAAATCTCACTACTTTCATAGTTTGCACTCACAACAATAATAAATAATATCTACTTAATTTACTCATTAGTTTATTTGTTAACTTAAATAAATATTATAAAATTAAATTTTATTGTATATAATAAATTATGGATGACAAACTTTTAAATACAAAAATATTTAATAATAAAAAATAGTTAAAATTTGTTTAATTTATTATTTATTAATAAATACTAAATAAAATATATTCTATTAATTTTTTTGTTTCTATGTATTATCACCTTAAATAAAATTTAAATTTGTGATGAATTACTCATTAACAAATTGAATTGGAAATTTCCAAAAAAAATGGGTAATCTCTTTTTTTTCCCCATCAAATAGTATGTATCAACATTCAAGTCTTTTCTTTTCTGTCCTCTTCTATGTATAGTCTACCTCATGACCAAGTCATAACCCAAATCACCATCATTAATCACAATTATTAAATAAATAAAGCCACAAATTAAATAGTTATGAGCTCCATTAACACAACCAACTCCACCTCCTTATAAATATACACACCCCTCTCAATATCATATTCATTTAAACATAACAACACAAAAAGAGAACCATAATTAAGCAAGCGACATAATTGATGATTGATATGGGTTCTTCATCAGTAATAGACGGTGAAGTTACACTTCCAGGATTCAGGTTTCACCCTACTGAAGAAGAGCTCCTTGATTTCTATCTCAAGAACATGGTCGTTGGAAAGAAGCTCCGTTTCGATGTCATAGGCTTCCTCAACATCTATCACCATGATCCCTGGGACTTGCCAGGTACTAATAGATTAATTAAACTCGGTGTTCTTTGTTTTTGTTATTATCACTGTCACTGTATCGTACTGTCAGTGTATTAAAATTAAATATTTTTGTTTAAAGGGTTGGCGAAGGTAGGAGAGAGGGAATGGTATTTCTTTGTGCCTCGGGACAGAAAGCATGGAACCGGGGGAAGGCCAAACCGGACCACCGAGAAAGGGTTTTGGAAAGCAACCGGTTCGGACCGTAAGATCGTTACCTTGTCTGATCCGAAGCGCATCATTGGATTGAGGAAGACACTGGTTTTCTACGAGGGAAGAGCTCCACGTGGATCCAAGACCGATTGGGTCATGAATGAGTACCGTTTACCTGACAATAGCCCCTTGCCTAAGGTATCTTACTTTTCTTTTACTTTTAAAACAATTTTTTATAATTATATATTTTATTATTTTATTTTATATTCAATTTATCAATAAATAAAATATAAAATTATTTATTTTTATGTATTTATTTTTTATACCATATTTTTAATATCTTGCCTCGTTCTAATTTTTAAAATCAAACACAATCTATATGATTGTAAATCACTACTTTATCCACATGTATTAGCTATGAATTAAGCTTTCTTTGTCCATTAATTAATTAATTTTTCAAATTATACATGGAGTTAGCACATATTTAACTTTAATTAATAACATTTAGTTACTTTTCAGTTTTTACTTCTAAATGTCTTGTGCTAGACCATGCTCTGTTAAATTACAGAGGAAGCTTCCTATGATGTTTTTAGTAGCATTAATTGGTTCACCTATGAGTTATCCTATGTTAAAATAAATAAAACTGTCCTATATAGGGAAGGAAACTTCCATGGCAAAAGATGGATAGTGATAGGAGTAAGTCATGGTACTTTCTATATTTATATTCTAGTTTATGGTTCCGGGTCCCTCATATATAAACCTCAACTTCCATTTTTAACTTTTATGCCATTAAATTAGAAAGTAATAATACTAGTAGGATTATCACTAGTAGTTGTTAAAGTACTATTATATTAATTAAATTGTTTGAATTGTATAATAACACATAATTAAATACGTGTATAAAATATATTTTACACTGACAGTACATACATTATTGTAGGACATAGTACTATGCAAGATATATAGGAAGGCGACTTCGTTGAAAGTGTTGGAGCAAAGAGCAGCAATAGAGGAAGAGATGAAGCAAATGGTAGGTTCCCCTGAATCTACACCTTCCTCCACAGACACCATGTCCTATGAAGAACAACAACAGAATCAGAATCAGAATCTGCAATTGTTACCAACACAACATGTTGTTACTAAGAAAGAGGTTGAAGCTGAAGTTGAAGAGGAAAAAATGGTACATGTTACATTGACAACAACAAAGCAAGAAAACAAGGACACAACAAAGAACAATAAAAGTAGTTGTTGTGGTAACACAAACACTAACACTAACACAAGTAGTCTTCAATTGCCATTTGGGAAGGACAAAATCCCAGAGCTTCAAATGCCTATGATGATCACTGATTGGACCCAAGACACATTTTGGGCTCAATTGAATAGTCCATGGCTCCAAAACTATACCTACTCCAACATATTAAACTTCTAGTAATATTATCAATCCAAAGTTCCAAACCATTCACTTCAACTGCAACTTAATTAGTTATTATTTATTACCTATTTTATTTATTTTGGAATATGTATATGCAGTGAATTAATTAATTAATAACATAAGTTATCTACCTCAGTTATTTAATTTAGGGCAGGTGTTTATTCAAGTTTAACAAAAATTGTGCCAAACTGTAACTTATAGTCGATCCTATACCCTATTTTTAGTGGGATTTATTGGCTTATTTATTTGGCCAGTTTCATCACTGTATAGGGAGGGAAATTCGGGTTGTAAAGTTTATTGTTATTGTCTCAGCACAATAATTTTGTGATTTATTTATTATGTAAGTTACTATGAAATTTCTTTAGTTCTTTTACTTGAATTCAAGCTTCGCAAAGGTTGTTCTGAAACTCTTCACTCTTGACTCCTTCAAATGAAATCTTTGTATGTATCTGTCGCAGTTCATGTTGAATTTCTTTACTTCTTTTACTTAAATGAGATAAAGCTTTCAAAGATTATCGTGTGAAACTTTTGGGTCTTAGACTCGTTCAAAATGAAATTGTTTACATATAATTAAGGTTTAATAATTATTCTATTAATTATTATAATTTTAACAAATTTTTAATTAGGTCTTTTAAAATTTTATAGTTAAACTTTTATATTATATGTCTAGCCTAATGTGGGTTTGATGAGTTGAGATGTATAAGAGAAAACAGGACTTTTATATATATAAAAATTTTCACTTAAATTTTTATTAGTATTTCGTTAGAAAAAATATAATATAATTAAGAGTAAAGTATACTTTTTGTTCTTGAAGTTTGACAAAAGTTTTAAAAATACTTCTAAGTTTTATTTTGTTTCAATTTTATCTCAAAAATTTTCGATTTGCATCAAATATACCCCTGATGGTTAATTTTTCAAAAAAATTTAAGATCAATTCAACAACAATTTCATAAGAACAACCCTCAACACAAGCAAATCAAGCATAATTTTCATGTATTATTGTTAGATTGGTCTTAAATTTTTTGAAAATTTAGCTGTCGAGAGTATATTTGATGCAAATCGAAAACTTTTGGGACAAAATTGAAACAAAATAAAACTTATGAGTATTTTTAAAACTTTTGCCAAACTTTAGGGACAAAAAATATACTTTATCCTTAATTAATTTTATCACAAATACAACAATAATTATTTCAAAAATATTTTATATTATTTTAACAAAAAGATAATTAGTAAAAACTTATTTAAAAGCTCTTATATATACACTTAAGTATAAACTTTTAAATTGGACCTAATAAAGGATGAAAAATATTAGTGAGTCAATATTTTTTATTAATATTAGCTAAAATTTTATTTTTATACTATTAAAATTTAAAATTTAAAATTTAAAATTTTTATTTAAAGTTTAAAATATTTACCAAATATTGACTAAAAAAGAGAAGTGATTTTTTTATGTGTTACTTGGACGAAGAAAAAATTAAATAGATAAAAACAAAATAAAGAGAATTTTTTTTGTCTGAATAGAAAAAAAAATGAAAAAAAAATTATAATAGAACAAAATTATGTTAATACTCTTATTTACATTATATGTAAATTCAAATATACATTATATATGGAATAATAAATTTATCTTTATTATAAAATAAAGTATATTTTTATTTATTTATTAATTATTATATTTTATAAATACTATAAAATATTATAATTTTATATATTTAATTTAAATTATTTATTTAATACATATAGTATTTAAATATGAATCTCTATTATAATAATATATTAAAACTAAGTATATATTATTAATAATTATTAATAACAATATAACTATGAATAGAAAAATACATAAAAGATAATATTTTTTTTACTTGTAATAAAAAAAATTGGTAAAACACACAAAAAATAACCAAATAATTCTTTCTTTTTTATTTTCTAAAATATTCAAACAAAAAATTATTATTTATTTATTTTTATTTTTTTCTCTCATTTTCTCTCAAACTAATAAACAATACCTAATAACATTATAGAAATCGAACAAGCATCGGAATATTGAGGTTAATCACAAACATATATATACTCTGTCGATAACGATAATTATGAGAAATGCTAGAATTTCAGAATTTATTATTTTTGGTTATCACTTAACTATCAATTTAATTTTTTTAGTTTAATATTATTAATTTAATAATCTAACAATATATTTTATTCTATATTTTAAATATTAATATTAACTAATAATAAAAAATAATAAATTCTAATGACTTTTTATCCTTCTTCTTAAATATATAACTATCTTCTATGACATATATTATCCTCTACAATTTTATGGATTATTGTGTTAATAACAACCACCTTTTATGGATTATTGTGTGAATAACAGCCGTGGTTGTTATAATATATATAGGACGACGTATGTGTGTAGTAAATGTATGTGAAAAGAGATTATCATATCTATAAAAATTATAGAAGAATTTAGGTTGGAAAACTGATTATTAATATTGATGAGAGTGTTTTTGTGAGTTCAAAATAGTATTGGACTTGGCTAATCCAAACTTCAAGTTAAATATGATGTTTTTTATTTATGTTTTATCTTTGTTGCGTGATGTTTTTATTCCTTAAAATTTTATAAAAAATATTGAGACAAATTAAAATTAATTACATCAAATCATTTAAGATAAAACTAAAGTATCGCCTACAAACCCTAAATTCTCCTACTATAATGTATCATGGAGTTGTAGACAACAGTCTGTTATGCCAGCAGTTGAAATTGTTGGTATATATTTAATTAAGGTTTTATTATTCTGCAAATCTTATAGTTTTACCAAATTTTTAATTAAATTTTTATATATATTATTTTAATTGGGTTCTTATATACATATTTTTTTCAATTTAGTCCCTATCAATATTAAACGTCAAAAAAATATTAGTGAATTATAAAATTACTTATATACTCTTAGAGACCCAATTAAAAAGAAAAAAAAAGTATAGAAATCTAATTAAAAATTTGGTAAAACTATAAATATTCAATGAAAGATATTCTTATAATCCCTATTCAATGATTCTACGATATGAAAGATATTTCTATAATTCTTTTTTATTTTATCATTATCATTTTTTTGCTTATTTATATATAAATTGTATCAAAAATATATTCTCTCTTTTTTTTTACATTTAAAATACCTTATTTTAAGAACATACAAAAAAAAGAATAGATAAAATGAAATAAAAAGTAGTAATAAGTATATATAAAATTCAATTTCCATCGTTCAAGTATTCATTATGATCATATAACATTTTACATTTGTGTAAATTCATGGAATATAATTTGTGTCTTTATCATATCATAGTACACCATAAAAAACCACAAGGTTATGTAATTTGTGTTATTGAAATTTGAAATCTAAAAACGAAAATCATAGAAAACATAGTTTCAATGCAATACAGATAATTTGAAAATCAGTTCTTGTGTTACAGCCTCTCACTCTCTAAACCATCATAGGTATAAAATAGGTTGAATCCGTCGGGCCGACCTGCTAAATCCGCTAAAAATGGCGGGTTGGGTTGGAATTTGGAATCCGCCAAATTAAAAAAAAAATCTGTCAAACCCATAACGCCAAATTTGTGGGTTTTGACGGGGCGGGGCGGGCCGGCCCGCCGGGGCAAAGATTTTTATTTTTCTTTTTTATTAAATAAAAGAGTGATTACTACTACAAAATTAATAATTATATAATTTTAAACATTTTTTTTTATTTTTTATTTTTATTCTTCTTTTAGTTATTAACTTTATTTATTTTATTTTACAATTTTGTATATATACTCAAATTTTGTGACTTATTTTTTAAAATAAAGATGATTCTATTGACAAATATTATTTTGAACAATTTTATTGAAGTTAAAAATAATAAAAAAAGATAGTGAAAAAATTATATTATAATTTAACTATTTTGTATTTGTATTTAATTTTTTAACTATTATTTTTTGATTACTTTTAATAAATTTTATTTAAAAAAAAAAAGAGTCAAGTGGATTAGCCGGCCGGCCCGCCATAAAACAGGGTGGGCTAGCATTTTGAACTCACCTTAGTTGGCTGGGCCGGCTGGCCTGCCCCATTTATAGTGGGGTCTAAGTGGGGTGGGTTGGGGTTGGGCGGCCCGCTTTGCCACCCCTAAAGATAGGGATCGACAATAACATTTGATGGTTTCAGTGGCTAAGAGAAGAGGATTGAATCTTAGCCCCCTTTTTGCTTAGTAACACTTGCTGATCTTTGAGATAACCTCAGGAGACTTTTTTATTTTTGTCTCGTCCCTAGCCACGAAATTTTTATTTTTATCTCGTCACTTGGCACGAGACTTTTCTTTTTGTCTCGTCACTTGACACGAGATATTTTTCAGTTTGACCTCCTGTGCAATAGAAACAGAATTGGGGTAGAGAAGAGAGAAAGTTACATCCAGTCTCCATCACAACCATGATGAAATTTCACTATAATCTTCTTGATTACAAACTGTAAAGTGCTAACCCAACTTACAAGGAGATTCCCACAGAATCATGAAACACAACATAGACGTACAAAGGAACTCTAAGGACATCTATGGCTTTTTCTTTTAATTTTGCACTCTCTGCCTTTTTCCGCTCTATGGCTTTTTCATACAAACCTCACTGTTTGCCTTTTTCCATGAGACTCAAGACATGACAAAATTAAACAGAAAAATACAAAACAGAATACATTGAAGGAGAAGAAAATCTGTAAGCTTAGGTAGCTCTGAGAATCCTGTGCCTTGCACTCTCACTGCTTACTTTTAACTCCTTGCTCCAAATAGTGGCTGTTCTTCCTTTTTATAGAAGAGAGAAGCCTCCACACTTGAAGCCAAAACCCAAGCCAACTTCTTCTTCTTCAAGAAACAGAACCGATTCGGCCACATTGAGAGAGAAGAGATAACCATGCAAAACCCAACATGCAATTACCTCTAGTCCTTTCTTGGTCACCATTCTTCATCAATCCGAGCTCTCCATCCTTGGCTTGCTCTCCAAGATGAATTTCTGGCCCTTGATGCTTCATGATGATGATGACTTCATCTGCTTCAATCTCTGCCTCTACCATCACTTCGCCACTCTAGCTACTTCCTGTGGTGGTTGAGCAGAATCAAAGACAAGTCACGCTTCCAAGAGTCTCCTCCTTGCTGGCCGAATCTTCTTCTTCCTTTTTGAGCATGAAGAGCTCGAGACTACCTCACCAAATCTAACCATATTTGGTAAAAATCTCAGCCACAGCACACTTTTGTTATGTTTTCTTGCCATCATTGTGATGGTCTTTAGACTTGCTCTTCCTTCACTTCGGTAGCTCCATGTAGCTTCCATGGCATCCATTATTTCCTATGTAATAACCGAAGAAGAGAAGCAAATAGAGAGAGAAGAGAGAAATTTGAAAAGTATTGAATTAGGAAAGAGAATGAGATTAAATGAAATGATTCTTTCCTTGCTGAGTAGCGTGTAGCCATAAGTGCTACAATCAAATCAAGTGTCTTGTTTTCTCTCTCATAGTTCCCATGCAATAAATGACAATGTAATGAATTTTGGAATCTATCACATGGTGAAATGCTTGGATCCGTTGGAAGCAATTTTGCTTTCCTTTTTCCATTGGTTCCGGATCATGCATGAGGAACTTTCATCAAATGTAAATTTGGGCTTAGTTGCAACAACAATTAATTCTGGCCCAATAATAACATTTGCTTTCCTGATGAATTTTTGGATCATGCATTGAGCAAATAGGAAAACATTTATTTGGACTTGTAGTAATAATAACTCAATCTGGCCCGATTAGCACAAGAAACAATTCAGCCATACTCATCATATATTCTAGCATCAAACCAAAGCTGAATTTTTTTATTTAATTGGGCTTGTATCAGAATTTTATTTTCGGCCCAATTAGAAACCTGCATCACAAAATTATTAATTAACATATGTTAAATGAAAATCAAATTAATAATTTTGTAATTAATTATTTTAATAATGTTTGTTCATCATCAAAATTAAATTAGAGTTTTCCAAACTCATCAATCTCCCCCTTGATGACAAACATTATTAAAATTGAAATGGAAAGAAATTTAAAGATTGAGTAAAGAGTACTCCCTTTGAATTTGAATTTCTCCCCCTTTCAAGTTATCACATGGCTCCCCCTTAATATATGCTAATGTTATCAAGGGAAGTACTAGCCTGTGATATTTTAATCAAGCTTTAAACAGTAATGTTATTCAACATATTTATTTTGAAATGTTGAATGCTTGATTTATGAGCAGATTTGGATGATATTCAAAACTCATTTGATATCATACATCGATTTTCTGCTCAAGCAACACCATAATCAACCAAAATCTATTTTTGGCAGAAGACTTGCTGTTCAAAAATATTTTTCAATAAATCAGAACAGTCTTTGTAGGAAAAATATTTTTCAATCATGATTTAATCTTTTCAAACACAGCAATTTTCATCATTAAAAAACTAAAGAAACTGCCAAAAATAAATCCAACATAAATCATTTTATCACAATAAACACATTTTACCAAGATAAACATCAAACAATGGCAGTAATCAATATGAATCAAATGCATTATCATTTATCAAAAATAGTATACCAAATGCATTATCAACCAACATAAACCAAATGCATAAACTGAATGCATTATCAATCATCACGCACCAAAAAAAAGATGCATTATCAATCAATCATTAACAGAGGTGATCATGAATTCTTTTCTCAAAGAATTTCATCCCCTGTTCTAGTTTCAATTTTTGTGATTGTTTTCCTCCCCCTTTTGGCATCAAGGGGCACCTGCAAGAAATATTGAACATGGAAACATAATATGCAAAATATAACCCAGAACATAATCCAAAAGTGTTTAACAAAGTGTCACACAGTTATACGACTATCAGTTTGCAACCTAACATAACAAAATAATAAATTGAGCCAAAGTGTGCCAATATCAAATAGTAACCAGAAAGTTAATCATCAAAAAGATTAAAGTCAGATCCCTCAGCTCCTGCATCACTACCAACTTCATCATCAAGGCTTTCAAGCATTAGACCGACCCTTTCTTGGCATTTCTTCCAAGCCGACTCATTTTCATATGCAAGTTTGCGAGCAGACTTGTGAAATTGAACCATGAGTTCGGACATGTTGGAGAATTCTGTGAGGATTTCTCTGAGGGAACCGGTCGTCTTTGAGGATTCTGGGCGGCTCTTAAAGTCGTCATCAGAAGCCATTGATTTCTTTCCCTTTTTAACAGCCCCGCCTCCTTTGATCATAGAGACCTTGTTCTCTACATCCTCATTGGTTAAATCTACCTTAAAGTACTCAAAAATGCACGTGAAAAATATTCCATAAGGTAGATTAGTTTTTTTTGTACTCTTCACAGACTCCCACATGTGTCTAATCATAATATAACTAAATGAAATGGAAGATGAAGTAACAAGAGCAAATATTATGAGACAGTCAGATACGGTTATCCTGTTGTGAGAACCACTTTGAGGAGTGAGAATGTGAGTTGTGATGCGGTGCAGCAGGGAGTTAGTTAGACCCAAAGCCTTGTGAGTAGGAACAGTTCCATCCAGGCCAGACAAATTTTCACAAATTTGATGAAGAACCTGCTTGTATGTAACCCCTACATGTGAATCTCATTTATCACTCATGTAAGCCTTTGGCCCTTCATCAATGTATCCAAGGGCAGAAGAAATGGTTTTAGAATTCAGGGTGATATGAACCCGTTTCACGTAAGAATGAAGGCTACCATCAATAAACCTCAGATTCGCATAAAACTATCTCACCAACCCTGGGTACACCATTTTATGAATAAGGAGCAATGGTGACCATTTGAGACTATCAAACAGGGGCTGGAGATTGATTCCTTTAGAGGCCAGAGACTCGAGATTCACTAAGTAAGAGGGGCACAGATACCGTTTTTCCAAAACTTCTTTGTGAAATTCATAGAAAGTGCATGTAGAGAACCTTGAAGGATCAAAATGTGAGTGAGGTTTGTGAAACTTGTTCTTGAAATCCATTGAACCAAGGTTCGTGGGTTCTCTGGTCTCATGAAGCACGAAACCCTTGGCCTTTTGAGAGCTCTTTCCGGATGCATGAGGAGTTGATCTCTTCGGTGGTGATGGTGGGGGAGAAGGAATAGGTGATGTATGAGACTCTTCTTCTTCTTCCACGGGAGCCGTTCCTTTCTTCCTTCTGAGGAGGTTTTTGTGGCAATGACCTTTCTTCTCATTGTGTCTGTATGTTTTGAGGGAGGTGAGGGTGACGAAGATGATGTAGAGTGAATGTGAATGTGAGTGTGTGATTGTGGAGTGGACTGTTTTTGAGAGAATAAGAGCCTTTCACTTTTCCTAGGAGCAGTTTTCTTTTTCATAGTTAGGAGAGAAGAGAAGTTGAATATGAAAGGGTGAGGAAGGCCGAAACGGAGTGAGAGAGGAGGGAGGTTAGTGGTGCAATAAATGTGGAGTGGAGAGAGATAATGGAGGGAGTTATTAACCTTTAATGGCGCGGTTATTAACCAAGGGGGTTTCAAAAACTGAAAAGGAGTTTTCTTGAATCAAGAGATTAGTTGGAAGGAAAGATTTGATTTGACAACATGCTTCTTCCAACAAGATTTGATAAGACAACTAAGGAATTGTGATTTTATTTTTCAAAAAAAATGAGGAACTAACTAAACTGTCATGGTAGGGTCAAAAACTATTAGGTGGGGCCCATAAAAATTGAATTCTGCATTGCCTCCCCCTTAATTATAGCTCATCCATCATGTCTTCATTTTTATCTCGTCCAAACCTACGAGACAAAACTGAACAGAATCAAATATTCACAAGTTATCAATAGAACTTAAATCAAACATTCCCAAATATTTTCTCAAGGTACAGAATCTGTCTTCACAGAGGGGTTTTGTAAAAATATCAGCAATTTGGTCTTCAGATTTTAAAAATTGAATATCAAAAGTACCCTTTTGCACGTGCTCTCTAATAAAATGATATTTTATCTCAATGTGCTTGGTTCTTGACTGTAGAACAGAATTTTTTGAAATGTTTGTAGCACTCATGTTATCACAAAATAAGGGAATACTATTGATTTTTAATTTGTAATATTCCAATTGTGTTTTTAACTAAATTAATTGAGAGCAACATACAGATGCGGAAATGTATTCAGCTTCAGCTGTGGATAAAGCCATTGTGGCTTGCTTCTTGCTTGACCACATGTTGAGTGAGCTTCCAAGGAAGCAACACATGCCCGATGTGCTCCGTCTATCCACTCTATCTCCCGCATAATTTGCATCACAAAACCCTACTGCACAAAATTCATCAGATTTAGGATACCACAAGCCATAATCACAAGTTCCCTTAATGTATCTAATGATGCGTTTAACAGCCGTAAGATGGGATTCTTTTGGGTGAGATTAAAACCTTGAGCATACACCCACACTTTGAACAATATCCGGTCTAGAGGAGGTAAGGTACATGAGTGAACCTATCATTCCTCTATACCTTGTTTCATCCACATCTTTGCCATCATCATCCTTTTCAAGTTTTGTATTAGGATGCATTGGTGTACCCATTGGTTTAGAATTTTCTAGGCCAAACTTTTTGATAAGTTCTTTTGCATACTTTCCTTGGTGAATAAAAGTACCACTAGGAGTTTGTTTGATTTGGAGGCCAAGAAAGAAGGTTAGCTCTCCCATTAAACTCATTTCAAACTCACTAGTCATAAGTTTTCCAAACTCTTCACACAAGGATACATTGGCCGATCCAAATACAATGTCATCAACATAAACTTGAACAAGGAGTATATCATCATTAGATGCTTTAATAAATAAAGTAGTGTCGGTGGTACCCTTTTGAAATTGATTTTCCAACAAGAAGGCGCTAAGCCTTTCATACCAAGCCCTTGGAGCTTGTCTTAAACCATAAAGAGCCTTAGTTAGTTTGAAAACATGATTTGGAAACTCTTTATCCTCAAAACCCGGGGGTTGAGCCACATACACTTCTCTATCAATAAAGCCATTAAGGAAAGCACATTTAACATCCATTTGAAACATTTTGAATCCCTTATGGGCAGCATAGGCAGGAAGCAGCCTAATTGCTTCCATTCTAGCTACCGGAGCAAAAGACTCATCAAAATCTATACCCTCTTCTTGATCGTAACCTTGGGCCACTAATCTAGCCTTGTTACGAACAACTTGTCCATCCTCACCAAGTTTATTTTTAAAAACACACTTAGTACCCATTACCTTCTTACCATCCGGATGAGGTACTAGTGTCCAAACCTCATTCTTGTGAAATTGAGCAAGCTCCTCTTGCATGGCCTTGACCCAAGATGGATCTTCAAGAGCTTGTTTGACATTGTTGGGCTCCATTTGTGACAAGAGAGCAAAGTTGCTAGGTTCGGTTTGCCTTTTGGTGGAGGATCTTGTTGTTACACCTTGAGAGGGGTCACCAATGATGAAGTCATGAGGATAACCCCTCATAGACTTCCATTCTCTAGGCTTTCGGACAGGTGTTGAGCTTTGATGAACTTCTGGTTGTCTCACTGTTTCAGTTTCTCGTGCCTGCTCAGGAGACAAAATGGAAATGTCTCCTCCAATCTGACGAGACAAAACTGGGCTGACAGATTCCTCATGTTGAATAGATTTGGGATTTTCTTTACTTGTTCCAGCTTCTTCACCATCTGAATCATTATCTATCACAGTACTGGAAATTAAGTTAGAACCATAAAAAGTAATATGTATGGATTCCTCTATAGTTCTATGCTCTTTGAGATAAACTCTATAGGCCTTGCTTGTGGTGGAATATCCAACAAACATTTCTTCATAGGATTTTGGCTCAAACTTTCCGAGGTTTTCCTTATTGTTAAGTACAAAGCATTTGCATCCAAAAATATGAAAGTACTTAAGATTTGGAGGGGTTTCTTTCCATAACTCATAAGGTGTTTTCTTCAACCCTTTTCTAATGAGTGTCCTATTTAAAATGTAACAAGCTGTATTTACAACTTCAGCCCATAAAAATTTAGGAATCTTATTCTCACAAAGCATAGCCCTAGTCATCTCTTGAAGGCTTCTATTCATTCTCTCAACCACCCCATTTTGTTGGGGGGTTCTAGGGCATGAAAAGTTATGAGAAATTCCTAAGTCATCACAGAATTTTTCAAAATCTTGGTTTTCAAATTCTCTTCCGTGATCACTTCTTAAATGGGCAATTTTTAAATCCTTTTCATTTTGAATTTTCTTGCAAAGAGTGGAGAAGGCATGGAAAGCATCATTTTTATGAGTAAGGAAAAGTACCCAGCCAAATCTAGAGTAATCATCTACCACTACAAGACCATAGTGTTTACCTCCTAAACTTTGAGTTCTTGTTGGTCCAAAAAGATCAATATGTAACATCTCTAATGGCCTTTTGGTTGAGATTCCATCTTTAGGTTTAAAAGAGGATTTTACTTGTTTGCCCAATTGGCAAGCATCACAAGTAAGATCCTTATCAAATTTGATGTTTGAAATTCCTCTAACTAGATTTTTCTTAACTAGCTTAGAAATTTGGTACATGCTTGCATGACCCAACTTTCTATGCCATAGCCACTTTTCAGATTAAAGAGATATAAATCATGTTACATTTTGTTCTTTTAGGTCCTCAAGAGTCAATCCATACACATTATTGCATCTTTTAGCTTCAAATAAAATATCCCCTGTTTTCTCACAAACAACTAAACGAACAAACTTCCTAAAAATAACCTCAAAGCCTAAATCACACAGTTGACTAACACTAAGTAAATTATGTTTCAAGCCATTCACAAGAAGAACATCATTTATACAAGAAGAAAAGTTTTTACCAACTTTCCCAACAACCACTATTTTTCCTTTCGCATCATCACCAAAAGTGACAAGTCCTCCATCATATTCATCAAGCTTTATGAAGAAGGTTGTCTTTCCGGTCATATGCCTAGAGCATCCGCTGTCCATATACCACATATTTTCTTTCCATTTGGATGCTAGGCACACCTACAAAACAAGCTTAAGTGACCTTAGGTATCCAAATTTTCTTGGATCCTTTCACGTTAAACCATCTCTTATGTCCTAAGCCATTGTAATAAAAAACAACTTTACAAACTTTATCACCAATCATTCTTTCACCAAAGAAATATTGAATAGGAAAGTGTCCATTTCGATTGCATAGCCTACAAAATCTTGGAGTTGCTGTTTTGTTAAAGTAGGTGGGGTCTTGATACCTTGTATCATTTGAAGATGAAGCAATATTTTCAAAATGAGATTTTTCAGATTTATAAAACCCCAACCCAGCCTTGTCATAAAGAGGTTTTTGACTAGCCAAGATTTGATTCAGATTTTCAGAACTTTGGATGAACTTGGCTAAGTCTTCTTCCTCTTTAAGCAACTCTTCATTTTGCTTAAAACAATCTACATATGCAAGAACGGAATGATTACTTTCACAGCTCTTACTTTGGGCTCTTAACTGCTTATTTTCCTCAACAAGATCACAAGCAGTTTCGGCCTCTCTCACTTTCTCTTTAAGAAAACTATTTTCAGCTTTAAGAATGGTGATTTGTTGTTCAAGTTCTTGATTTTCCAGCAGAAAACATCTTATTTTTTCAGAAAGGTGGTCTATCATAAGATGAAGATCTTCAGTGTTAGGGTTATGAAAGACTACCTGATCTATGTGATCTGCCATGAGACAAGGTTGTGACTTGGTCTCGGATTCCTCATCATCATCATCCGAGTCATTTTCCAAATCTTCCCATGAAGCCATCAGTCCCTTCTTCTTTCCTCTTTTTGGCTTCTCTTCCTTCTTTAACTTGGGACAATCAGATTTGAAATGCCCCATTTCCTTGCAGTTGTAACAAGTTACTTTGCTAAGGTCTTTCTTCATTTTTCTTGAGCTGCTACCTTTGCCTTTGAGCTTCATCATTTTCCTGAATTTTTTTGCAAACAACACAAATTCATTTTCAGATGAGTTATCACTGGATTCATCATCCAGAGGGTTAGTGACAGAAGAAAAAGCTATTCCTTTCTTTTTTGAATATTTTTTCAAGTAGGTGTTTTTAAAAGCAAGTAAATTTCCTCTCAAATCATCATAGGTCATAGAGTCAAGACCACTACTCTAAGAGATAATTAAAGCTTTTGTTTCCCACTCTTTTGTGAGACATCTCAACACTCTTCTCACTAGCACAGATTCAGGATACTTGATTTCCATAGCATCCAAGCCAACAATAATGGTGTTGAAGCGTTCAAACATATCATCAATGGATTCTCCTTCCTTCATTGCAAACATTTCGTATTCTCTGTTTAACATATCAATCCTGGTCTTTTTCACAATGGTTGTTCCTTCATGAGTGACTAGGAGTTTATCCCAGATTTTTTTGCTGTTGTGCAACGTGATACCCGTCGGTACTCCTCAAAGCTGATAGCACAGTTGAGCAGATTGATGGCCTTGGCGTTGAGCTCCACCTTTTTTCTATCTTCATCCGTCCAACTTGCTTCAGGTTTAAGAGAAACAACTCCTTCGGCACTTGTAACAGTTGGATATTGAGGCCCTTCCAGGATGATCTTCCAAAGTCTGTAATCCACTGCTTGTACGAATATCTTCATCATCTCCTTCCAATAGGTATAATTTTTCCCATTGAACAGAGGAGGTCTGTTGCTTGATTGTCCTTCGGTCAGATTATAGGACACCACATTTGAGCCACTGTTTTCTGCCATGAGGATCTTTGCTCCAAGCTGCAAAGCTTGATCTCTTTGAGACCAAGCTCTGATACCAATTGATGGTTTCAGTGGCTAAGAGAAGAGGGGGTTGAATCTTAGCCCCCTTTTTGCTTAGTAACACTTGCTGATCTTTGAGATAATCTCAGGAGACTTTTTTATTTTTGTCTCGTTTTTAGCCACGAGACTTTTATTTTTATCTCGTCACTTGGCACGAGACTTTTCTTTTTGTCTCATCACTTGACACGAGATATTTTTCAGTTTGACCTCCTGTGCAATAGAAACAGAATTGGGGTAGAGAAGAGAGAAAGTTACACCCAGATATATCCTGATTCAGCTGCTAAGTGCAGTGCAGTCTACATCCAGTCTCCATCACAACCATGATGGAATTTCACTATAATCTTCTTGATTACAAACTGTAAAGTGCTAACCCAACTTACAAGGGGATTCCCACAGAATCATGAAACACAACATAGACGTACAAAGGAACTCTAAGGATATCTATGGCTTTTTCTTTTAATTTTGCACTCTCTGCCTTTTTCCGCTCTATAGCTTTTTCATACAAACCTCACTGTTTGAATTTTCCATGAGACTCAAGACATGACAAAATTAAACAGAAAAATACAAAACATAATACATTGAAGGAGAAGAAAATCTGTAAGCTTAGGTAGCTCTGAGAATCCTGTGCCTTGCACTCTCACTGCTTACTTCTAACTCCTTGCTCCAAACAGTGGCTGTTCTCCCTTTTTATAGAAGAGAGAAGCCTCCACACTTGAAGCCAAAACCCAAGCCAACTTCTTCTTCTTCAAGAAACAGAAACGGTTCGGCCACATAGAGAGAGAAGAGATAACCATGCAAAACCCAACATGCAATTACCTCTAGTCCTTTCTTGGTCACCATTCTTCATCAATCCGAGCTCTCCATCCTTGGCTTGCTCTCCAAGATGGATTTCTGGCCCTTGATGCTTCATGATGATGATGACTTCATCTGCTTCAATCTCTGCCTCTACCATCACTTCGCCACTCTAGCTACTTCCTGTGGTGGTTGAGCAGAATCAAAGACAAGTCACGCTTCCAAGAGTCTCCTCCTTGCTGGCCGAATCTTCTTCTTCCTTTTTGAGCATGAAGAGCTCGAGACTACCTCACCAAATCTAACCATATTTGGTGAAAATCTCAGCCACAACACACTTTTGTTTTGTTATGTTTTCTTGCCATCATTGTGATGGTCTTTAGACTTGCTCTTCCTTCACTTCGGTAGCTCCATGTAGCTTCCATGGCATCCATTGTTTCCTATGTAATAACCGAAGAAGAGAAGCAAATAGAGAGAGAAGAGAGAAATTTGAAAAGTATTGAATTAGGAAAGAGAATGAGATTAAATGAAATGATTCTTTCCTTGCTGAGTAACGTGTAGCCATAAGTGCTACAATCAAATCAAGTGTCTTGTTTTCTCTCTCATAGTTCCCATGCAATAAATGACAATGTAATGAATTTTGGAATCTATCACATGGTGAAATGCTTGGATCCGTTGGAAGCAATTTTGCTTTCCTTTTTCCATTGGTTCCGGATCATGCATGAGGAACTTTCATCAAATGTAAATTTGGGCTTAGTTGCAACAATAATTAATTCTGGCCCAATAATAACATTTGCTTTCCTGATGAATTTTTGGATCATGCATTGAGCAAATAGGAAAGCATTTATTTGGGCTTGTAGTAATAATAACTCAATCTGGCCCGATTAGCACAAGAAACAATTCAGCCATACTCATCATATATTCTAGCATCAAACCAAAGCTGAATTTTTTTTTATTTAATTGGGCTTGTATCAGAATTTTATTTTCGGCCCAATTAGAAACCTGCATCATAAAATTATTAATTAACATATGTTAAATGAAAATTAAATTAATAATTTTGTAATTAATTATTTTAATAATGTTTGTTCATCATCAAAATTAAATTAGAGTTTTCCAAACTCATCAACATTGATAACGATCGATTTTCTAGCTGAGAAGGATTTTGAAAGAATAATGTCTAGTAACTGGTACCGAACCAAAGTTTTGATTGAAAAAAGAAAAAAAAAGGATTAATCATCACACAATTGCAAGAGTAATTTATTGCATATAAAAACAAATATATGCAACCATATATAATCATATCAACATAATGAAAGAATTTGCATATAGCATATGGTAACAAGAACCATCGATAGAGTAATAACTAAAATTATTTATAAAAATTGATTTTTATATAGTTTCTCAAACAAGAGAATCAATTTGACGGACAAAAACTCAAAAGCAAATATATTAAAGGCATGAATTTTTTCTATGTTCAGGCTAGAACAAGCAATACATATTTTCTCAAGTATCAACAAAAGACAGGACATAAGTTTTAGAGGTTATATTAAAATTGAATCATATATAGTGGAGTGGGGCAAAGATAAATGCAAAAAATATAGCAATTCCAACAACCACAACAGCAACATATCCTATGAAGTCATGCTTGATCCCAAAACAACTGTATAAACTGTCCAACATTTTTGCTGCTTTCACCATTCATTAGAGTAATTATATCTTCAAACTTTGATTCAATCAATCCATAAAGGATTTATGCAACTGGGCAAATACAAATTTAAGTATAGAATTTTGTTATCAGTCACAGATAAATTCGTCTATCTTAGATGACACAGATAAATTGAATTACCTTCGCAGATCAAAATTCCGATTCATGAGTGCTGCAAGTTTAGAGTAGTCCTTTTCTTCTAATGTCTTTCTTCCTTCTTTTGCTAAATTTGATGATACAATAAACTCTTCACCATTAAGTCACCACTGCCTTACTTGACTATGAACCTACATGTTACTGTAGTTTAAAATTTATAAATGAAAAGAAATTCATGAGACAAGTTCTGAAGTGGAAAGCCCTTTTTTATTACATGATTTGTAAGAGTGTGGCTTTTATAATGTTGCCACCTAAATTATCTTGTATATAGTATATATATAGATCAATTCAATGCTAACTAATTGGTAATCCTCTTGTAAGGACTATTCTTTGTCAAAGAAATTAAGGGATGTGATTAATAGCCGGAGACAGAAAACATAATAAACTAATAGCAGACGATTAAATCATTCTATGTGACTAACCTTTCCAGAATCACTAGGATTCTCAGCATAGATTAGATGCAAAGATGGGAGGAGATTCATATCCAAAGGCTCATAAACTCCATGCCCAGGTTATCCATGTGTTTCCTTGCTGAAATCCTATAAAAGCACCCAAACAAAGTCAAATTATTTACTAGTATTTATTCATCATTCTACAACAAGATTTAATAACATGTATACATACATGAGCATCATAAAAAAAAAACATTAAAAAAAAGGCAGTTTTATGAGATGGATGGAGCATATCTTTTTTAAGAGCAATTATAACAGAAGATGGATGGAGAACAATTAAACAAAATTCGACGGTAAATTCGACAATTAAATAAAATTAGAAAACATAAACAATTAAACAAATTAAACAAATTCAGCAAATAGGAATAAAAAGAGAACCAAACATGAGGTATTAAACAGGAATAATTAAACAAATTAAACAAATGTTCATCCAAAAAAAATTCAACAAACTCACATCTAAATAGGAAAAGAAACAGAAATAGAGAAAATCAAACATGGACAGAAATACAAGTAGAAACAAAAGAAGCAAACAAACTCACATCAAATTCAATGGAGGAGAAAGAGGGACAATCGTTGACAATGACGATCGCAAGCAAAGGGGACGGTGCAGCGACTAGGGGTGGCAAAACGGGTCGAGCCCGTCGGGCCAATCCGCCAAACCTGCTAAAAAAGGTGGGTCGGGTTAGGATTTGGAGCCCGCCAAACCCGCACCGCCAAATTGGCGGGTTTTGGCGGGGCGGGGCGGGCTGGTCCGCCGGGCCGAAGATTTTTATTTTTCTTTTTTTTTTTATTAAATAAAAATGTGATTACTATTATAAAATTAATAATTATAGAATTTTTAAACACTTTTTTTTCATTTTTTGTTTTTATTCTTCTTTTAGTTATTAACTTTATTTATTTTATTTTACAATTTTGTATATATGCTCAAATTATGTGACTTATTTTTTAAAATAAAGATGATTCTATTGACAAATATTATTTTAAACAATTTTATTGAAGTTAAAAATTTAAAAAAGAAATAGTAAAAAGTTATATTATAATTTGACTATTTTTTATTTGTATTTGATTTTTTAATTATTATTTTTTGGTTAATTTTAATGAATTTTATTTTAAAAAAAAAAAGAAGCGGGCTAGCCCGCCAATCCGCCATAAAGCGGGGCGGGCTTGCATTTTGAACCCATTTTAGTTGGCGGGGCGGGCCGATCCGCCCCGTTTATAGGGCTGGCCTAGGCGGGGCGGGGCGGGTTGGGGCGGGCCGGCCCGCTTTGCCACCCCTAGCAGTGACGGGATGCCAGCGAAAGGGACGGCGATGACGAACGCGAGTGAATGAGATAGTGCAGTGACGGAACGCAAGCAGCAGAGTAGAGATAGGGCATGAGCGAAGGGAATGGCGACGATGAATGCGAGCGAAAGGAAGGCGAAGGAATGGTGACGGAGGAGCGGTGTGGCATTCCACGAGTAGTGGAGAACACCAGGGTTATGAGAAGTGACCGCAGAACTCTACACGACGGACGCTGAGCGGAGGAGACGCAGCGACAGGGGAGCTCAGCGAAGAACTTAGGGCAAGGTGTGAGTGTGGTACAATGTCAAGGGTTATTTTGGAATTTTAGAAAAATTGAGGTGTCTTTAATTAGGTTTTTTAACTTTAATAGTGAGAATATTCGCTTATTTAACAGAATATTATATTATTTCAAACGTTTTTGTCACGATAAAGACTAAATTAAAAATAAAATTATGGTATAAGGACTCAATTAAAATATATATATATATATATATATATATATATATATATATATATATATATATATATAGGGACCTAATTAAAAGTTTGGTGAAACTATAGAGACCTGCAAAATAATTAAACTTATATTTAATTATCACAGCAAGAATAGTTCATTTCATGATTTTTATATGCTACTTAAAAGTTTACAGCAAAATTTTTTGCAGCAGTACCTTTTGTTTGTTGGGATAAATTTTTTTGTCAACAACAGTATATTTTTAGCAGTAATGTTAAAAATATAATTTATGGACAAAATTAAAATATAATCCAATCATTAAGAACATAATGCATGCCTAAGAGTGGCAGCATACACTCTATCCGCGGGTACCCAATCCTATCCAATCTGATCGGGTAGGATTGTCAACTCGATTTGCTACGGGTAAGATTGAGTACGGATTTGAGCATGGGTCGGGTAGAGTGCGGGTTGAATCTCAACCCTATCCGACCAATCCATATATATATATATATATATATATATATATATATATATATATATATATATATATATATATATATATATGTTATAAGTAGGTGTTAAACCAATGACCTCTCACTTAGTGTAAAAATTGTATACCGTTGAACCAAGATTCTCAATTAATAGTTAAACACTTTTGTTTTTATAAAAACTAATTCTATTTTAGTGATACAATAATATTATATTTATCACACATTTTATTTGTGTTTGTGTTATTAATTTGAGCAAAGACTTTTATGTAGAATTGAACATTTGATGATTATGTTGTTTATGAGACGATTGTGTTGTTTATGAGACGATTGTATTGTTTGTATTGAATCTTTAATTTGCATGCTCATTAAGTTATATAATAATATTATATATTTATAAAAACCTGCAAATAAAGTTAGATACCCACAGATTAACTACGGATAAAATTAGAATTGAGTTGTTCTTAATTTACAAGTAAAATAAGTTAAATTTTAGTAACAAATTTAACACGTGATAGGATTAAAATTATATTCAAACCCTATGCATGTCATCTAATATAAAAAAAAAAAAAACATAATTTTTTTTATCTTATGCTACACAGGCATTTTACTATTACTATGGATTCTTAATTCCAATTTTTAGACAACCTAAATTTCAAATTCTATTGACTAATACAATATAATGAAACTATGAAAGGCTAACGTATCTTCCATCTGTGCCAACTGCCAAGCCACAACGACAATTTTTCTTCCTTGAAAATGCTGGAATCACTCATAATATCAAGCCCATATGAGTATAATCCCAATGCAATCTGATCTCTATAGTTTTGTGGTCAATGATGGAAAAAAATTGTAGTAGGGAGAAACGGGCTAGAAGGTCAAATTTTCTAATTCAAATCCAAGTTCAAGCCAAATAATATATAACGGAATCTAATACTTCCACATTCACATGACAGCAGTCGAAGTTTTGGATGAACAGCAGCATTACCTGTCACACTAGGAGTTGCACACGACTTCAAAATAAGAGATATAGAATCTATAGTAATATTAGTAATGTGTGTGAATGGGATACGTGTTGTATAATACCAAAAAAAATATATATATACATTTCACATGACATACCAACAACATCAAGAAGCACTCATGTGATATATTATGTTACCATTGACAACACAATTGACTATTTAAAATAGGTGATTAATTCTATCAATTTTTTTTAAAATAAAAAATAAGTCATTCCTTGTAATATATTTAATAATTATTGAATTAAATGAGTTAATTTATCATAGTTAATAATAGTGCCATTACTTCTCTTCATCGTCTTACAAAGAGACAGGTGTGGGATTTAGTGGGTTATTGTAAAGATATTAGTTTCTTTATTAGCAGAAGCTAGCAGATCAGCACATACTGCTCAGTAACTTTCAATGTTTATGAATAGCATTATACAGCTAAAAATTTTTCTAATAATTTTTATAAATTGGAAAAAGTCATATCTTGGTTCATTGATTAAATTATTATAATTTAATTTAAGTTAATAGTTACTGTTAATCATGATAAATCAATCTATTTTATTCAATAATAATTATTAGATATGCCACAAAAGATTACAAGAGATAATTTATCTTTTATTTTAAAAAAATTAGATAGAATTTACCGTTAAAATAAGAAAAAAATTTTCTCATTATTTAAAAAAAGTGGCATACATTAATTATTTTATATAACGTTTTTAATTTTTTTACATTATCTCTAATTCGGTAAGTCAAAAGTTAATTCATCACAAATTTTGATTCCAATTAATGGTTTACAACCAATAAATTATTACATCTATAAAGTGAAATTCGAATTTTAATACTAATTTAAGTAAATGAGTGAACTGAATATTTGACCAATTTAAACTAATTATTGTTATCGTTATTATAGTAATATTAAATAGACAAAAAAAAAACAGTTCAAACTTATTTTATTTAATATTCATTAATTTTAGTAACAATTAATATATATTAAATAAGATAAATTTATACTGTTTTTGACTTTTTTTTTTTTTTTGTTATCAAATATTTCCATTATTATTACTAGTTATGTATGGATGGAAACTTCTGGGAGCATGCATAGCTTGGTTAATAGATATGGGGTCATACCAGATGGCTTACGCTACATATGCCTTTTATGAATTTGGTTGACTGGGCACATTAAATTTCAGGCCATGGATTCTGAGCATGTGATTCTTCCTTTTGAATTTTCACAAGCCTATTACGGTTTGCATGTCAAATTTCTACACCTCTAATAATAATAGTATTGAATTGAAAAATTGGCCAAGAAGCACAAATTCCATCACCAAAATGGTCCATTATTGGGCTTAAGATTAAAATATGTTAGGACCACCAAAAGGCCGAAGCACTAGCTATGAATTAAGACAAACTTTGGTAGAACAGAATTAGAGGCTTGTCTTTTTTATGGGACTCGTTAGCTTCGTACAATGGACAAAAGAAAAGAGCCTGCAATTTTGTAAGTAATTCCTTAGTTAGTTAAGAGAATGATATTTTGGCATTACTTGAGCATGAAGCTCTAATAAAATGCTTGATGCTGCTGGAACAAACACCAAGATTGTTCATTGGTGGGAAGTGAACATAACCAAACAATGCGAAAAAATAGTAAAGCTAATTTTAGAAAATATATAAATAAATAATAACTAAATAAAATAAAAAATAATAAACAATCTTAGTTTATAATCTTATAATTTTAATGGTTGAAAAAGAGAAGAATTATATACCTATAATTAACGGATGGTTCATATTGAAGAGACTCACCTATAAATTGAGTTTTTCTTTAATTCATTTCAATCAAGTCATCTAGATATAATAACATAATATTTCTTTGAGTAGTTTTCTCCTATATATGATAGAGAGAAGTGTGTTCTCCTTTTATCAAGAGAGAATGTTATTGTAGTCTCCTTGTGATAGAGAGAAATTGTAATTCTCAAAGAAAGTTATTCAATTGTTTCCATATTTTATACAAATTTTTAATTTTTCATCTCTATATTTTGCTGTGTCATTTGTCTGGTACCTAATAGTGGTATCAGAGCCAAGTTGCTGATTAATTTTCTTTTTTTTTTTCCGCTGTGAGTTACCGTCTAAAAAAATGGCAGCAAAGTATGAAATTCCAAAATTCAGTGGGAGTAATTTTTCCATATGGAAATTGAAAATAAAAGCCATTATGAGAAAAGACAATTGCGTGACAGCAATTGAAAGTAGACCCACTGGAATTACAGATGAAAAATGGAAGGAGATGGACAACAATGCTGTTGCAAACTTACACTTGGCACTAGCTGATTCAGTTTTATCAAGTGTAGCAGAGAAAAAGACAGCAAAAAAATTTGGGATGCTCTCACCAAATTATATGAAGTCAAGTCACTTCACAACAAGATATTCTTGAAGAGAAGACTTTATACTCTTCGAATGAGTGAATCCACATCGGCAACGGATCACATCAACAATCTAAATATGCTATTTTTCCAACTCTCATCGTTGGAATATACCATAGCGGAAAACGAACGTGCAGAGCTCTTACTTCAAAGTCTACCAGATTCATATGATCACCTTATCATTAACTTAACTAATAATATTTTGACTGATTATCTTTCTTTTGATGACATGGCTGCTGCGGTTCTTGAAGAAGAATTTAGGCGCAAGAATAAGGAAGATAGATTAGAAAGCTCAAAACAAGCAGAGGCTTTGTTGACGACAAGAGGGAGATCAATGGAGCGTGGTTTCAGTGGGAGTCAAAGTAGACCAAAGTCACAAAGTAAGAAGCAGGTCAAATGCTACAAATGTGGAAAGAGAGGGCACTTCAAGAAAGATTGTTGGAATAAAAAGAGTATAGAGAAGATTCCAGAAGGATCAAGTTCTCAAGGATGTGTTGCGAGCACCTCTGATGATGGAAAAATCCTGTATGGCGAAGCAACAATTGGTTCTAAAGGTAACAAACAGCTCACTGATATTTGGATTGTTGATTCATGAGCAACATGGCACATGACTCCTCATCGTGATTGGTTTTGTACATATAAACCTGTCTCGAAAGGATCGGTGTTTATGGGAAACGATCATGCCTTAGAAATTATTGGAATGGGTGCTGTCAAAATAAAAATATTTGATGGTTCTATTCGTTCACTTCAAGGGGTAAGACACGTGAAAGGCTTGAAGAAGAATTTTTTGTCGATTGGGCAATTGGATGAACTTGGCTGCAAGACCCATATTGAAGGTGGGATCTTGAAAGTTGTTAAAAAAGATCTTGTGGTAATAAAAGCAGAAAAGATTGCAGCAAATCTATACATGCTTGTGGGAGATACTTTGCAAGAGGCAGAGGCATCAGTTGCTTCAACAAGCCAAGAAGAAATGACGATGATATGGCATTGCAAACTAGGCCACATGTCAGAACGAGGCTTGAAGATTCTTGTAGAACGTAATCTCATTCCCGGGCTCAAATTGATAAACTTACCATTTTGTAAGCATTGCGTTACAAGCAAACAACATAGATTGACGTTTGGTAGATCAACTGCTCGGAGCAAGCACATATTGGAGTTGATTCATTCTGATGTGTGGGAATCGCCGGAGATGTCCCTAGGAGGAGCAAAATATCTTGTATCATTTATTGATGATTACTCTAGGAGGCTATGGGTGTACCCGATCAAGAAGAAGTCAGACGTGTTTGCAATGTTCAAAGAGTTCAAAGCAAAGTTAGAACTTGAATCTGGAAAGAAGATCAAGTGTTTAAGGACAGATAATGGAGGAGAATATGTCGATGGTGATTTTCTAACATTTTGCAAGCAAGCAGGTATTCAACGGCAATTCACAGTTGCATACACGCCTCAGTAAAATGGTGTAGTAGAGCGAATGAATAGGACTCTCCTAAAAAGAGCACGAGCTATGTTACAAACTGCAGGTTTAGCTAAGTCTTTTTGGGCAGAAGCTGTTAAAACCGCCTGTTATGTGATAAATCGGTCACCATCAACTGCAATTGGGTTGAAGATACCAATGGAGATGTGGCAAGGTAAGCCACCTAATTATTCTTCTTTACATATATTTGGTTGTCCTGTGTACGTAATGTACAATTCCCATGAAAGAACAAAGCTGGACCCAAAGTCTAGAAAATGTATATTCTTGGGTTATACTGACGGAGTTAAGGGTTATCGCATGTAGAATCCCACTACCCACAAGGTAGTTGTCAGTAGAGATGTGATATTTGCAGAAGATGAATTGCAAAAGAAACAAGAAAATGACAACACTGTTAAAGAGATAACCACTATTCAAATAGATGAAAAATGCAAAGAAAGTGATCTTTCTGAAGTAGAACTACAGCACGAAGAACAAGAAGCAGAGGCCAATGACATAGAAGTTCGTCGATCCACTCGACAAAGAAGAATACCATCATGGCACTCAAATTATGTTTTGACAAACCATGATGCATATTGTCTTTTGACAGAAGATGGAGAACCAACAACTTTTATGGAGGCTATGCGCAATCCAGACACTTCTATGTGGATGACAGCAATGCAAGAAGAAATTGAGGCATTACATAGAAACCATACCTGGAAACTTGTTGAACTTCCAGCAGGTCAAAAAGCCATTGGTAACAAATGGGTTTACAAGATCAAACGAGATAGTAATGATCAGGTGGAACAATATCGTGCAAGATTGGTTGTCAAGGGATATGCTCAGAAAGAAGGTGTTGACTTCAATAAAATATTTTCTCCAGTGGTGAGACTAACTACTATTAGAGTAGTTTTGGCTATGTGTGCTGCATTTGATTTACATCTAGAGCAATTAGATGTAAAGACTACTTTTCTTCATGGAGAACTTGAAGAAGAGATATATATGCTCCAACCAGAAGGTTTTGAAGAACAAGGAAAAGAAAACTTGGTTTGCAGGTTAACTAAATCTCTGTACGGTCTAAAGCAGGCGCCAATGTGTTGGTACAAGAGATTTGATTCTTTCATTATTAGCCTTGGATACAACAGACTTAGTTCAGATCATTGTACTTATTACAAGAGGTCTGGTGATAATGATTTCATCATTTTGCTGTTGTCTGTGGATGACATGTTGGTGGTAGGTCCCAACAAAGATCAAATCCAAGAATTGAAGGCACAGTTGGCTAGGGAGTTTGATATGAAAGACTTGGGACCAGCAAACAAGATTTTAGGGATGCAAATTCACCGAGACAAAAAAGATAGGAAGATTTAGCTATCGCAAAAGAATTATTTGAAGAAAACCTTGCAACGCTTCAATATGCAAGAATGTAAGCCAATTTCAACCCCACTTCCTATGAATTTCAAATTATTCTCAAGTATGTGCCCTAGTAGTGAAGCAAAGAGAATGGAAATGTCTCGAGTACCGTATGCATCAGCGGTGGGAAGCCTTATGTATGCCATGATCTGTACAAGGCCAGATATTGCTCAAGCAGTTGCGGTGGTAAGTCGATTTATGGCAGATCCGGGTAAAGAGCATTTGAATGTTGTTAAGATGATCTTGAGATATATTAAAGGGACCTCGAATGTTGCATTATGTTTTGGAGGATCGGAATTCATTGTCAATGGATATGTCGACTCAGATTTTGCAGGTGATCTTAATAAACGAAAATCTACTACAGGATATGTGTTCATGCTTGCAGGAGGAGCTGTGAGCTGGCTATTTAAATTACAAACTGTTGTAGCTTTATCTACTACAGAAGCTGAATATATGGCAGCTACACAAGCATGCAAGGAAGCTATTTGGATCCAAAGGTTGATAGAAGAACTCGGGCACAAACAACAGAAGATTTCTGTGTATTATGACAGTCAGAGTGCCTTGCACATTGCAAGGAATCCTGTCTTTCATTCAAGAACAAAACACATTGGAGTACAATATCACTTTATTCGGGAAGTAATAGAAGAAGGAAGTGTTGATATGCAGAAGATTCACACGAAAGATAACCTAGCAGATGTCATGACAAAACCAATCAACACAGAAAAGTTTGAATGGTGTATCCTCATACGGCCTATGGAATACATGAGCAACATGAATTTTAAAAATTTATCAAAATTAGCTTTAAGTGGGAGATTGTGAAAAAATAGTAAAGCTAATTTTAGAAAATATATAAATAAATAATAACTAAATAAAATGAAAGGTAATAAACAATCTTAGTTTATAACCTTAGAATTTTAATGATTGAAAAAGAGAAGAATTATATACCTCTAATTAACGGATGGTTCATATTGAAGAGACTCACCTATAAATTGAGTTTTTCTTTAATTCATTTCAATCAAGTCATCCAGATAGAATAACATAATATTTCTTTGAGTAGTTTTCTCCTATATATGATAGAGAGAAGTGTGTTCTCCTTTTATCAAGAGAGAGTGTTATTGTAGTCTCCTTATGATAGAGAGAAGTTGTAATTCTCAAAGAAAGTTATTCAATTATTTTTATATTTTATACAAATTTCTAATTTTTTATCTCTATATTTTGCTGTATCATTTGTCTCGTACCTAACAAACAATACCATATTCTTTTAATGAAAAACAAATTATTATTATTATTGTTGTTGTTGTTGTTGTTGTTGTTGTTGTTGTTGTTGTTGTTGTCATCGTTTGACTAGTCAAGCCAAGAATTAGTTCGTTGTAGTCTTGTAAATCTGACTTTTATTTAAAAATTTACTATTGGTTAATGGGATGTTGTATATACAAGATGATATTTAAATTTTCACACCTTTTAAGTTGATTAGTGAGTTAACTACTTAGTTTGACCAACCGAAGTTGTTATATATATATAAAGTAATTACTCAAATATATGAGATTTTTAAAATTGGATACTTTAGTCTCTCAAGTTTCAAAATACATAAAGCAATTTTTAACGTTTATTTCGGTTAGACAATATAGTCCATTTCCGTTAGTCACTAATGGTGACAACTGACATAGAACGTTAACTCACACATGTAACTATTAAGTATCCACATGTGCGAGCTAGACAAATCATTCCCCAAGATGAAATACAAAATGATCCCAAAGAATTTAAAAAATCTCAAAATAATCTTTAAAAAATTTTAAAAAATTTAAAATAGTCCTTTTAAATTATTCATATAATTATTTTTAAATTAATACATTTTAATTTGTAAATTTTTAGTCTATTTATCTCAAATTTGATTATTTATATACAATTTTTTTAATGTATTTTTAAAATAAATTATAAATTAATTTTAAAAAGACGCTACTTTTTAAAAATAATTTAAAATAAATAAATTCATATCTATTTTTGACCATGCAATATATTAATTTAATTTAAATCAATTTATAAGTACCATATTCTACGACCATTCTTTAATAACGAAGAAGATAGGAGTGGCAACACTATCTGAACCCGCGGGTACCCATTCCGTCCCTATCCGTTTGGAGCGGGTAATTACCCGCCCTCGCACCGTGGCGGGTTTTAACGAGGCGGGTTTTTTGGGCGGGACAGGACGGGGGCGGGTTTAGGTTGAACCCGCCCCTACTGGCCCTGGTATATATAATATGTATATAAATATATATATTTTTAATATATAATATATGTAACATATATAAAATAATTAGTAAAATGATTAATAATATTATATTATATTTAAATTTTTACTTTAATTTATATTATGTATGTAAATGGTGGTTATATAATTTTTAAAATTTAATTTTATTTGTTGGATTTAGTAATTATAGAGGCGAGTATGGGCGGGGCGGATACTCGCAGGGGCGGGTTAAGGTTTAACATTTTACTACCTGCGGGTAGGAGTAGAGCGGGTTTGATGCGGATTTTTGTAGGGTGGGGCGAGGTCAAGTAGAGTAAAAACCCGCCCCGTTACCACCCATAGTAGAAGAGAATGAACTAGTATTGTTTGAAAAGATAGGAAAAATTGAGAATATTTGCACAAATACTTATAAAGGCAACGTTTTGAAACTTGCAAGCAACATGAAGTTAAATTTATAAATTTTGGCCAACCATAAAGTAAATATTGATGATTTACAAAATCACAATATGAAATTCTTAATATTTTGCAACACTTAGAAGAAGAAATATTTTATAAGTCCATAAAAAATTTTGAGATTTACTGATTGTAATGATACACAAAATAAACTTGCAGTTAAATTTATTTGTGCTACCAAAGTTAGCAATTATGCTAAAAAACATAGTTTTTTACTTAGGAATATTTTTCTAAATTTATTTGGCATTAATATTTTAAAAGTTTAGGTATATAAATAACGGTTTTCATAATGTAATGATATCTTAGATTTTGTTATTATTATAATTCTTACATCACTTTGATATAAGTATCATAAGTTAATGAATAAATAATGTTATTTCTTATGACATTTTAGTGTTAATAAATAAAATTATCTTTTAGTATATATTTTGTTATTTTTTTGTATTCTTTATTATTATATATTTTTAAATAATATTTTATTATTCTAATTAAAAAAAATTTATAAGACGTTGACTTTTAAAAAAAAAAATCAAATGAACTGTTTTGAAATTTTTAAATTTTGTTAGAGATTATTTTAAAATTTTTCGGGGACCATTTTATATTTCATCTTGAGAATTGATTTTTCAGCTCGTATACGTGGACACTTAATGGTTTTTAAGAGTTTGTTTAAGCGGACTAGTAAACTAACTAGTAACTACTACACTAACTTTACTTAGTTAGAGTTATAAAATATTAATATATGTGTATATGGACTCTACTGAGTTGAAGCCCAGTCAACCATTTTGCTTTAGATTTTTTATTTTTGGTGACTGCTTTAGATTTTTGTTTCTTCTAGAAAGCCTTTAATTTTTCCGGGAAAGATAACCTCATGGGAATTAGGATGGGCTTATTTTAGGTAGGTCATATAGTCATATTGTTTGGATTGGACCCATTCAAGACAATAAAATCAAAGCAACTTTTCTATTTGGTTTTAGTTTTATTATTACGATCCATCACAAGACTCGAATGAAAAAAAAATCCAACCTCAACCAAGAAATTAAAAATAAATAAAATAAATAAGTTAGTAACAACTCAAGACCAAAAAAAAAAAAAAAATAGTTAGTAACAACTGAAGTACTGAACAAAAGCTATGTAGATTCGCATTGATTTTCATTGTGAAAACTTTGGAACTATGAAGCAGTGTTCTGACGAAAAACAGTTGAACTCACTTCGATACAAATTACTTCACTTTTAGTTTTGAGTTTGAGACATGAAGTTTGCTAAAAAAGAAAACATTAACTTTAAGAAGTTGAATAAATAAGATAGTGGTTTAGCATCAAACCGCTAATTAAGAATAAGAAACAAATTACTGTAGAATTTTTCTTGGCCCGATGTCAAAGCTAACAAAGACTATTGTTCGGTAGGTCGGGTATCGAACAGTTCGAGGTGGAACTTTGGTTGGTGAGATAGAGTATCGTCTGGTTCCGGGTTGCTGCGTCGGAGGAGGGGTAGCCGACGTCCCGAGCTCTTCGTGTGGAGGGGGTGTCACCTGCAAAGACACTCTGACGCTCTAGTCAGTCGAGTGTGCAGGTGAAAAAGGGATAAAGTGAGGTGTGTCGTACCTTGGGGGAGGGGTAGGACCCTCCCCATATATACTGTGTTAGAAGTGGGTCCCGCAAGAGCAGACCCACCTTCCTCGAAGCTTCCTCATGCAGCTGTAGTGGAGAGCTGTCAAGGACGCGTGTCCGGGTCGGTGGTTGAGCGGCTCGCACCCGACCGTTCGGGTTGGGTGGTCTATGGGTCGGGTCGGCCTGCAAGCTGTTTGGGACAGGCCATAACAGTGCCCCCAACGCGCTAGCAATGATCGTGAGGGCCATTGGTGGCGTGTTATGTCCTTTCTCGTGCGTTGTCGCTAGGTTGGCCGCTCGTGGAGAGAACGTGCCTCTTGCGCGCGTGTCTGTTCACTGCTGGGGATAGCCGTTCGTTGCCTCGTTCTTCGCACTGGGCATTTAATGTTCATAATAGGTTGTTTCAAACCTTGCGAGTAAAGACTCTTTTACCCTTGTCTTTCGCGCTTCAAGTCAGTTTCTTAATCCCCCAGTTAGTTTTACGCTTCATTTTCATTCCATTTCCTTGCTTTCTACTTCTACCTTCTTTCCTCTCGGATTTCCTATTGCAATCTTTGCGTCCTTCAGCATTCGCCCCTTCTTGCTTTCCTCCCAGCCATCACAATCAATCAGGCAGCACTCATCTCCTCGCTCTCTGCTTCACGTTCATTTTTCCTTCATTACCAGTGCTTCTGTGTGCATGCTGCTTTTCTGGTTTGATTTGTATGTTGGATAACCTTAGTGTTAAGTAGGTGCATTAGGGGGGTTACCATTCTAGGGCACTAGTTTTAGGTTTTGCTTAGGATTTGCTTTGGCCATGCTTGGTTTCAGTTGTTGAATAGGCTAAATGTAGTTTCTGGGCCTTTTCTGAACTCCCGACCTCGTAGACTAACCAAGTGGTGCCCCCACTGTAGGTATGCCTCGTATCGTCTCACGAGCTTCCACCTCAAGCGCGGGTTACGACCGGTATGCTTGGGTGACCTCCGACGTGAAGGACTCTCCAAACCAGATAGGTGAGGAGGAGCTTACAGAGTTCTGTCAAGCCGAGAATTTGTGCGGCGAAACCGACGAGGAGGCCAACTACGACGTTTTCGTTCCCGCTCCCAACGAGCGGTTGTACGAGATCAACCTTCACTCCCCCCGAATTGCTGACTGGATCTGGTTCTATAAGGCAATGTTTACCCAATTGGGGGTTCGCATTCCTTTTTCTTCTTTTCAAATGGCGCTCCTAAACCGAATCTCCGTGGCGCCATCGCAGTTGCATCCGAACAGTTGGGCTTCCATTCGCTGTTTCGAGATGGTGTGTGAATACTTGGAGCTGCCGGTGTCCATCGACGTTTTCCTTTATCTCTTCAACCTCACGAATCCTTCTAAAGAAGGGAAAGAGAGGAAGGGGTTCATGTCCTTCCGATCTGCCCAGGGTCGGAAGATTTTTGGCTTGTTCGAGGACTTTTACCATGGGTTCAAGGACAAGTACTTTAAAGTGGGCCCAGTCAAAGGTCGCCACCCCTTCTGATTGTCGTTAGAAGGGCAGCGCCTCATCCCGACGTATTGGAGTTTCGGGGCAGGGTCCAATACCTTTATCAAGATGACCTACAAGGGGATGTCCGCTGTGGACAAAAAGATTGCCGATGTGTTGTTGGCCGTCTTTGGGAGAAACCACGTGAATCCCCACCTCCTTATGGGCGACCGGGAGGTCGCCATGAATTATATTCGTGAGTAGCTTTAACTTGTATTTCTTGCGTTGCTGTTGCTTTGATTTGCCATGTTGTTATGCCGATTTCATGACTAACCTGTTTCACTATTTTTGTTGTAGTGGGAATGTCTGCCGAGATGACGGGTCTTGAGAGTTTGTACAATACCTTTCTGGCTGGTGATAGTGATGAAGAGAAGACTGACGGGAAGCCAGAGACCTCTCCTGAGAATAAGGAGGACCAGGCGGTGCCTCCACCCCATGACACCGAGATGTCGGACAAAAATGCTGATGGGGCGCATGTCTCTCCTACTCACGAGGAGGTGGCCGGTACTGGGATTCGACCTCCAATCCACATGTCGAGGATGATGACTTGAAGGTTATCCACAACCCCAAGAGGCAGAAGTCATCCTCCAGTCCTGAAGGAGCCCTTATTGTGATGGAGAGAAACTTCGATGCCGGAACTTTATAGACTCCCAGTTGCTTCCCGGCACGGAGGAGTATTTCCATGGCTCCGACCTTCCTGGGCAGGCGAGGTGGATGTATCGTACTCTCCTCCGCGGCGCCGCCATAGCTTGGAAGGCCGAGTTTGAGTTATCAGGAATGCAGTCAGTGCAGAGGAGGCTCGAATCTTCCGTTAAGGCCAACAATCAATTTAAGACTCAAGTTGAAACACTTCAGGAGCAGTTGTCCAAAGCAGAGGAAAAGCTTAAAGCTGCCGAGGAGAAGGCCGCATCTGCCGAGGAAAAATTGAAGACCTCCGATGCGACTGTCTCCCGGTTGACCGAGCGAGAGATGACCCTGGAGAGCCAGCTCAATGTGGCGCAGGGTCGGGTTACCGCTTTGGAGAAGGAACGCAATGAGGCCGTTTCATTGGCCAAGACTGCTCGGATTGAAGCTGAAGAATTTCAGAAGAAGTATAAAGAGACCGTGAAGCAGGGGAAGAGCGCAATTCTGATGACTGAAGAAGCCCTTAAAGCCCAGGTCAAGCTCGTGGCTCCTGACTTCGACACATCGGCAATCGGGGTTTTCAAAACTATCAAAGATGGCAAGATCGTCGATATGCCGAAGAAGTGATCTCTGTACATGGAATTTGTAATTTTTTTGTGGAACTTGCTGCGCGGTTTGGTGAACTTGTAGAACTTGTATCTTTTGATATACTTTGATAGTCGCTTGGTCGGCTTATAATTATCGTCTTTTTTCGGTTATCCGGCAGTGCGTTTTTGTTCTATTGTGTTACCATTTTGTTGGTATTGGCTTGTCGCTCGCGTTTGTTTACCGTTGTTGGTAATTTGATGAAGCCAATTCGTGGCTTCGCTATCACTCTAGCCGTTTTTATGGCGTTAACTTAATTGGTTTCTGGGGTGATCAGTCCCGGGGTACCGTGTCATTGTCCCGTTTAACATGTATCATAAGAAATTTGTTGTCGTGGGATGTATAAATGGGAAAAAGTAAATTTAACAAGTGAACATTACTCGACAGTTGAAGAAATCGATTGCAATGATAAGTATTTAACAAAAGTAAATTATTTGACGGTAAAAAGGAACCCGGGTCTTACTGAGCTTGTCAGATCGCCTACTCGGCGTGTTTGGACTAAGAATAAAATCTTCTTAAGTTACCTGCATTCCAGGTTCTCGGGACTTCCTTACCATCGAGCTTCTCTAATTTGTAGGCGCCCTTGCCAATCACCTCGTTGACCCTGTAGGGGCCTTCCCAGTTTGCCGCCAGTTTACCTTCCCCCTGAGTCGGCAGCCCGATGTCGTTGCGCCGCAAGACGAGGTCATTTTATTCGAATTCTCTCCTGAGTACTTTGGCGTTGTAGCGCAGGGCTATTCTTTGCTTTAGTGCTACTTCTGACAAATGGGCCATCTCTCTAGCCTCATCTACTAGGTCCTTTTTTACAGCTTCCTCTACTCCCTCCAGAAGTAATCGTGGGCTCGGCTCGCCGATCTCTACGGGTATCATTGCATCCACCCCTATGTCAGGCGGAAAGGGGTTTCTCCTGTGGACGACTGATCGGTTGTTCGGTAAGACCAGAGAACTGAGGCGAGTTCGTCGGCCCATGCACCTTTTTTATTATCAAGCCGCTTCTTGAGGCCTAGCAAGATGACCTTGTTTGCGGCCTCAACTTGGCCGTTCGTCTGGGGATGCTCTACAAAGGAGAATTTTTGCTTTATGCCCAGACCGGCGAGGAATTCTACGAACTTCTTGTCAGTGAATTGCGTCCCGTTATCAAAGATAACGACTTCTGGGATGCCGAATCGAGTTATCACCTGTCTCCACATAAACTTTCAACAATTAGATGAGGATATATTGGCTAGTGGCTCGGCCTTTATCCACTTGGTGTAGTCAATAGCCACTATGAGATATTTGACTTGCCCCGGGCCAACCGGGAAAGGTCCCAAGAGGTCAACTCCCCACTGCGAGAAAGGTCGCGAAGACGTCAACAGGTTTAGCTCTGAAGCCAGTGCCTTATGGAAATTGGCGTTCTCCTGGCACTTAACGCATTTCCTTACGAATTCTTTGGAGTCCTCCATCATCGATGGCCAGTAATAACCAGCTCTGATGAGCTTTTTTGCTAGGGCTTTGCCCCCGATGTGGTGACCGCAGCACCCCTCGTGGACCTCTCTGAGCACGTAATCCGTTTGGTCGGGGTGTTGGCATTTCAGGAAAGGTTGGCTGAGTCACTTTTTAAACAACTGACCTTGAATGATCGCATATTTGGCCGCCTCCCTTCTCAACGCTCTGGCCGTCTTCTCGTTGTCAGGGACCTTTCCGCTTTCACAGAAGTCGGTGATCGGGTCCATCCAAGAGGGATCCTTTTTTGTTAGGTGGAGGGTGACTGCTCGTTCTTTTATCATACCTTGAATGAGAGACCGGTTGCCGGCTCCTGGTTTTGTGCTTGCTAACTTGGATAGGAGGTCTGCCCGTGTGTTCCTTTCCCTTGGAACGTGCTGGATCGTGACCTCCTCAAATTGCTTGCTCAACTCTTTCACCTTCTCCAGGTACTTCTGTAACAGTGAGTATCTGGCTTGGTAGCTCCCGTTCACTTGAGAGATAACGACCTGCGAGTCGCTGCACACTTCCAGCCTCGTGGCTCCGACTTCCCTAGCTAGGATTAAGCCGTCCAAGAGGGCCTCGTATTCCGCTTGGTTATTTGACACCGGGAACTCAAACTTGATTGACTGTTCATATATGACCCTGGCAGGGCTTTCCAGGATGATCCCGGCACCACTGGACGTTTGGTTGGAGGCTCCGTCTATGTGGAGCCTCCACCGTATGCTCGTTTCCTCGGTTGGATCTCCCGTTACCTCTACCAAGAAGTCGGCCATTGCCTGTGCCTTGATCGCGTGCCTGGGCTCATACCGCAAGTCATACTAGGATAGCTCAATAGCCCAAGTCATTATTCTTCCCGCTAAGTCGGGTTTCTGGAGTACCTGGTAGTTTCTCTGGTCTGTTCTCACGACCACTTGATGACCTTGGAAGTATTGTCGTAATCTGCGGGAAGAAGTTAGGAGTGCCAGAGCCAACTTTTCTAATTTGCTATACCTCAGTTTGGCTCCTTGGAATGCTTTGCTCACAAAGTAGATTGGTTGTTGGGTCTTCCCTTCCTCTCGCACCAAAACCGTGGCCATCGCTTCATCCGTTATGGCCAAGTACAGGTATATTGGTTCTCCGACCTTCGGCTTCCCGAGAACGGATGGTGCTGCAAGGATTTCTTTGAAATGATTGAATGCTTCTTCGCATGCCAGGGTCCATTCAAACGCTATCCCCTTTCTCATCAGGTTAAAAAATGGCAGGACCTTCACAGCCGACGCCCCGAGGAAGCGGGATAATGCGGTAAGTCTTCCTGACAACCTCTGAACATCCTTGACGCAGCCCGGGCTCTTCATTTGGAGTATTTCTTGACACTTTTCAGGGTTGGCCTCCACTCCTCTTTGGGTTATCATAAACCCTAGAAACTTTCCTGCTTCCATGGCAAAGGCACACTTAAGTGGGTTGAGCCTCATTCCGTGTTGTCGGAGGGAAGCGAACACATTTCCTAAGTCGCTTAGGAGGTCCTCGGACCGGGTGGTCTTTGCAAGGATGTCATCCACGTACACCTCTACTGTTTTGCCTATGAGGTCGCTGAATATCTTGTTCATTAACCTTTGATACGTGGCCCCGGCGTTCTTCAGGCCAAATGGCATTACCTTGTAGTAATATATTCCTCCCGGCGTTATGAACGCCATTTTCTCTTCGTCTGGCCGGTGCATCGGTATCTGATTATAGCCAGAGTAGGCATCCATAAAGCTCAGATACCGGTATCACGCCGCCGCATCGACGAGCGCGTCAATGTTGGGGAGGGGGTAACAGTCCTTGGGGAATGCTTTGTTGAGATCGGAGTAATCAACGCACATCCTCCATTTTCCATTGTACTTTCTTACTAGAACTACATTCGACAGCCATGTCGAATAGTCGAGTTCCCAAATAAATCCCGCTTCGAGGAGGCTGGCCGTCTGTCTGGCCACCTCCTTGGCTCTTTCTTGTGACATTTTTCTTTGCCTCTGAGCCACTGGTCTGGCCTTCGGCTTGACAGCCAAGTGATGTGACATGAGTTGGGGGTTTATCCCTGGCATGTCGGCCGGCGTCCAAGCAAATAGGTCGCCGTTATCCCTGAATTTGAATTTCTGTTCACGAATGTGAATTTCTCATCTGTGTCGTCGACTCTGAACTTTTCTAAGTTCCCTTCTGGTTCGGGTCTTGGCTTGTCGTTAACTCTAGCGTCCAAGTCGGCAAGGAACACTCCCGATGCTTCTTTAGATTTCTCCTTAAGGAGAGGCTGGCATTGTGATGGGCGGATAATTTATACGCTTTTTGTCATTATTTTTACATAGTTTTTAGTATGATTTGATTAGTTTTTAGTATATTTTTATTAGTTTTTAAATAAAAATCACATTTCTGGACTTTACTATGAGTTTGTGTGTTTTTTTGTGATTTCAGATATTTTCTGGCTGAAATTGAGGAACCTGAGCAAAAATCATATTCAGAGGTTGAAGAAGGACTGCAGATGCTGTTGGATTCTGACCTCCCTGCACTCAAAGTAGATTTTCTGGAGCTACAGAATTCCAAATGGCGTGCTCTCAATTGCTTTGGAAAGTAGACATTCAGGGCTTTCCAGCAATATATAATAGTCTATACTTTGCCCGAGTTTAGATGACACAAACTGGCATTCAATGCCAGATTCCTGCCCTATTCTGGAGTTAAACGCCAGAAACAGGTTGCAAAGTGGAGTTAAACGCCAGAAACAGGTTACAAACTGGCGTTCAACTCCAAGAGAAGCCTCTACACGTGTAAAGCTCAATGCTCAGCCCAAGCTCACACCAAGTGGGCCCTGGAAGTGGATTTCTGCATCATTTACTCATTTCTGTAAACCCTAGTAACTAGTCTGATATAAATAGGACCTTTTACTATTGTATTAGACATCTTTGATCAGTTTTATGCTATCTTAGACCTTTATGGGGGATGGCTATTCGCCCATGCCTGGACCATTATCACTTATGTATTTTCAACGGTAGAGTTTCTACACACCATAGATTAAGGTGTGGAGCTCTGCTGTTCCTTGAGTATTAATACAAAGTACTACTATTTTTCTATTCAATTCAAGCTTATTCCTATTCTAAGATGTTCATTCGCACCCAAGAACATGATGAATGTGATGATTATGTGACGCTCATCATCATTCTCACTTATGAACGCGTGCCTGACAAACACTTCCGTTCTACATGCAAACAAGCTAGAATGAGTATCTCTTAGGTATCTAATACAGGGGACCGAGTCCGACATATTAGAATCTTCGTGGTATAAGTTAGATCCCATGGATTGCCATTTCCGAGATCCGGAAAGTCTAAACCTTGTCTGTGGTATTTCGAGTAGGATGTGGGAAGGGATGGCTGTGACGAGCTTCAAACTCGCGAGTGCTGGGCGTAGTGACAGACGCAAAAGGATAGTAAATCCTATTCCAGTATGATCGAGAATCGACAGATGATTAGCCATGCAGTGACAGCGCATTGGACCATTTTCACAGAGAGGATGGGATGTAGCCATTGACAACGGTGATGCCCTACAAAAAGCTTGCCATGGAAATGAGTAGGAATGATTGGATGAAGACAGCAGGAAAGCAGAAGTTCAGGAGGAACGAAAGCATCTCTATACGCTTATCTGAAATTCTCACTAATGAATTCATAAGCATCTCTATCCTAATTTATATTTTATTTATATTTATTATCAATTCACCATAACCAATTGAATCCGCCTGACTGAGATTTACAAGGTGACCATAGCTTGCTTCAGGCCGACAATCTCCGTGGGATCGACCTTTACTCACATAAGGTTTATTACTTGGACGACCCAGTACACTTGCTGGTTAGTTGTGCGGAGTTGTGACAAAGTGTGATTCACGTTTGAGAGCACCAAGCCTTTGGGAGCCATTGTTGATGATTGCAATTTCGTGCACCAAGTTTTTGGCGCCGTTGCCAGGGATTGTTCAAGTTTGGACAACTGACGGTTCATCTTGTTGCTCAGATTAGGTAATTTTATTTTATTTTTAAGCTTTTTTATTTCTTATTTTCGAAAATAATAATAAAAAAATTTCTTCTTTTTCGTTTTTCCCAAAATAATTTTTGAAAAAACCAAAAAAATTCTTATAAAATCATAAAAACCAAAAATTTTATGTTCCTTATTTGAGTTTAGTATTAATTTGTAAGTTTGGTGTCAATTACATCTTTTTAATTCTTCTTAAAATATTCAAAAATTCATGCATGATGTTCTTCATGATCTTCAAGTTGTTCTTGATAAGTCTTCTTATTTGATCTTTAAAATTTCTTGTTTTGTGTCTTTTTTTGTTTTTCATATGCATTTTCAATTTGTTTAGTGTCCATACATGAAAAATTTTAAGTTTGATGTCCTACATGTTTTTATTTTCTTAAAAATTTTCAAAAATAAGTTCTTGGTGTTCATCTTGACATTCAAAGTGTTCTTGGTGTTCATCTTGATATTCGAAGTGTTCTTGCATGCATTGTGTGTTTTGATTCATAATTTTCATGTTTTGAGTCTTTTCATTATTTTTCTCTTTCATCATTAAAAATTCAAAAATAAAAAAAATATCTTTCCCTTTTTCTTCTCATAAAATTCAAAAATTTGAGTTGACTTTTTAAAAAAAAAATTTAAAATTTAGTTGTTTCTTATGAGTCAAGTCAAATTTTCAATTTAAAAATTCTATCTTTTTCAAATCTTTTTCAAAAAAAAAAAATCAAATATTTTTCATTTTTCTTTCATAATTTTCAAAAATTTCAAAATGATTTTCAAAAATCTTTTTCTTATTTTTATTTCATATTTTCAAAATTAATGCTAACAATTAATGTGATTGATTCAAAAATTTTAAGTTTGTTACTTGCCTAGTAAGAAAGGTTCAATCTTTAAATTTAAATCATATCTTTTTAGTTTCTTGTTAGTCAAGTAATCAACTTTAATTTTCAAAATAAAATCTTTTTAAATTTCTTTTTCAAAATAAGTTTCAATCACATCTTTTTCAAAATCAATTTCAAAATCTTTTCTAACTTCTTATCTTTTCAAAAATTGATTTTCAAATCTTTTTCAATTAATCTTATCTTTTTGTTTGATTCATATCTTTTTCAAAACTACCTAACTAACTCTCCCTTTCTAATTTTCGAAAATCCCTTCCTTCTTTTTCAAAATTCCTTCTTTTTTTACTAACTAATTGTTTTAAATTTTAATTTAATTTCATTTTTCTTCTTTTTTTATTTTCGAATTTTAATTTTAAATTTAAATTAAAAACAAAAATATTTTTCTTTTCTTTTCAAATGATTTTCGAAAATTCTTCTCCCCCATCTCCTTCTAATTATTTATTTATTTACTAACACTTCTCTTCATCTAAGAATTCGAACGTACTCCTCTCCCTTGTGTTTGGATTCTTACCTTTTTCTTTTTCTATTCTTCTCTTCTACTCACATAAAGGAACCTCTCCACTATGGCAAAGAGGATCCCTATTATTTTCTGTTCCCTTCTTTTTCATATGAGCAGGAGCAAGGATAAGAACATTCTTGTTGAAGTTGATCCGGAACCTGAAAGGACTCTAAAGAGGAAGCTAAGAGAAGCTAAAACACAACACTCTAAAGAGAACTTTATTAAAATTTTCGAACAAGAAGGAGACATGGCCGAAAATAATAACAATGCAAGGAAGATGCTTGATGACTTTACTGCACCAAATTTCAATTTACATGGAAGAAGCATCTTAATCCCTGCCATTGGAGCAAACAATTTTGAGCTAAAGTCTCAATTAGTTTCTCTGATACAACAGAACTGCAAGTTTCATGGACTTCCATCAGAAGATCCTTTTCAGTTCTTAACTGAATTCTTGCAAATTTGTGATACTGTTAAGACCAATGGGGTTGATCCTGAGGTCTACAGGCTTATGCTTTTCCCGTTTGCTATAAGAGACAGAGCTAGAATATGGTTGGAGTCTCAACCTAAAGATAGCCTGAACTCTTGGGATAAGCTGGTCACGGCTTTCTTAGCCAAGTTCTTTCCTCCTTAAAAGCTTAGTAAGCTTAGAGTGGATGTTCAAACCTTTAGAAAGAAGGACGGTGAATCCCTCTATGAAGCTTGGGAGAGATACAAGGAACTGACCAAAAAGTGTCCTTCTGACATACTTTCAGAATGGACCATCCTAGATATATTCTATGATGGTCTGTTTGAATTATCAAAGATGTCATTGGACCATTCTGCAGGTGGATCCATTCACCTAAAGAAAATGCCTGCAGAAGCTCAAGAACTCATTGACATGGTTGCAAATAACCAGTTCATGTACACTTCTGAAAGGAATCCTGTGAATAATGGGACGCCTCAGAGGAAGGGAGTTCTTTAAATTGATACTCTGAATGCCATATTGGCTCAGAATAAAATATTGACTCAGCAAGTCAATATGATTTCTCAGAGTCTGATTGGATTAAAGGAATCATCCAACAGTACTATAGAGGCATCTTCTGAAGAAGAAGCTTATGATCCTGAAAACCCTGCAATAGCAGAAGTGAATTATATGGGTGAACCCTATGGAAACACCTATAATCCCTCATGGAGAAATCATCCAAATCTCTCATAGAAGGATCAACAAAAGCCTCAACAAGGCTTTAATAATGGTGGAAGAAACATGTTTAGTAATAGCAAGCCTTTTCCATCATCCACTCAGCAACAGACAGAGAATTCTGAGTAGAATCCATCTAGCTTAGCAAATATAGTCTCTGATCTATCTAAGGCCACTCTAAGTTTCATGAATGAAACAAGGTCCTCCATTAGAAATTTGGAGGCACAAGTGGGCCAGCTGAGTAAAAAGGTCACTGAAACTCCTCCTAGTACTCTCCCAAGCAATACAGAAGAAAATCCAAAGAGAGAGTGCAAGGCCATTGACTTGACCATCATGGCCAAACCTACAAGGGAGGAGGAGGACGTGAATCCTAGTGAGGAAGACCTCCTGGGACATTCAGTGACCAATAAGGAGTTTTTCTTTGAGGAACCAAAGGAATCTGATGCTCATCTAGAGACCATAGAGATTCCATTGAACCTCCTTCTGCCCTTAATGAGCTCTGATGAGTATTCTTCTTCTGAAGAGAATGAAGACGTTACTGAAGAGCAAGTTGCTAAGTACCTTGGTGCAATCATGAAGCTGAATGCCAGACTATTTGGTAATGAGACTTGGGAGGATGAACCTCCCTTGCTCACCAATGAACTAAATGCATTGGATAGTGACAAACCCCATTTGTAGGGTTTATCTTGTATTGATTTTTGGAGATTTTATCAACTTTTACCCACATTTATTCAATGAAATAGCATGGTTTTATAACTTCTCCCTTAATTGTGCTTAAGAGTGAAAACATGCTTTTTAGGACTTAAAATAGCTAAATTTAATTCACCTTGATTCTATTAGATGCCTTGATATGTTTGTTAAGTGATTTCAGATTTAGGAGGCAAAGATTGGATTAAGGGAATGAAGAAAAAGCATGTAAAGTTTGAGAACTCATGAAGAAATGATGGAACCAAAAAGCTGTCAAGCCTGACCTCTTCGCACTTAATTGACCATAACTTGAGCTACAGAGGTCCAAATGATGCGGTTCCAGTTGGGTTGGAAAGCTAACATCCGGGGCTTCGAAACGATATAAGATTTGTCATAGTTGCATCGTGCATAGGGGCGCGCACGCGCACGGTACGCGGACGCGCCGTTGGTGGCACATGACTCACTTAATGCAACACGTGGCCAGCGATTTTAGAAGCCTTGTGGGCCCAATCCAACTCATTTCTGATGCTATTTAAGCCAAGGATTGAAGGGGAATCAAGATACTTTTACATACTTTACATACTTGAATCATTAGTCATAGTTTAGTTTTAGAAATAGTTAGAGTTAGAGAGAGAAGCTCTCCCTTCTCTCTAGAATTAGGATTAGGAATTAGGGTTAGATTAGGATCTCATAGTTCTAGGTTTATTTCAAGTCTCCTTCTACTTCTACCTTCAATTGATGATTGCCACACTTTGGTTCTTCTCTCTATCCCTATTCTCTTGTTGTAATTTCTCTTATTTTGTTTCTAGGTTTTGTAATTGAGATACTCTTGTTCTCTCTATTTTCTTTCAATAATGCAATTTGAGGTAATTCATGATAATTGTGATTTCCTTGATTGTTGTTGTTAATTCTTTACATTCAATTGTAGTTAGAATTCATTCTTGTTGTGATTGACTATACTTTTCTTTTGTGCCTTCCAAGTGTTTGATTAAATGCTTGGAAGAATGTTAGACTAGAATTTTATGTTCTTGGCTTGAGAAGGTAACTTAGGATTTCTTGAGTTACTAGTGTCCAATTGATTGATAGTTGATAGCCATTAACTCTAGCCTTCATTAATCCAATTAGTGGAAAGCTAGGACTTATGGACTAGGATTGATATAATTCACTTGACTTTCCTTTGTTAATCGATTTAAGGATGACTAAGTGGGATTAATCCTTGTAACTACCATACTTGTGGCTAGTGATAATGATGAAGACCCTTGACAACCAAACCTTGCCAAGACCATTTTGTGAATAAAGTTTTCCTACCATTTACTATTCACATTCCTCATCCAAAACCCCAAAATAAACAAGTCCATAACCAATAACAAGAACACTACCCTACAAGTCCTTTGAGAGACGACCCGAGGTTTAAATACTTCGGTTTATAGATTTTAGGGGTTTGTACTTGTGACAAACAAATTTTTGTATGAAAGGATTATTGGTTGGTTTAGAAACTATACTTCAACGAGATTTTATTTGTGAAATTCTAAACCGTCAAAAATCCGTTCATCAGATAGGTAGAAATTACCTCAAAAGAAACAGGATCCTGGCAAATTCTTAATACCCTATACCATAGGCACCATGACCTTTGAGAAGGCTCTGTATGACCTGGGGTTAGGAATAAACTTAATGCCACTCTCTATAATGGAGAGACTTGGGATCTTTGAGGTGCAAGCTGTCAGAATCTCATTAGAGATGGCAGACAACTCAAGAAAACAGGCTTATGGACTAGTAGAGGATGTGTTAGTAAAGGTTGAAGGCCTTTACATCCCTGCTGATTTTATAATCCTAGACACTGGGAAGGATGAGGATGAATCCTTCATCCTTGGAAGACCCTTCCTAGCCACAGCAAGAGCTGTGATTGATGTAGATAGAGGAGAGTTGGTCCTTCAACTGAATGAGGACAACCTTGTGTTTAAAACTCAAGGATCTCCTTCTGTAACCATAGAGAGGAAGCATGAAAAGCTTCTCTCACTGCAGAGTCAACTAAAGCCTCCACAGTCAAACTCTAAGTTTGGTGTTGGGAGGCCACAACCAAACTCTAAGTTTGGTGTTGAACCCCGACATTCAAACTCTAAGTTTGGTGTTGGGAGGTTCCAACCTTGCTCTGATTATCTTTGAGGCTCCATGAGAGCTCACTGTCAAGCTATTGACATTAAAGAAGCGCTTGTTGGGAGGCAACCCAATGTTATTTAATCATATCTATTTTATTTTCTTTTTGTTATTTCGTGTTTTATTAGGTTGATGATCATGTGGAGTCACAAAAACTGCTGAAAAATCAAAAATAGAATAAAAAACAGCATTAAAAATAGCACACCCTGGAGGAGGAGCATTCTGGCGTTTAAACGCCAGAAACAGGCTACATTTAGGCGTTTAACGCCAGAAACAAGCAGCAGTCTGGCATTAAACGCCAGGATTGCACAGCAAGGGCGTTTTACACGCCTCATTGGAGCAGGGATGTTAAGTCCTTGACCCCACTGGATCTGTGGACCCCACAGGATCCCCACCTACCACACCTCTTCTTCTTTCTTCTTCATACTTTTTCATACACACTTCCCCCTCCCTTGATCGAACCTACCACACACCTCCATCTCCTCTATTTCTTCTTCTTCTCCTCTTTTCCTCCTTCTTTTGCTCGAGGACGAGCAAATATTTTTAATTTGGTGTGGAAAAAGCATTGCTTTATTGTTTTTCCATAACCACTAATGCCTCAAGGGATCCATCTCCCTCCACAAAATTATTGGGAGCAAACCAATACTTCCCTAGGAGAATTAAGTTCCAACATGGGACAACTAAGGGTAGAGCACCAAGAGCACTCCATCATCCTCCATGAAATTAGAGAAGATCAAAGAGCTATGAGGGAGGAGCAACAAAGACAAGAAAGAGACATAGAGGAGCTCAAGAGCACCATTGGTTCTTCAAGAAGAGGAAGACACCACCCTCACTAAGGTGGACTCATTCCTTAATCTCCTTGTTCTTATTTTTCTATTTTTTGTTTACTATGCTTTATGTTTATGTTTGTGTCTTGTTACATGATCATTAGTGTTTAAGTGTCTATGTCTTAAAGCTATGAATGTCCTATGAATCCATCACCTCTCTTAAATGAAAAATGTTCTAAAAACAAAAGAACAAGAAGTACAGGGTTTCGAATTCATCCTTAAAACTAGTTTAATTATTTTGATGTGGTGACAATACTTTTTATTTTCTGAATGAATGCTTGAACAGTGCATATGTCTTTTGAATTTTTTGTTTATGAATGTTAAATATGTTAGCTCTTGAAGAATAAGGAAAAAGGAGAAATGTTATTTGATGATCTGAAAAATCATAAAAATTGATTCTTGAAGCAAGAAAAAGCAGTGAAGAACAAAGCTTGCGAAAAAAAGAAAAAAAAAAGAGAAAATAAAAAAAAATAGCGAAAAAGAAAAAGAAAAAGAAAAAGCAAGCAGAAAAAGCCAAAAGCTCTTTAAACCAAAAGGCAAGAGCAAAAAGCCAATAGCCCTTAAAACCAAAAGGCAAGGGTAATAAAAAGGATCCAAGGCTTTGAGCATCAGTGGATAGGAGGGCCTAAAGGAATAAAATCCTGGCCTAAGCGGCTAAACCAAGCTGTCCCTAACCATGTGCTTGTGGCGTGAAGGTGTCAAGTGAAAACTTGAGACTGGGCGGTTAAAGTCAAGGTCCAAAGCAAAAAAAAAAAAGAGTGTGCTTAAGAACCCTGGACACCTCTAATTGGGGACTTTAGCAAAGTTGAGTCACAATCTGAAAAGGTTCACCCAGTTATGTGTCTGTGGTATTTATGTATCCGGTGGTAATACTGGAAAACAAAGTGCTTAGGGCCACGACCAAGACTCATAAAGTAGCTGTGTTCAAGAATCAACATACTGAACTAGGAGAATCAATAACACTATCTAAACTCTAAGTTCCTATAGATGCCAATCATTCTGAACTTCAATGGATAAAATGAGATGCCAAAACTATTCAAGAGGCAAAAAGCTACAAGTCCCGCTCATCTGATTGGAGCTAAGTTTCATTGATATTTTAGAATTTATAGTATATTCTCTTCTTTTTATCCTATTTGATTTTCAGTTGCTTGGGGACAAGCAACAATTTAAGTTTGGTGTTGTGATGAGCGGATAATTTATACGCTTTTTGGCATTGTTTTTACATAGTTTTTAGTATGATTTGATTAGTTTTTAGTATATTTTTATTAGTTTTTAAATAAAATCACATTTCTAGACTTTACTATGAGTTTGTGTGTTTTTCTGTGATTTCAGATATTTTCTGGCTGAAATTGAGGGACCTGAGCAAAAATCAGATTCAGAGGTTGAAGAAGGACTGCAGATGATGTTGGATTCTGACCTCTTTGCACTCAAAGTAGATTTTCTGGAGCTACAAAATTCCAAATGGCGCGCTCTCAATTGCGTTGGAAAGTAGACATTCAGGGCTTTCCAGCAATATATAATAGTCTATACTTTGCCCGCGTTTAGATGACGCAAACTGGCATTCAATGCCAGCTTTCTGCCCTATTCTGGAGTTAAACGCCAAAAACAGGTTGCAAAGTGGAGTTAAACGCCAGAAACAGGTTACAAACTGGCGTTCAACTCCGAGAGAAGCCTCTACACGTGTAAAGCTCAATGCTCAGCCCAAGCACACACCAAGTGGGCACCGGAAGTGGATTTCTGCATCATTTACTCATTTCTGTAAACCCTAGTAACTAGTCTGATATAAATAGGACCTTTTACTATTGTATTTGACATCTTTGATCAGTTTTATGCTATCTTAGACCTTTATGGGGGCTGGCCATTCGGCAATGCCTGGACCATTATCACTTATGTATTTTCAACGGTAGAGTTTCTACACACCATAGATTAAGGTGTGGAGCTCTGCTGTTCTTTGAGTATTAATGCAAAGTACTAATGTTTTTCTATTCAATTCAAGCTTATTCCAATTCTAAGATGTTCATTCGCACCCAAGAACATGATTAATGTGATGATTATGTGACGCTCATCATCATTCTCACTTATGAACGCGTGCCTGACAAACACTTCCGTTCTACATGCAAACAAGCTAGAATGAGTATCTCTTAGGTATCTAATACAGGGGACCGAGTCCGAGATATTAGAATCTTCGTGGTATAAGTTAGAACACATGGATGGCCATTCCCGAGATCCAAAAAGTCTAAACATTGTCTGTGGTATTCCGTGTAGGATGTGGGAAGGGATGGCTGTGACGAGTTTCAAACTCGCGAGTGCTGGGCGTAGTGACAGACGCAAAAGGATAGTAAATCCTATTCCAGTATGATCGAGAACCGACAGATGATTAGCCATGCAGTGACAGCGCATTGGACCATTTTCACAGAGAGGATGGGATGTAGCCATTGACAACGGTGATGCCCTACAAAAAGCTTGCCATGGAAAGGAGTAGGAATGATTGGATGAAGACAGTAGGAAAGCAGAAGTTCAGGAGGAACGAAAGCATCTCTATACGCTTATCTGAAATTCTCACAAATGAATTCATAAGCATCTCTATCCTAATTTATATTTTATTTATATTTATTATCAATTCACTATAACCAATTGAATCCGCCTGACTGAGATTTACAAGGTGACCATAGCTTGCTTCAGGCCGACAATCTCCGTGGGATCGACCCTTACTCACGTAAGGTTTATTACTTGGACGACTCAGTGCACTTGCTGGTTAGTTGTGCGGAGTTGTGACAAAGTGTGATTCACGTTTGAGAGCACCAAGCCTTTGGGAGCCATTGTTGATGATCGCAATTTCGTGCACCACATTGTCGCAAGCGACTGCCGTTTCTAAGTCTCCTTTTATGGATCCCACGGATCCGTCGTCAGTGACGAACTTCATTACCAACATCTTTGTACAGATCCTTGCCTCGAGATCATTGATAGTCTTTCTTCTTATGATGACGTTGTAGGCTGTGGAGTCTCGCAGGACCACGAACTCAGCTATTACCGATCTTCGCCCTTGTCCCTGTCTTACGGATACTGGGAGGGAGATTATCCCGTCTGGCTTGATGAAGTGGTCGCCCAAGCCTATGACACCGTGCTGGTGAGTCTTTAGATCGGCATCCCGTAGGCCCAAGGCATCGAACACATTGCAGAACATGATATTCGAGTCAGCCCCGGTGTCCACGAGGATCCTCTTGATGAGGCCGGTTCCCACTTTGGCCGTAATAACCACGGGAGGGTTTTCTGTGACCTCATCAAACCATTGGTCGTCCGGATCGAATGAGATGGGTGGAACTCTCTTGGAGCTTCGCACAGATGAGGAAACCGCCAGGACTTTGGCGTCTTTCTTGTGTGCCGACCTCGACCTTGGAGCCGTGTCCCTTGCTGTTACCACGTTCACTATGGTAAGGTCGTGTTCGCTGTCCTCCAACTCATACCATCGCTTCATTGCGCGGGTCTTGTCTTCTCCCTCGCGGTCGCGATCTCGTCTTCTCGGCTCCCTGATGAGATGGGAGAATTCGGCCAGTTTTTCGTCCCGGATCGCTTGCTCCAGTGCGTCCTTCAGGTCGAAACAATCCTGTGTCTTGTGTCCATAGCCCTTATGATAATCACAATAGAGACTTTTGTTTCCCCCGGTTCGGTCCTTTAGAGGTCGGGGCTTCGAAAAGATTCCCTTCTCGGCTATCAACTGATAAACTTCTATGATGGGGAAGGAGAGGGGAGTATAATTGGTGAACTTCCTGACTCAAGGAAACGGCCTGGACGGCTTGCTCGGACTGTCGTCTCTAGCGTGCTCCTTCTGCCTTTCTCCGCTACCGTGCTGCTGAGGTTGATTGTAGGAGGGCTGTCGCTTGTTGGCAGCCACGACCTGACTGACTTCTTCATCGTTGATATATTCCCTGGCTATGCTTTGGATCTCCTGCATCTTCCACACCGGTTTCGTGGTGAGATGTTTCCTGAAGTCCTCGTTCAGAAGTCCATTCGTCGAGCACAGACTAGCTACCGAATCAGTTAGCCCGTCGATCTCCAAGCACTTGTCGTTGAACCGGTCTAGGTACTTTCTGGTCGGCTCGCCGGATCTCTGAGTCACCCCGAGCAAATTGATCGGGTGCTTTGCCTTTGCGATTCTGGTCGTAAATTGGGCTAGGAAAGCGCGGCTGATGTTCGAAAACCTAGCCACCGAGCCCTGTGGGAGGCTGTTAAACCACCGTATTGTAGGTCCCGCCAGAGTGATCGGGAAAGCGCGGCATCTCACTTCGTCTCCCACTCCCTCCAAGTTCATCCTGGCCTCGAAGGCCGTAAGGTGCTTCTGTGGGTCTTGGGTTTCGTCGTACCTCATGTCCGTGGGCTTATCAAAGTGCTTTGGTAGCCGAACCTCGAGGATGGAACGATGAAACGGGGTTGCGCCCATTATCACGGGTTGCCGCGTCCTCCTCGGTCTCCCCCCGCCGTCTTCCCGGTCTTGCTCTGTGGCACGTCTCCTTTCCGTCCTGGTGTATATGACGGGGTCACGGCGTCTTCCTGGGCGTCCTTCTTCTCGGGCGCTCTCGGATTCAAATCTTGGGCTAGGCGTTCGCTGGGAGCAACTTTTCGGAGGAGAACGGGAGTAGCTAAGTTCGGGTGTTCGTTGATGATGTTCCTGATCTGCCAGTTGGCACTCCAGGTTCTGCATCCTGTGACGTAGTTCCTGCATTATTCTGGCGTTGTTGTTGCTTGTTCCCCCAAAGGGGCGTCGTTCTTGAGATCGTGAAGATGGCTCGGTTCGTCGTGGAGGGGACCTCGTGCGCTCTCGGGAGGAAGCTACCGAGGCTTCCCCCTCCGCTCGGCCCCGTGGCTTGGTTCTCCGGGACCCAGTACGACGTCCATTCAGGCGAGTCTCCACAGACAGCGCCAATGTTCGGTAGGTCGGGTACCGGACGGTTCGAGGTGGAACTTCGGTTGGTGAGATGGGGTATCGCCTGGTTCCGGGTTGCTGCGTCGGAGGAGGGGTAGGCGACGTCCCGAGCTCTTCGTGTGGAGGAGGTGTCACCTGCAAAGACACTCCGACGCTCTAGTCAATCGAGTGTGCAGGCGAAAAAGGGATAAAGTGAGGTGTGTCGTACCTTGGAGGAGGGGTAGGACCCTCCCCATATATACTGTGTCAGAAGTGGGTCCCGCAAGAGCAGACCCACCTTCCTCGAAGCTTCCTCATATAGCTGTAGTGGAGAGCTGTCAAAGACGCGTGTCCGGGTCGGTGGTTGAGCGGCTCGCACCCGACCGTTTGGGTCAGGTGGTTTATGGATCAGGTCGGCCCGCAAGCTGTTTGGGCCAAGCCGTAACAACTATTATTATTATAATCAATCACGTTAAGTGTATAACAAAATCAATAACTAAAATTAACTATTAGCGTAAATAAATATTAAAATATAGGATAAAATATTAAATTGGTCCTTTATATTTGGGTGTAATCCTGTTTTCGTTTTTAAAGTTTAAAGTGTTCTATTTAAATCCAAAAAAGTTTCATTTAGTTTCAATGTAGTCCCACCGTGAAGTCAAAATTAAATAATTAATGGAATATCCTACATAACAGCAGTACAAAAATAATATCGATAATCTGGAGAACAAGTACAAGCTCCAGAGACACAAAATCAACTGTGGATGTATCAATACTTTTATTTATCATTCTCTTTAGTTTTATATATAGAAAATATTTCATTAAATTGTAAGAAGAATGATAAATAAATTTATTGATGCATCCACGGTTGATTTTGTGCCTCTGAAACTTGTACTTATTTTTTAGATTATCGACCTTATTCTTGTACTGCTGTCATGTAGGACATTTCGTTAGTTATTTAACTTTGACCTTATGGTAGGATTATATTAAAGTTAAATGAAACTTTATTGGATTCAAATAGGACACTTTAAACAAAACGTAAGAGACCAATTTAATACTTTACCCTAAAATATAAAATACACATTAAAAATTAGTTAAATTATACATGTATTTATATACAAATATATTATAACTGATTTTAGTTTGTAAATAACATTCCTGTATTATAATAACTCAAATACAAAAAGCATAAAATATGGGGGAAAAATAAATAAGCACCTACTCAAATGAAGACAAGATGCTAAAAATATCTTTTTATGAAAATTCTTGTGTTAAAAATATATTTTGTTTGTTTAGCTACACTTTAAAAAAAATAACTCTTTTATAATACATTAAAATTAAACCATACAATTCATAATCTAATGATAAATAAAAAAAAACATCTTTATATAAAGACAATTATAAAATTTTTATAATAATATCCACCAAATAAATATATACTATATGCTTAATGTTTGAAAATGAATATAACAAGTTTAATTGTTATCTTACCTTATCTTCATAATAATAGTTTACGAGAGTCATATTACTATGCAATTGATCACGCATTAGGTACGTTTTTGTGTATAATTAAGAATTGAGTCCATTAGAAAGACGGCTTACTTCTCCTTTTAATTTTCCCTCCTTTGATAAACATCGCCCAAAAAGAGGAAAAGAAAAAAGGATTTCCTCGTTAGGAGAAGCAAAGCTTTGACAGAAAGAAAGCGATTTATATGCGAAAAGTTACATGCATGCCATCACGTTCTTGAAAATAAATACACGGTAAATCTAGTAATTTTATCATCAGTGTTATTTTTCACTAATTGGTTTACGTGAAGAATAACATGATATATAGGGGAGTTTATTTGAATATGAATAAATGAATGAGAAACAATGATGAGAATGAACACGAAAATTAAAGTTTATACTATATAAAAATCCATATAACTTAACAAGGCACACGGATACAAAACACAGATAAGATAACAAGCCAAGACTCTGATTTTAGCCTCGAAGTGTACACTAATTGATAAATACACTTCTGTCCATTTATACATACTTTCTCAATGCCATTGGTGTGTTCCAGTTGAGACTTGAAACTTCTTGTTAATTTGTATTTACTTACTGTTCTTTTAAAATATGAAAAAAAAATTATGCTGTTGGTTGATAGGTGAAATACTAAAAAAATAGAAATTGTAGGTGATTTATTAAAATATGAAAGTAAATTGTAGTTCTTTTATTTTCGAAAAGTAAATTTGTTGGAGACAAATAGTTTTTTTTTTAAACATTTTTTAAAATGTAAAAGTACAATTCACCACATCCCAACAAATTCTCAGGTCAATTATATTTACCGTAAATAATGAAATTACACCATTATTATGTAAATCACCTCTCACATAATTATATTAAAATTAAAAATAGCAAAATTTTGCATCCTTATTATAAAATTCCAATAATTAGTTATGCAGAACAGCAGAAGTCGTGTACATTTCCATTTTCCAGCTAGAAAAGAAGATGCATCAAAGAAGTTAGGTCCACCAATAAAATTGAAGTCTGGCCTTTCTCTGTGGTAAAGTAAATGAAATGAGTAATGAGCATTTGACCACTTACGTATATTCTGTCCTCTTTTTCCCTGGCCACCCATAAACCATTGTTGCTGTTACTGGTAAGTTTTCCACGCATGATACGTCACTCATTCATACATCCATCATTTTTTGAATTTATCTTACTCCTACCATTCCTCTTCTGAAACGTCACAAAACTAAAAACAAAAAAACCACTCATTGTTAATCTTTGACGCTTTTCTCTACCTTTCTCTCTTTTATGCCCAAACATCATCATTAATTTATTATTATATACTTATTATATTATACACCTAGGACCCATCCTTCCTTGTTCCTTCTACTACAGTACTACTCTACTCCACCCCTAAACATCGTTCTTCTCCTGAAGAGAGTCAATTACATTAAACAATTAATAAAATTGAAATTAATTAATAAAAAAATCAATGAAGATAACCATGGACCATGGTTGCAATGATTTCTCAATTTTAGTAATTTCACTTAATAATTAATAATTTAATAAAGATTCTCTCTCTCTCTCTCTCTGTGCGCCAAACCCGTGTCCCGTTTGAGGTCTGCAACTCGCAGCAGAGCTACGAGATGAAATCAAACCACTTTGCAATTCCAACCGTGACGGTTGCGTGCTCCCCAACGGGCCAAAACAAAGCAAACAAGGAACAAAGAGAAAAACAAATCATGCGGCTGCGGGGGATTCTCTCAATGTCATTCAGGATAAGTAATCAAATCGGACGGTTGCCAAGCAGAAGCGGTCAACAAAGAAAGATCCTTCCAACCAAGCTTGAGAGAACCGTTTTCCTCAACGAGGGTATACCCTCTCCAAGGGAACATCCCAAGGAGCAAACTAGCCTGCGAGGCCGGGTTTCCCCGAAGAGAAACGGGTCGAAATCCGACCCGTCTCAACTCCTCTCCCCAGCGCTCCACTTTAACCTCGCCGGTCCTCTTGGGACCTCCAACGGCCACGATGTTCCTGATCTCGCACCCTAGAAGCTGCTGCTCTACCGTGTGCCTCTCCAAACTGTCCGCACCCAAACCGTCTCCCAGCGCGTCGAACAACGCGCTGTAATAATGCAAAGCCTCCACGAACCTCGCGAGGAAGCTCCCGGCGTGGCTCAGATCCTGCTCCACCGTCGTGATCAGCTTCGGCCTCAGCTGACTCAGCAATCTCAACGTCCCTAAATCGCTCCCTGTTATGTCGTATAAGCAATGGTGCATCCAGTGAACTACGATCGCTTCATTTGGTCGAACGCCGAGTTGACTCAGGTCCGTGATGCTTCCGATTTTTCCTTCCACCGGATGAAACTCGAACGGTAAACCGAGCGAGCTAGCGAAATCGGCGAGGCGTCTTCCGGTGGATTCTAGAAGCTCCGACGAGGATCCAAATCCGGTGATCCGCATGGAGCGGATCTTCCTGGATCGCGAGGCAAGGATGTGGAAGAGTCCTGGCCATTGAAGACCTTGCATGATGTCGAGGTCGATGATGTGGACGCGATCCTCGCCGTCGAGAGCTTGGAAGATCGCTTGGTTTGCGGTGAAGTGAGAGAACTTGACGAGCGGCGACACCGAGTTGTAGGACTGGAACGCGTTGAAGATTCGCTGCGACTGAGTTAGGGTTACCGATTTCGCGGTGAGAGGTGAGTACGCTCCGAGGCATGAGCTCACCACGCGAGCCTGCAGAGCCTGTGCGAAGTACGCGCCGACGCGCTCCGGCGAGGTTCCGAACGGCGACGAGAGCTCCGCGATCTCCGGGAGGAGGTCGTTCGCGAAGTCAAGGTTGTCCATGGCGACGCACTCCGCGCATTGGAGCAGCAAACCGAGGAGCTTAAGGCCGGTTGATTCTCCTCCTCTGGCCTCCGCCACTTCCAGAACCTGTTGCTGCTGTTCTTCGTGGTGTCCCTCAGCTTCTCCCACGGCCTGCGCCGATGACTTCTCACCGGAGAAGTTAGCGCGCTTGAAGGAAGGCTCCTCGTCAGCGGGGGAATCAGCGGTGGCGTCGTGGCGGTCACGCTTGGTCTTCATGGAGTTAGGGTTTGGAGTAATAGGCGAACGAGGGACCAAGCTTTGAAGCATGATCGGTGAAAGAATCGAAAGCTTTGGAGGAAACTTTTGGTGGTAAAGTGACAAAACTTTGAGGGAAAGTTTTCGCAGTATGGATAGGCGGTTTTGTCAGATAAGAAGGGTGTGTTTGGTGTGAGAAAAAATAAAAACTTGTTTTTCTCTCTTTTGTTTATGAGATGGAAAATTAGGGAGATTAAAAAATAAAGCAGACAGAAAGGGTGATGACTTTGTAGTTTGTAGCCCAGAAAAGTTTGGGTGTTATCCTCTTCGGGTGCTCCGTTTTGTTTTCGTTATGTCGTTTCCTTCGGTTTTATATCAGCAAACTCTGCCGTTTTTATATTAATCATAAAACTCGCACATTGGCTTATAGTTTTTTTTTTTTATTAAAAGCCTTGTATGAAGAATGATGGATGGTTTTGGTTTGCGTTTTTTTTTATTTTTTATTTGTAGTGTCTTTTATTTTTTAAATTTAATAAAAATAAAAATATAAACCAAACCCACCTTATATTGTTGTTATTGCCCCTCTAGATGACAGTGTGATAATTAGGGTGATTAGGGGATTAATAAAGCAAGATTAGTTTAGAAATCGCGTCATCTTTGGATGCTTTGGGGGGCTTTGGGTATGCCAAAAACTTTTTAATTAACTCATCCACTTTTGTCCTTTCTGTATGAGTAGGACGTTCAGACAATGATACGTCTTGTTTTATCAACAATTAATTATCTTTCTTTCATAGTATTATTATTATTATTATAATATTATAATATTCATAGCCTGATAATGACCTTTTAATATATTATTACTTGCGTTACATGGTGGCTTTTATCCATTTTATTCCATTAACTTCTTTTTCTAGCATGTTAAAGCTGTTTTTGATCATACCTAATTCTCTTTTTTCTTTAAACTCTGGGTAGGTAGTGACCCTGGCCTACATGCAAAGTTAATACTTGTGTGTTCTTTACCTCATTGTTTGGTATATAAGTGAACATTCTTCAACAAGGACCACTTTTTCTCCACTTACATTATTTACCTTTTTATCATAGCTTTGATATTCACGTGACACATTTAAAAAAGAAAAAAAAAATAAGAATTAAAAATTAATTAAATCCTCGAATTGACGGCAAAAATCATTCGTGACAATCCAAAGGGAAACAACCCTCTTGTTTTCTAAACCAAATGGGTCGTGTCAGACAAATATTTTCGAGACTTATGTTATGATCATCGTATGATGATTACAATCTTTACATTGACTCAATAAAATAATGTCACCATGATCCATTTTCAAGCTCCGGTAAAACCAAAAAAAAAAAAAAAAGTTGAAAAATAAACGAACTTTTTTCTCCCGCGTTTATGAAAACATGGTCTCATTTAATTGATGATGATGATTAGCACATGGCAAAAAAATCGTATAAGATCTCTAGCAAGAAAAAAGCTTACACCGTAGTTACATGGCACCAAGCAGAGGTAGACAAAGAAAGGTGGTCCAGTCACCCAATTGCTTCTATTATTGCTACACAATGATGAAAATATGCATCTCATGTAACGATCCAGCATTTAATTTATAAAAATTTAAAAAGAAAAAAGGAGGAAAAATCTCAATTACGTGCATGGATGGCTATAACTTAATTTCTTAGAACAGAGAATTGAGATAACTAGATAAGAGTAGGGATATGGATGGTACGAGATAAGGACTGAAAATAACATACATTATCTCAATTATAGTTACTATTCGGTCGAAACTCGAAAGAAGTGCTATATGTATTCTTAAGATGGAAGACATGGAAGTGTTTCATTCAAATAAAATATATAAAAAAAAATTATGAGATTTTAGATCTTTAACATATATGTGTATAAAGACATTCTAGCATATGGTCCTTCAAATTGAAAGTGAAACTAGTTCGCTGGATCAACAAACAAGACCAAAAATTCCGGGGGAGGTGTTAGGATTGGAGATAGTAATGACAAAAATAATAAAAAAAATTTTTACAAGATGGTAAATTAAAACTGACATGATTGAAACATTTGTACCATTAAATCAAAATATTATGCAGAAGGATTCGATACAGAGAATAAAGCAACAAAATCTAAGTTGCTGTTGCTGGACAATTCTGCCAGAATATTACTGACTGAATTGAAGTTTACTGCAGTTTTATTTTTTCCTTCTCATCTTTACATTTTTATATAATGTAAAGTGATACCTTATTTTGATATATTGCCTTTCTTTTTGTTTTTTTCTTTCATATGCTATAATATACAAATTATATATCGTTTGTATTTAAGGCATAGGTTTTATTTATTTATTGTCTTGGATTGAAATTATATCTTTATTAGAAGAATGAGATAATAAGAATGGAATTCTAAATTTTGTAGTTACACAAATATTTATACCATATCAAAAACTATCTCTACTAAATATTTAAACTATTAAGTAGAAACTTATAAAATTGAAATGTTATTATTTAGCTAACATTTTCAGGTAAAAGCCAAACTCTCATTCAAATAATTACTAAAAGATTAAAAAAAATGTTGAAATAAGATATGAATCAACCCTCATCTTCTTCTACACACAGGCAAGGGATGGGAATGAAAACAAGTTCCCTGACCAACATGAAGACTCAAAATTGGAAGCATGAAAAGAAATAAAGCTTTCAACATCATACATAGTCATAATAAAAAAAAGATGCATGAAAAAGAAAAAAAAAATATCAAAACCATGATAAGTAACAAAACCAAAAAAAGTACATTCACATGTTTGGTGGTTGTTGATGATGTTGATCTTAGTAGCGCTTCCCAAGAATTATGCCAAAGATGATGGACACAACAGCAACTCCCAAAATGGACTTGAAATTCATGGCAGAAGAAGCATGGACAGTATTTGTTTGAATATGTGCCTCAGAAGAAGATGATGCTTGAGAAGTTGTTGCTTCTGATTTTTTCTTGCTCTTTCTCTTTGATGGTGTTGAAATGCTTGATCCAATGTCCCTGGACTTAACTTCCATCTCTTCTTTAGGTTCAACACCCTCACCCTGTAACATAATCATCTCAAAGATTACATTTTCGAAATTTTTATAGCACGTTTGAATAACAAATTCATTCATTTTTCGTATATTTACACAGACGTTCAATTATATATTCTTCTGCCAATATGAGACACACATAAAACTCTTCACTCTAATCATACTGTTAACATTAATCTCTTGTACTAAAATGCTATGTTACTATGTCATTACTTTGACTAGTTACAATAGTCAACACACGAGCTCAAAATGGCTAATCTTTCCCAAACATCAACCCAGAAAATCATACTTTGCCCTTATGAGGAGTTTGAATTATGATATTATTCATTTTATGCGACTTGCAAAGTTGAAATGGATGCAAATCTTGTCATTTCAGTTTTTTGTTCTTCCTTTACAATTAGTTGGAAATAAAGGTAGGATCAGGAGGATAATTACCTTAGCTGATAATTTATCAGCAGCCACTTGCAATTTTTGTTCTAAATCTGTCACTTGGTTCTGTAGAAGAGAGACTTCCTTTTTCTTACTTTCAAGTTCTTCATGAGAACTCTTCAGGGCTGCCTCTAGTTCCAACTTTTGAGATTCTGCTCCTTTCTGCTTGGAATTTCAAGGGAAAAAAAGGAAATAATACAAGAAAAACACTCAGTAGTTTGAAATATTTTAAAGGAATAGCACAAAGAAAAGGATATTTTTAATGATTAAATGTCATCAAATATTTTTAAGTTTAGCTTGGATCGCGAAGAGTATATCACAAGTAAAAAATGTATGGTCTGATGGTCATACCTGGTTAGCAATAGTTTCTTGTGCAAGCTGCAACTCTTTCTCAAGCTCTACAATCTTTTCATTCAGCACATTTCTATCATGGACTTTTTGTTCCAACTCTTCCAGTTTTGAACTTAAATCGGCTTCTCTTTGAGAAGCAGCTGCTTGAACACTTCCAACCTACAAAATCGTCACATTAAGCACAGTTCCTTCAATATATGTTGAGAACTTATTTCTGAAAGGTACTTTGATTCTGAATTTTGTACTTATTTATACATCATGAATTTTTCCAGTACCTCTTCATTTAATCTGGATTCAGCTTTTGCCAGTTGCTCTTCGATTTCCTTCAGCCGAATTTGCAATGCAGATTTCTCAGCAATCTCAGTTTTGAGAGTTTCAACCTCAGATTTCAAAGATTCTTCAATTTTCTGTTGTTCTTTCAACTTTTCTTCAAGAGCAAGTATCACAGACTGAAGTTCCTTCTTCAAATCCTGATTTGTCTCATTGAGCAAGTTTTTCTCCTCTGTTACCGAAGCTATCTGCAGTTGACACATTGCATTCAAAGATGATTTCATAAATTTATATTACTGAAAAGAGATCATGAAGAAAAAACAAAACTACATGAATATAAAAAAAAAAAAAAAAATTAAAGTCCATGAATAATATGTACCTGTGACTTTAGTGCCTCGGCTTCTGCATTATGTTTTGTCACTAATTCGTCAATAGCATTCTTGGATGAGTGTATCAGTTGAACTGTTTCATCTTTCTCAACTAGTGCAGCATCAAGCTTTGACTGTAAATCACTTAATTTTGATTCATATGATGCTATTTCCTTATTAAGTTTTGATTTTTCCTCATGTAGTCCTGCAGATTCTTGTTCATGGTGGAGTGCCTTATTTTGTAGTTCCTCAACAACAGTTTCAAGATGCTTTAACTTTTGAAGAGACTCTTCGAGTTCAGCTTTGTGAGATTCAGAAACCGCGGCTGCTTCTCGTGCCTGTTCTTCATGGAACTTTATTTGGCCTTCCAATGTGTTCAGCTTCTCATTCAACTCTTTCGCTTCGGATTCCTTCACAGTATGCCTCTGCAATGCTTCTTGTAGTTGTGATTCTACTTCGAGGATGCGAGTCGTGCTTGCACTGTGGAGTTCAGTGGATCTTGAATGTAGATCATTCAACTCAGCAATAGTGCTCTTGTGAGAAACAATTTCTTGAATAGTAGCTTCCTTCTCTGATATAGCAGAGTTCAGTGATTCCTGAAGCTCATCAATCTTGATTTTCAGTTGCATGTTTGTTCCAACCAATAAGTCATTCTCAGAAAAGGACTGAGAAATCTTCTCCTCAGCTTCTGTAATCTTCCTCCTCAAATCTTCATTTTCACCTTCCAATGAAGCCAGCTTGCTCAAACTCTTCTCATATTCATCCTTCACCGACGTGGACTGTTCCCCGGATTCAGCAATCTGATCCTCCAAAATCTTGATTTTCTCAAGCAAAGATTGAACCTCAGACTCCCTGTTGTTGAGTTTCTCTACAGCATCTTGGAGTTTCTGTTCAGAATCTCTGGTCAGAGACTCATGCAACAATTGAAGTTCGGCATGCTTCGTGACAGTTTCCTCCATATCTCTTCCTCGTATGACATGATTTTCTTCTGAAGCCTTGAGTTTCTCCAGTATCTCATTTTCTCTCAACTGAGCAGCCTTGAGATCATCCTCAGTGCCTTGCAACTTTTCTTGTGTGAGATTCAAATCATCCCTCACAATTTCCAAAAGGCTTTCTGCTTCGGAAAGCTTCTCATTCAAACTGCTTGAAGCAGCTTCTATCATTGTTCTTTCAGCTGCTGCTGCACTCAGTGAGTTTTCCAAACTCTTTTCCCTTTCATTAGCCTCCTGAAGTGTAGTTTCAAGGCTCGAGACTCGTGCTTGGAATGCATCAAGTTCTGATGTCAGAAAAGATATATTTTCAAGGTGCTTATTGTTATCTACTTCTGAATCACTGCATCTCTTTTCCAAAGTGCTTATTTGTTGTTCGAGCTCCTGAATTCTGTATTTCTCTGCTTCAAGTAACAACTCCAACTCATTCACCTTTTTATCAGCATCTTCCAATTTGGAATGAGAGCTCTGAAATAAATCTTCTAGTTCTCGGCTGCGCTGATGGTTCATACTGGCTCGATCTTCATGCTCGGCACATTTGTCTTTGGCTAACTTCAGCTCCTCCTCCAACTGTGAACTCTGTTGAGATGATTGGTTTAAGTCCGATTCGAGTTGACTTATCTTTTCCGAGTACTCCTGGAGTTGGTTATTAAGAGCATTCTTTTCTTCCTCGGCCTCTGTCAACTTTGAACTTAGATGAGAAACTTTTTCAGAGAATTCAGTCAGTTCTCTCTCTGCATCACTTGTTTTCAGTTGTAATAAATTTAACTCTTGTTCAAGCTCCACATTCTTCTGCTCCGCTGCTATGAATCGTGTTTCCATCTCCCTCAGTTGTGATTTCGCCTCTTCTACAGCTGCATTTGAAGCCTGAACATGTCCTTCAAGCTCAAGACTCCTTTGAGTAGCAGTAGCTGCAGCAGCTCCAGATTCAGTATGGAGATCTTCTAGAGACTTCAGCTTCTGTTCTAGCTCGGCATTGTTTGAAAGCGCCTCGGATAAAAGAGAATCCGTCTTTTGGAAATTCTCATCCGAAAGCTTTAGCTTTTCCTCTAAATCAGCACACAACTCCTTCAACTGCTTAGCATTATTGGTTAGATCTTCCACAGATGATTCAAGACCTTGTTTTTCTACACCGAGTTTAGAGAGTTCCTCTTGTACAGCCAGAAGCTGTGCTTCATGAGTCTTCAGCGCAGCTTCGGTTGATTCCCTCAAATTCTCTTCCTCCTGCAACTTAAGATTCACAGCTTCAAGATCAGATATCTTTTCTTGCAGTTCTTCCTTTGTGGAGGCAAACAAGTTTTGAAGTGCTGACATGTCTTCCTTCAGTTGTGTTTCCGAAGACTTTCGCAGCTCCAATTCTTGGCTCAACTCATCTACTAGAGAGTCCCTTGAAGAGAGTCTACTCTCCAAATCCAATATCTGAGATTTTGAGTTTGTCAACTCTTCTTGGATGGTAGCGAGTTCTGCTGCAGTTGTTTTAAGTGCTTCTTCAACCTTCTCATTCTCAGCAATCTTATCATACAATCCCTTCAATTCTTCCTTTAGAGAAGCCATCTCATCTTCCACTACTTTTGTGCTCAATTTCGCTTCTTCTAATAGTCTTTCGAATTCTAAGGCCTTCTTTCCTTCTGATTCAGCATGTAAGCCACTTTCCTTATGCAGCTCCTCATACTTCCTAGCCTCGTCCGAAGAAAGCTGAAGCTCTTGCTGCAATTCCTCCATCTTCTTTCTTGAGCTTTCAAGCTCAAGGCTCACACCATCGAATGCTTCCTTCACGTTAAGAAGCTCTTTCTGCTTCGATTCTTGACTTTGCATTGCCTCCTCAAGAACACTCAGCTGCAGCTTATATTTCTCCTCAGCTTCAATAATCTGCTCTTGTAGTTTCTTGTGACTTAGTTCAAGCTCTTGATAATTCTTTCCGGTTTCCTCCAATTTCTCTTTTGTAACCGAAATCTCTCCCTTCAACTGAGCATTTTCATGTTCAGATGTCTTCAAAGACTCAGCTAGCCTCTGCAGTTCAACTTGGAGTTCCTGAATCTTCTCTTGTGCTTCTAGAAATTCTCTGCTTGGAGGATCTGAGTCTGAGCTTCTTTCTGTCACCGTGTTCTCTTCCTTTTCGACTTTAATGAATTCTCCATCAAAAGAATTCTCTTCCTCTTCTTTCTTACCTTCAATCTCCACTTGAGGCAAGTCCCCGTTTGTTTCCTATTATAAATCATTCAAAGAAAAGAAAAACATAATCAGGAACTAAGAACATATTATTCATCCTGATTGAATTTTCTTAAGCAATGCTACTATAGTATTAGGTGCATCAATCTTATATGGATTACACTAAAATATCACTGATCAATGAATATCAGATAAAACTCAAGGTAATGCAAAACTTCTAAAGTAACAAATGTAAAACAACATAAAAAAAAAAATACCTTAATTTTATCATCTTTATGATCTGTGTCCTCAACAGCTTTTGTCACTGGAACTTCTGAAACAACTGTTGTCTCTGCTTCCATGGTTGCTTCCTCTTAATAGCTGATCAAGAAGAAAAGGAATGATATGAGGTTTGTTGTTTGTTATAGATTAGAATAAACAAAGAAGAGGGTGGGGAGAGGGTTGTTAATAATAAATTAATAATGATAATATTGAAAAATTGAGAAGTTGGATGATCATGGGACTCCAAAATAAGCATACAAATAAATACAGCTGTTAAGTATATAGTCTATAGTCTATAGTCTATAGTTGCCGAATTCCACTGACATCATTTTCAATTTTCAAGGTGTAAATTCATTCATTGCAAGTTTGCAACAGCCCCTTATAACACATGACACAAAAAAGTTGGTCCAATACAAACAATAAAATCATTGGTTTAAAGAATGACACTTCTTTAAAAGTTTAGAGAACTTGTATGCCTAAACATTGAAGAAGATAAAAAATAATCATCATAACCTTACTAGGATTTTGTATTAACAAGATTATTTGTCAGTTTAAGTAAATGGGTAGAGTGTAGAAGACTCAATCAACTCCATAATAAACAATTTTATTTTCCTTTTTAATAATAAAAAAATTGCACACCGGACCATAACTCAAGACAAGTTGATAATAAGAATAGGAATTAGAAACACAGTAAAAGTAGAAAATGTTTGTATAACAATAAAGTCAAGTCATCACCAACTTAAATTGTTGCTTGGATTCAATGGTACAAATCTTTCTAAAAAAACACCAAGGATCTGAAGAGCGAACCAACCATCAAACAGGTATTGTTAGAGATACAGATGTTAAAAGATTTATCCGAAGTTAAAATGAATATAATAAAATAATATATTTATATATAAAATATATATTTTTTTAGAAAAAAAATGTTTTTTGTTTCATTATTTTTAAAATGGTTAACTGCTAAAAATTTGGACTGGTCGATCAATTTGCTTTTTTTTTTTTTTACTTGTTTTACAAATTTTTTACTTATTTACTGAGAACCGATTTTTATCATAAAATAGACCGGTTTGATGTTGCTTCCAAGTTAACCCCGGTCTAATCCACTAGTTTGATCGGTTCTAAGAATAAATTAAAAATACTATATAGACTTTCATGGCCATTACCTTAAAAATTTGTTGTGTCTTGTGGTAGATGAGATCAGTTATTTTATATTTTAAGTATATTCAAATTGATTATGTGAAATACAACCAAAAAAATTTATTCAGTGAAATTAATACTACTGTGCATACACAAGAATCTCTTCAGAACATTGTGTCTAGGAAAATGTTAACACCGGCAATATAATTCTAAGATCACAAATAGGAAGATTTGATCTGGTTATAGTAGCTTTCTGAAGATGTCACGTGGAAGAACCACGTTTGTGGGTCCCTATAATGCTGTGTTCCAGCTTCATCTCACACATAAGACATTTTCCATGTCCACTATTATTTAACACTATGGCTCCTGTTGTTTTTCCTTTCTTAGTCTTGGGCCTATTGGGCCAAATAGGCCCAATATTTTTGTTTCCATTTTCCTACTCTTTTTTCATGCAAAATTCAAATCTACCATTAAATTTCCTTAACTGCTAAGAATATTTTGCATCTGTAACGTCGGTTCTACGTGGAATGGGACCCATATTTCTAAAATTCAATAAAAATAAAGCTGAATGAACCAAGAATTTTGCAAGAATAAACTTCATTATCTGACATGTATTAGTGGGCCCAATTGTCAATGTTAGCTTGCTCACACCAACCAAACTTCCCCTCTTTGGAAAAAGAAAATTAAAAAAATTAATTTTTTACCGTTTATATTAGCAAAGTTAATTAAAGTGCGTAATTTGCTCCCTTTTATTCCATTATATGTAAATCAGTTGCGCTCTTCACGTGCATTTTGTTTTTAGATTCTAATTTGTGACTTCTTTTGTTAATTATTTTTAGTTCATGCAATGCATGTTGTTCAATAATTAAATATTCATATTAATACTAGTAATTATTTAATAAAGTTAGTAACGTATAACAATAGTTAATAAATAATAATAACTAATTAACAAAATATTTTAGTCATGCAACAATGAATTGTATTTGACAAACATTAAACAATTTTCAATTTCCATTTTCAGAATTTACTAATAAAAAAATGGTGTACAAGCAAAACAAACTAAAATATTAAACCGCTCACTTTGTGAAATTGTTTTTTATATTAAGTATCTTGGAATTTCCTTTGAAAAGGAATGTCACTTAAATACTCCTCAGTCATTTGTTTATGCAAAAAAAGACAAAGGTAGTAAATAGTTAAGGACAAAATGGTAATTGATGGGAAAAGTAGGGGTAGCTGTGAAAATTTGGAATCTGAAGTTGCCAACAAACACTAACGCTGGCAAATGGCAATAGTTGATTAATATAGACTTTCAATTATTTTTCTAATCTTTACTTTACTTCACTTTACTTTGCTAACAGTAATAAAGTTTTAGGACCATTTGATTTATGTTCATATTAATTAATATAGCATTAATTTTTATTAATTGTGATCTAAGCGGCTTTCAAACTCAGAAATAAAATAAAAAAATAAAAAAATGAGTACCTAACGCCGGAGAAGGCTCCTAGATTTGTTTGTTTTGTAAAATTTGCATAGAAGCGTTTAAACAAAATCGGCAAAAAACTTTACCAAAATCATCGATCGGTCTACACAGAGATCAGATATGACGATCAAATTCAAGAGAAATTATTTTGATTTCTTCAAACTTCACATAATAAACCAAAGAAAAAGAGTATAATCCGAGTTCAAAATTCATGAGTTAACCAATAATAGAACAATGATCAAAGAGTAGCTCAAAACTATAACAATTCATATCATCATATACAATTAATATCTGATCCGAGCAAATAATAAAAAACATGAAAAGATCAAGAACACATAAGAGTGTATGTTTGTTCATTCAATCAAGTAAGCATGATCAATGGCACAAATATACAGCAATCTAATTATGAATACAGAGAGAAAATAAAAAAGAAAGCAGAAAAGAGAAAAAGGAAAAAGCAGAGGAGTGTGCGAGAGAATTCTTGCCTGAGAGAATTGAAGAAACAAAAAGCTGAATTGCTTTGCTTGTTTTTTGCTTGCAGGAAACGTTTTAGTTTGCTTCTGTTTTCTGGAAAATAATAATAAAATAACAATTATTATTATTATTATAATTGGAGAAAATGCAAACAAATGGGGAAATGGAGTAGTGAGGAAGAAGAAGAAGGTGGTGATGATGGAAATTAGAGAGAGAGAGAGAGAGAGAGAGAGGTTTATAAGTTAGAAGAAGTGGTCGTCTTCTTTTACTTTAGAGGGGGGTGAGGGTGGCATTTGGGACCAATTTGGTGGGTCCTAATCAAATAGCAAATTAGCCAATAACTCATTTGGACTGCCCATGGTTTTACCTTATTGCCCACGGTTTTTTATTTATTTACATAACTAACCTTATCAAAATAATCATACCCAATCTATGATGCCCGGACGGACTTCACGAGATATGCCATTATATAAATTTTAAATTCTTATCCCATATGAACACTATATATATAATATAAATTATTTTTTAATTATTTTAATAAATAATAATATATATTTTTTAAAAATTTATTTTAAAAATATATATTAAGAATAAGACTAGACACGTTAACATGTGATAGTTTGGTAAAGCTTTTATTTTTCAAAAATAACTATAAAAGTTAACTTTTAAAATATGACTTTTTAAAAGTTATAACATTTATGTTTGGTAAATCAAATCAAAAATAGCTTTTAATAAACACAAGCAACATCAATTACGTTTGGTAAAAATAGTTTTTAAAATTTAAAAATACTATAATAGACATAAATGTAAGCATTAAATTTAAAAATTAGTTAACATATGATGTTATATTAGTGCTTTCAAAAGTACCATAATCTTTTAAAAGCTGCAAGCACAAACACATGATCTTTTTGATTTACCAAATACAAAATGAGAAACTTCAATTTTTAAAAAATACAAGTACCTCTTCAAAAAACTTTATCAAACCAAACCTAAGTATGATTGACAAATTCTTTTTATTTTTTATTAAGATATAATTTAACACAAAAAACATGTATATCGAATAAGTGCCGATGAATACCGTGTTCAAAAGATCTTTCAATAAAGTGTCTCAGTATCCACCATATCATATATGGATCCATCAACTTGTTCACTTCAAACTAGTTTGAATTAGTCTAATGATTAACAAATTAATCTACTTAAATAAATATCGAAAATTTAAATTTTATCTCGTACTAATTGATCAATAACAAATTCTTAAATAAAATTATAATATGTGACGAATTAGTCCTTAATCTACTAAGTTAGGAGATACCATAAAAGAAAATTTTTTTTTCACTCTCAACTTTTTTTTCTGTTGCCAATTATGTAATTCCAATTTCCAAATATTGAATCCATTGCTTCTTTCTTAAAAAAAAAAAAAAATATATATGGTTATATCATACTTGGCTTTATTTATCTCAACACAAAGAAGAAACGGACATTCTAATCCTATTGTTTTTGTTCCGAAGTTAAGTTATGTCTCACCATTTTCATTCAAATTTTAAATTTATAACTTAAGCAACAATTTTGCAACTTTTTGTTTATATCGACAAAACTTTTTGACTGGTTTACATTCTTTACACATTTACTTAAAGGAAATATCATTGTCTAAATTATAGAATGGAATATCATCTAACGATATATCATATATGAACTTTCTAACAGTAATAAATAGTTCTACATTTCTACAAACACTTTTGCATAATTGCGTACAAGACATCCTCCTAGGAAAAAGACCAATGTTGTTTATTTGAAACATATCGAGAAAAAACAGGAGAATTGCTTAAAATAAATAAATAAATTAATAAAAAGGCATTAATTACCTTCTAGAAATACTATAATAAAATTTAAGGGCTATAAGTGAGGGCTTAATGGAGAAAGAAAAAAGAAACAGAATGAGAGAAAAGTAGCAATGTTGTGTTGTTTTGATTTTGGTATGAAAGTGGCGGCCACACATGACCGACCAAACCGCCCTCCATAAGCGTGCAAAGCGCCAACATGACCATTGCTGTCTTTTCTTAACCCAATTAATACCATACACACAAAAAATGCATCCCCCATAATTTTATTTATTTTAGAGCATGATTTCTTTTTTTATTTTGTTCTAACAATATGTATTCTATAAAATTTTACATTAAATACTTTATATGTATATTTAATTACATAATATTGTATAAATAAAAATAATTATTTTTATATTTATTATATGTATGAATACTTCAAATTTTTATATTGTCATTACTAAAATTAAGCTCATAAGTTAAAACGGAAAATAAAAAGTAATTTCGTTTGTTAGGTTAAATATTAAATAGCTTACATACATATGTAACGGAAATGATTAAATGTTAAAATTTATATTAAATAATTTAAAAGTAAATATTTATTTTAAGTAAATTTAGATGTGGAAGGAATGGTGATAAATAGAATCTTTATTTAAATAAGTATGGAAAATTAATTTGTCATTTTATATAATAATTCATTATAAATTTTTAAATAAAACTCAAATTTATAACGTATTAGCTATTGATTTATCAAGTGAAAAAATACGATAAGATACCAAAACAATGCGTAAATTAAAATAGATAACCAAAGAAGATGAGCAATGATGCTTGGATTTTCAGAATGGAAAATCACGAAGCAAATTATACAAGTTTCTGCTTTATAAACTTTGTTGCATTAAAGCTAATAGAAAAATAAAAAATTAACAGAAAAACTAATTAACACACTAGTTAGCAAGTAAGTAACTAATCAATTAACCAATCACAACAACTAACTGATTACACTAACTACAATAAGTTAACTAACTAATATACTATAATTAGTAACTTATCAACTTAATTTGATGACTTCACTGTGGCTAGTTGACTTCCTCAGCAAGTATTTGATTTAGGTGAAAAAATTTCACTAATAATTATGTTCTATGAGAATTAATGAAATTAGATAGTTAATATAGTTGAGAAAATAAAAGCAGTTTTATACAATTATTTTAGGGCAATTTACCCAAATAAATAAATTGGGTGAAAACTTTACTCAAATACACAAAATAGAAATCCTTTACGTACATGTGCATTTTCACACTTCTATATAAACCGTGGGAAGCTACCACGGTTTCTGATTTTAACATAAACCATGGCAAGCTACCACGGATTATGGTGTTTGTGGTTTGTGTGTAAGCCGTGGCAAGTTCCAACGGTTTACGAAGAGAGAAAGCTAAGCTTAGACCGTGGCAAGCTCCCACGGTTTATGAAGGAGGAATTTTTATCATAAACCATTTATTTTTAGATGTTTGATTGCATCAATGTGGTATCATTTAGACTGCGCATGATAATTGTGACAGAATACATGTATATAATAGAAGCTCAAACCGCTTAAACTATCAAATACATAGCAGATAATATATTAGACAATTCTCAAACTTTTTTAACTATCTTTTTCTGTTACTTCATTATTGTGTCATATCATGCACCCAACAAAACTAATCTAATGTAATCTAATCTTCACTCTCAAATCTCAATATTCACTGCTCAATACACAATAGTAAAACAATTTTGTTAACACATTCATCGTATTTTTTTTAAGTTTTGGATTATAAAATTAAAGTATCAATTATATGTATAAAATATATATTAAAATGTAAAATATATATTAAAAATAAATAAAATAATATATATTTATACAAAAATATATAATAATTGATTATATATATATATATATAAAGTTTTTTTTTTGAAAAAATACAATATCAAATTTTTGAAATGTTAGACAATGAGTACAATAACTTTTAAAGAAATTTTTTGGCTTTTTAGGACAAAAAAAATATTCTTCTTAAATTAACATTAGATCTCTGACAAGCACTCTTGAAACTTCATTAGATCTAATGTTAATTTAAGAAGAATATTTTTTTCCTCCTAAAAAGCCAAAAAATTTCCTTAAAAGTTATTGTACTCATTGTCTAACATTTCAAAAATTTGATATTGTATTTTTTCAAATATATATATATATATATATATATATATATATATATAATCAATTATTATATATTTTTGTATAAATATATATTATTTTATTTATTTTTAATATATATTTTACATTTTAATATATATTTTATACATATAATTGATACTTTAATTTTATAATCCAAAACTTAAAAAAAATACGATGAATGTTTTAACAAAATTGTTTTACTATTGTGTATTGAGCAGTGAGTATTGAGATTTGAGAGTGAAGATTAGATTACATTAGATTAGTTTTGTTGGGTGCATGACATGACACAATAATGAAGTAACAGGAAATGATAGTTAAAAAGGTTTGAGAATTGTCTAATATATTATCTGCTATGTATTTGATAGTTTAAACGGTTTGAGCTTCTATTATATACATGTATTATGTCACAATTATCATGCGCAGTCTAAATGATACCACATTGATGCAATCAAACATCTAAAAATAAATGGTTTATAATAAAAATTCCTCTTTTATAAACCGTGGGAGCTTGCCACGGTTTATGCTCAGCTTTCTCTCTTCTTAAACCGTTGGAGATTGCCACGATTTACACACAAACCACAAACACCATAATCCGTGGTAGCTTGCCACGGTTTATGTTAAAATCAGAAACCGTGGTAGCTTCCCACGGCATATGTGCGTAAGGAATTTCTATTTTGTGTATTTGAGTAAAGCTTTCACCCAATTTATTTATTTAGATAAATTGCCCATTATTTTAATTTATCTAAAACAAATATATTTCTAATCATTTTCTTAATTTTTATACATAATTACTTTTAGACACTTATGTTGGACCCGATATAATAACATATTCATTTACATACATATTTCTAAAAAGTTAACAATCTTTGGTAGGACATGTGCCCCAAAAATTCTCAACTCAACATAGATTGGATCTTGCATCCCTAACATTTAGGTTGTCTTCTATTCCTACATGTATGATGGATCACTTAGCTTGCTTGTTGTGGTTATGGAAAACCAGAACATGCCAAATGGAATGCATTGAATCTTGGCCGAACTCTACAAGTCATTATATATATATAAGTAGTATTAGTTGTAAAGAAAAAGATTAATGTTTAATCATTCAGAGAGTTTTGATACAATCAAGGTTTAGGGGCGATAGCGGAGGCTTAAGCTATCACTACACTGTCATGGTCCCCATGAACGAGTTTTTAACTTTTTATTAAAATAAATAGAATCATGTATATACTAAAAATCGATAACAAAATTTATTATTAGTATAAAATATATATATATATATATATATATATATATTAAAATATAAATATATAGTAATTGATTTTTAATGTATGTATAATATTTTTTAATAAGTATATAAAAATTTTAATTATCAAAATATTAAAAAAAAACGTTGGCTCCAAAAATACTCATGTGATGTCTATAAATTAGATTCACATGTGCATTTTTGGAATCAAATTTTTATGTGCATACTTTAAAAATTAAAATATTTATATATTTTAAAAAAAAATTAAAAAATCATCACAATTTATTATTTTTATTTATCAATTAATTATTAATATTTAAAAATATGAATTAAAATATATTTTTTAATTATTAGACTAAAAAAATTAGGTTAATAATTAAAAATAATAATAAAAAATAATCATCACAAACAATAAATTCTGATGGTCTTTTAGTAATTTTTATTTTAATTAAAAAAACTTGCATAATTGTATATAATCAATAATAACCCACTTTTTATGAAGAAAGAAAAGAAAACTGCTTTTTAGTGGTCAAAATACCTGCCTAAAAACTAAAGTTTCCACGGTCAATTCTGAAATAATGATTATTCTTTTGTGGAAATTAAAATCAATAATTTTGTAAACAGGTAATAGCAGGTTGCCGGTTGAAACCAGAGTTATTGGTGAAGGACTAGAGTTTGAGTTTGAGTAAGGGTGTATAGTAGAAGCATGCCTTATCATATCATATCCAATGCCTTCTCTTTAGTTCACTAACTCCTGTCTTCACTCTTCACTCTTCAGTTCATAAACAAAAAGAGAAAGGAACACCCAAAAAAAAAAAAAAGAAAATAAAATAGAGATTATACCATATATCATATAAATGATATAAGATATGGATATGCAAATTGCGCTGCCTGTTATTGGAATTGTTGCTGCTGCAGCTGTGACCTTCTATGCTGTAAGCTTCTCTGAGATTAGAGAGGTAACATATATAAATCAAAACTCCATTGTTCTATTTCTCTAATTTGTTTCTTTTCACAATAAAGTTTAATTTACAAATGCTCAATTGGAACAGAAATCATTTAGAGAGTTGGATGAATCTGAATCCGAAAATGGAGGCTATAAGCCAACACCAAGCTCTAGAGAGAGGAGAGCTAGAAGACAAGCTAACAAAAATTCCAAACCCTAGCTTAATTAGTATTACATAATCCTTACTTTGCTGCCAATTGCAGGTTTACGCCACCGTCTTTTATTATTATAATGGGATGATGATGAACTTGTCGATTGTTTGGTTGCCTTTCATTTTCAATTTCGTGTTTCACTACATAATATTAATTGCTATTTAATATTTAATATGATGCTTCAACAGCAATGAACCCCAAGTTTAGGTTTGCCGGAAAATCAAAAGCACCGTGTTCGTGGTTTTATAATTTTATTCGATGAGATATGTTTAAGTAATGAATATTGAATAACAGAGTTTGTGTGATTTTTAATAATATTGGACTTCAAACTTTGCTGGAATTGGATAAGGAGGTGTGCTCAACTGCTCATACTCGTAGTAGGTGCAGACTAAATTTAAATTAAAGTTTCATAGTAGGTGCATTTCGTATTCAAATATACGATGGATTTGGATTTCATATTGGAGTCAACACTCTCCGCCCATGTAATAACCCAATTTGAACTTCTCTTTTCATTTTCTCAAGCAAAAAAATAAAAAAAAGAGTAATATAAAATATTTGATGGTCACTTTTAAACAATTTAGGGAAGAAATTTACGTTTATTTTTTTTTTATATATTGGGTCCCGTTTGGTGAATAATATCCAGGATATCGGCCATTTTTGTGTAATGGGAATTGGTTAAAGAAGAATACGTAAGGGGCGTATTCACTTTTGTTGGATATGAAGCAACACGCAGGAGGTGAATTGCAGGTTTTAATTTTTTAAATGTCTCTGTAAAACTCCATTTAAGCCCATTAACATGCATTTCACAGAAATTAGAATCATATGAAAATTAATCTGCGGCAATCTACTGACATTTACAATAGCTAGAAGGTTCACGCAGTTTTATCGAGTGTTGTGTGTCCAAAGTGTCATAATACACAATTCCTCTTCAAACTATTATTTTTCTATTTTGTTTGAAGGTAGCATAATTTATTTACTATGGCATCTTCTGCCGAGCAACTTTGAGCTACTTCCGCTGAGACTTGAGCTCTTTCACCCTCTCTTCCGTACCTTTTAGGGCTTTCCCATAAATGCTTATTAACTGAGGGAAAACAAAAATATGCAATCTCAGACTTGGTAATCAAATACTATTTTAACTTTGAAATGCAGGCTGCAGTTACAGCAACATATGCCATGAAATAATGAACATGATAAACACGACAGATCAAATGCATTGACAATTCATATTTATTCGTCAACGATGAAGCAAAAAACACAAAGTAGTACACAACTGCACACGACTCATGAGGTTTCTGGCTTTTGAGTAGTCACTCAGAACCATTTAATAGAATGTTAACCTATTGTGAATGCTTGTTAGCTAAGCTATTTGTGTTTAAAAGACTTTTTTTTGGGGGGGGGGGGGGGCAGCTGATTTTTGGGTAATTACCATCAATTAGTGATGAAGTCTCTAAGATAATTGAGAAGTGTGTTTATAGTAGATGTATGATTCCCGCTGATTTACACTGCCATAGTGATGTTTTGGGTAGATATATGATTTCCTTTTATTGTCCAATATGAGAAAACTTTATGTATATTAAATTGGCAGAAACACAAGGAAAGGTAATTTAAGTTACCTCATCAACTTCTTCAGGAGAAATGATGAACGGTGGAGACATCATAATGTTATCCCCAGCTACACGAACTAACATACCATGCTTCTCACATTGTGCTCCAAAATAGGCACCAATCCCTGTAACAAACATCATTATGTCACAACAAATTATAGAAAATATGACACATCTACATAGAATCAGCATGACTTGTCCCTCCTATGTCACCATCGAACTGATACATCACTGTTAGAGGAAAACAAAGTAGCCAAGATGTAGTCTTGTCCAATCCGAGTATAAATAATACCTTCTGTTCTTCATAGGTCTATTTTAAAATGTTTCACAAAGATTACTTAGCACAATTAAAGGATGACGATATAATACATAAGTATGGCACTGAAATTACTGAAAGATGACCAAACGGGATTTAAAATAGCCGGAGCCAAATATCTGAAGCGATCTAGAAGGTAGGATAAAAATAAGGATAGAAACTTGCCCCATTCAGGAGGAAATGGATCATTAGGTGACTTGTTGTCTGTGAACTCGGTACCCAAAATTAAGCCAGTTCCTCGGATCTGTAGTAACAGAAAAGTTATGCTTGTCATATATTTATATTGATGTTGACCACAAACTAAAAATTACCCAGCAAAATAATAAATACCTCTCCAACGATAGGACTGTCAGCAAAAGCTTTTACACCATCTTGGAACCTTGGGGAGATATTTGCCACCTTCTCGACAATATTTCTTTCTCTGCGAAGATGAGCAATGATCATATGACATCGCCAAATATTAATCAATGAAAGATGATCAAATAGGATTCAAAAGCAGGAAATAACAGGACACACTTGTAGATCTTCAGTGCTTCAATTGCAACAGCACAGGATACAGGGTGTCCAGAGTAAGTAAACCCATGGGAAAATGAACCTAGAATAAGTAAACATCTGTTAAGAGATACTAAGCCAACTAGCCAAGAGAATTAATAAAGAACTAATAATGAATGAATAATTAACAATAGGGTAAATTATATTTTTTGTCCCTGAAGTTTGACAAAAGTTTCAAAAATACCCCTAAGTTTTATTTTGTTTCAATTTTGTCCCAGAAGTTTTCAATTTGCATCAAATATACCCCTGACGGCTAATTTTTCAAAACATTTAAGACCAATTCAACAACAATTTCATAAGAACAACCCTCAACACAAGCAAATCAAGCATAATTTTTATGCATTATTGTTAGATTGGTCTTAAATTTTTTGAGAATTTAGCCGTCGAGGGTATATTTGATGCAAATCGAAAACTTTTGGGACAAAATTGAAACAAAATAAAACTTAGGGGTATTTTTAAAACTTTTGCCAAATTTCAGGGACAAAAAGTATACTTTACCCTTAACAATAAAGAAAAGTTCATTTCAAAACATGTAACGAATAATGAATGAACCACCATACCAAGCTTGTTGCTCTGTGAGTGTATAACTTCTGAAACTTCTGGACTCACAAGAACTGCTCCAATTGGCAAATATGCAGACGAGAGTGCCTAGAAGTTAACATAACATGGAGCACATTAAATACACACAAAAAGAAGGAACCAGTAAAACTGTACCTACAGCTGTTTCATACTCATACCTTTGCTAAGGAGACAAGATCGGGCTTGATGCCATACTTGTCACATCCATACATTGTTCCAAGTCTTCCAAAGGCACAGATCACCTTCAAAAGAAACACACAATACAAGCCTTCCATTGTTGTAAATTCCACAAAAGGATCCATTTTGTAACTGTTATGAAGAAAGAAGTACCTCATCAGCAATAAAAAGAATGTCATACTTCTTGACAACAGCTTGGATCTGCATATGAGTAAATGCTATCAGGTATAAGCCAGTATAAAGTTAAGACATGCATCAATTTTCTGGTCCTTTTGAAAGCTTAGAAAGGTTGTAGGATAAAAGTCACAGGCGTAGTGGTGTCAGTAGTAGCATTCTAAATTCGAAAGATTGCAACATTATGAGCTCCTATAATTGATGAATTGGTGTTTTGTGATTGGGAATGCAAATGAAGATGCATAATCAGCAAAAGCACATAGATGAAGGCTAGCAAATTCTTTGGCACTCAGCTTGAAAATGTGGAATTCTAACATGTATGAAGCAATGATGATAATAAGATACCTTTTCGAAATAAGTTGCAGGTGGAGGTATTACACCTCCTGCCCCCATAACTGGCTCAGCAATAAATGCAGCAATCTGTAATAAAAGGACATATAAGTTGGTACAAAGTCAATGTTCAAGTAGTAGAAAAAATTTGGTATATGGAAGTATTACTGTATCTGGTCCCTCTTTCAGAATTAGCTCCTCTAGATTTTTGGCTAATCTGGTTGAAAACTCTTCCTCTGTCTCACCTGAGATGTTCATAAGCATGGATAATATGTATTCCTTATAACAAATGTCTAAACTATTATTCCCAACAGGTCCATACAAATAACAACCTGGAAGATGAAACCGCCAGTAATGTGGACAATCAGTGTGTAAGACAAAAGGAGCAGGCAGATCAAATTTTTGATGCAGAGCTGGAAGTCTGAAATACACATTTCCAAGCTAATTGATTAGATAAAATATTTTTTCAATTTTTCACATATAAAAGGTCTATTATGTTTAAGAAATAAAAATAAAAAGTTCTGCATACCCAGAAAGACTGGCTGCTATCAATGTTGAACCATGATACCTGTTAGAGTGTACAGTACATGAGCTATTTTTTCAGGTTTGCTAGAGGAAAAAAAAATTGATTGAGATTGTTGAGATGTCATGCGTACGATTTAGCACGAGCTATGAATTTCTTTTTATTTGGTCTTCCAAGTGCGTTGTTATAATACCATACAAGTTTCACCTGCAAAAGTCAAATATAGAATAGTGCTATTTTTTTTCTCTCTAAATTATAATATATAATTCAGCAATATGTTAACATGACACTTTTTAACTCCCCCTACATGTTATTTTTTCATCTTTGCTTAAAACCTTGTTTTATAGATCCAAATTTATCTGAAGAATCACAGCTGCTATTAAGAACATATTTGATTGTAGTTTATTTTGTTTTAGGTGCCTGCACCTAAAACTTGGTCCATATTTGCCATCTTGGCATGTTCATCATATGTAGCTACTTCTTGATATTTTGTATAGATATACTATATGCATTGTAGATAACTATCTAACTTAAAATTGAATGAAAATTAACAGAAGATAATGAGACTAAAGTGGATAAAGAATCTTACAAACCTGAGTGTCATTTGCTTCTGATCCACTATTAACAAAAAAAGCTTTAGCCATCTTTCTGGCTGTGAACGTTTCTAGGAGGTCCTTGGCTAGATCCTGTATGTTGAAAAATATATTAATGAAGAACCAAAGATGAAAAGTCAAGTGTCAATATCACAAAAAGCTATTTTATTTTTTGTGGCCACGACAGGCATATTTAAGGTAATTGATAATACTAATGAGTACACTTAGGATTAGCTTAAACAGTATCACCCCCCTTCAACCCCACCAAAAACTCGGCACCTTTAAGATGTTATAAAGTAAATGTGTTGAACCCCAATTTTCTTTCTTCCTATTTTGAGTAGAACGGAAGAAGTAAAAAAAGGAAGTGTATAATGACAAAGTAAACTATAAATAAGAAAAGTTATAAACAGGCATAAGATTATGTGTAGAATATATATAGGATAACAATAAGGATACCAGAGAGGGTTTTGTAGTCCGATTCCAAAAGGAATGGTAAAATGGCAATTTGTTCAGTTGTGCAGTGGCAGCTTCAACTAGACGTGGCTCATTCCCCCCTGCACAAACATAAAAAACCGTTTTTTCTTTTTCAAAAGAAAATAATAAATCATTACATCAGGTGTAATTGCACATGTGAAATATACCATACAATTATGAGTATCTGAATATATTTCAAACACCATGTCTAAAAGATATTTAAGCATGATCTGATTTCTTCAAAAAAATAAAAAAGCTTTTCCATAAAAAAGAGTCTCTGGTTCCAATGGCTCTACAAGTTTGTCAAATATCCCTAGAAGGGTACAATTCATAGATAGCAACAGCAGTAGAAACAAAAAGAACCATTTATAAAACAGAATACTTCGGAAAAATGAAGTGCCTAGGCTTGCAGATTGATTTCTATTCTAGAATATGGATTTTGATATTTAGGCACATAATAACTATATACTGGGGGAAAACCAAACAAATATAACCACAATTCAACCATGCCTCCATCAAAAAATTCAATACTCCACTTCAAGAACTAAGAAATCAATTCTTCAAATTAATAAGCTCAATTTCTATCACTGTTAATCTACTAGAATTTTATGTCCAGGACAGCCAGAAAACATTGTCGCAACTTCTCCGACCACCACGGATAAAAAAAAATTCTAAATTCAAATGGGGGGAAGAAGGTCCTTGAGCAACTAAGAAGTGACATGGCAGTTGGTTGAAGGGAAAGGATAACACGATTCCTTCAAAAGATGGATTAACAATTATGACGATGAACCAAGTATTAGAATTGAATGGGCCTAATTCACCCCAAAAGCTAGCTCAGAGGTGAGAAATACCTCACGCTAATAAACGCTCTAGAGACCATATCCTTGAGGAATACTTGTAATTCCAAGAGATAAACATAATGAATAACAAGTGAGATATCAAAGAAACGGGGAGATAAAAACATATGTAAAATACCTAGAGCTGTGCACCATAGACCAGCAAGTGAGTCAAGATACTTCTTCCCATTAATGTCATATACATAGCTTCCCTGTCTCCATTGATCAGGTAAGTTACATAGTTGAAGAATTAGTCATCTTTAAATAAAACTAAAGCAATTGTTTATCTGATGCAATATGTTGGCTCAAGGTTGTTGCAAAAAGAAAGCAAAAAATGCAACAAAAAACAGAAGTACCAAGGAAGCTCACCTCTGACTTGTCTATAACCAAAGGATTCACATCAGTTGTCTGCCACCCAGCTGTGAAAGGCGCAAGCATATCATGGCCCTTGAACCTGAGAAAATCAAAGCACTAAACAGGATGTACACATGTCGACCATATCATTCTCGAGTTTTACACTTACAGTGATATTCCATTGTTTTCTTCAAACATGGATTTTCAACTGAGTTTACGTGTTTGACTAATAATTATTATAAGCGCAAACAAACTCAAAGTAGAAAAGGAATGAGACAAGAAAGTGATGCATTTATTTATCTAAATGATGTTATAAACTTTAGCCTGTGGGTGTCCAGATAACACCATCATCTGGATAGTAAAAATGGCAATTATCATGTTGCTTAAGCTTAAACACTAACACCCTATTGTTTAATTTCCAAAATTAAATTTTAAAACCAAAAATAAGAAAAATAAATTAATGTGCTATCCATATCAAAAGCACTGTAACAATGTAGTTACATGCAACAGAAGTTATGATCAATATTTAGAAACACACATCAGAACATCGCCATAGACTTGTACTAACATAGAAGAACCATATACCGTGCATCATTAGTGGTGTTGTCTGTTGCCAAAGAAGAGCTTGTACTGTTTGATCGAGACCATAAGGCAATCTTAAGAAGATTTTCATGCAAACTTCTGGAAACCTAATGAAGATTTAAAGATAGACATCATTGACATATGACATGTGAAAGGTTCAAATAAAAAACAGGGTAGCCTTTGGACCACCACATTCATAAACATCAAACATTCAAGCAGAACCAATAAATTAGTAAAGGGTTTTATGTGTTCAAAAAATTAAACTTAATAATAAATTATAAAACAGGAAATTATATTAACTCTTCCGATTCCAACTATTGCCAACGGTCAACAAAAATTTACTCTGGCTACCTAAAACTTCAGTTAAATCTCGGTTACTCTAAATAAGATACAGAGTCCGAAACATTATCAGCAACTTAGACCGTAGTGATTAAGCAGCATCAACAGCTTAAACCGCAGTGATTAATAATTTAATATACGTGTCAGTGATACGATAAACGAGCTTTTCATTTTGACTGAAAAAGAATGCTAGTTTGTTGTTATACACTTGCATTGGACGATAAGCGCGACGAATCCGAATCCGAATCCAAATACAAATCCAAATGCTAAGACTACAATAATATATAGCAAAGGAATCCAAGAAAGTATGATACGAAAAGGAAAAGTCAAAGTGAAGAAGAAATGAAAAGCGGTTTCAAAATTCACGAATCATCATCATCATCATCATCATCAAGGTAACGTAGATGTTCACTTCGATTTTGCAACTACGAAAACAATTCAGAAACCTTGAAAACGGAATCACCAGCAGATTAACCAATAAATAAATGAAAATAAGTTATGAAAACAGGTATTGAAACTATAATGGATAACATGCGTGCCTGCGCTGTGAGTGTGGTGGATCGGAAGAGCCTGTTCATCATCACCAACGAGAGAGAGAGAGAGAGAGAGAGAGATTGCTTAGTGAAAATGGAACTGAAATTGAAAACTGTTAGCAGTGTTGTTAAGCATCCAAAATCCAAATTTGTAATGATTATAGTGATTTCGCTCCTTGGTGGGTCCCAAAACGACAACCAGAGTAATAATCTATTGTAATTATTTATTAATTTTGTTAAAAGGAGTGTTAGGGGCAATAACTTTTGTGATTTGTAACTATCAAATAGTCATTAATGATAATTTTAATGGTATGAGATTGATGTAAAATTTCATCCAATAGTTTATTTTTCTTTGCTGATTACTGGTTAGAATTTGATAAAATTACTGGTTTCTAAACTTTTCCTTTTGTTAATTCATCCCTAAATACTAAGAGAAATAATAATTAAATTAAAGGTTAAGAACACGTCTCAAAATTAGAATTAATAATAATATTTATTTTTTTTAATAAATATATTAAAAAAAAAATTTTATATATTTTTAATAAAAACTTATAAATTAATAATTTTAATATATATTTTTAAAATTAATTATATTAGGTATATATTAAAATTAATTATCAAAATCAGTTATCAATATAAATATAAATATATGTTAGAATATAAATATATATTAAAAATAAATTAAATTATATATATTTATATATAAATATATTAATAATTAATTTTAGTGTTAGAATATTTTTTTTTGTTTTAAAACATGTGATCTAAATTTTTTGAGGTAAAACAAATTAAAAGTAGTCACCAAAAAAAAACAAATTAAAAGTTGGCAGACTTGGCACTCACCGGATTTGTATCACATCTTTGAAATTGATGAAGTTTGTCTTTAACGCTTGATGGTTCTGATTCAGCATTCATTTCATGCTAATCCTAGTCATAGGCAATGAAAGATCATTTAAAATGATTTTAAAACATATACAAATTTTATGTTTTTAATAAATCTTTTATAAATAAAATAAAAAAATCAACAACTTTTACTAACAATAATAGTATTAAATTATTGAGAGAGTTTTAAATGTGTCAAAAATACGGATGTTTCAGTTAAAATAACTGTTGATCTAAATTATAAAAAATATATATAATATATATTAATTAAAATTAATGATTAAAACAACTGAAATACCGATATTTCTAGTACACTAAAAATCTTTCCTAAACTATTATTAATATATATACACTTAAGACATGTTATGTTATTTGTTATTATTATTAGTTTGTAGCCATGGACAGTATCCTAGGCCGGCACCCTCGGCTGATATGAGTCCATCTAGTGTGTGTTACCATTGCCTAAGAATAAAATAGATTTATTTATACGGATTGTTCATGAATCACATGAAGTGTAGCAGTGTAGATATTTATAAAACTTTTGACTTTATGATAATTTAATTATTTACTTACTCACTTGACCTTTTTCAGAGAAAGTAGGAATTGCGTACGCAAGGATTCAGCCATGTCTAAGTGGAGGTGGACCGCAATGGAGAAGGCGGGTGTGTCCTAATTCCTAAAGCGATAACGATAAGTGCTATGACCCACAATTTACATCAGCTGTTGTTAATTGTTGAATAAGTGAATCAACACTAACATTTTATTTGTTTTTTATTTCTAACTTTTAAATTGAACATAATCCCTTATACAATAAAAAATTATAACTCAATTTAAATACTCATGATAAATTATATCTTGCCTTTAATTGTTATTCATTTGTAGTTTCTAATAACGAAATTAATGACCATAAGTCCATAATTATTAATTCAATAACCAAATCGCCATAGCATCGGCTAAAACTTAAAAAAAGCTTAAAAAAATAGATGGCCAAAATTAATTTTTTTTATCTTTAAAATTTAGTAAAATTTTTTAAAATATTCTTAAGTTTTATTTTGTTTCAATTTTATTCCAAAAAAATTTTATTTGCATCGAATATATCTCTGATAACTAAATTTTCAAAAATTGTAAAGCCAATCCAACAAAAATACATGAAAATTATACTTGATTTACTTGTATTAAAGGTTGTTCTTATAAAATTGTTGTTAAATTGGTTCTATATTTTTTGAAAAATTAGCGGCTAGGATATAGTTGATGCAAATAAAAAACTTCTAAGACAAAATTAAAACAAAATAAAATTTAAGGGTATTTTTAAAACTTTTACCAAATTTCAAGAACAAAAAATATACTTTACCCAAAATAGATTTATGAATAATGAGATTATATATAATAAATACAAGATACAACATATATATAAAAAGAGTAAAGTATCGTTTTTATCCCTAACGTTTAGGGTAAGTCTCAAAGTTGTCTCCAACGTTTAAATCGTTCTATTTAAGCCCCTAATGTTTCAAAATTGACTCAATGTTGTTCTGCTGTTAGAGATTTGTTAACTGAATTGACGGCAGGACAAAATTGAGACGATTTTGAAACGTTATGGACTTAAATAGGATGAAAACGATACATAGAAATAAATTTTAATTTTATCTTTCAATAATATCAATTTTTTACGGTACATAGTTATTCAATTATTTTTTAATTACATCTAAGTAATTTACACTTAATCACATTACTTTTATTCTAAATAACTTTATTTTTTTATAATTTTACTCTTAAAGATTTTATTTATCATAAAATATTTGTAGAATGACTAGTACATAAACTTGTGAAAAAAAAATGATATAAATACAATAAAATAATGTGATTCTTGTCATTCTTCAAACATTTCATTATGAGTAAAATTATAAAAAAATTAAATTTATTTAGAATGAAAGTAATGTGATTAAGTATAATTTACTTAGATGTGATTAAAAAATAATTGAATAACTATGTACCGTAAAAGATTGATATTATTGAATGATAAAATTAAAATTTATTTGTGTATCATTTTTTCTAATGTTTTCGTCTTAAGTTCCTAACATTTCAAAATCGTCTCAATTTTGTCCCCTCCCTCCCCCGTCAATTCTGTTAATATATCTCTAATGGCAGAACAACATTGAGTCAATTTTAAAACGTTAGAGACTTAAATAAGACGATTTAAACATTAAGAATAATTTTGGAACTTACCCCAAATGTTGAGAACAAATAGGAATGATAAACTATTTTATCATAGTAAATCCTTATTGGTTTCTAACTATTTTATATATTATTGTCTAATAAAAATTCTACAAAATATGTCACGTCAGTCGTCAAAAGACACATAGCAGAACCTGAGTAGAGGAGAAAAAACATGTCAACAAAATGAGTTAATAGTCTTGTTAACGTTAGAGGGATAAATAGGAGTGATAAACGAATTAGTTTATCCAGCTAAAAATTCGCTATTTGGCAGCCCGGCTTATCTCGCTCCTTCTAATAGTAGATTGGCAGGCCAAACTCGCCTTTTTTTTTTTTTAACTATTAAATATTATATATATATAATTTCATAAATATTTTAATAAATTTATAATTTTTAAAGACAAATAAATTATAACTTCTAAATTCACAAACACTAAAATATTTATATTTCTAAATATCTAATAAACATAATTATTAACCAAATTTTTTGAAGCAAAATCATAGTATGGCGGGAAAGTCCGCCCCGCTCCGCCGAAATCCGCCAAAACCAATGGGTTAGACGGTGCGAGTTAAGCGGACTTTTTTATTATAGCAGTCTAAAATTTCTAATTCGACTCGCCTTTTTTAGTGAGTTATGCAGGCCGGCCCAATAAATTTTGGCTCATTTGCCATCCCTTGTAACAGGTTAACATGCGGGTCAACATCCAAAACGGGGTCGCAATACGGGTCATCGGCACGTGCTTTAATGAGGACCGATGATTTGAAATTATATCGAATGGTAGAGATGCTGTACGATGAGAAATGTTAATCTTCAAATGGATCCAATAGAGGAAAACGAATATGAAGATGAGATGGAAGCAACCGGCTTTGTTAGACTCGAAACAACGAGACGAGTACAATAATGTGGTTATTTGTGCAAAAAGACATCGAAAAGATGACCGAAAAAGGTAAAAAAAATCGCGAATGAAGATGTAGTGGGTGGCTTGACAACGACAGCACCTTCAAACAGCACCTGCGGAGGGTGGAGTTGGTCGCGTTCAACTCAAAACTATGGTACGATCGATGATGGATAAAAATATTGGCAACTAATTTAAAATGTGACTGGAAGAAGCATGGCTTAGAGGCAGATATGGAGCTTCTGGCAGCACGTCCAACAAAGTATGATAGTGAGGTTTGATATGTGAAACTCAGAACGTCATGAAGAATCAAAATATGTGGTCTATGACAAAAGATATTGTCAAAGAGGTGATCAAAAAAAGGAAAGAAAAAGACAACAGAAAAAAAATTGCTTTCATTCCAGAGATAAAAAACAACTCGAGAAACTTAACGAGGATAACATGACCCTAATACTATGTTAGAATTCAAGAAAGGATACTAAAAAAATAATTTTTTTTATGTTGAAATTATATGTAATGAATATAAGATACAACATATATATATATAGAGAGAGAAATTACCATCATAAATATTTACTAGCTAACTACTAACTCCCAACTAAGTTACACAGCATATATTTTTATAGTTTTATAAATTATTATCTACATTTTATATTTATAAAATTTGTATACCTCTTAAATATTTGCGTACTTGAGCATTATAATGTTATATCCTACTTAGTATCAGCTCATCAATCTCACCTACAACTATTAAAGAGTTTCTAACAAAGAACTCTTTTATTAGTTTTATAACTTAGAGTTATCACTTCAATTTGATTACGTTGTTATGGTAAATTTTAGAAGGTTAGATTTAACGGTATTTGTATAGTTTTTTAGAATATTTGAAAATGTTCTAGATAGTTTCGGAACGTTCTAGAATGTCCAAGAAGGTCCCGAAATATCCTAAAAAATTCTAGAAGACTCTGGAAGGTCATAGAATATTCTAGAAGAATGTGGATGTATATATGAGTATGAAGAGTAGTATAGAAGAATCTAAAAGTATTTAGAAAATTGTGGTAGGATAGATACTTGTACTGAAGGTTCTAGATGATCAATCTGGACTGTTAATTACATTTAATTCTAACCATCCATTGAGGAGGTGGATGGCTATAAATAGGAGTGAGAGTAAGATTTTAGTGTGTGTGAGTCAATTATAAACAAACACTTGAGTAATAAAGAGTCTTTCCACCAAAGCTTCATTTCTCTTGTGTTCTCTTGTGTTCTTAGCTTTCTTGTTAAGTATTGAGGGTTAGGCTGACTTGGTCTTAGCTCAAGAGGTTGTGTAACATCCCAACTTTTTGAATCAAGTCATTTTTTTTATAACTAATTAATTAATTAAAATGGTAATGATTTAAGATTTGAATTTAAAATTAAACATATGAAAACACTAGTGGTAGTAAATCTCTAACCGACAATAAACAACCTTTTAAAATATAGTCATAATTAATTCTACATTTATTAGATTTGAATGATATTTAGTTATATGAAAAGATAAGAATACTAGCTCTATTCCTTAAATTCAGTATAAAATCAAATTCAAATTAAATTAGGTAGATAAATCTGTTACAAGTTCATAGTAGAAAATCGCACTCTTATCAGCCAGCCTGATATACTAACAATATTTTGGGAATATCTCAAGATTTGGTTATCCGATTGACTTCTTTTAAGATTTGTTTTAAAGCTAATTCAATTCTCTATAAATTTGTCTCTAATAGTTATTTCCAAATTCCAAATGTAGAAAACATTATAGGGTTCACAAAGTGACAATTCAGATTGAATATTTCACCTAAATACCTCCTAACAAAATCTGCACATACCTAAGAGCTATTTGATCCTTCCTTTCTCAATCTATTCTCTTTTTCTATACAAAACATTCTAGTATACACAAAGTCTAGCCATAAAACAAGTCTCTCTTTACCAACAAACCGCATCTATTTGCATCAGAATACCTAGTGAAACTTCACTTGAGGTAGGGATTTTATGCTAATTTTTATGTCATATATAGATGTTAGCATTATATGTCATGATATAATGTCTCTTTCCTTCATACGCATTATGCATTATAATAAAAAAATCTTATGTGCATAAAGAATTGAGGGAATGATCCTTCGGTAAGGGAAGGTGACCCCCAAAGACAAGATAATCGAGATGATCCTTCGGTAAGGGAAGGTGATCGGCAAACTTTTGGGAATCTTCGGTAAGGGAAGGAGACTCTCATCAATTTTATATAATAAGATATCTTTGTTGATATAACTCTTTTCTTGTGTATGTCTAAATAACCTTGATTGTAAATTAAACTGAGAGAATGATCCTTCGGTAAGGGAAGGTGAACCCAAAGACAAGATATCGATATGATCCTTCGATAAGGGAAGGTGATCGCCAAAACATTTGGGATAAGAACCTTCGGTAAGGGAAGAGGACTCCCACCTTTTATACCGGTTTGAGCTCAATACCTTCCATAAAAGCTACGAGAAAAAGTAATGAAAAGTGCAATGAAAAGTGTGATCATGATTGTTCTTCTTTTATTTATTTTTTTTCATTTATGATTATGTTTATTATTGCATTCAAAGATCCTTCTTTTTTCCAAAGTTCCTTTTTGTATGATGTATGATATTGTTTAAGATTTTTATTTTATTCAGATCTATCCTGTTTGACTTATCTATGGCAATGTTACTATTTTTCTCTTATTTATTATTTATTTTGTCTTGCTTTATGGCCTATGAGAACATCATACCAAGGTTTATGAGTTTACCTTTATATGTTTTAACGCTATAGGTATTTTGTATGCATCACATATGTCATAACATAAGTAAATGAGAAGCATCTAAAAGTCACACCACTCTGACTAACAAGGACTTTTGAAAATAATAATTGAACAACATTGCATTATCACTGTTTTTATTTTAAAACTCGGAGTGGCTGGAGATGGATACGATGACACCATATAGATAAACTATTGAGAATCTTTTGTTTCTCACCCCTCTCTCCGTACCATCTTACACTGCTCAGTTGAGGTGAAAAGACAAGTGCGCTATTAGGAGCGAGTTATCAAGAACGTAGATACGAAACATTAAGTGTTTATCTTAAGAAGGAAGAATAGGCGATTGTTTCAGTCATATTTAAACAAATTGAGAGAATTAGGATTTCCTATATGTCTTGTTTTATCCTTATTGACTGATTGCAATTGTAACTATGATGTTTCCTTTTTTATTTGGTATGAGTAAAGCTTGTCATTGTTGTGCCTTCATAGTTTAGCACACCGATTTTTCATGTTAGTATTTTCAAATCCAATTATATTTTTCAACTAGTAACTATTCTAATAAAAACTAATTATTCAATATTTTTATCTATAAATTATTTTATATAAATATTTCACATTTGTTTTAAAAGAAAATTTTTGCAAGGTTTTGAATATCAACTACTAAATATAATCCAAATAAAGCTTAACTCAATTTAAAAGTATTAGGGTGTTACAGGTTGAGTAAGTCCGAGTGCTGGCACGGTAGTGTTGGAGTGTGTCCAAGGTCCTGAAAATTTGGTATCAAAGCCTGGTTCGAGAGGGAGCACAAGTAGTTTGTGGGTATGACTTATAGTGTAACTATGGAGCATGTTGAGTCTCAAAGGGGAAGGGATACCATTCCTTTTTAATTGGAAAGCAAGAAGGTGTGCTCTTCAAGTGAGCCTATAGGTAAGAACTCTAACTTCTTAGAAAAGAGAGTTTCTATGTTGGAGAATGTTCTATCCTCTATGGATGAGCGCTTCCAAATGATAAAATATGACAAGGAGACCCTCGAGACTCATGTGTTAGGAGAACTAGATGCTTTTAAAGAAAGCATGCTCCAAATCAAAGAGAAACTTGAGAATTCCTTGAAGCTATTTGAGGAAGTTCAAGGAGGCAAAATCTCGACCGACCATTATAAGAGAGACGACAAAGATTGATCTCCCAAAGCTAAAGGAGTTCAAGGGTGTGAGGGACGCTCGAGAGGTGGAGAACTTCCTATGGCAAATGGAGAGGTACTTTAAAGGCCAAGGGGTGGTCAAAGAAGTAATAAAGGTACACACTATAGCTCTCTACTTTTCTGATAATGCTACTTTGTGGTGGAGGAGAATGTGCGTAGATATAAAAAATTGTACTTGCAACATAGCCACATAAAAAGATTTCAAAAGAGAGTTGAAAAGACAATTCTTCCCTGAGAATGTGGTCTATGAAGCAAGAAATGAGTTGAGGGAGTTGAAGCACAAGAGTACAATTAGCGACTATGTAAAGGAGTTCACTACTCTTACACTTTAAATCCCCAACTTAGCATCAGAGGATGCATTGTTCTTCTTCATTGATGGACTCCAACCTTGGGCAAAGCAATAACTATAAAGAAGGAATGTTAAGGATGTCAATGAGGTCATCGTGGTGGCTGAATCACTCACTGAGTATCATAGGGGAGACTCTAAACCCAAGTCTTCCTCCAAACATAGTTCTACTAAAGGTGGGGGAGACAAGGGAAAGAGTTTCTCAACAAAAAAAAAAAGAGTACGAGAAAAAGAAGAAGGATTTTGTGCCCAAAGGAAGATGCTTTGTGTGCAAGGGACCACATCAAATGAAGAATTGTCCCAAGCTAGGGACTCTGGCATCTATCACTGAGGAACGAGAGGCTCAAACTCAAGTAAATGAGTGTGTTGGATCTATCCAACTCATAAATGCTGTGAAGGACAAAGAAGCAAGCACTGGATAAAAGAAAAGCTTGATGTATGTCAAGGCCTTTATCAATAAAAAATCCGCCATGGCTATGATCGACACAGGTGCTACACATAACTTCATCACGCCTGATAAAGCAAAGAGGCTTGGGTTGAAGATCACCGAAAAGAATGGCTGGTTCAAACCCGTGAATACCAAGGGTGAACCTCTTAAGGGAGTAGCAAAATGGGTTGAGATGACTCTTGGTTCTTGGAAGAGTCTTGTGGATTTCTCAATAGCACCCATGGACGATTTCAAAATAGTCATCAGGCTCGATTTGCAAAGAAAGGTAAATATAATACCTATGCCATACTACGACATAGTATGCGTCATGGAGAAAGGGTCTCCATGCATGGTCCCTACAGTCTCTAAAGTTGGAGGACCACCGATGCTCTCTGCTATACAACTCAAGAAAGGGTTCAAGAAGAGAGAGATTACATATTTGGCTCTATTGCAAGAGGAGTCAATATCTGAAAGAGAAGACGTTCCTCCCGAAATCAAAGAAGTCCTTGAAGAAAATAAGGACGTGATGCCTCCTGAGTTGCCAAAATAACTACCACCTAAGAGGAAGGTGGACCACAAGATTGAATTGGAGTCAGGAGTAAAGCCGCCTGCCTCAACATCTTATAGGATGGCACCGCCAGAACTTGAGGAGTTGAAGAAGCAACTCAAGGATTTGCTAGATGTTGGGTTCATCTGTCCATCAAAGGTATCGTATGGCGCACCGGTCTTTTTCCAAAAGAAACATGATGGTTTGTTGAGACTATGTATCGACTATCGAGTACTTAACAAGGTAACCATCAAGAACAAATAACCTATTCCTTTGATAGCCGATTTGTTTGATCAACTTGGTAGAGCCAAGTGGTTCTCAAAGCTGGATTTGAGGTCAGGATATCACCAAGTGAAGATTGCTGATGGTGATGAGCCTAAGACCATGTGTGTCACGAGGTATGGATCGCATAAGTGGTTGGTGATGCCTTTTGGCTTGACTAATGCTCCTGTGACCTTCTATACCTTGATGAATTAGATCTTTCAACCTTACCTTGATTGGTTTGTAGAGGTCTACTTGGATGATATTGCTGTCTATAGCAATACTTTGGAGGAACATGTAGAACACTTACGAATCGTGTTTAAGATCTTTCGAGAGAATAACCTATATATGAGAAGGAAAAGTGTTCTTTTGCAAGGGATAAAGTCCATTTCTTGGGACACATCATTAAAGATGGAACTCTCTGCATGGATCAAGGAAAGGTGAATTGAGGTCATTCCTTTGATTGGCTAATTACTATCGGAGGTTTATCAAGGGATACTCCGCCAAGGCTACACCATTAACTGATATTCTCAAAAAAAATCACTCTTGGGAATGGTCAAAGGAGTGTCAAAAGGCCTTTGATGAGTTGAAGGCTGCTATCACAGAAGGACCAATACTAGCACTATCCGACTACTAAAAGGTGTTTGAAGTCCACATTGATGCTTCTGACTACGCTATTGGATGGGTTCTGATGCAAGAAGGACATCCTATTGCCTTTGAGAGTCACAAGTTGAATGATACAGATAGGCGATACACTGTCAAAGAGAAGGAGATGACCGCGGTAGTGCATTGTTTGAGAACTTGGCATCACTAATTGCTTAGTTCACACTTCATCGTCAAGACAGATAATGTAGCTACAAGCTACTTCCAAACTCAGAAAAAGTTAAGCCCCAAACAAATTAGGTACAAGTCAGGCAAGACTAATGTAGTAGCAGATGCGCTAAGCCGCAAGGCTGAGTTGGCATCCATTTCTATGGTCGAAAGAGATATTGTGCATACCATCAAAGAAGGATTGCATCATGATCCATTAGCCAAGAAGTTGGTAGAGTTAGCTAGAGAAGGTAAGACCAAAAGATTTTGGCTAGAAGACGACCTTCTCTACATCAAAAGAAGAAGACTATACGTCCCTAAATGAGAAAATCTAAGAAGAAAGTTAGTGAGAGAATACCACGACACCAAGTGGGCTAGTCATCAAGGTCAGCGAAGGACCTTGGCACTCATTGAATCTTCTTATTATTGGCCTCAAACGAGAGATGAAGTGGAGAGCTATGTTAAGACTTGTCTTGTGTGCCAACAAGATAAGATTGAAAACAAGACACCAAGTGGGTTGTTGGAACCTCTGCCTCATCAGAGCGACCGTAAAAAAGTGTCTTGCTAGATTTCATCTATGCCTTACCGAAGTCCGAGGGATTTGGATCTATTATTGTGGTAGTGGATCAATTTTCAAAGTATGCTACTTTTATTCCTGCCCCTACTGACTGCATTGCAGAAGAAGCAGCACGACTATTCTTCAAGAATGTGGTGAAGTACTGGGGATTGCCTAAGAGCATCATTAGTGATCGAGATTCACGCTTCACAGGACGACTATGGACAGAGTTGTTCAAACTCCTTGGGTCGGAGCTTCATTTTTCAAAAGCTTCCATCCCCAAACCGATGGGCAGACTGAAAGAGTGAATGCCTTACTCGAATGTTACTTGAGGCATTTCGTAAGTGCTAATCAAAAGGATTGGACAAAACTCCTAGACATTGCTCAATTCTCATACAATCTGCAAAGGAGTGAGTCTACATGGAAGAGTCCGTTCGAGATTATGACTGGACAACAGCCGCTTACACCTCACTCTCTTTCTTCTTCTTACTCGGGGAAGAGCCCTGGAGCTTATCATATGATTAAGTCATAGGAAGAACAAGCAGATGTCACTTGTTTTTACCTCGACAAAGCTGCAAAGATGATGAAGAAATTGGTAGATAAGAAGAAGAGGCATGCAAACTATCAAGTGGGAAACAAAAGTAATGATTAAACTTCTTACACAACAATTCAAAACCTTTCGCAAGGTTCATAAGGGATTAATCTGCAAATACGAAGGGCCATTTGAGATCATTGGACGTGTTGGAGAGATTGTTTACAAAGTATAGCTTCCTCCCTCTATGAAGATCTACCCGGTCTTTTCATGTGAGTATGCTTAAACCATATCATGAAGACCAAGATGAACCGAGTAGAGGTGACTTGAGTCGTGCTCCGCCTGTGGTGATTAGATCATTTGATAAAGAAATCGAAGAGATCTTAGCTAATCGCGTCGTGCGATGAAGAGGAATACCACCAAGTATCCAATACTTGATCAAGTGGAAAGGGCTCCCGATATCCGAAGCTAGTTGGGAAGCTCGTGAAGATCTGTGGCAATTTCAAGAACACCTAGAGTGCTATCATGAACAGAATGCGACGAGGACGTCTGCGCATTAGGTGGGGAGAATGTCACAGTAAATTTTAGAAGGTTAGATTTAACAGTGTTTGTATAGTTTTCTGGAGTATTTGAGAATGCTTTAGATGATTCTAGGACGTTCTAGAATGTCCTAGAATGTCCCGGAATACCCTAGAAAGTTCTAGAAGACTCTGGAAGGTCATAAAGTATTCTAGAAAAGTGTAGATATATATAGGAGTACGAAGAATAGTATGGAAGAATCTAGAAGTATTTAAAAGTTTTGGTAGGATAGATATTTGTACTGAAGGTTCTAGATGATCAATCTGGACTGTTAATTAGATTTAATCCTAACCACCCATTGAAGAGGTGGATGGCTATAAATCTGAGTGACAGTAAGAGTTTGGTGTGTGTGAGTTAATTGTAACAAACTCTTGAGTAATAAAAAGTCTTTTTACCAAAGTTTTGTTTCTCTTGTGTTCTCTTGTATTATTAATTTTCTTGTTAAGTATTGAGGGTTAGACTAACTTGGTCTTAACTCAAGAGGTTGAGTAAGTTCAAGTACTGACACGGTAGTTATAATGTGTCCAAGGCCGTAACAATAAAATTTGGGACAATAAACTACATTCTCGACAAATTATACGTCAAAAAATATTACTAACACTAAAATAAAATATATTTAAAATATTCGAAATAAAATGAAATAAATATAATGACGTGGATAAACTTAAAACTCAATTTAAACATTTAAGACTAAAATACAAATATCTTATTTTATTCAATTTAAAGTTAAAATTATGCTTTTCTTTGTTAATAATTCTTCAATCAGGGAAGAGATGTTCTCCGGATTAAAAGTCTTGTACTCAAACTAGAACTAGAAGGAGGAAAAAATCTTAGATTATTTAAGGTCATTCTCACTCATTCTTGCTAATTGCTATTGATGTATTATCAAATTTCTTAATATTTTAAGCAAACATAAAAATTTTAAATAGCTACTAATAAATTAGTATTTATAAAAATATGTATTTGGCATAAAAAAAAATTTCATTATACTATTACAAATAAATTTGAATTTTAAGTTGATTGTTAATTATTTAGTTAAAAAAATATGCATCAATATGTATAAATATACACAAATTAATCGGGCATTTTTCTATATGTACGTATCAAACAGGGCCTAAATCGAAGTGCAGCTATCAGATGGTGTTCTAGCTTCTTAGAGTGATATTAATACTCCAATTCTGCAACCTCTTTCTATTCCTAACCGTTTCTGGTTTTTCCAAGCTTTTGCAATTCGAGGTATTTGACGAAGCTTCTTAACTCACTTTAGTTCATTCTTCTTTGTTTTGTTCTGGTCAATGAAAAAAACTGCATAAACTTGATGATATTTGTTGTGCTTTAATAGGTACACGATAGTGTTAATTTTTTGTTAATTGCAAAAGGCTTAGAATTCAGAAGCTGTATATACATGTGTGGATGTTTTTTGTTAGTATTGTCTTGCAAATCGATCATTGCCAAGAAGCCAAAGATGGGTATTGCACATGAGGTGTTTGATAAAATGTGTGTTAAGGCATGTAAACTTTTCTTTTACCGGTTCATTTGCAGATTTTTGAGGTGTGAGTTTTAATGTGGACTGTGAATTTTTCCAATATAGTTTCTAATTCTGATTGGCAATGTTTTAGGATAAAATGTGGTTGATTATTTGGTTGTTAACTTGTCAATTGTCATGTCTTTTGTAATTTGAAAAAATTTTGTTTGGTGCAAATGACACTGTTCTTTTGTGTTAATGTTGGTTTGGTCTTAAAAGTTTTAATGTTTGTATGGCTGATTCCCTTGGTTTTATGGTTGAAAAGTTTCAAATTTGAGAAAATAAAAATGCTAATTGTGAGTTCAGTTTAGATTGTGGCAGCCATATTATGAGAATGCATCTGGTTAAAGTTTCACTTTATACTCATTAATATTTTATGTCGGTTTAGTTGTTTTTTACTTGGTTTTGTAGTCATGTTATATTGTTTTGTAATTTTGTTTCTAAGTTATATTATTGATCATTGATAATTTTATATTTTGAAAAAAGGAAAATATTTTTCTGTAATGAGATTGATTTTACGAGTAGTAGGATTAGAGGATTATAGTGAAAGTAGAATCATATTGAGGAAATTTGGTAGAGAAAAGGGAGATAAATCAGATAGAAGAGATGTAATCGGGGAGGAGAGTCCTAAGAAATTTTACAAATTCCAAACTAAGTGTTGCAATACCTATACTCATTACAGTTTCTCCTTTACAAGACTGTTGACTCTTGATTAGCAGCACAATAAATCTTTTCTCATGTTGTATGTTTATGCTTTGATGTTATTGTATAGGGCTCGATTGTGAAAGGGTCATTGGTTATGCAACTATTAGATTATTGATAACTGAATATTACAGTCAGAGAGTATGGTAAATCAGCCACAAGCAACAAGTTCTGCCACACCGGTCCTGAATACTGAGGATCAAGTAGCAAGTGCCTCTTCTACTGTGAACTTGATAGATTCATTGCAGAAACAATATCTCAAAATCAAAGAGAATGCAGAAACCTACCCTTATGTATGGGCTTCCTATATTGTTGTATATGGTGGCTTTGGTATATGGACTGCATATAGATGGAAAAAGCTTCGAAAAACCGAAGACAGAGTAAAGAATCTTCAAGAGAAACTACGAAAGCTTGTTGAAACTGAAGAATCTGCTATTTCTACTTCTACCAAAGTGGTTGAAAAGGGTTCTACATCTTCTGAAACGCCTTCCAAGTAGCCTACAGTTTCAATATTCCTTGCCCAAGGCCAAGTAGACTGGTCTTTTGAGCCTCAATATCACTTTCTTTACCATAATGGTGGCTGGGACTGACATTTCATGTTGCTTCTCTAAGCAACTGATTACATTGATATTTTTAGAAATTGTTTAAAGTTTAAACTTCAAGTTTGATAACTTTCCTTCCAAAGAAAGTTCTGTGATAGTTTTACAGAGGTGTTCCAATGTTTTTAGACTTGGGAAAATATTTATTTTAAGAAAGAAATATTAATCCATGATACATAAAACTAATGCAAAAGTAACTGTATTGTCACTAAGAGCATAAAACTTCAAGTTTAAATTCTATTCCATCACAATATTGGAAAAAAAAAAATAGGTAAAAAAGTGTCCTCACTCCTAAGGCAAAAAGCATTGGTTAAGATTATGAAAGGGGAAAATTTTTGTTTTTCAAATAAATTAAATGCATTAAAAATTTTAAAAATTAATATTTAATTTATATTTTTTTATCAAAAATATTTAAAAAATTAATATCACAAAGTTAATATTTAGTCTCTTATGGTAAAGACTAAAGACTCTAAAAAGACATAAATTAAGGAAATGACAAAAAATTGTTGAAGTTACAGAAAGACAGTTTACAATATTTTCTTTAGCTGTAAAAATGGTAATAATAGAAGTGAGTAATGACATTTTTTGTTTACATTTTCTTCTCCAGCTTGACATATATGCTTTCTTATCATAACCTGTGGTATATCCACTCCTTAAATAGTTATCTAAATGCTATCATGAAAATTTGGATTAAGTATCTAACTTGTTTATCACTTGTAGAAACATATTTCTTTTATTATTTTTCACTTTTCAAATTTTTTAAAAATATTTTGTCATTTTAATTTTTAAAAATAACTATATTACATGTATACAAAAAATCATCTGTCAAATTAATTATTTGTATAAACTATAAAATATATATTAAAATATAAAATATGTATTAAAAATAAATTATATTATTTATAATAATTAATTTAGTGACTAATTTTTTATTGTATATAATATTTTTGTTTTAAAAATAATTTAATTAACACCTAAATTTTTCCGAATAGTGAGGTAGTGACTTACTCATCTTTGTCTCTGTCTTAACAACTAAACATGTTTTTTTTCCCTCATCTCTCTTTATATTAATCTTAAAAATAATATCCAAATAGAATTCGTCAGTACAGCAATCAAATGCTTGGATCTCTGTTCTCTACTATTTTGACACAAAATAAAACACAGCATCAGCCATACAGCGGGTACACATCTACAATATATTAGCAACCAAAAATTGATTTAAACTTTTCTTATTTGTTTTTTTGTAAGGGAATAATTCTTTTTAGATCAAATTGACTCTCCAATCCAATGATTTTTAAGTTAGATCCTTCGGTCTCACGAAATTTTATTCTCCATAAATTTTCAAGAATATTTTTTGAATAGATTATTTTTTTTCATTATTTTCAATCAAATTTTTAAATATATATATATATATATTAGACATATAAATTTTTAATAATTTCTTTAAAATATAAAAAAAAGACCAATTTATCCGACAAAAAGTGACTAAAAAAATTCTATAGAATAGGAATTTATTTGAGATGCACCATTTTTATTTAGTGACTTAATAAATTAATTCCGTTGCCGGGAATCGAACCCGGGTCTCCTGGGTGAAAGCCAGACATCCTAACCGCTGGACGACAACGGAATTGATGCACCATTTAAGAATTAAAAAAATAACATTATTATATTTCGGGGCCGTGTATTTTCCCTTTGGACATTGGTAACTCATTCTCTGCAAATAGCAAGTGAAGTAAAGTGCGCGCGCTTGCAGGTTGAACCTTCTTAGGGTACACTCACTCCGTCGTTGACCCCGTTGACTGTCAGCTCAACCTGTACCTCAAAGGTGGCGCCTTTTTCCCCTTCTCAAATTCCCAATCCATTTTTTTCAGCAACATGGTCAGAAAACATGGCTGGCAATTACCCGCACACACTTTTCAGGTCTTAATTTCTCACCTCTTCTTCTCTCATTTGTTCCCAATCGTCCCTTTTTTCTTAGGGATTCATGCAATTGCTTCTTAATTCACTGTTATCTTCACTCTCTCTAGCTCGATCCTGTCAATTTATTGCTCAATTTATCTGATCGCTTAATTTTTTTTCATGCATTTCTATTTTAGCTACTTTGTGGAGGTTCTGTTATGCCCTCGATACGACGTTTTTGAATTTTGAAGGGAACAAATTAATAAAATTGGAGAATTTATGTTTGGAGAAACTTATTGATTTACTATATTGGCTGTTTCGGAAAATTGAAAAGAAGCAGTTTAGAAAAATTGGAATAATGTTAACAACCATTAATTATAATGGGGATTGCATCCATGCTTAAAGGGTGAAGACCAGACATACAGCTTTCAAGGGTCTTGTTTTGTGTTATTTTATAGTGTATTGGGATTTTTGTGGCTGGGTTGATAAGTGATATGATGCAGAACAGAATCTGTGATCTTATTTTGGGCGAGGTAGACAAGACGACCAACACATTGGCATATTAGATGGGTGTCATTGGTGTTGAACATTTACAGTAATGTGTAAAGTAACTGGTTTTATGTTTCTTGATTAAGTGCTACTTGTACTGGAAAAAAATAGTAGTGATCCTTAAATAAATAGAATACTATGTTAGAGTACATTAAAGCACTATGATTTGTATTTAACCAGTTGCAGCCTTGCTGGCATGTCAACTTCTTTTTATTAAAATTGTTGATCTTTCATGAATAGGTTGTTGCCATCACTGTATTCTGCTTGCTGGTAATTGCCTTCTATGCTTTCCTTGTTCCCTTCCTTGGAGGTCATATACTGGAATACACCTTCATTGCTGTTTACTCTCCTGTGGTATGTGAACCGACTTTTAATCATTCTGCATGATTTATTATCATTATTTACTTAGTTTGAGGGAAGGCTTAGATTGTCGCATTCTTGGGCATTGCAGGCACTGGTTGTTTTTATTCTTTACATCAGATGTACTGCAATTAACCCTGCAGATCCAGGCATAATGTCGAAATTCGACCCTCGAGTGGGAAATAGATTTGACTCAGCCCATGGTTTGATGAAGCATCAAGCTTCTGAACATGATGACTTTGTTGCTGGAGAGGAATATTCTCCATCATCTGTTGCTTCCAAAAGGTCTGTGGCAAATGCTAGCAAGAAAAGCTCTGTTGAAGACATTGAGAGAGCAGATAATTCAAGGACACAACATAGCAGAAACTCATGTGATGTATTTGGAGGAATTTTATGTATATTATTTACACACGGAGATTGCCGGGAACAAGACGCAACAGCGGATGAGCAGGGTGGTGGTGACGATGCATTGTTCTGCACTCTGTGTGATGCCGAGGTATTCCATTGCAGTCTTTGGCACATAGCTTAATAGTATTAAATTTCAGTTATTTCCTTTACTTCTTAATTTTACTTGCTATTGGGATCCTTTGCATTGCCTGTTACTTGCATTTTAACCACATACATGTATGTCATGAACACAATAACAAGACATGGGGATATTATGAACAACAACACCAGCATCAGTCATTTTCCCATTAAGTAGGGTCAAGTACATGAATCAGACACCACTATGTGTCCTATTTTTCATGTCTATAAACAACATCAAAGTCTTATTCCACTAGGTGCAGTGGTTGAGCTTGAAAAATTTTTTTGAGGGGGCAAAAAATTTTAACATAAAAAATACATAACAACATTATATAGAAACAAAACTTATAAATATCACAATCTTCAATATTTTGTCATTACCATGACAATAATGAATTATTTTAAAGATAAATATTATAAAATATCTTAAAGTGGTACTCTTCAAATTTTAAGTGACTTAAAATCTTTAATAATTGAATTAGAACAAAATATTTTTGGTATTTTTTCTAATATAAATAACTAAATTATCCATGAAAAAGTATTCTTCCATCTTGTTCTTTAAAAACCAATGAAACATAAAATAACATTAAACAAATAAATCAATTATTGTAATGATTATGTGTAATGAGCCGTTTCAGTTAGCCCAATAGTCCATCATGTTGAATTAAAATAAGTATTGAGTGAATGGGTGAAGAGTTGAACAGCCCATCATGTTGAATTTGAAAAATTTGAGTGAATGAGTGAAGAGTTGAACACAGGTACGCTTAAATTGTTACATAAGAGATTAGCCAAATGAGCTTGTTATGTTATCTGTAGTACTACTACTAAATATTTTACAAAATATTTGGGGGGGCCATGACCTCCCATTGTCCACAAAAAGCTCTGCCAGTGACTAGGTGGGGAATGATCTATAAACAAACCATTTAAATCCAAATCTTATGGGGCATCATGGATAATCTTCAAAATTAGATTGAAATTTTCTTCTTTTAGAAATACCATGATTTATGGACTTGATCTTGGAAAATGAAGATTGAAGATGATATTAAACCATTTTGTACAATATGATTGAAGTTGGGAACCTTTGTACTTCATCGGGTGGAGTTATGGTTTTTGATGAATTCATTTTATTTGTCTGTCTTTAATTCTCTCTTCTAAGCGCATCTAGTAACATCATTTTTTGCCCTTCTCTTCTCTTAAGTAATATCTCTATTTTCTCTGTAAATTTCATTGAAACTTCCTACCTATGCAATTTTACATTTGAGACTTCCACTTTCTTGGAAATTTTGAGTGAGAGATGCTGATGAATTCTGATGCCTGTCACACTGGTTCCTTATTTATTCCCTTTGTTCCTATGCTACAGGTGCGCAAGTTCAGTAAACATTGTAGAAGTTGTGATAAGTGTGTTGATGGCTTTGATCACCATTGTCGGGTATGCTTGGAGTACTTTGTAACATCTTGGAATAATCTAAAATTTTAGTATCATTTTCATCATTTACTTTTCAACATCGAGCTTCACTTGATACATCACATTACTGCAGTGGCTTAACAACTGTGTGGGTCAAAAAAATTACATTTCTTTTATTGCTCTCATGGCCTTCAGTCTTATGTGGGTATGTATAGTGATCCAATAAAATTTTAATCTTTGAAAACCAACCATTTTCTTTTGGTTGTTAATAATTCCTTTTGTACATTATTCCGCTGCGTTTCAGCTTGTTCTTGAAGCTGGAGTGGGTATTGCCGTTCTTGTGCGTTTCTTTGTTAACAAAAGAGGAATGGAATCTGAAATTGTTGATAGACTTGGAAATGGGTTCTCTCGTCCACCATTTGCAACAGTTGTGGTATGTATTTATTCATGTTTTATATTGGATGTAACATACAGAAAATGGTTATTATCAACTATATATAAAAATCTCTCATGATTTTTTGTTCAATTTGTATAGGTTGTATGTACTGCAGTTTCTATCTTGGCTCTTGTGCCTTTGAGTGAACTTTTCTTTTTCCACATGATACTAATCAGGAAGGTCAGTGATTCAGTTGCTGAGAATCTGAGGTTGTTTTCCTGTTCTTTGTCTTCTGAACCCCATTCTTTCATACATGGTTCTATACTGCTCAACTAATCCAATTTGGTTGAAGGAACTCTAAGCAGTGGACCTTACGGAACATTTTTGGTGTTTTAGCAAACTTATGTATAACTAGAGGGCCATTTTTCAAGTAGCTAGCACTCTCATGTGACTTTGTTTTCCCAATTGGACAGGGTATCACAACCTACGAGTATGTTGTGGCAATGAGAGCTATGAGTGAAGGACCTGCAGCGGCATCTTATGATGGGGATTTGCCTAATGTACTTTACTCTCCAACAGGCTCAGCCACAACTGGAGTAAGTGGAGGAAGTTCTTTAGGTTTGCAGTACAAAGGGGCTTGGTGTACCCCTCCTAGAGTATTTGTGGATTATCAGGTACTTGGATTGAAACTTATTCTCATCTCTATATTTACTGATGTATTTAAAGAAAACCACCTGAAGGGCTTGTTGGCTTTATAAATCTTTAATGTGAAACTTTATTAAGGACTATGTGCAATAAGCAAAGCATCAAGAATATTTCTCAGTTTGGGCTATGCTTGGTATTGCCATAAAACTTAAGGGTTAATTTTATGCCCGTGTTAATTTTAAGGATAATATATATATTAACATCAACCTTAATAGTGTAGATTTCAGCATGAGAATTATTAGTTGTTTCTTGTTATGCCATGATTTATGGACTTGCCTTAATCATGGGTTTTTTAGGATGAAGTTGTTCCTCACTTGGATCCTGGAATGCTACCATCAACTGTTGATCCAGATGCAGCTGGTAATGCAGAGACAGGGCCAAAAATGCCAAAAAGGGCTGTTCGTATTAGTGCTTGGAAGCTTGCTAAGTTGGATTCACAAGAAGCAATGAAAGCAGCAGCAAAAGCCAGGGCATCTTCTTCAGTTTTGCGACCTGTAGATAATAACCGTCTAGCAGATCCAGAATTAAGCTCTAGTGGCAACATGAGTGTCAGAAGTAGTTTGAGTGCAGACACAGGAACTAATAAAGGAATTAAAAATGAGTTGAGATTGTCTCCGGTGAGAGGTTCTATTGCTCCTAGTCTAGGCAGTCGTGATGAGTATGAAACTGGGACTCAGAGTATGAGTAGCTTTAGCAGTCCAAGCCATGTCCATGAGGCAGTTACACTTAGCCCTCTACCGCAGGGTCATGGCTTAGGTGGCCCTAAGCCAGGTACCTTGATCCCTAGCTTGGTGCCTGAACGTCCTTTAACTTCTAGACCAACTTTGTCCAACTTCAGGAACCCAATATCTAATCCTCCTCTTGGATTTGATGGAAGGATAACACAGAGGGGAGCCAATAATGATCCATTGTTGCTTTCAGCTTCCGGCACTTCCATTCTAAGAGATGTGCGAAGGACTTCTGTCATTTGGGATCAAGAAGCTGGCAGATATGTATCTGTTCCTTTATTGCCCTCAGAACCTCGAAATAGGCCATCTGTGCGTTCAGACTTGGCAACTTTTAATGCTGAGACAAGTAATGCTGCAAGAAAACCAGTGATTCCTGCACAAGAGACATCATCTGCACTCAAGTCTCCGGTGCATCATGCACAGAATCTGACATATACAGGAGATTCTATATTTTTTGGTGGTCCACTTTTGAGTCTCCCTGTTAAGGATGGTTTAAAAAATGAAAGACATTTAGAGAGCCAAGATAGCACAGGAGTAAGCATTCCCCAGGAAACAAGATATAGAAGGGATTCAATTTCAAATCAGCTTCCTGTATTTGTCCCTGGTGGTTTTGAGAGCACACATCAAGCTGGGTCTAGCATAAATTAGCTGAAGATGTTAGACATTCCAATGAGTCCTACAATGTTTTTTTGTGTGAATCAAGAGAATTGGGGTGAAGCTTCTGAAATTAAATAGGTTTTGACAAAAGGTACAAATTGAATGGGGTACATCGGACAACATTTGACACCAACCTGAACATCTAAGCGGTTTTGTTTTATTCAGCTTAAGCATGCAGGCTTAACATCTGTCAACCTTAGCAGGTATCATTTCATTGAGCATAAATCTCCAAAGTGAAATTTTAGTTTATTGTTGTAACTTTTGTTCCACTAGACACTTGAATTGTATTTACCTTTCCCCAATAGAAAAAATGTTGGTTTGTATATTGTGGTACATGCTATTTGTATTTGATATCCTTTGATGGTCTCATCGAGCCTAATGAGACCTTTTGTACTTGAATCTAGTGTATCCTTTGACAGTCTCAATGAGATCCAATTTTATTAAAGAGAAAGCTAAGATGATAATACATTGGATTTCATTGAAGCCCTATTCCTGTCTTACTTTTATTTCATAGTTTCTTTCTATGTTTTTCAGTTCACTCCTTTTGCTATCACATACGAGAAAATTAAAGATGGTTGCATTGATTTAGCACATTTCATATATTTTTTATCTTCTGAAGTTTCTCTTGTATTCCAATACTAGTGTAAACCCGGGCGTAGCCCGGGCCAAATATTATTCTATTATAAAAATTTATTGATATTTATTTAATGATAATAATAATTGTTACTTTTAATTTAAAAAATTTTTCATGTATGAAAAATTAAAAATTTATGGTATAATATATAAGATTATTCCATCTTCTGTTTTTAGAAACCAAAATAATCTTATTTTTTTAGTCCATATGAGTGAATTCTATTTAAATATAAAAGTTATTATGTTTGTATATTTAAATAAATATTATTATACTCTGTTATTGTAATACAATTAAAAAAAATTAAAATTTTAATAAAAATAGTTTATATTGTAATCATACAATGTACGGATACCAACTAAATGACATTTAGTTATATTATTAGATCCCTAATATATGGTTTGCGTTACACACAAATCTTATACTTAATTTACTTTATTATATTTATGTATAGTTTGTATACAAAAACATTAATACATATATTTATTGAAAGAATTAATTTATTAGTATACAAAAAAACTTTTTATCTCAATCTTTTTTATTATATTGATGTTTAAACTGATAAATATTTTTAACTTACATCTTTTCTACTCCTAATAATAAATAGACGAAAAAAGTTAATGAACAAATTATTTATAATTTTTATTCAATAACAAAAAAAATATAAATTAGAGAATTTATATTTATTTATGATTAATGTTTCACAAATATAATCATGCATGATACCAACTTCAATCAATTTGCATACACAACTTCTCAAAGAATATAAATTTTATAGAATTTAAATCATGTTGGAGTATTATTAATGAATCTTTTTAGCATAGCTAAATGATAATTTTTTTTGACAATGATATAAAATTGAACCAAAAAAAATATATAGTTTGTTCAATTCTTCACTTTTTTGTATTCCTTTGTTAGTTTCTTTATTTTTCTTTTCTCTTTTATTTTCTTTTTTATTTGATGTGTCAGTGTTCTTTATTTTTCTTTCTTCTTTCTTTTGCATATACATATTTCTAAAAGCAAAAGATCTTTTATGTTGAGCTTTCACCTCTTCTTAAATTCTTAAAACGTGTAACTGAATGAGTTTGTTTGATCTAAACTTGCCAATATACCGTTGCAAAAAAATTTATACATTTAAAATTCTATGCTTAAAAAAATAGTACAGTAAAATTTTCTAAAACCAACTATTGGCCAATTTTCCTTGCTATTAATATAGACTATAATACAATATAGTTTTTTCCATAATCTTTAGCATCCGACTACTGAAACTCGCTTATTGATATTGTTATTTATAAATAAAGGTAAGAAAGCATATATAGATCTTATAAAATTAACGAATTAATTTTCTCACCATTTCAATATCTTAAAGACATTCAATAAATATTATTTTTGTTACCTTCGATTCAAATATGAGAAATAAGAATATAAAAATATTTAAAATGAAACTCAATAATTTAAGGACTTTTATCATCTTTTGTAGCAAAAGATATGCCCCCTTCACAGATCAATAGAATGAAAAACTTAAATTCTTTACTTGCTATTTATATGTTCAATAGTTCTTTTAACAGATAATTATGATTTTGCTTTCAAAGAAGAATAGCCATGTTTGAAGCCTGGCTTTCCCAAAAAAGTAAACAAACAAAATAAAATCAAAGGCAAAACCCACTAATACAGAGATTAATAAATATTACATTTGTAAAATATGATTAAATATACCAAATTGGGTCAACAATAAAAATATGTTAAAAATAAAAACAAAAGTGGATTATGATCTAGATACTAACTTCATTACAACGGAGGTTCAATTTGATACTATACTAAAAAATTATAAAAACTGATTTTGATTACACTTCCAATCAGATGTGATATAGGAGTACTGTAAAAGACATATCAAAAGAACTATTATGACCTTTTTTCCTTGACCTACACAATTCTTAGACACTAATCTTTAATTAAAAAGAATTTGGGAACTAGTTTACAATGTACTCATGATAAAAGATTGATAACTTATAACTGATAAATATTTGGTTAATTACTTTTGAAACTTTTTTTTTTCACTTTATTGTTTGCCCAGCTCAGAATATCAGCATCAATAATCTCGGATCTCAAAATTGTCAGAAATTGAACATGGTATAATCCTTGTCAGACTATCAGCTGCCACAAAAAACTGTGAAACATAAAAGAGAACGAGACGATTATCCCTAAAATATAAATGGACACGAATAAATAAAATAATAACAAAGTACCCGTAGCACATCTAAACACCCTCCACCCCTCCTCCAGTCGGTAGTTATACTCCAGGTGGCAGATCAAAAAGAAAGAAGAAGCAGCAAAACCAATGTACTTATTCACCAAGATATTCAACGATTGTAAAAAGAAAAAAAAAAAAAGATCCAAGTAGCTTTTACAGATATTTCACAAAAAAATTGAAAAAAAAAATAGTAAACCAAGTGTCATGTTTACAAATTAAGTTTCAATTCTCATTTATAAAGTAATAACTTTCATCCTTACTAAGTGTAACCTAAAGAATCAAGCAAAAAGAATGATGATGCTACCGTCACTAAAGTATTTTTACAACATCACTTACACGACTATAGTATGTCAACGAATCAAATATGTTTCTTCGTTGAAGTTCCGAATCTAAAAAGAGGTAGCAAAGGTGTTCAACCGACTTTTCATATTCTCCTCCATCTAAATCAGAATGACACATAGATATGAAGAACATTTAAGAAATCATAATTCAAACCAATAAATGATTATACATTATAAACGAATAACAATAAGAATATATATGATATACAACATGACATACATATATTTAACAACTTTTGTTTTTTATGTTTTAAGAGATGCCTAAGCCTACTTAATTTACTAATAATAGAAAACTACTGTTTATTTAAGACAATTTCAATTATTACTTTTTCCGTCTGAATTGCACAATTTCAGATGTGCTGAAAAATAACAAAAAAAACTCATCATAAATTGGTCTTGTATGGACATATAAGTGTGCTAAGAATGTTATCTTAGTTTTTTTTTTTTTAATTTTCAAAAATCTGTAAAAAATAATTAAATGGATGAGTAGAATTGCTTATATAGGAATATTTGTTTTAAGATGTTAAATCTACCTACCATGAATATTGAGCACTTACATGTACAAAAATGTTTCTCATCCATTTCTTCAGCATTACTTTCTTCAATTACCAATGCTTCAAGATTAGGAAAACTACCAAAAGCAGGAGATGGATGTACGCCTCTTGACATCTGAGAATTTTGGTCTCGCAAAATTGTTCAATGAACTAATACTCCCTTCCATACTTCAATCACAACTAATTAACAAAATCAATATTTATATCTCATTAGAGTCTCGAGAGAATTGAACATGCTTACCTCTTGTAGTGTGATAACTTTGCCTCTTTCTAATCGAGTAGTCCCTAAAGCTCTGCCAATTTAATATTGAGATTCAAGATATCTCTTTTGAGTAGGTTGATGGCATTAATCTCTAAACTGATCTTCAGCAGTGCAGGTAGCTATGATTTTTATGAAGGCACGGCAACAGAAATTACTAGCAAAGTGAATGCATTCGAAAAACTTTTAACAAAAACATCTTACTTGAAAGTATGCCCAAAATAAAGGTCTTAGTTACCACTTATCAATACTCGAAAGTACTCTCAAAATAACTCGGCTTACACTACTTCTGAAGGGTAAGCCTCCCTGAACAAAAAAAATGCACAACACTAAAACCGTGGAAAAAAACCAACAAAAGAAAAGGAATATTACAATATTGTTCAAAAATGGTTAAAATACTTTCACCTACCAGCAAAAGTTTTCTCTAAAACTTCCAACTATGAATCAATCTTCATTTTGTGCTTGATCTTGTTCTCACCCTTCACTGACTTCTCCTTCCCCTCCTCTTCTTCTTCCGAACCACTCTATCTTCCACTTGCCGCCATCTTCTAACAGCAGCATCGACCTACTACATTCTATATCTTCTCTGCCAAAACATTACCACAATCACACACACAACAAAGGACACAAAGAAGCTTTGGACTTCGTTGGCAATCCATTCAATCAGTTTTGTTATTTATTTTTAATTTTGAGATATATGATTACAGGGCACAATTTGTTATTAAATCACACAGAAGGAAATTGCACCAAGAAATTTTTTCTTCCCCTCATATATGTGTATTCTCCATCTGCTGTCGTATCATTGCATATCACCAACCTTACCGTTATACAAAAACTATTTATGTAATTTAATTGAATTTTTGAAAATTTTAACTTTCAATTTAATAAAAAATACTTGTATTAATAAAAGGACAAACTTAATATTCATGGTAAATCAAATTAAGACACTGAGTTTTTGAAAAGCTTCATTAACATATACATGATCTCTAGGCATCATTTTGACTATGAACAATTTTTATTTTTTATATTGTTTGGAAACTTTGAATGGATTGTTACAAATCAATCTAGCTATCTATAAACTTGCATTGATATCATTTTGTAGTCAAACAGATGTCCAAAGAAGTACAAAAAAAAGAGAACAGGGAAAAAAAATGAGAGAAACAAATCAGTCCTAATGTAAGATATATATAATTAAAAGGCTAGTTAATACAATGTCTTATAGTCTTTAAGATTTCTTCATACAAAATCACATATAAAATCATATTCTCTCTCTATATAAATTCATTTCTTCAAAAATGCTAAACAGTATCCTATCATCATGCATCATCTCAAAAGCCAAAAAGATAGAGTTTAAAACAAATGGGAAAAAACGCTCAAAATATTCACAAAATTTGGTGGTAAATTCTAATGTTCAACTTAGTGGTCCATGTATTTTTGCAATCACAGTCATGTGTTTTGATATTTAATTTTAATTATATGTTTCAAAAGTTTTATCCTCCATGCTTATAAATTAGCCACATAGTTCGACGTATCTGACAGAAAATGATGTACTCTGTGTGCTAGACTCCATCATATGATTTACGTTTCATAAATTCATAATCCAAGATTTATGAAAAGATTGTTGTATTCCTACTTGAATTGGTATTTCTCGTTCCTCTCCCAGGACAGGACAGCATCTTTGCTATGCCAGCCTGATAATTTGACCGCCTCTTCTGACATAAATGTGCATTCTTGTAGCTTTGAGCTTTGTTTACTAAAGAGCCATGGGTAAACCAACTTATAACTGTAAACTAACATTTTGAAGCACATACAGTAAGAATACACATAGCTTAAATACATATTTCTGTGAATTACTATGTTAAAAGAAAGTTGTTTGCTAAATTCAATTAGCTGGTAATTATCTACAACTAAACATATAAGTTAGGAAAATTATTCTTCCTCATATCTGTCTCAAGATCAATGAGATTTTTTCTCTTCTCAAATATCATTTGTCAAGAAAAGTAGTGATTCTACTAACCACTAAGCTATTGTCAGTCCAATCCAATGCACAATGTTGCTCATAAATTAGATATGAGAAACTATATTTAATTTCATGATACTAATACTCCAGCTGCAATTATAAAAAATATATTTAATTTTGAAAACACGTAGAAATAATCATAACAGAGTCTACAATTTTTTAAATGAATTTGATGAAACCTGTGGCACCATTCAAAAACAGGGATCATAGGTCATGGGATACGTACTAAATGATTCACACCAATCATCTTTGGGACTATTAAGCCTGAACTCAAGTTCTATACTGTAACAAACTAAATAAGAAAAACTATGGCATCGAACCTTGGAAACAAATTACGGTAGCTAAAGGAGGACAAATCCTTTATTTGGAATCCTTAGCCTTATTCTCCTATTTGCTGCCCCTTGGCATGAGCAGTCCTTTAGTAGCGATTGTATCGTTGCTGGATCCACCCATAGGAGTGCTGATTCATCTCACATTATAATAGTATTCTTTAGGATCTCTGCATAACAATCCTCTTCATCTACCTACATATTACCACAACACCATAATCTCAGTCAATTCCATCACATTTTCCAACCACAGATCACAGCTTATCAACAATCAGCTTATATTTTTCCATTTAAATTTTGTCTAGTTTACACTTTTAGAATCACATACCATAACATATCAAGTGATTTCACATATAGAAAAGAAATATTGAAAAAAGAAATTAACTGTCTCAATTTGCCTCCTGAAGGGTAAAAGTCAGGTTTCCATCTTCAACAACCTTGAGAAAATAATAGAAAATGTTACTACTTACTACCAACTTGAACAAAACCTCAGCATTGAACATTAAATTAAAATTAACAGATAAAATGAAACAAATAAGCTTAAATAAGTGAAAATCTGATTTTAGGGGAAAATAAAAACCTTAAACACTGTCCATCTCTTTCTCAACCTTGGCCTGCATTTCGTGGAAGGCCCTAGCTTTCTTCTTCTCTGCTTCGGTGGGAAGATGGGTTAGTAAAGATAGGTAACAGAGTATTTGGTAGATGTAAACAATTATATAAGCTTTTAAAAGAAAAATAGTGAAAATAATTCACAAAAACTCACTTGAATGTATCTTCTTTGAGACTGAGGCATGATGAACACGGTTCAAAACAGAGAAGGTAGATATGATGAAGAAGTACCAACTGTGTAAGGTTAAGGCTAGTACTTTCTGCAAGTCAGACCAGAGGTAGACGGTGCCGACGTCACTGGTGCGGATACGGGGAGGAAATGAAAGTAAACACCAAATGAATCCCAAAAATTTGAAGCTACTTCTTCAGAGCTGCAAAGCAAAATGAGGAATGAGAGCAAGAGAGAGATTCAAATCATGGATTTGAAATGGAAAAAGATTCAATATTACTGGAGCTATCTTTTTGGGAAAATTCCCGCTGAGCTTCAAATTTCAAATTTCACAACTGCTCTTTTGATAAGTTACACATGTCATACAATGAAAGCTAGCACTTGTCAACTATTGCACATGCCACTTGTCGAGTAAAGGATCTACTACTACTCTCTTATTATATATTAAAATTAAAATAATATTTCACAACTACTGTTTTGATAAGTTACACATGTCATATAATGAAAGCTAGCACTTGTCAACTATTGGACATGCCACTTGTCGAGTTAAGGATCTACTACTATTCTCCTATTATCACAATTGCCGTTTTGATAAGTTACACATGTCATATAATGAAAGCTAGCACTTGTCAACCATTGCACATGCCACTTGTCGAGTAAAGGATCTACTACTACTCTCCTATTATATATTAAAATTAAAATAATATTTCACAACTGCTGTTTTGATAAGTTACATATGTCATACAATGAAAGCTAGCATTTGTCAACCATTGCACATGCCACTTGTCGAGTAAAGGATCTACTACTACTCTCTTATTATATATTAAAATTAAAATAATATTTCACAACTGCTGTTTTGATAAGTTACACATGTCATACAATAAAAGCTAGCACTTGTCAACTATTGGACATGCCACTTGTCGAGTAAAGGATCTACTACTATTCTCTTATTATATATTAAAATTAAAATAATATTTTACAACTGCTGTTTTGATAAGTTACACATGTCATACAATGAAAGCTAGCACTTGTCAACCATTGGACATGCCACTTGTCGAGTAAAGGATCTACTACTACTTTCCTATTATATATTAAAACTAGGGTAAAACCCGCGCATAACGCGGGTCAAATATTGTATCATTATCAAAATTTGTTGGTATAATACTATTGATATTAATAGTTGTTATTTTTCATTTGAAAAGTTTTCATATATAAAAATTTATTATCCAATGTATAAAATTGTTCCAACCTATATTTATAAAGGCTAAATAATCTTTTTATTTTTATAACTCATATTAATATTCATTTTAAAAAAAAAAGGTGCATACTAAAATCCATTTCATTGATTTTTTTTAAATGAATTACATACTATTATTGTAAAAACTAGATTAAAAAAGTACTATAAATATTATATAATTTATATCCTATTAATAAATTACACTTCAACGTAATTTTAACTAACATTAGTTAAAAGTATTCATTTTTTAATGTCTAATAAAAAATATCCCAACATAAATTATATGACATCATAATTAATTATAATTTTATAAAATCACATTTATACTAATATCCTCTACCTATAAGTACTTTTACATCCGATGAATTAGTGTTATTTCTAACTTTCATTTTATGTCACTTTAAATAAGTAAATAGTATCCTCCATATGAGTTGTTGCATATTTGCATAAAGTTACTTACTTCTCTACATAACAATTAGAGCATTATACGTTAAATAAATACAAATACAAATACTAACACGGAAAGAAAAAAATTATTTCTAGAGAACTAAATTCCAATTTAATTTATACTTAAAAGTTAAAATAAAAATCTTGTTATTTTTCAAAAGTAAAATCTCAACAGAAAAGTATCTATTTGATACAAAATCATTCATGAGCTACTCTTTAAAAGAAAAAAAAATCAAACCAAAAAAATGATACAAAGTTGTTTCATTATTCTAACGATTTTATATCTCTATTCAAAATAAATCCAATGCAAACAAAAGTACTAATTTATGATACTTCCCAAAACAAATCTTGAAACAGTTAAGGAATAAGAATGTTTAACAGGATAGCTCAAGGGATAAGAATGTCACACCATATCCTCTTTAGGAACAACACCAGGCAACAATTTTTTAGGAAATACAATATTCACAGGCAACTCTAATTTCTTTGTTATTAATTGCAACCCAAGAAGGTACGAACTATTAAATACCAAGACATTTGTCCCAAACAATCTTCCAAAGAAAAAAAGTTCAGAAAATGTCAGACAATTGAACAAATAAGGAGCATTGTTCGAATCTTATTGTGTTAATAACAACATACATAAAACAAAAATAGATTTTTGTTTTGAGAGTATAGCAAGCAATACAATACCTTATCTTTTTTTTTCTTTTTAGCCATAATGTCATAATTTGTTTAATTAAATCTTGAATTTGTCATGGTTATCGAACTATTCACATACATGTTTAAATTATTGGTGTTACAGAAAAAAAATTCCTGATCTGCCAACAGGGTTTTTACTATATACTTTTACTTACAATAAAAACACTTGCTGATCCTGATAATGAGAACAATTTTAACCATAGGCTAAAAAATATGATTCTCTCTAGCTTTGTAAATCAGATAGAAAAAATATTTCATTAAAATATAACTAATTCATTTTTGAAGTAAATGAAAGCAATAACCCTAGTCTCATACTCAATAGAGAGCAAATCAACTCTAAGTTTCTCCATATTTGCCTTAGCAATCATTCTTTCAACCTCCACTTACAGCTCTGTTTCCCTTAGAGACACTGACTCTGTACCATTCATTTTTGATCAATTTGCCACCTTCAACCACTGCACTAAATTATGTTAATATGCGAAACTCAACACCTTAATAATATTCCAGAATCGAACTTCAAAATCATCAAAACTACTTAATTTACATATGCAGTTTAAAATTTATAAGAATTTAAATTCCTTAAAATACTAAATAGATATCCTTTTATTTCGCAAAGCATGTTAAGGAATTCTAACATACAATACATATATTGAAACTAAATAAAGTAACACCTCATTTAAATCACTAAAGAAGTCATCTTAAATTATGTCATGAACAATTCTTTTCATCAAACTAAGCATTTTCTTAACTACCATCTAATTCTTTTTTTTTTCTTTTTTAAACCTGATTTAAAGGATACTGTTTGTTACATTGTAACTGCCTGGCCAAAATTTTTTTCCCCAAACAATGACAGTTCACATTCATAATTGATAGTACTGTCAAATGAAAAAAAGAATTAATTATTATTTACTCTCAATAGAGCCCATTAATCAAGAATCAATGCAACTTAAAATTATGAGAAATTTTAATATAGCCAAACTATTGCATAAAAGAACTAGAGTCACAAATACGACTTGAAAAGCAAACAAAAACTTACATTATCATTGTTATATCCATGGATAGAAAACTACTACTATGAGAACCACTAACCATTGTTATATATTTGAAATTGTTTGCTCAGAAAATGTGCATTGATGCAATAAAAGAAAAAAAAAGGGGCATGGTTCTTACACAATACATTTAAGTCAATTTATATCATCTACTAATACATCATGCAAGTTAAAAACCACAATTTCATGTCAAATAAAAATATAGTGAGAGTAAAAAAAATAGTGTATTCTTGTAGGTAAATAACCTAAACTAAATTGATGGGTTAAATAACTAATGAGTGAGCAAGGTAGAATGATCAGGACAATAACAGTTTATAAAAAATAAAGCATCAGTCCCAATTCATAAATGATTATGACATAGCAGTTTTCAATTTAGAGCATAAAATTCTCGCTACAATTTTATTAATAGAATCTAACTACAATGCCAAAATAAACTACCATTTCATCTCTAGTCAGATCCAATAGAATATAAGTAACGAAGGCAATGTGGCTACACATTTCTAACTCTGTTTTAGTAATGTAAAATCATAAGATAATGCTCTTAAGTCCTAAGTCTCATATATTAGTTAATTCTTATTAACTACCCCTGCATTCATTAACTAACTTCTTAATCTTGTAGTCTAAAGTTAGAACAAATGAAGCAAAATTCAAAGAGTTTATAGGCATTTAATCAAGCATGTAACATGCAAAGAAGAAAGTTTAAAAACAAATATATTCTTGAGAATTCCACCACACAAATCAACATCACAGAGAACGTAGGATGTGATTTCAGACCTTTCACCAAATTGGTTTGTTGGAATAACAAATAAAAGAAAATGTGTAGCAATAGTATCGACACAAAGTTAAAGCTAAAGTTCATTAGCATATTCCAATTTCAAAAATGAAAGACAAAGAGTGAAGCTTGGAAATAATTTCATAATGCCACCAACTAAGGACAATTAAAATATTGTTATGATCCTAACATAAGCAAGGTACTTTACCAAGAAAGAAATATCTATATATAAATAAATCACAGTATCACAGTCAACATTACATTTGCAGAACTCATATTGCACAAATGACACTCCATTTATTCATACAAAGTTTACAAACAAACTTGGAAAAAGAAAAATAAACACAATCAAACAAAAGGGCGGGGGCAAAACAAACCCAAACCACTTGTCAATCCTGGTGGAACAAATCATAGAGGCGTCTCTCATCAACTTCAGGTCCAGACAACAATTATTTAAAATGATAAAACACATTGGAAATCGTGTTTAAATTTTAAAAAATTAAGATGGAAGCTTGTTCAACACAACAACTTTTATAAATGGACCCATGAGCTAAGTTCTCTAGTTAGTGTAGCAGTAGTAAAAGGGGAGAATTTGAACAATGTGAAAAAAAGAATTAGCCAAACAACATTCAGATAGAATCAATAACTATAAAAATGTAGTAGATTTTAAAGAGAAAAAAATCAGCACACACACTCACAAAATTAGTGAATATATTTTCATCAAATTAGTGAATTGAGCAAATTAAAATGATTGTTTCATTTTTCTTTTTCTATAATAACTTGTATGTTACTTACGATTTAAATAAGGTGAGCTAAGACAAATCCAAAATAAAAAATTGTTGTGATACCAAGCTTGGCTCCAATTGATATCCAGTAGAAGTTTGGGTTAAAGTCTAAAGCATGATCACTTAAGAACCCTCCTTCCTGCTATAGTAGTGTTTCCATCTTTAATCTGCCAATAAAAAATAGAAAATTTATGATTCAAATATACTTATATTCTTCATGACTAAGTGAACAATCATGACTCACTATACAATTGCAGTATTCACATCTCTTCCCCTTCTATTTCCCTGCCCCCACTCTTTTTAATAATAAGTCACAAAACAGTTTAGTAAAGATAGGTAATTTTTAACAATACCTGAAAATGTCATCTCAAAACCATTCCTCTTTTGTGCCTTTTCTGCTGCCAATATTCCTACACTTCAAAGTTCACCATAGCGATCTGATAGCTCCATTGCTTAGTTGTGTACCTAGGTATATATATATATATATGTGATATTTGCAGCCCATAGTCTACCATAGCAATTTCATAGCTCCATTGATAATATCTTTAGTTTCTACATCATGCCCAACCCTATGAAAAAAGATCAAAAGAATATATCTATTAATACCAAAACTAAAACTCTTTTGCAGATTTCATAAAATTCACTTTACAGTCCACCAAACCTGTGCGAAAAAGTAAAACGGGGCATGACTACCATAGCCAATTGAAGGGTGGAAATGTATCTTTGAGATAGAACCTAAAGAGGCATTAAAGGCTTAAAGCAAATTAGGCAATCATATTGGTATTTCAACCCAAATAAAGGATATGCGGACATTTGTATCTAATCAAAGTTGGGAAAGTTGTATTATGCTTGATGTTATCATGTTCTTCAAAGACCGGAAATATAGAGTCATTAAAGTGGGACCGGATATTTTTTTTCATTACTTGATGATCTTTATTGCTCCAAAATTATCTCTTATAGAATTTTCAAAACCAAATTATTTTTACTCAAATCAATTCCAGCTGATAAATTAAAAGCTCGAAACATCTCTTATAGATTTATATTGGTATATGTGAAGCGTTAATGATTAGAGAATTGATGTCCCAAATGAAAGAATTCCAAACAATAAGATGGTGGGTGCAAATCCAGAACACATAAAAAGTATAACAAAATTTAATCAAAACCCAAAAATATATGATAGAATAATACCTCTATCAGGTACAGTACTTTTGGGAGCTTGTCTTTGTGGCTCCCCTCTTTTGTTGATCCTTCCATATGTGGCAAGGATAGGAAATTGTTGCCAACTCACCCATTGTGGTGGACGCAGCTCTGCGGATCTAACAGCGGTGGTGGCCTCCATCACTGTCGTCGCCTCATGAAAGTATATTTATGACCTATGAATACAATTGAGACACACATAAAATTCAACTCAAATTACAAATAGATCTAATGTACATAGACTGGATTTAAAAGCTAAAAGCAAACCTCAATTCTGACTACTTTGGAATAAAACTATAACTTTCATCCACTCCAAGGTAAATCTACAACATAGGCCAAGATGTCAAAGTTAATTCAAAAGATAAGTGATAGCTAAAAAGGCAAGATGCAAGGCTATTGCTTCATTGCAATATTATAAATCAATACCTGATCATTGCAATATTATGCAGGAGAACAAATTTTGACCAAATGAAGAACAAATTTAAAAGATGAAAAACTGTTCAGCTACACTAATTTCAAATTAGTTGTACAACAGAAATACAAAACCTTGAAAAAATTGTCTCTTACAAAAATTTTTTTTGCATTACTTGATTATCTTCATTGCTCCTAAATGATCTCTTATAGAATTTTCAAAACCCAAATCCTTTTTACTGATGTGTAGTGTTAGTGATGAGAGTATTGACGTGCCAAGTGAAAGAATTCCTAACAATAGAAAAAGGGCTGCTGATTACAGGCATCAAACTCAAATAAATAGAAAAATCAAGAATATTGAAGAGGATAGCAAAAAGTATAACAAAATTTAATCAAAACCCAAAAATGAAATGATAGAATACCTCTGTCTGCTAGAGTTCTTTGGTGAGTTTTGATATGATTCATTTTCAACTGCATTTGACTGGACAAAGTAAGCTGAGTTTCCATCATTTAGAGGAGGAACCTACACTAACGGAAAACAACACATCATAAATCAGATTAATAAAACAAATAGAAAACAACAAAAATTTAAATTCTTGTACTGATAAACATGATGATAGTAACTTGAAATTATTTTAACACAATCCAAACACTCTTACCTTAAAAAAATTCACTTCTTAGCTGATTTTACCTACGATCATTTGAATGGTAAAAAAAAAATTAAACCTACAATTAGTTACTGAAAATAAAAATAAATTATGATAATCTTTTATTTTTGGACTTTATTATTAATCCTCCCATTGATGCAATCTAAGGATGTTTCTTTGCTTCTTCCGTAGATAACCCTAGGACAGTGGTGTCAACTTACAGCAGTTGTAAAGCAAGCATTACCAAGGCAACATGTTAGAAGTTTGAGGCTTTAGATACCATTAACATACCAATTTTGTCATATCAGATCCCTTCGGCTTTTCTATAAACTATAGAATCCGTCCTATTTTATCAATTTACATCAGCCCATAGTATAATACACGACTGCAGGAAAGACAACAGTAATAAACTCCAAATGAGAAAAAAGTATACAACAAAAAAAGTGAAGTTTTGGGTTCTGCAGATACAACAGTTTTATTTACATCAGTTTTATTCGTACATTTTAGCATTTAATATATCATGTAAAAATTTTGTAGACCATGACGAACCTGAGCCTCTACTCTTCTTCTTCCATTTTTTTCTCTCCCCTCAGTCCAACGAATTTCTTCTCTGGCGACGTATCCAATAGCGGCGGTGGCCTCTATCACCGCCGTCGCCTCCTTCCTCTTCCTCTGTCACCGATCTGTTTGCTTTCACTCTCTTTCATTTGATTCAGTGGCAAGGTTGCCACCTCTCACTACGGCCGCCATCGCCTCCCTCTTCTTCCTCGTGCTTTTCCTCTTCACTGTCATGTTCTCTTCTTCTCTGCTTCAATGGGAATGTGAGAGGAGACCTTGGTGTAAGAGAAGAGAGATTGAAAAAAAAAAGGTAGAGAACTCAGTGATCATCAGGGTAAAGGAGAAAGGGATTAGGGGAGAGAAATAAATTAATTTTTAAAATTTGATTTCTCAATTCAAATTTATTTCCCGCCTCATTCACCGGATAAAAACTGGTGGACAACCCAGTGTGTGAACGGCATGCCATAAAGAATGAAAGAACCAAAAGTTATTCAAAATTTATTTCTCTTATTCATGTTCATTTCATTTTATTTCAACGATTCTACTGTACTATTTAGGTTGCCACTTGCCATGCAATAAAGCTTAACACTTGTCGAATAAATGAAGTGCCACTTGTCGAGCAACCAACCCACTACTACTCTCCTATTAATTATATATTAAAGATTCTACTGTACTATTTAGGTTGCCACTTGTCATGCAATAAAGCTTAACACTTGTCGAATAAATGAAGTGCCACTTGTCGAGCAATCAACCCACTACTACTCTCCTATTAATTATATATTAAAGATTCTACTGTACTATTTAGGTTGCCACTTGTCATGCAATAAAGCTTAACACTTGTCGAATAAATGAAGTGCCACTTGTCGAGCAACCAACCCACTACTACTCTCCTATTATATATTAAAGATAGATAGATAGATAGAAATAGATTAATAGATTACTATAGTGTAGAATATAGATTGACCGAGTAACTCTATAGGTAGATAGACAAATCCCTCTAGTTCCATTTATAGGATGTATTAAGTATTAACTATTAAGAGTTCCATTATGATGTCATGCTGATGTCACTGTATACTTAGCTCCATTTCAAACATCATGTCTAACTCAATTGTTCCAATTAAAAATCAAGACAACCTTAGGTTAGCTACTCATAAGTATACAAATAACACTGATAAGAGATCTCTTGATTCAAAACTAATTCATTTTTTAGCAACTACTAGTCTCTGTTGATCTTCATACTTAGTTGAATATATTTGGAACCCAAGTATTTGAAGTATAGATAAGGCGCATGATAGCCAATATAGATATCTATTATTTATTACTAATTTTACAACTAAAATATATTATATGTCGCTTTTTTATTGTAATTAAATTAAAATATTTTTTTAAAAAATTAAGGAGATTTTTCCTTCTCCCTTCTTCCTTCTCACTTCTCTATCTCTCTTTCTCTTTTATCCACCTCATCTCTTATTCAGTTATTACTAATTTGACCATTAAAATATATCACATACTCAGATAATATTTTTTCATTAACCATTATAATTAAAATAAAATATTTTCTATTAAAATTAATGTACTCCTATCTCTTTTTTCTTCCTTCCCCTCTTCTTTTCTATTTCTATTGATTCTTTTTACCCTATTATTATTATTATTGTTATTGTTATTATTTAACAACCAAAATATGAATATATATCACTCTTTAATTACGATTAAAATAAAATCTTTACCTTCAAATTTTTTTTTCTCAAAATTCCTCTTCAAAATATGTACGCTGCTGCTTATATTTTTATACTACGTAGTATGTACATACTTTTTTCCTTCTGTTACTGTATATTATATTCTATTCTTTTCTTTTCTTTTACAAGGCGTCTTTGAAAAAATAAAAATAAATAATATAATATAATTTAAATAAATTTGTTATAGTATTCAATTAATTATTATTAAAATATTAAACTATTTCACACAATAATAAATTAAACAAATCAATAATTAAACAAAAATCTTTACAAAAATATAACTAAATATTTTATTAGTTGATTTTCTTTTCTTGATCTACAAATATAGTAGTCTAATTGAATTAAGTCATTATCTATTTTTTTGGAAATCACATATGAAACTTAGAATATTAAGAACAAAAATACTAGTTTAGATTACATATAACTTAACCTTCAACTGGTTAAGCCATTATCTATTTTTTTAAAAATCATAGATAAAAATTAAAATATTACCAATAAAAATATTAGTTATATTAGAATATTTTTTTTTAATCAAAATAATCTCAACACACTAATGTGGAACAACAAAAGAAACAACAAGTACTTCATAAAAATACAAAAAATCCTTGTAACTTCCGACAATGCCATCAACCACCAAAAGGATCACTCTCGATCCATTCGTTGTAGCTCAGAATCGTTTTCCTTATTACGAACTCCACACCTGTTTCCTGATTATCGAAAATCCTAGCATTGCGTTCCACCCAAATGTTTCAAATAACTGCAAAGAACCCCGACAACCATTTCTTCTGATCTTGTTTCCACTTATGCCTACCGGTCCACCGCTCAAACAGTTCCCTTATGGTTCCAGGAATAGACCAAATCTCCCTAAAAGACCTCAACCAACTACACCACACCTGTCATGTTAGTTCACATAGGAGAAATAAATGCTCTACCGACTCTATCTCCTTCTTACATAGTACACAGAGATTATCACTGGGCCTAATAACGCCTAGTCTACTCAACATCTCCTTAGTATTCACTCTACCAATAAGCACAAACCACCCAAAAAGCTCAATTCTCGGCGGTACCACTCCTCTCCAAACTGAACTTGTGAAACTGTAGCTCGTTATCTCATCCGACAGAGTCTCTGATTGTAGGACCTGCACAACAGACTTGGTAGAAAATACCCCTTTACTATCAAACTTCCAAACCATATTATCATTTTTACCATCTAACAACTTCACCGGCCTTAGTCGCTCATAAAGTTGGTGGACAAATTCCAGCTCCCATTGGAACAACTCTCTTTGCCACTGGAAATTCCATATCCACTCAAACCCATCCCAAAATCCACAATCCCCTATCATCGATCCTTGCCGATTCGAAATAGAGAATAGTCTTGGAAAAGTCACCTTCAAGGGCCCACCTTGCAACCGGTTATCTTCCCAAAATAGGGTACTCCTCCCATTCCCTACCTCCATCGCCAGGCCAGTAAGCATTTTCTCTTTTATCCTTTGCTCTTTTATATTTAAATGACATATGTCTTTCCAGGGCCCTCCTTTAACCGGTAACTGTTGATTTACTAGCATTACATCAGGATTCAGGTTGTTGCACGAGCATACAATCTTCTTCCACGAGGAGCACTCCTCTTTAGAAAATCGCCACCACCACTTAAATAAGAACGCTGTGTTTCGCAGCACCGCATCCCCAACCCCCAAACCCCCAACCTTTTTCGGTGCCTGAACCAACTCCCACTTAACTAACGGAATACCATCATTACCATCCCCCTTATACCACATAAATCGCCTTTGCAATGCGATCAGCTTATCCGCAACCGCCTTTGGCATCTTGTACTGACTGAGGTAGTAGATAGGCAGGCTATTCAGCACTGATTTGATAAGAACAAGTTTGCCCGCTTTGGTTAGAACCTTTGCTTTTCATAGGCTGAGTTTCTCTTCCACCTTATCAATTATCGGTTTCCAAGTCTTCAGCATACGAGGATTCGCACCCAAGAAAATCCCGAGATACCTAATGGGTAGAACTACTTGCTTGCACCCCAGCAAACTACCGGCATGATCTATCCATTTCTGCTCACAATTCACCGATATCAGACTTGACTTATCAAAATTAATGCTCAACTCCGACATCAACTCTAAACATCGCAACAGTGTCCTATAATTCACTATTGTCTCTGTCACCGGAAGACAAAATAATATCGTATCATCTGCAAATTTCAAGTGCGACAATTCGATATGCTCTCCTCCAATCAGTTATATTAAAATATTATAGACGAAAATACTAGTTTAGACTACATATAATCTAACCTTCAACTGAACTAAACCATTATCTGGTTTTTGGAATCTTCAACTGGCCTAACCTATTATCCGGAGTTTGAAAATTACATATTAAAATTGAAATATTACAAACAAAAATACTAGTTTAGATTACATGCGTAAGCGTAACATTCAACTGAACTAAGCCATTATTTATTTTTTGGAAATCACATATGAAAATTAAAATATTACGGACAAATAATAGAGCTAAGTCATTATCTAATTTTTGAAACCTTCAACCGAACTAAATTATTATCTATTATTTGAAAATTACATATAAAAATAGGAATATTATAGACAAAAATACTAATTTAGATTATATATAATCTCACCTTTAACTGAATTAAATTATTATCTATTTTTTAGGATCTAACCTTCACTGAGTTAAATTATTATTTATTTTTTAAAAAATTTCATATGAGAATTGAAATATTACAGACAAAACAATTAGTTTAAATTACATATAACCTAATCTTTAACGAAACTAAATCATTATCTATTTTTTAGAACCTTCAATTAAGATAAGTGATTTTTTTTTTAGAAATTATTTATAAAAATTAAAATATTACAGAAAACAATATTAATTTAGACTACATATAACCTGTCCTTTCATTGCGCGAATAAGCCATTCTCTATTTTTAGAAAATGACGTATGAAAATTGGTTATAATTCCCAAGTAAAATAGCACATTGCTGGGATTTTGGCAAGTGCCACCTAAGAATCCATAAGACCACAAGTAGAGATAAACTAAATGTTGAATCTACTTTTGGAAGTTTCCTAAACCTGCGTGTCTGTTTGTCCTACTAGGGCAAATATGATACTACCACTTGTATGGATGTTGATTGCTATTTTGGAAATAAAACAAAGCCACAGTTTGAGTCATGCTGTTCTTGCCATTAATTATTATCTATCTATCATATACTATATATAGTAAATTTGAAAAATAATTTGATATACAAATTTTTATTCTTAAAATATTTTTTATCATGCATATCTATATAAAAAAATATTTACGTAATTATACTATATTTTATGTATTTTTGTAAATTTTTTATATTTATTTAATTTAAATAAAAAAAATTCTTTTTTTTTTCTATCTCTATCATTCTCACTCTATTACTATTACTATTATTATTATTATTGTTGTTGTTATTTAGAATTCATTTGACAACTAAAATATATCACATCACATGTTACAATACAATTAATTAAAAATCTTTTTTGCTCAAAATGTCTCTTCAAAATATGTATGTTGTTGCTTATATTGTCACACTATGTATATATATACTTTCTTCTTTCAGTTACTGCATATTCTTCTTTTTTTTTCATGTATTTACACATCTAGACGTATTTTAAAAAATAAAAATAAATAAAATAATATAATTTAAATAAATTTATAATAGTGTTCAATTAATTATTAATATAATATTAAAAAATTAAATAATTAAACAAATTATTTTTTTTTAAAAATGATAACTAAATAGTTTATTACTTGATTTTTTTTATTGACCTACAAAAATACTAGTTTAATTGAACTAAGTCATTATCTATTTTTTAGAACCTTCAACTGAGTTAAGCCATTGTCTGTTTTTTAGAAATTACATATAAAAATTGAAATATTATGGACAAAATACTAATTTGGATTACATATAATCTAACCTTCAATTGAGTTAAGTCATTGTCTGTTTTTTAAAAATCACACATGAAAATTAGAATATTACGAACAAACATACTAGTTTGGATTACATATATATAACCTAATCTTCAACTGAGCCAAGTCATTGTCTGGTTTTTGGAACCTTCAACTGAGCTAAGTCATTATCTATTTTTTGAAAATCATATGAAAATTGAAATATTATGGACAAAAATAGGGTTAAATACTAATTTGGTATTCAAAAGATTCGTCTGCCGATAAAAAAATCTCTAAAAGAAGTTATCGACAAAATAACCATTAAATAATTTGAAAATACGATAAAGAGAATCAATAAATATTATATTTTTTGTAAGTAACAAAAAAAACTTTCATATATTAGCAAACGACTTATTTATTTAATCTAAAGTTTCATGGCAACATTTGAATAAACATCTAGAATGTGCACAGAAAAATTCGGATCAAAACTTAATTTCTAGATTTTTCTTTTTATTTTTTTAAAAAATATGGTCATTCATAATACAAAATTTTAAAAAATTCACTTGACAAAAAATTACTAAATTTTAAAGATAAAAAGATCTTTTTTTTTAAATAATGATTGTAAAAATTTGTATCAAAATTTAATCTCTAAAATCATTTTTTAGAATATATATATATAAAATATCTAGTTATTTTTGTCAGTTTTAAATCTTTCAAAAGCTTATTTGTTGTTAACATCTTTTGGAATTTTTTTTTTCATATCTATATAAACTTTCAGATACTATTTTAATAATTTATTCGACAAAAATACTAATTTACATTACATACAACCTTACCTTCATTCGACAAAAATACTAATTTAGATTACCTTACCTTCAAATGAGCTAACTCATTATCTGTTTTTTGGAACTTTCAACTAAGCTAAGTCATTATCTACTTTTTGAAAATTACATATGAAAAATTGGAATATTATAATAACAATATTAGTTTGGACTACATATAACTTAAATTTTAACTGAACCAAGTCATTATCTATTTTTAGAACCTTTAAGTGAGTGAAGTCATTATCTATTTTTTAGAAATCACATAAAAAAATTGAAATATTATAGACAAAAATATTAATTTAGATTACATAAAACCTAACCTTCAACTGAGCTAAATTATTTTTTATTTTTAAAAAATCACGTATGAAAATTAGTTATAATTTCTGTTTCGGCCCAGCCGAATAAAGGTCGGTGACCCATGTTGTAGGCTACTGACCCGACGAGTCATCGACCCATGCGCGCAAAAAATGACCTACGCATTACTGTACTTTCTGAAGAAGTCCTAGTCCTCCTAGACAGCTGACAGAAGCTTCTAGGCAGACAGGTCCAAATTAGAGGACCCACCCGAGTACAAGGTATAAATGGGGAGGGACCTACCCCTCCCCCAAAGTACGTCATCTTTACCCTAATTAACCGTTTCATCGTACGGACACTTTAGCATCGGAGTGTTCTTGCAGGTGGCCTCACTCGCCGACCATAGCAGCACCTAGTCTTGTAAAGCTCGTGAAGGATTACTATGTGTTCATAACACGCAGCAGAAAAAAGAAAGTAATCCTAAAGATCTATTTTATGCTTAAACTTTATTCCAATAATATATGTATAGCTCAGATCTAAATACTTGTGTACGCTAGTAAAAATTACTTTCTCCTTCGATAGTACGAAGGCGCTATGCGTATCTACACCGAGACCAACTTTTGCTGTCAACTCCTTAACCAATGGACATCTAATCTAAATTGAGAAACCTCTTGCAACTCTTTGCATGCCATAAATTCTTCTCCAAAAATTAGGCTCACATACGTTTATGTTTGTAGAGGTAAAAGGAATAAAACTCTTGTGTTTTATTCTCGTCTCTTTCCTCTACTCTTGGCATACATATATATAATATGAGACTTGTTACTGATTTTAAATTTGAATCTTTCAAATTTATGAATCATATCATAACTCAATTTGAAATAGAATCAGTTAGGATCTCATTCAAATTTAGAATTCAAATTTAGAAATAGAATAGCTAATTATTTTCAAATCTCATTTAATATTCTCAATTATCGTATTATTATTATATTCAATATTCTTGGTGCTAACAAAGAATATAATAATATTTTATTTGAATTAATATAATTATTTATTTAATCAAATCAAAATAATAATTAAATAATTCTATTAGAACACTCGTTAGTGTGTGACCCATAGGTTCAATACTAAGCGGGTAGTAAACTAGTCATACTAAATTTATTAATCAAGGTTGGCATCTAACAACACTCCTCAACGACCGATAGTATGAAGTAATATATATTTTTACTAAGAACCTGATAAGAACAAAGTATAATTCCTTCCATCTTTTCAGCACTTAATTAACCCTTAGAGTATGATTTAATTGTCAAACTCTAACTTGTTACCATTATTATAATGAACTGTGAATGACTTAAGAAACTCATTTCTTCATTCATTCAATCCCCTTGGCCAATGTTTTATTCATCTTAGTCATTATAATCATAAATCTCAAACTCTTTACCGAGAGTTGACGGATTCCTTATTAACTAATCATTAATTCTATAAGTATTTAAATTATACCCAATATCCATTCAATTAGCACCCTAGGGTATTAGGTGTCCGGAATCAAAGTATAATAAATATATTGTTAATTACTATGACAATCGCACGTCAAAAGAAACTCTATCACCATGTTCATCTTGAGAATATCCTATTGATAAATATGCAGTAATTATAACCATTAAAAGTTCTCAAATTGAGTCAGTTCAATGGTCATATCTCTATATGCACCATATATATATATAATTTAATAAATGAGATCTATTAATATTCATCTAACGAAGGCCATTATATATATATATATTGATCTTTTCAGATTATTAATGTCCTTTTTAATAATCTTATGACCAAGAATAATTTAGATTAAATTATAAAAGATTTATCTCTCAATATTATGATCACTATCACAATAATAAATCTCTAAATTTAATCAAGGACCTTATTATATTAATATTTTAATATAATAACAATAACAAATTATTTGACACATGATTGATTGAATTGTGGCCATACTATTTATTCTCAACAGCTCGTGCCCAGGTCCAGATACCTTCCTTTCTCTAGTAGTTGCTCTCGACCCAACACTGGACTGACCTCTCATCCTGACGACAACGGAACATTGGCGCCGTTTGTGGGGACCTGACGCGACCATCTAGCTTATCCCTCGTACCGAAGAGGTACGAGCTGAGGGTGGATCCGTTGGGTGTCCGGGGGGCCGCCCACGAAGAAAAGTGAGTTCGAGGACCTCTCAGAAATGTCGAAGATTCCCATCTCACCAAGACGACTCCCACGTCCGATCTTTAGAAAAGCACCTGTTAGGCGGTACCAGCGGCGATAACTCTCGAATCATGCAAGAGCTCAGACACAGGGTACAGAACTTGGAGAGAAAATTGGCGGCGAGGGACCGCTACCGTCCCGAGCATAGCCAGAACTCTCGTCCAAGCCTTTCACGAACCCGATCTCCATCACCGAGATCGGAAGATCGGCAACAAAGCACCAAGAGAGACGACAGGCATGATCAAACCGATGCTCACTCTCTCACCTACGCACACGGCAAGTCGAAAGCCCATGGGGAGTGAAGGAGAGATCGAGGGAAGAAACAGGGAGATCCCATCATAATGGGGGACACTCCTTTCCACCCATCCATCCTCAGGGTCTGGCTGCCGGAGAATTTCGCCAAGCCAACGGACATGAGGTAAGACAGAACCAATGACCCACAAGAGCACTTAACGACCTTTGAGGTCAAAATGAACTTCGAGGGCGTGGGCGACGCCGTTAGATGTCGTGCATTTCTCGTAATCCTGGTAGGACCAGCAATTTATTGGTTCAACTCCCTTCTGCAAAGGTCCATTACGACCTTCATGGACATTACACGAAAGTTCTTGGCACAATTCACCACCCGGATCCCCAAAACCAAGCACCCGATTAATTTGCTGGGAGTGACCCAACGAATTGGCGAACCGACGAGAAAATTCCTCGACTGATTTTATGATGAATGTTTGGAGATTGACGGCCTGACAGACTCAGTGGCAAACCTATGCCTGACCAACGGTCTGGTGAATGAGGATTTTAGGAAACACCTCACCACTAAATCCGTCTAGACAATGCAGGATATCCAGAATGTTGAAAGGGAATATATCAATGATGAAGAAGTCAGCCAAGTGGTAGCCGCTAACAAACGGCAACCACCCAACCAGCCAACTCGTCAGGCCGACAACGTTAAAAGGCCAAAAGATGCGTCAAGAGAAGGGACATCCGGGAAACCATTTAAACTGTTTCTCCAGGTGGGTGAGTTCACCAATTACACCTTTTTAACTGCACCCATTGTTGAGGTATACCAACAAATCATTGAAAAAGGTATATTAGCCAAGACAAGGCAGCTCAAGGACAGGATGGGTGATAAACCACTATTTTATGGTTTATCTTGTGCTCAATTGAGTGAATTTTATCAACTCTTTACCCACTTATTCATACTATTTGCATGGTTTTACATTTGCCTTCCTAATTATGTGATTTGATTGAAAACATGCTTCTTTGGTCTTAATTTGCTAATATTAATCCTCTCTTATTACCATTAGATGCCTTGATATGTGTGTTAAGTGATTTCAAAAATTACAGGACAGGAATGGCTCAGAGGATGGAAAGGAAGCATGCAAAAGTGGAAGGAATACAAGAAGTTGGAGAAATTACTAAATTGTCCAGCCTGACCTCTTCGTACTCAAACGGCTATAACTTTAGCTACAGAGGTCCAAATGACGGAGTTCTAGTTGCGTTGGAAGCTAACGTCCGGGGCTTCGATTTGATATAATATGTCATAGTTGCCCTGACGCTAGGCGACGCGACCGCGTGCTCCATGCAGACGCGTCGCAGTGACGAAAATTTAGCGTGTTTGAATTCGCAACCAGCGAATTCTGGGCTGTTTTTGACCCAGTTCTCGGCCCAGAAAATACAGATTAGAGGCTATAAAGTAGAGGAAATGCATCCATTCATAAAACAGGCTTTCACATTCACAATTTTAGGAGTAGATGTAGTTTTTAGAGAGAGATTCTCTCCTCTCTCTTAGGATTAGGATTTAGGACTTCTCTTAGTTTTAGGAGTGACTCTCAATCCCAGGTTCAATGTTCTTTTACTTTATATTTATCTCTTACTTTCAGATACTTTAATGCTTATATTAGTTATGTTGCCTATTTGGCTTATGCTACATTCATGTTATGATTTTCTTAATTAATATTATTTGAGGTATTTCAGACTTAAGATTGCTTTGCTTTATTTATATTAATGCTTTTAATTTAATTTAGATATTTTCTCTTTTGGCTTTGGTTAAATAATTGGTGACTCTTGAGTTATCAAACTCATTGTTGATTGAAAATTGGAATCCTTCAAGAATTAATTTAAGTTCCAATAACTCTAACTTTTCCCAAGGAAAGACTAGGATCTGAGGAATAAAAATTAATTCATCCACTTAACTTACCTTCATAGTTAGAGGTTAACAAAGTGGGAGAAAAATCCAATTCTCATTACAATTGATAAGGATAACCAGGATAGGACTTCCAGTTCTTCATACCTTGCCAAGAGATTATTATTAATTTATTTTACTTGTCATTTAAATATACCTATACCCATTGCCCAAACTCCAAAACCCCAATTTACAAACTCATAACCAATAATAAGAACATACCTCCCTGCAGTTCCTTGAGAAGACGACCCGAGGTCTAAATACTTCGGTTATCAATTTTAAAAGAGGTTTGTTACTTGTGACAACCAAAACGTTTGTATGAAAGGATTTTTGAAGGTTTAGAAACTATACTTGCAACGAGGATTTATCCGCAAATTTCTAGACCACGTAAAAGTTCTCTCATCAAAATGGCGCTGTTGCCGGGGAATTGCAAACGTGTGCCTTATTATTGGTTATTGTAAATATTTTATTTTTGCTTGTTTATTTGTTTTTATTTTTTTGTTTTTATTTTTGCTTTTTCATAAATTAAGAGGTTATTGGTTTTTGTTTAGTTATTAAAAATCTTTCAAAATTGTTTTTCTTGGTGTTCATCTTGATCTTCAGGTTGGTCTTCGTGTTCATTTTGACCTTCAAGTTGTTCTTAGTTGTTTTCTTCATTCTTATCTAAAAATTTTAAGTTTGGTGTCATTTTATTGTTTTTCTCTTTCCTCATTAAATTCAAAAATTCAAAATTTAAAACTCAAATTTCAAATTTCAAATTTCTATTTTCAAAATTCAAATTTAAAAATTTAAAATTCAAATTTTAAATTTCAAAATTTAAAATTTCAAAAATCTTATCTTATCTTATTCCAAAAAAATCAAATTTCAAAATTTAATATTCAAAAATTCAATTTTCAGATTTCAAATTTCAAATTTCAAAATTCAAATTTCAAAAATTTAAAATTCAAAATTTTAAAATTTCGAATTTCAAAATTTAATTTTCAAATTCAAAATTTAAATAATCTTTTAATTTAAATTTGTTTTTATTTTCGTTTTTAATTTTTATTTGCTACTATGAACTCTCACCCCTTTGGCTATGAGTCTGGTTACAATTATGTTGTAGGAAGAGGAGATTACAAGGAGAACAGACATCAAGGTTGGAACAATCAAAGATGGGAGGAGCTACAAGGATTTGATCAACTCTCATGGCAACAACCACCTCCAATGGACTATCAACAACCACCACCATATGCCTATGAACCCTCTCCTCAAAATAACTCTGGACCACCATACTCACAAGCCCCTCACCACCAAACACCTCCATATGACCCTAACCCACATCCACCATACCAACCACCCTATGAACCAAATGAACCATCCTATCCACCCCAAACCTCCATGGAGAAAGCACTTGCCGATCTAAACTCTACTATACAAGCTCTCTTCGCCCAAATCGGACCACCAAATACCTTCAACAATCAACCCTCAAGCTCTAGTGCACTTCCTTGTCAACCACAGAATGATCTCTCCATCCCATCACCACCATCCATGGAAGAGCACCTACATCCATCAATCCAAGAGCAACATGATCTCAATGATGCTATTGACATGGAACAAGAGAGAAGGGATCATCTTCGCGAATCCATACTTCATAAGGAGCTAGAGGAGGCCCTAAAGGTGAAGGTAGTAAAAACCCTTGGAGTCGAAGGAGTGGTTGAAGAATTAGTGAAGGAAGAATCAAGGGATCATCTCAAGGAAGCAGCGGATCGATTTCATGCTACTCTATATCAACTAAATCAAGCGATAAGTCAATTAGGTTCCCAACGCTCGGACACTCAAAGTGCTCCCATGGCTTCATGTGGGCAATCTAATGAAGAACGTAGCATGAAGGAGATATTAGAAACTCCAGTGAATAGTACGGAGCATGACTTTGTACTGGAACAAGTGGAGGAAGCTGTAATTATTGAAGAAGAAGAAGTGGTTGCAGACTTAGGAGATGCTGAACCTCCATGGGAAAGTCAGGTTATAGAACCTCCTTCCAAGGCGATTGAAATTGATGTTGAGGAGGGTGTACAACCTCCAAGGCATATCATGATTAAGAACTTAGAAGAGGTCGATCAAGAGATGGAGATTAAAGAAGAAGAAGCACAGCCTCCCATGCCCTTGGTAAGTAATAAAGAAGAGATTGAATTGGAAGAAAGCTACCAAGAGGAAGAGGTTGAAATTAAAGAAGCTTGCAAAGAGGTGGAAGTTGTCAAAGAGCACAAGGGAGTGGAGTTTGGAATCACCTTGCCAAAGTTATTGGAGACCCCTCCCCCTAAGTTGCCATCATCCTTCACAACATTCAAGTGGGTAAAATTCATACCCCTTAGCTTTCTAATCCCACTTGAATATGGGCTACTGGAGACGGATGGTCAACTTAGAACTCTTTGTAGCATTAAGAGTAAGAGGAAGATGGCCAGTGGTAAGAATTGTCAAATAAGATTCAACATGGTTGTGTGCTCAAAGTTTAAACGCAAAGGTTGGTGTAAAGCTCAATTGAATGGGTCTAGGAAGCTGTTTGGTAGTTGCAGTGAGAATTCAAATTACTTATCACCCGGCTGGAAAAATACAGATCCCGACAAAAATGGGTGTAAAAGCAAGATTTGGGATCCTGGAATCTGCTCTGACATTTGTCACCCCGGGAGCCTAAGAATCTGTTTGAAGCTTCTTAAGTGCTTTACATGCCTAGTTTGGGACCCCGGAGGTTACTGGAGATACAAACATTGGTGGAGATTCTTGGATGAGTTCAAGCACAAGCCACCATAACAAAGGACTCCCCAAATGTCCAACTTAAGGACTTTAACTAAAAGTGCTAGGTGGGAGACAACCCACCATGGTATGATCGTTCTTTTTCAATTTTATTTCGTGTTATTTATTTTTATTTTATTTTATTTTCATTGAACTTGGAAGTTTTCATAGCATCTACATTAGCATTGCATACTACATAATTGCATATAAAAAAAAACGCACGCGACGCGGCAGCGTCGCTGACGCGTCCGCGTCACCAGTGCAATGGGAAGAAAAGAAAACGAACAGAAAGTCACGCGAGAGCGTGGCTGGAGGCGTGCCAATGGCACAAATCGTCCCACGCAACCGCATCGCTGATTCGACCGCGTCATATGGGAATAATGGCCTCCCACGCGACCGCGTGCCCCACGCGGCCGCGTGACCAAGATTTCGACGTCAAAGTGGTGCACACCCGAAAGTTGTGCGAGAGTGGTGCTGGATTGGTGCTGAACGCATAATCCTTCCCACGCGGCCGCGTGACCCATGCGACCGCGTCATATTCCTTTAAAGCCCACTCACGCGATCGCATGCCCCATGCGATCGCGTCACTTAAAATTTGGCACTAATAATAATTTGAACATAGAGTTGTGCGAGCGCGAGGCTGCCCTCGCTAGGGGTGGCAGTGGGGCGGGTAAGGGCGGGTTTTTACCCTACCCGATCCCGCCCCGCCATCCCGTAACTCAGTTACTACCCGCCCCGTCACAACCCGCGGGTACCCGCCCCACCCCTACCCGCCCCTATAAAAATTAAATATTTTAATTTTAACATATTCATATCTAAATTAAGACAAAAAACTTAAAATTCATAAATAAATTAAAATACAAACATGAAATTCATACAATGTCATTAGCTCAAATAACTTGAAATTAAAAAAAAAAAGTGTTAGATCACTACAAACTTAACACCATAATAAAGAAATTACAATATTAGATATAAAGGAATCTTCAACCCTTATTCTTGATCACTTTCAACATCTTCATCATCATTAAAAGTTTGCAAATCAAGATTTAAACCTGAAAATCAAAAGATGTAACAATTAGCAAATTAATTGGTACTATGTAAGAGAGGCCAGCAGAAAATGTGCTCAGAGGAAGAGAAATTATGAACAGGTACATAATACAATATAAAAATGTGCATTATCTTGATTGATATATATCTCCAAAACTTGAATTTCAATTTATAAACAAAACTGTTAATTTTATTAGGAAGCATTCCAAGAGCTCGAAGGATCCGTGACAAAGCTTAGAACTGAAGTCCAATTACTCCATGAAGAACTTACTAGACTTGACAAGGAAATAAGGAACTCGACGAGGAAAATAACTCCATTCAAGTAGGTTAATTAGAAGTTGTTAACATCTTTTATTTTTTGAGGATTATGAGTTTGCTTATTTAGATTTATAATTTAGAGATTACTTTTATTAAATTCAAAATTCATTTGGTAACAGTAGCAGTAGCAGTAAACTACGTGAATATGATTTGATAATTCATCACTCAACTTTTATAATTAAGAGATTAGGAAAGTGAATCGTAATGACCAAGAAAGAATTATGTCAATACCCTTTTATTTCTTTAGATAGATATAACTGAATTTTTTTTATCACATGGATAGGAAGAAATTTACAAGATGCATGGAATGGAATTATCAGCAAAATTTGTTGATCAGTTCTGCACTTTTGCTGTTTAATTAGTGTAGTAAAATTGCACAAAAATCACACAAGTTTTAGGCAAAATTCAGCCAAATTTATTCAACCAAAAACTGCAACATACCAAAACAGATAAACAAAGTTCATAACATAATTAACACTAAACTTATTGCTCTGGCCTTTGTTCTTAACAGAAAAAATAGAACAGTCTTTGATTCTCTTCATAATTATAACATCTTGATTATATTCCCTTTCATAAACCAAGTCACTCTAATCTTGAAGAGTCCATTCACTACTCAATGACAATTGCAAAATCAGAATAAAATCAGAATAAATCACTTCTTCTTCTCCATATAACCAATCATCAAAGAAGCCAAAATAACTTTAATTTTACAAGCTTTAGCCTAACAAAGTCTGACAAATTGAGCCAACAAACATATTCTTCCCTAAATTTTCCATGGACTGAATTTTACAAGAAAAAGAGCTACACAATGTAGGAATCTACCAGTCACCAGAGCGAGAAATTAATTTTTTGAAATCAAAATTAATTTTAGTTTTATCTTAACTATTTTAACATAAAACATAAATCATAAAAATTAAATTAAAAAAAACTGAACATGCACATCAGCGGTAAGTATTGAGCGAGAAGTGCTTAGTGCTTACCAGTCACCAGAGAGACGACGACGGAGGAAGAAGGGATGACAAGGTGAGCACAGACCAAAGACCGCAGATTGGAGAGCGAGTCGGCGAGGACAGTGACGGCGAGAAGTGGGAGCGACGCCGACGTGAGCTCCGTGAGCAACAGCGGCGAAGCGACCGAGATGAATGAGGAGGGTTGGTGTCTTGGTGAGCGACGGCGAACGATCGGACGAGCTGTGACGGCGACTTACTGGCGCAGCTGAGCAGAGGATGTGGTCCTTGACAGCCTTGGAGAGTTGGAGAAGAGCTGAAGGCCTGAAGCCTCAAGCCTGAAGGAGTGAAGAGTGAGTGAGTGACGAAGTGAGCTTCAGAGTTTGCCTAATGCCTAGGGTTGAGATTTGAGAATGGAAATGAAATGAGTGACGGCGGCGAGGAAGTGAAGTCAAGTAACCCTAATTTTTAAATTATATATATATATATATATATATATATATATATATATATATATATATATATATATATATATATATATATATATATATATATATATATATATTTATGCACTCCGGGGCGGGTAGGGGTGGGTTCACCCTAAACCCGACCCCGCCCCGCCCCGCTGCAGGTCGGGTTTAAACCCGCCCCGACCGGGTAGGGGCGGGGCGGGTACCCGAGGGTTCGGGTATTGCTGCCACCCCTAGCCCTCGCACCAGTAGCATAAACTGTGTCACGCGACCGCGTGACCGACGCGACCGCGTCAATCAGTTTAAGCGCAAGCCGCGCGACCGCGTGCCCCACGCGACGGCGTCGCTTGCGCCGCACAGCTTATCCTAATTTGCCAAATATCTTATCTTTTCTCCCCCAATCCTAATTTTTCCTCCCTCCTTTCTTACTTACTTCTTCTTCCCTTCTTTCCCTTCTCATTCTTCTTATCTTTTATTTTATTTTACTTAATTTATTTGCATATTTCATTCATTGCATCTTAATTTTGTGCATATTTTTTGTTTTCGTTTCTAAATTCATTATTTTTCATTTGGAGTTAAAATTTTCTTATTTAACTGTTGCATCTTCTCTTGAATTATTTTGGGTACTTAGTGACTTGTTTTATTCTGGATAGGTAATATTATTTATATCAATGCCAACCTTTTATACCTGTATTACTTTTGCATTGACATGAATTTATATTATCTCTCCTTCCCCACTCTCTTCCCCATTGTTGTACATTTTGTACCACTGGCATGCCATGGCTTCTATTGTTTTCTCACTTGCATGTTGAAGCTTCCATGTAAATGAGACCTTTTTCACTTGGCATTAACCCACCCATACTTCATTTATTTTCTTATCTCTATTACTGGGTTACCTTTCTTCCCTTTTTCTTTCAGGATGGCCACCCGGAAGGGAAGCGGAAGACGTTTACATGGGGAGACACACAAGTCCATCTGCACAATCCTTGAAGAAAAGCATCAATTGGAACAACCCATCCACCTGCACATCTCAGCATACACCGAGGACGGTGCAATCTTTAAGTGTGGGGAGGTCGATACCGATCTCCATGGGTTAGTATTTTCTTCTCAAACACCAATGTTTTATTTTCCTTGTTAGTTATTGCATTTGCATGTTTGATTGCATGATTATTTGATTTTATGCATATTTTACCACTTGGTTGAAGTAATATTTTTTTTTTTCAAAAAAAACCTTTTAAGAGCATTTCACTAATTTGAATAAAATTTAATGTTACACTTGTTTGAAGAGATATTATACTGGAACATGGTTTAGAGCTCGAACACACAAAACCAGTGAGATTTTGAGCTTATTTAAATTGGTTGCATTTTATCAACCAATATTCTATTTTGGTGTGTATTTTTCTCTCTAAAATTGTGATCTTTATCTTGTTTAATTCTATATTTCCATGGTTTGATGTATGCATGCACTTATATGATTGAGGCCTTTGTTTCACTGAGCTTACATACCCATATGGCCTTACCCTTTCATTATCCTTTGCAAACCAATTTGAGCCTATTTTACCCCTTTTATTCTTTACTTTAGCATATCATTAACTCTAAGCGGAAAATAATAATGTCCCTAATGTGAATCCTTGGTTAGCTTAGACTAGTAAGAGTGCTCATGAATTAAGTGTGGGAAATTGGGATTGAAAATATTTGGTTTGAGAATTGAGTATGTTAGAATTTTTTAAAAATGTGAAAGAAATAGGACATGTTCATGCATTCAATAATTTAATCATATGCATTGAAAAAAAATTAAAAAAAATAAAAGAAAAAAAATATATAATAAAAAAAAGAAAAAGAGAAAAAGAAGAGAAAAAGAGCAAATAAGTAAAAGGGGACAAAATGCCCCAAAGTAAATGGTGAAAGCAATGCATATGAGTTGCACTAAAGTTAAGATGCATGAATATGTGGAAAACATGGTTAATGGATAGTTAGATGTGGTATTATGATTACATGGATTGTCTAAAGTTAGGTGGAAAGTTTAAGTTAATTAAGGATTCAGATTTTAGTCCACTTGGCCAAATACAATCCTACCTTGACCCTAACCTCATTACAACCCTTAAAAACCTCTTGATATGTGTATCTGTGCATTAAATTTATGTTGATTGTTAGATGAAGAGCAAGCCTTAGAAAGCAAGGTTAGTAGAGAATTGAGAGAATCGAACCTAAAAACACTTGAGTGATTAGAGTGTATACACTACCAGTGAGGGTTCGATGCTCAATTCCTTGTTCCCTTCTTTCATGAGCTATTTTCTTCTTGCAAGTCTATTTGTATTTCATTTTCATGATTTGAATTAGTGAAATCCAGTTCATATTTTCTCTTGAAAGATTTGTTTACTTTTAACTAAGTAGGTAGAAACATTTTGCATGTAGTTGCATTCATATAAATAGGTTGCATTTCATACATTCTACCATTTCTCTTCATCTTTATAGCTTCTCTTAAGCTTAGCATGAGGACATGCTATTGTTTAAGTGTGGGGAGGTTGATAAACCACTATTTTATGGTTTATCTTGTGCTCAATTGAGTGGATTTTATCAACTCTTTACCCACTTATTCATACTATTTGCATGGTTTTACATTTGCCTTCCTAATTATGTGCTTTGATTGAAAACATGCTTCTTTGGTCTTAATTTGCTAATATTAATCCTCTCTTATTACCATTAGATGCCTTGATATGTGTGTTAAGTAATTTCAGAAATTACAGGACAGGAATGGCTCAGAGGATGGAAAGGAAGCATGCAAAAGTGGAAGGAATACAAGAAGTTGGAGAAATTGCTAAGTTGTCCAGCCTGACCTCTTCGCACTCAAATGGCTATAACTTTAGCTACAGAGGTCCAAATGATGCGGTTTTAGTTGCGTTGGAAAGCTAACGTCCGGGGTTCGATTTAATATATAATATGTCATAGTTGCCCTGATGCTAGGTGACGCGACCGCGTGCTCCATGCGGACGCATCGCAGTGACGAAAATTCAGCGTGTTTGAATTCGCAACCAGCGAATTCTGGGCTGTTTCTGACCCAGTTCTTGGCCCAAAAAATACAGATTAGAGGCTATAAAGTAGAGAGAATACATCCATTCATAAAACAGGCTTTCACATTCACAATTTTAGGAGTATATGTAGTTTTTAGAGAGAGAGGTTCTCTCCTCTCTCTTAGGATTAGGATTTAGGACTTCTCTTAGTTTTAGGAGTGACTCTCAATCCCAGGTTCAATGTTCTTTTACTTTATATTTATCTCTTACTTTTAGATACTTTAATGCTTATATTAGTTATGTTGCCTATTTGGCTTATGCTATATTCATGTTATGATTTTCTTAATTAATATTATTTGAGGTATTTCAGACTTAAGATTGCTTTGCTTTATTTATATTAATGCTTTTAATTTAATTTAGATATTTTCCCTTTTGGCTTTGGTTAAATAATTGGTGACTCTTGAGTTATCAAACTCATTGTTGATTGAAAATTGGAATTCTTCAAGAATTAATTTAAGTTCCAATAACTCTAACTTTTCCCAAGGAAAGACTAGGATCTGAGGAATAAAAATTAATTCATCCACTTAACTTACCTTCATAGTTAGAGGTTAACAAAGTGGGAGAAAAATCCAATTCTCATTACAATTGATAAGGATAACCAGGATAGGACTTCCAGTTCTTCATACCTTGCCAAGAGATTATTATTAATTTATTTTACTTGTCATTTAAATATACCTGTGCCCATTGCCCAAACTCCAAAACCCCAATTTACAAACTCATAACCAATAATAAGAACATACCTCCCTGCAGTTCCTTGAGAAGACGACCCGAGGTCTAAATACTTCGGTTATCAATTTTAAAAGGGGTTTGTTACTTGTGACAACCAAAACGTTTGTATGAAAGGACTTTTGAAGGTTTAGAAACTATACTTGCAACGATGATTTATCCGCAAATTTCTAGACCACGCAAAAGTTCTCTCATCAATGGGGGGAAAACAAAAGCCTTTAATGTGATTACCATAAAGGTTTTGGCCACAAAACACAAGACTATTTTGACTTGAAAGATGCAATGGAACAAGCCATCTGGGAAGAAAAGCTAGTTGAGTTCTCGAAATTCATCTGAGAACTAAGGAGGAGAGAGAGAGAAAGAACGCTTCGAGGAAGATCGAAGCTGAATTGTGAAGCTGAGGCAAGGTACCTCCAAGAACCCAGACACTAGTCCAACTGTGGTGGTGAATGTAGTGGTTGGAAGGGATGCCCCACCTAAGTTGAAGTCAGCGGTCAGGAAAGATGCCATGGTGTTAGCCATGTCTTCGGGAAGCTCTAAGGTCCATTTTGGAGAACTCCCTGAGATATCATTCGGCCCGGGAGACCGTTGGTGCTACGACCTTCCCGAGGACCTGCCAATGGTAATCACGGCAAAGATTGGGACTGGCTTGGTCAAATGGATCTTAGCGGATATAGGGATGGATTCGAACATCATGTTCCAGAACGTGTTCGATGCCTTGGGACTCAAGGAGAACGACCTCAAAGACCACCGTCACGGGGTCATAGGATTGGGAGACAACTACATCAAGCTTGATGGGCCCGTTACCCTTCCGATCTGTGTGGGTTCTAGGGCAAGCCAGAAGTTGACAATGGCTGAGTTTGTGGTCCTGAGGGATTCTGGGAGGAAGGACCATTAACGAGCTGTCGGCTATCATTTGCACGAAGTTCCTTACAATGAAATTTGTGGCAGACAATGGATCTGTGGGATTGATCTTGGAAGATTTAGAAATGGTGGTTGTTTGTGACAACACCAGCCTAACACTCAAGAAGAAATCAAAGGAGTCAGCTGGAGTGTTCTTGGCGGACTTGGATGCCAGGGTTGACGAGAAACCGAGGCCTCAACCAGAAGAAGACCTGGAGAAATTCCGAGTGAGGGATATGGAGAATAAGTTTACGTTCGTAAACCGAAACCAACCGTATGAGTTAAAGGAACCCCTGATGGAATTTATCAAAGCAAACAGAGACCTCTTCGCCTAAACTCCAGCCGACATGCCGCGGATAGACCCTGACTTCATGTCACACTGCCTGGCTGTGAAGCTGGAGACCTATCCGGTCTTGTAGTAAAGAAGGAAAATGTCATCGAAAAGAGCTGACGAGGTAGCCAGACAAATGACTAGCTTGTTGGAAGTTGGCTTTATCGGGAAGCTCGCCTACTCCACATGACTTTCAAATGTGGTGCTTGTCAGAAAGGAAAATGGGAAGTGGAGGATGTATATTGATTACTCAGATCTCAATAAGGCGTGTCCCAAGGATTCTTTTTTCCTCCCCAACATTGATGCCCTGGTAGATGTGGCAGCGGGATACAGATTTTTGAGCTTTATGGATGCATATTCGGGATACAATCAGATCTCTATGCACCGGCCTGACGAAGACAAAACGGCGTTTATAATGCCAGTAGGGACCTACTGTTACAAGGTCATGCCCAGGGATGGATTTACTCAGCACCTAGTGGGGGCAATTGCCCCCAGTGAATTTGAAAAAATTAATTAGTAGTTCTTAGTGAATATCTAATTTTCCCCCACCATCCAATTCATTTTGACCCCATTCCCCACCTTCCAAATCTCTAACGGGCTAACCCCCTTCTTCTTCTTCTCCCCTTTTTAAATTTTGTTCCTCTGCTCCAGCCTCCAACCTCCGCTTCCAGACTCCAGCCCTCCAGAGTTACTCTCGTCTGCCGCCACTCGCCCAGTCCGACAGTTTCTCTGTCGCTATCCCGTTAACCCTTTCTCCCGCGTCGGCTCCGTCGGTTTCTCCTTGCATCACCGCATGCCCGCGTCTGGTTCTGATGCTGTGTTCCTTTAGCGTCTGGTGAGGTCTTCTTTCTCAGTCTTCACAGCTTCAAGCCTTCAATCCTCGTCTGGTTCTGTCTTTCCGTTCCTTCGGCGTCTGGATCTGGTTCTATCTTCAGCAGTTCAGGGTGCGGGGTGTCGCTGGTTCTGCCGCTGGGTGCCTGGGTCTTGGGTGCCGCTGGTTCTACCGTTAGGTACTGCTTATGATTTGTGTGGTTCTGCCGCTGCGCACCTGCGTTCCTCTTCTCAGTCTTCTGAATTTGTACCTGCTCCTCTTCTACTGCTTATGATTTGGTTAGGTCTTAGCCTCTTAGATGGTATTTGTGTTGGTTTTCTAAGCCTCTTGGTCATAATTCATATAGTTAGTTCACTTAGTTGCTTCATTCAGTTTTTATTCTCATTTGTTGCATTGTTATTAATTTGATATAGTTCATTAATTCATTCAATTTGATATAGTTCATTAATTTGTTCTGATGTAATTGTGTTCTGATAGAGTTCTAATGTAAATTGTAATTGTTTGTTACTTTGTTAATTAGCAATTGTGTTCTGATGGAATTCTAATGGTGTTCTGAGGTAATTGTGTTCTGATGGAGAAATATTTTATACTGAATTTATATTTTATTAATTTATCAATTTTGTTATTTTGTGAATTTTGTTATTAATGGAATTCAAGTTAATTTTGTTATTTTATTAATTGATGTAATTTTGTTCTGATGTAATTTGTATTTGTTACTTTATTAATTGATCAATTTTGTATGATCTCAGTATTTGAAATAAACACACATGAATAAAATAAGAAAAACGAAAGCACAAACACGATATTGGTAAACTATGTCTAGGCTTAGGCTTAAACAAACTGCAAATTTTAGGCAAAAACCAAGCAGACACGAATCCAAAAAATCTATTCATATTTTGTGTTGGTTTTTCGCACCTGCTACTTCATCTTTCCATTCTTATAACATGTTTGTTTTCGTGGTATTCCTTCATCACCAAATTCATCTCTTCCTACTTCAAATTGTATTTATAATTTTATACTGAACTTCTCAATTTGTATAGAATTGTGAATTAATTTAGGTTTATAATTTTCTTCTATTAGTAATGGAAAAATATTTCAAAAGAACTTCATCATTGGAGATTGGATCCCAAAATAATTCATCGATTTCTTCTAACAAGAGGAGGTTTTTAGAATTCGAAGTAAAAAGTCTCATAGCAGATCCAGGACAACGACCAAAGATTTCAAGTTATCATCCGAATGACAGAGACAAAGTTAGATGTGCATATTTGCAAAAAATTCCTTGTCAACCAAGGACTCATGATTTTCCACAAACTGCTTGTGGTTCTTCTTTTCGAAGATTTAATCCTAATTGGTTTGATGACTATGGCAATTGGTTAGAGTATAGTATATCAAAGATGCTATTTTTTGTCTTTGTTGTTATCTTATGAAACCTGAGACTGAAGGTGGTGATGCTTTTGTAATCAATGGCTTTTCAAATTGGAAAAAAAAAAGAGAGATTACAAACTCATGTTGGGATTCATGATAGTGCTCATAATCAAGCTTGGAGAAAATGTGAAGCACTTATGAAACCAAAACAACACATTAGTACTACTATTAAAAAACAATCTGAGCAAGCTAAAAAGAATTATCAAATTCATTTGACAGCCACAATTGATTGTATTAGATTTCTTTTGCGACAAGGATTGGCCTTTCGTGATAATGATGAGACAGATGATTCTGTTAATCAAGGAAATTTTTTGAAATTTCTAAACTTTCTTGCACAACATAATGAAGAAATTGATCGTGCTTTCAAAAATGCTCGTGGGAATCTTAAACTAAGAGCTCCCTCAATTCAAAAAGATATTGTAAGAGCTGCTGCAAGTGAAACGACAAAAGTTATTGTTAATGGTCTTGGGGATGAATTGTTTGCTGTTTTGGTTGATGAAGCCCGTGACATTTCTATTAAGGAGCAAATGTCAGTTTGTTTAAGGTATGTGAATAAAGAAGGGAAAGTTAGGGAGCATTTTCTTGGTCTTGTTCATGTTTCTAATACTAATGCTTTATCTCTAAAATTAGCATTGGAGTCATTATTAGAAACATATAATTTAAGTTTATCAAGAGTACGTGGCCAAGGATATGATGGTGCCAGTAATATGCAAGGAGAATTTAATGGTTTGAAAACTTTGATATTGAAAGAAAATTCTTATGCTTTTTATGTACATTGCTTTGCTCAACAACTTCAGTTAGCTCTTGTAACGGTTGCAAAGAAACAAGTTGAAATTGCTTTGCTTTTTAATTTGTTAACCAATTTGTGCAATGTTGTTGGAGCTTCGTGTAAACGAAGAGATATGCTTCGTGATAGTCAGATGACTAAGACCATTGAAGCATTACAAAGTGGAGAAATTGCTAGTGGACGTGGTTTGAATCAAGAAATAGCTTTGAAAAGAGCTGGAGATACTAGATGGGATTCACACTATGGAACTATACTTAGATTAATTTCTTTGTTTCCTTCCGTGGTCAATGTTCTTGAATATGTTGAGGAAGATGGAAATAATTCAGAACAAAGAGCTGAAGCATGTCATTTATTGAATGTCATTCAATCCTTTGAATTCATTTTCAACTTGCACTTGATGAAAAATATCTTGGGAGTTACTAATGAATTATCTCAAGCATTACAAAGGAATGATCAAGACATTGTAAATGCTATGGCATTGGTTAAAGTGTTTAAGCAACGGTTGCAAACTATAAGAGATGATGGTTGGTCTCTTTTACTTGACGAAGTCTCATTATTTTGTGACAAATATAATATTACTGTTCCAAAAATGGATGATATATTTGTGTCACAAGGAAGATCAAGACGCAAAGCTCAAAAGATCTCAAATTTGCATCATTTTCAAGTTGAGATATTCTATCAAGTAGTTGATAGACAACTTCAAGAACTCAAGAATCGTTTTACAGAGGTGAATACTGAATTACTTCTTTGTATAGCTTGTCTGAATTCAAGACACTCATTTCTTGCGTTTGATAAGGAGAAGTTAATCCAGTTAGCTCAATTCTATCCAATATCCATTAGAATTTTCTTCTACTCAACTTTTGGCACTTGATAGTCAACTTGAGAACTTTATACTAGATGTACGTTCTGATGATCAATTCTCAAACTTAAATGGGATTGGTGCTCTTTCTCAGAAATTGGTTGAGACTCGAAAACATATTGTTTATCCGTTAGTGTTTCTTCTTTTGAAGTTAGCTTTAGTTTTGCCTGTAGCAACTGCATCAGTTGAAAGAACTTTTTTCTGCTATGAACATCATAAAGAGTCGGCTTCACAACCATATGGGAGATGAATTTTTAAATGATTGTTTAGTGACATACATAGAAAGAGAGACATTTGATTGTATTGACAATGAAAAGATTATTCAATCTTTTCAAAATATGAAACCCAGAATAATGGAATTTTAAATTATTTATTATTTAAATTATTATTTTATTATTTTAATTTGTTAGTTAAATAATTTGAGAAATTTTATAATACTATAGTATAATTATATAAATTATTATTATACTATATATATTTTCCCCTACTGATAAAATTTTTTGGATCCGTCACTGGTCATGCCATTTGGGATGAAGAACATGGGAGCGACCTACCAGAGATTGATGAATAAAGTCTTCAAGGACCACATTGGTAAGTCGGTAGAGGTTTACGTAGATGACATACTTGTGAAGATGGGTGAGCTGGGTAGCTTAGTAACCGACTTGAGGTTAAACCCCTGAAATGCGCGTTTGTCATGGAAGTGGAAAAATTTCTTGGATTCATGATCATGCAAAAGAGGGTAAAGGCCAACCCGGATAAGTGTGAGTGGTTCTCCGCATGACAAGCCCGAGATGTGTGAAGGACGTACAAAGACTGGCGGGAGACTCACGACCCTATTGTGCTTCATCGACGTGTCAGCAGCCAGGGGGCTCCCTTTCTTCAACCTGATGAAGAAAGGGATGGCCTTCGAGTGGACCCCAGCATGTGAAGAAGCTTTTAATCACTTTAAAAAAAATCTTGTCGGAGCCACCTTCTCGGTAAGCCAAAAGAAGGGGAGACCTTGTATCTGTACCTTGCGGTGACAGAAGAGGCCATGGCGGCTGCTCTGGTCCGGAAGGAGGACAAGCTACAACAACCTGTGTACTTCGTAAGCAAAGTGCTCCAAGGAGCGGAGTTGAGATACACCAAGCTAGAAAAATTAGCGGATGCCTTGTAAATCTCCTCTCAAAGGTTAAGGCAATGCTTTCATGGACACTCGATCACACTCAGAACCGACTAGGTGATCCGACAGATTCTGCAGAAGTCTGACCTGGCGGGGCGAATGATGACTTAGGCAATAGAGCTGTCCCAGTTCAATATTCAGTATGAATCCCGACACGCGATCAAAGCACACGATGGAAACTCCATGTTAATGGAGCTAATAAGAAGAGAGGTTGTTAAGTACGCAGTAGTACAGGGATAGCTATACAAGAAAATGCTCAACCAACCCTTACTAAAGTGCTTACGACCCGACCAGATGGTGTATGTCCTAGGTGAAGTGCATGAAGGATGTTATGGCCACCACATTGGGGACAAAGCTTTGGCTCGAAAGCTCGTTAGAGCCAGTTACTGGCCTCCATGATGACAGACGTTCGCGAGTTCGTCAAGAGGTGCAAGAAATGCCAAGAAAATGCAAATTTCCATAAAGCACCGGCAGAAGAGCTAAGCTCAATCCTGGTCTCCCGGCCTTTCTCCCAATGGGGAGTTGAACTCCTGGTGTTGCAACGTAATGATATCGGCCCACCGACTCCTAGAGAAGGCAAGCTCTCGCCTAATTGGGAAGGAGCTTACAGGGTAAAAGAAGTGCATGGAAAGGGTGCTTACAAGTTAGAGCGATTAGACAGAAAGGAGGTCTCGAGGACATGGAATGTGGCGAACCTTAGAAGGTTTTACTCCTGAAGGCTGGACGACCTCCCGGCCAATTGGTTATCCTTTGCCTTCGCTTACTTTTACTTTCATCTACTTTGTCATTTCTTTCTTTAATTTAATTTGTTTCACCAGAACACTTGTTTCATTATACATTGTTAAAAAGGGGGTACTCTTTCCCCTTGTCCTCAGAGTGAGACGACGACAAAGGGTTTTAACGAGGCCCATTATTGAAAAGTGATTGCGTGTTGATATCAATTTATTTTTACTTTGATTTGTTCATGCATGTTATCAAGATACAAGGATGGTTTCCCGGGACTGATCACCCTGAAAACCATAATGCAACAACATGCGGATATCCATTGAATTATAAGTTGCTGGCCAAGCGAGATATGAAACATATGAAAAGCAACCAAAATAATGCGAAGATTCTAAGAGTTTAAATCGTTAAAATAGTAGTACAAAAGGGCATCGCATCGGCCCAACCACAACAAAGTATTGTTCATAATTACATATCAAGGGCATCATATCGGGCCGATAAGGAAAACAGTTCGAAAAGAAAAAGTTCAAACGAAATTACGAGTGTCAAACTACATCATTTTCTCGGGATGTCAATAATTTTGCCATCTTGGACCATCTTGGATCATCAACCCGTGAGTGGAACAAAACCACCGTGGCACCATCCTCACCACAGACGGAACAAACCACCGTCTCCACAATATTTATATCTCATTTAACAAGTTTTTATCGGAAAATGATTCAATACTATTCATTATATCCACCCCAACATATGCAAAGCCTTTAAAGTAGTTATCAGACTTCAAACGAAAGTTACAGGGGGATACAAACTCGCCAGAAAAGCTTAACGATTCAAAACAACATTTTCAGTAAAAAGTAAAAACAACAAATGGTGCGTACACAGGCTTCGTACGTACGCACGGAACCTATCTCGGTTCCTTAAGGGTGCGTGAATGGTGTGTATGCAGGCATCATACATACGCACAAAAGTGTAATGATGCGTACGCAACATAGATACGTACGCAGGAAACCTGGTTCGGCCACTAATTCTGCAGAATCTGCATAATTTAATTTTAACCACCAGTTTTCAAACACCCATAACTTTTTCTACAAAAATTATTTTTCCTCCATTCTTTGACGGTCTTAAATTATATATTCCTAGTTTAATTTCAAGATAAACTTCATTCATTTTCAAGTTCTGAGCGTTAAATTATAACCCTCCAAAATTGACCAAAAATCTGCGAGTGCAGAATTTTTTACACCACCAAGGCAAAACCCCACATTTCAAAAACCAATTTTTTAGCAACCATTCTTAACCAAAAGCAAGCCTAAACCATAACCATTCATTTTATTTTTAACTCTATCTAATTCTATATTCACTAATTCGCTAAACATCAATCTTTATCTCAAAGTTATATAATTTTTCATTCAAAACCCAAAAATCAACAATTCTCATCATTAAACATTCCACTCTCATCAAGTTTAGGCTATAATCCTCGTCAATATCATTATCAATAATAGACAACATACAACTCAACAATAATCCATCTTCATTCTCACACTCCAAACCAAACAACAATATTCACCCCACATTCAATTATATATATTGTTGTGTTGTGGTATGATTGTGGAAATTGGAGTTATATATATATATATATATATATATATATATATATATATATATATATATATATATATATATCAAGTATTAGAAATTCACTCACTTAAGGTTTCTGGTCATTTTCATTCAAATCAATAATCATTTAATACTACATATTCATACTAAACCATTATCATCAATAATTATCAATTCAATCATATCTTAAGTCAACAAGCCTAGGTCTTTACATAGCATTATATAGTGATTATCCAAAGCAAAACCCGTACCTTAATTGACGGCGGTTCCAACCTCATGGGTCCTTTCTCTCCAACAAATTCAAGCATCAATATACAAGCTTTACTCAACATCAAGTTATCAACCAACCCAAGCACTTAAACAACTCTATTTAATATAATTACATCCAAATTTTACATTGTTCATACTAGGATTTTCACACAAATTAAGAAAACATAGAGAGAGAGTTTTCTTATTTTATTCCATATGAACATGGGTCAAAATTCCATCAGAAATTGAGCTTGAATTTCCTCTAAAATATAAAAATCACAATTTTCAACACCCACATACCCAAAATATAAAAACCGAGAAAAATGAAGAAATGGGATTAAGTTCTCACAATTATACCCTGCAAAAATTATATAGAGGGGGAATTGAGAGGAACGCGTAGTCACAAACGGATCGTCGATCGAAGCTCCAGTTTGTGAAAAAAGTGGATTCGAAGTTCAAGTTGAATAGTATTTTAGTTTGTGGTTTTTCTCTTTTCTCTTTTTTCAATCTCGACCCCTCTCTCACTTTGGATGAATGAATGAAAACAAGAATGGAGTCACTTTTCTCACTCAATAAGCAAAGGGTATTTTTGTCCTTTTGTCTATTGGCTCTACCTAGAGCCAAATTTTAAAGATAAGTGTTTCTGTTTGTATTCTAAATTTTTTTGGTTATTTTTATATTTTTATTTTTCTCATACGCAATACCAGATAGACTTAAGCATATACAATTCATTACGACGCTCATACACACGTTCTTCTATGATTAATTATATTTTCGCGCTCCAATTTATTTTCTTAACTCAAGTTTTATATGTAAATTTTTAAATTATGATATTTAAATTTTTAACTCAAAACAAACAATTTAAACCCTCTTATCTCAATTTTAATTATATAATTAACTACTTAATATTTTTTCGGGTCATATTTTCAATGAGACATATTAGATAATGTAAACCCCGCTAAAATTGATAAATAATTAGTCAATAATTCAAATTTTAATTAGGAAAATTAAATATGCAAAACTAATATCAAAATAGGATAGAGCTCGCCAAAACGAGAATTTTGATACTAATTTCGGATGTAAACCCCGCTAAAATCGATAAATAATTAGTCAATAATTCGAATTTTAATTAGAAAAATTAAATATGTGAAACTAATATCAAAATAGGATAGAACTCGCCAATACGAGAATTTTGATACTAATTTCGAAAAAATTTAGCCCAAAATCAGACCGAAAGAACCAAACCGGTTGAATTGGGGCCCAAACCGGACCATGACTTAAAAGAGGGACAGAAGCTCTTCTTCCCCATTTCAGCATCAACAGTGCTGAAAACAGATTGGGGAGAGGAGGAGATCCCTAACCCTCATCCAAGCTTCAAACCACCGTATCTTCCTCGTTTGAGCTCCGATCGCCGCACTGTTTGCGGCCACGCATCCAGTGCATCGAGCTCTACCTTTCTATCCGAACAATTTCACTGGTAAGCCTTATATTTGATTCAGAATCTCTATTCCCCTTTCTTTGGTGAAATTAAAATTCTATAGTGAAATCTTGTCCAATTTTGTGTTTTAGGTTCAAGTTAGCTTCCGGAACTTATGGGCTCAAGCTATGGAGCATATGGGTATGGTAAGAACACCTTAACCCTAGCTCAATCTTGTATTTATAATGGAAAAAGTGAAATTGGAACATGTATATGAATTAGGTGTAGATTAAGTGGGTATATATGCATTGGAATTGAATTGGGAGTATTTGAAGGCTTGTTGGTGATCAAAGCTTGGTTTAGGGCTGTTTTAATTGAGCTTGGAGGGGCTGTGTTTTGTGTTGTGAGGCTGCCTTGGGTGAAACTAAGTGATCGGTCAAGGTATAGTTTAAGTTTCGCACGTCTAATATTTACGGTGTTGTGAAAACTTAGGTTAGAGGAACCATAGGATAAGTTGAATTGTTAATTGCATTTAATGAGTATTTTTGTAATGTTGTTGGAATAAATTGTTGATGAACATATAATGGAATTATGAGGTTATTAATTTTATACTCTTGGACTTGCTTATGATGGTTAAAGGTAACTTGAAGTGGTTGTTGATGAGTTGGGAATGGAGAGGTTAGCAATATGCATGTTTTATACGTAAGGAATTATGAATATGGTGAAAATGAGGTTTGGAAGTGTTTGGGTAAAAAGTGATTTTGGGTGAATTTTGAAGGTCCATAATTTTCTACTCAAATTTTGGATTGAGTTGTGATTTGTTGCAAATAAAAGATGGTTTTAAAGAGCTTTTGATTGATATCAATTTTGTGAAAAATGGAATTTTTTAAAGAAAGTTATGGACGTTGAAAATCTGGTGTATGAATCTATGTTTAGGATGGCTAAACTGGATGCAGCAAGCTTTCTGGGCATTCTGCCCATTTTTTTGAAGGAACGCCCATCCACGCGTGCGCGTGGCTCACGTGTACGCGTGAAGTGGAATTTTGGCGACGCATGCACGAGAAGCATGCGTACGCGTGTGTGCATATTCACGCGTACACATGACTCACGCGTACGCGTGGATGCTGCCTGCTGCAGAAACCGGTTTTGACTATTTTTAAACCAATTTTCCACTTCTAAACCTCCATTTTCTTCCCTTAAGGCTTAAAGTATGGTTTTAGGTCCAGTGGATAAAAGAAGCTAGGACAATGAGATAACTTGGGAATGAAGAAAAGGGGTGAACAAGATGAATTGTGAGGGAAATGGTGTGAAGCTGAATAAATATACGTCGATATGGTTATAAAGAATGAATGTAAAAACGTGATGTGATAAATGATGAGATTTAGGATGATTGTGTGTGGCCGAGATTAGGGGTGGCAATGGGTAGGGTAGGGTAGGGTTTGGATCCAACCCTAACCCTACCCGCTCTTAACCCGCGGGTACCCGACCCTACCCGTGGGTTACAAAAAATATACAACATTATTATATAACTTGATGATAATTTAAAATAGAACTGATTTTTATGTAAAAAAATATTAAATTATCAATTAATGATTTTTTTTTAGTGGTTAAGGATCTTTTGCATTTAGTGAGAGGTCTTTGATTCAACATCCACTTAAAACATATTTTTATATAAGTATATAACATAAATATATATAGAGTGCGGGTTGGTCGGGTAGGGTTGAGGCTCAACCCGTACCTACCCGACCCGCACGAGAACCCTACCTGCACCCTACCCTACCCGCTGCGGATCGGGTTGGCAACCTTACTTGATCGGGTGGGGTCAGATTGGATACCCGCAAGTAGGGTACATATTGCCACCCCTAGCCGAGATGGTCGGAATGGCAAGGTCTGGATATAATCCCGCTTGTGTAATTAATTTGAACATATGTTCAGATGGCAAGTTGAGAGTGGAAGTTCTTTTCTTGTCGTGATGTGGATGTGGGAAATGTGGAAAGACACTCTCCTTCATATCGTATCCCCCACGTTCTTCTCTGATTGCAAGGTGAAAAGGCACACTCCTTCGATGTGGAAAGGCACTCTCCTTCGTATATCCTCCAGGAGAAGGTGGAAAGGCACACTCCTTCGATGTGGAAAGGCACTCTCCTTCGTTTATGATCCTCCTGGAGATGCGCAACCTAGAGACCAATGTCTGGGTTAGCTACCAGATGTGTTGGGTTCTGGCAAAATAACCGACACGTGAGCTCACGGCCAGTAGGATAGACATTCATCATATGCATATGTGTGCTTTGTTTGCTATGCCTTAATTGGGAATGCCTAATTGATTACATACCTCTTGCTTCTTGTTATACTTGCTACTTGCACTATCTGCTCATTACTTGTGCGTGAATTTGTGTGGTTGTTTGTTTCTGTTGCATTATGGGTGATGGAGGGATGGAGGAAAAGGTGAAATGGTTTGGTGTTATGATAGGTTTGAAATTGAGTAAGTTAGGCAGAGATAGAATACCTACCCCTGTTTATGGCTTCTGTTTAGTAATTAAGTTGGATAATTGAGTAACGGAGTTCTAGGATTGCCTATAGCATTCTCAGGACCTTATTTATTATACGCGTGGCACTTTTACTATGCTGAGAACTTCCATACTGTGTTGCTGCTTTTCAGATGCAGGTCGAGAGGCTCCTCGTTAGGCGTCTAGATCCTTGAAGCGAAGTAGTTCTTGAGTGTATTTTGGATTTCTGTTTGTATATTTGTATATATGTATTTAGCTTACTCTCCAAGTAACTTGCGTATGCTGCTCCTCTTAGAGGTTGAGGGAGAGATAGGAGTTTATTTGGTATTTTGGTGTATTTTGGGATACTTATGTATGTTTATATGTATATTTAAATCCTTTGGCCAGCCTTAGCTTCGCAGGCTGAATCAAGGGCTAGTTATGCTATTTCCTTGGCTTTCCTTTACTCTCTTACTTATCTTTATTATTTCCTATTAAGGTTTCTTAGCACGCAAGTATTCCTATTCCTTGAGCGTTGCGCTTTTTATTTTTGCGATTTTGTTTTACCCATTTTTCAAGGCTCCTAGTATATATTATCCTTTGTTATGTATTAATATATATTTTATTTTAGAGGTCGTAATACTACACCACCTCTATCTTACATCTTAGGTGTAAAACTCTACGTGGTAGGGTGTTACAGATAACCGTAGAGTTAATTTACAAAAATGCTCATGTGTATATGTTAGATAAAATTTATTTGTTCATAAAGATAAAATTATCTTTTTATAATATTTTTTTATCAAAACATATTTAAAAAAATTAAAAATTTACTCATTTTTTTTAATTTTTTTCTCTTTATTTCTTTCTTTCCGACTAAACTAACCTTAGTGATTATTTTTCTATGTACACCTAACATTTTTTTAATTAAATATTGCCAAATCAAAACATATCTACTCATCTATAACAATATACGAGGAGAATATAAGAAATTTAGGGTTTAATTTTTACTTTTCCATCTTAATCCTATTAATAAAGAGTAATTGATATAACTACCATTAAAAGATATAAAAAATATAATTATAAGTTAAGTTTTATTTATTCATATTACGATTATTTTTCATCCACATTATATGCTTTTTATTTTATTCTCTTCTTTCAGGTCTTTATCTACTCTTCTTATATTCTCCTCTTGCCTCTCAATATCTTACTCTCATTTATTAAATAAAAAAAAAATTTATATAGTTTAGTACTCTGAGAGTACTGTACTCTCGTTTATAATTTAGTCTAACTTTTATAGTAACAAATATAAATAAAAAAGTCATTACATGTATATTTATATTTTTTTTAAATTATATTATAAAATAATAAATTAAATTTTTTACTTATAATATTATTTAAATTAAATTTTTTATTTATGATATTATTTAAATGGTATATATCATTAATCATTTGTTTTGTAATTATTTTTTAGATAAACATTAATTTTACGGTTTGTTTTTATATATCATTTCTGTAAAGATAAATTAAATTTGTCTTATACAATTTCAATTAGTTAATATTTAATACTAATTATTTACTATATTATTTTTATTTTAATCAACCAACTCTTTATTCATAACATTTTTTGTTTTATTATATTATATTCTATTTTATATGATTCTCGGTTCAGTGATTGACAACAAATAAATTAACTATTTTTAAATTTTGCTTTAAATTTTAGTTTACAGTATTAATTTTGTGTAAATTTATATTTTTTATTTAATTTATTTTTAATTGAATTTTATTTATTTGTTTATTTTAAGGTCTTGTTATTAACAATTATTTTTTTTCGTTTTTATTTTTTCCTAATTACTTATTGGTTATTCTAATGTTTTTTTTGTTTATATTGATATTATTTTTTAATAGAAACCCATAATATTTTATATACATGTTGATTCACATCATATTTATAAATTTCTTTTAATTATTTTTAAAGTGTTGTTTAATTTTAAGTGTAATCGTAAATTAATAATTTAATATGAATTGATAAATTATTTTATTTTATTCATTAAAATTATGATATTATCACCATTATTTATCTATTTAACTAACTATAAAAATACGAATAATTTTTATTTTTCTAAAATCCTAAAAAAACATAGATGCAATAACCTTTTGAGTTGTATGTTCTAGAATTCAAAGATGATTTATATTGATTGGTAAAATTTTATATTATGAATTATGTTTATAAATTTAAAAAGAAAATAAAAATTATTAATACCCATAAAAAAAATTTTACCTCTCAATCAATATAAATTCAGTAAATATATATTTTAAATTTTAAATTTTAAATTTAATTTTACTTTAATATTTTTAATATTTAAATAAAATATAATCTTAACAAAAGTCTTTTACAATTATAGAAAAATATATTTTTTTAAATAATAAAAAAAATGGTTGAACAGATACTATTGAGTCGCAAGTATAAATAATCATCATCTATAATATATGTATATAAAGAATTAATTATTAAATTAATTTTTAATATAAAATATATATTAAAATATAAAATATATGTTTAAAATAAATTAAATAACATATATTTATACATAAATATATGATAATTAATTTTTTCTATATATATTAGGTTATTTTTTAATAATTATTAAAATAATATAATTGAATAATTGTCAAATTGACTAGTGGTGTAAAAAACACTTCATCAACGTATCAAAATTAAACAGTCACCTCCTAATAAATTTCATACTCCATTAAGTAGTGTTTAGGATATAATCAAAATAGTAAGAGATAAAAAGGTGGTGACCCGGTTTCTCCTTGCTTGTCTGACAATGTTGTTGTATCCACAAAGAAAAAGAACTAACCTTCAAGCCACCAGCTTAACGCCAAAAATTTCTAATTTCGAAGTTTACCCCATTCCTGGTGGATACCACAATCCAAAACAACAAGTAACAGCACAACAACCCTTATGGTTGGTCTTTGAGAGTTCAAAGAGGCAAGTTTTGTTCTTTCGTGGGCTTCCTCTCTACTATTCCTGAATTCCAAACCTCCCAAAGGATAAGCGTTTCGTTTGATTGTTACATTGGTTTCTTCTATTTTGCTGACACCACTAACATGGGTTTTGGCTATGGTTCTTCGTCTTCTTCTCACAACTGCTTCCGTATTCTCTCATATATTTTATGCTGAATTGGGTATGGAGAAAACTGACTTACTTATCTGTTTTTAAGCTAAAAGACTTCACCCTTAGACTTTAGTAAATCTTTGACTAAAATACATTATTTTATTATCTATAAAATTTAAAAGGTAACAAGGATAAAGAAAAAAAAATATTGGTTTACAACTTTATATAATTTAATATTTGATGAGTACTGTACTCTTATGATTTATAATTTGGTTTCACTTTGTAATAAATATAAATAAAAAATTCATGACATACATTTTTACCATTTTTTAAAAATTATATTATAAAATATTAAATTAAATTGTTGATTTATAATATTATTTAAATAGTGTATACTATTAATCATTTGTTTTACAATTTTTTTAGATAATTATTAGTTTTATTATTTGTTTACATATATCATTTATGTAAAGATAAATTAAATTTATCATATACAATATCAATTAATTAATATTTAGTACTAATCTATTTATTATATTGTTTCTATTTTAATGAACCAACTCTTCATTCATAACATGTTTTGTTTTATTAAATTATATTATATTTTATATAATTTTTTATTTACTGTTTTATAACAAATAAATTAATTATTTTTAAGTTTTGTTTTAAATCTTAGTTTATAATCTTAATTTTGTTTTATTTTATATTTTTTATTTAATTTATTTTAGTTAAATTTAATTTGTTTGTTTATTCTAAAATTTTGTTATTATATTTTTTAAAGTTCTTATATGCAATTTATAATAATAAGAATAATAATAATAATAATAATTTGACGATGATAAATATAGTAATTTGGGTTGAAATTCTAAAAGTGTGTGTAATTTTTGTGTAGGCCAAATTTAATAAAATTGCAATCAATCAAGTTCAAGACTAAGTATAAACATTCCAGCCCCATAAAAAATGTTGTGGATCACAAATCAAAGAGGAAAACCACGTTAAAAGTAGAACAAGAAAAATAGACGATTCTATTTTTGTGCAAGCATTTTAATTTATTGAAGTCACACTTTTTATTACTGATCATTTTCGCATAAGAAGAAGAAAATGGAAGTTTTTTTTTCTGTAAATTAAAGGTCACAATTAAAATTTGGAGTCAAATAATAGATTAATAGTTCAGATTTTTGAAGTCAAAAAAAATAAAGAAAAAAAAAATAGTTAAGTAAATATTCAAACTAACTCTATAAATCATGAATCACTTCTACCGTGTTATCTCTCTTCTGCGTCTTTACTCTGAATTTTGAAAAAAGAGAACAAAGTCAATGTGTTCAACTAAACTCAAATTTTGGAAGCTTAACTTTTATTTGAAAAAGGTAAACGGCCACAAATTGAAGTAAGGAGAACGAGTACACAGTTTAAATATTCATAGCTTTTTAGCTATACATTCTTCTCTTTTATAGTTTTACATTGAATTTTTTATTTTTCAGTTTTATCTTTTTTTTATTTAAATCAATAAAACAAAAGACAAATTTGAGAGGTATAAGTAAAAGTAATTAAGAAAAAAGGCAAAGAGAATTATCATGGAGAAAAGCCAGAAAATTATTTCAATCTATTTTGTATGTATTTCTGTTCTATATTCACGATCTTGAGAAGATTTTCTTGTTAAGTTGGGTGAGTATTCAGTGGTTAAAAGTCTAAGAATGAACCTAGCCAAATCAAGTTTTGGTAGAAGTTTGGTTTGTCCCTGATAGAATAATTATTAGGAATTGGTGTTTATAATATTTGAAAAAGATAGTGAAAATTTCACCACATTATACATAGTGGTTGAACTAGGATATTTGACTGTATCCGTTATTCTTCTCTGCTCTGTTTAAATCATTTGATATAAGACAAAATAAAATTTTCTCCTACATAATTAATCTGGCAGACATTACAGCAACAAAGTGTATTCAAAAGTAATGTGTTTATTTTATTACTGATCAATAGTCAAGAGACAAAATAAAATTAGCGCTTGCATAATCTTAAAATGTTCAAATTTAAAAGATGTCATAAATTTAATCTCTTTCTCTAAGCTATTAAAAACTTTTAATTAGTATCAGAGTCAATATCAAAAGATTTAATAGCCAATAATATGGATACAAATATTATGACTTACACACTTACTGAAAATCAATCTCATAATAATAATCATCTATATTATGTGCATATAAAAAATTAATCACTAAATTAATTATCAATATAAAATATATATTAAAATATAAAATATATATTTAAAATAAATTAATAATATATATTTATATACAAATATGTAATGATTGATTTTTTCTATATAACATAATATGTTATTTTTGAATAATCATTAAAATAACAAATATAATTAAACAATTGTAAAATTGACTAATTGACTACAAAAACACTCCATCAACATATCAAAATTAAACCGTAGCCTCCTAACAAATTTCATACTCCACTAAGTGGTGTTTAGGACATAATCAAAACAGTAAAAGATAAAAAGGTGGTGGCCTTCACGCTTGTCTGACAACGTTGTTGTATCCACGAAGAAGAAGAACTAACCTTCAAGCCACCGGCTTAACGCCAAAAATTCCTAATTTCGAAATTTACCCCTTTCCCTATGGATACGACAATCCATAGCAACAAGTAACAACACAACAACCCTTCTGGTTGGTGTTCTTAGAGAGTTCGAAGAGGCAAGTTTTGTTTTTTTGCGGAGTTTCGTCTCTACTATTTCTCAATTTCAAAACCCACAAAGGATAAGCGTTTGGTTTGATTGTTACTTTGGCTTCTTCTGTTTTGCTGACACCACTAACATGGTTTTTGGTGAGGGTTCTTCGTCTTCTTCTCGCAACTGCTTCCGCGTTCTCGGAATTCTCTCTTATATATTTTGTGTTGAATTGGGTACGGAGAAAACGATTTACTCATTAGTTTCTGAGCTAAGAAGACTTCACCTTTAAGCTTCTGATCAAGATTCTGAATTTGGGGTTCCCTGGCAGGTTCTTAAGAATAAGAATCAAAAGGTTTTATGTTTTTTTCTCTTTGTTGCTTTGTTCTTGTCTCATCCTATTCTTCTCATGCGAGATGCACTAGTTGTGATTTTAATATGTGTGTTTTTGTGTCATAATAATCATAATGCATTTGCTAGGTCTTTGAAGCTGGTCGCATTTATTATTCAAGCCTAAAGTTTGATTATTTTTTAATCAAGTTTTTATTCATTGCCATTTCATTATCTCCAAATTCCTTATACTGTTGTTACTGGTATGTTCTTTGCTACAAGGTATTTACTATGCAAGAAGAAGGTTCATCTTCTGTAACTTCCTCACCCCTGCAATCCGTTTCAACCATGTCACTTTCACCTAGCTTGGGATCTCCACACCCCATGCCTAAGGAACTGAGATCTGAGGAAAGGGGTTTGTGCTTAATCCATTTGCTTCTCACTTGTGGAAATCATGTAGCTGCTGGTAATATTGAAACTGCAAATGTTTTACTTGGGCAAAGTTCCATGCTTGCCTCTCCAGAGGGCGATACTATGCAGCGGATCGCGGCCTATTTTACCGAAGCACTTGCTGATCGGATACTTAAGGCATGGCCCGGGCTCCATAGAGCCCTCAACTCTACTAGAATGGTCATGGTTTCTGAAGAAGTTCTCACTCGAAAGCTTTTTTATGAAATTTTTCCTTTTATGAAGATAGCATTTGTTCTGACAAATCAAGCTATCATTGAGGCGATGAAAGGCGAAAAAATGATTCATATAATTGATCTTAATGCTATTGAATCTGCTCAGTGGCTTGCACTCCTCCAAATTCTGAGTAAACGTCCCGAAGGTCCACCTCATTTGAGAATCACTGGTGTTCATCAAAAGAAAGAGATTCTAGACCAAATAGCTTATAGACTGGTTGAAGAAGCAGAGAAGTTGGATATTCCATTCCAGTTTAACCCTGTAGTCAGCAAATTAGAGAGCTTAGATTTTGAAAAATTTCGCGTGAAAAGTGGGGAGGCACTCGCTATAACTTCCATGCTCCAATTGCATTCACTTTTGGCATGGGACAACGAAGCTGCACAGAGAAGAAATCCTCAATTAGCTAGAACCTCAAATGCAATTCACCGGAAAAGAAAACAGCCTATGTTCCAAAGCTCATCCAGTGATTTGCCTGAGAATACGCCTAGTCCTGACTCATCCTCATCGTCTCCAGCATCGTTAACTACTTCAAATTCAAAGCATACGGAGAGCTTTCTTAATGCATTATGCGGATTATCACCAAAGGTTATGGTTGTAACCGAACAGGACTCCAATCACAATGGTTTGACTCTTATGGACAGGCTACTAGAAGCTCTATACTCTTATGCTGCACTATTTGATTGCTTGGAGTGCACTCTGCCAAGGACATCATTGGAGAGATTAAGGCTTGAGAAGATGCTTTTCGGTGAGGAAATCAAGAACATTGTCGCGTGCGAGGGATTGGAACGAAGGGAAAGGCACGAGAGGCTGGATAAGTGGATCCACAGATTTTATTTGGCTGGATTTGTTAACATGCCCTTAAGCTATTTTGGTACGCTGCAAGCAAAGAGGTTCTTGCAGAGCTATAGTTGTGACGGTTATAGAATGAGAGAGGAAAATGGTTGTGTATTAATTGGTTGGCAAGATAGGCCCTTGTTTTCAGTATCAGCTTGGAGATCTAGGAAGTAATACACAATCCAGGAAAAGGGAAAAAATAAGGAAGAAGTATCGATAGTATAGTCTTTGTCAGTTGTCTTCATGTGAAGTTGATTAGTCAAATCTGTTCAATCATTTAATGGTTTTCGAATATCAACTTCACATAAAAACAACTAACTGCATGAGAGTTATATCTTTAGTTTTTTTTTTTTTTTTACTTTTCTTTTGCCTTTTTAGTTTATATTAAAGTGTTTTGCCAATCTGATAATGAGTGATGACTATTAAAAGGATGAAATAAAGTTCTGTTCTGTAGTTTATGTAAGTTGAGCATGGACTTGTTTTAATTATTTCCTTGTTTAATGCAAGTTGGTTTTTCAAATTCTCAAATATTTTACCTGTTAGTTCTCTTTTCAGCAAATATAGCAAGTTGACTTCTTAGTGGACTTGGATCAAATCATGAATAATTATTGCCTCAAATTGGATGCATTGTACTTTGTTTTGTGCTCCACACATATTTGGTGGTTCATTACTTCCATTATATGCACTTTTTTTTAGCTTTTTGCTGTTTTGATCATATTGAGTTATTGACTATCTCAAAAATTGTTATATGTCATGTTTCCATTATAATATCAATATGACTTCAATGCTCACCATTGGTGTGTATTGAGGAAACCAAGTCACACCATAATTTCTATCATCATTTGGAGTTAGAAAGAAATTTATTTTGGCTGGAACAATTAAAGTTTTTTTTTTCTCCATTGTACTGCAAGCATCTCTCAATTGGAAACAATCTTGATGGAGTATTTGGGATTTTATTAGTATGATTCTTTAAAGTTTTAATAACATTTTTTTCCTTAATTGGAGATTGAACCAAGAACGCTAGTTTAAAGGAAGGAGCATTTGCTAAGGTTTTCCATTGAAATGTTACTTGCCGATTTCATTCGTAATAAAATTATATACATACATATATATTTTAATGAAAAATTGATAACGAATTGTGTACTTGCATGTTTCTATGTTTTCGGATTTACAACAATAATTATTACAAAAAATAATATAAAGAACAAGAAGAGAAAAATTATATATTTAAATTATATTATAATTATCAGTAAATTAAAAAATATATATTTAAATTTTATAAAGGAAACAAATATTTTAAAACTTTCAAGAATACAAACGTAACAATTATTATACCTAGTTGAATTGTATTATAGATCGGATCAATGCTTTGAACTTTGAATTAAACGAAATACATCCAACCAGTTATGCTCTTAGCCGGCTAAAACCAAACTAAAAAAAAATATTACGAGAAAAGTATTATTAGAATTTTTACATAAAAACTACTTAATATATTACGTATTCACATCTTAATTATTATTTTTGCTTAAAAATGTCTTTATATAAATAATTACTTTATACAAAATAGTTGAACCTATCAGTTCTGAAGATTACCTAAAATTGAATTGCTTTGGGGTCTGAACATGAGATCTAAACTTCTTTTGAAGTAGCATTCGACGTTTATTGGTATCAAGGTGTCGCGGTCAGAATTTTTCGTGAAAAGGTGTAGGGTGGTACCTGCAAGGACTCCAATACTAAAATTAGCAAAGATTTTAAGCAGATTTTTATTAGATTAGGTTTAAAGTATCTGAGAGTGTCAAGATATTTATAAAGATGTAAAATCGATAATCACCTTTTAGAGTAATTTTATCTTTGATGGTACATAACTGTTTTCTTTTGTTAAGGAAGTTATTTAGGTTTCCTTTCTAGATAAGTAGAAAAGATAGGAGGAGTTAGTCACTGATTGAGGCAAATATGGCTTGTATAACATCATCGTGCAGGTCAAGTAGGTATCGATCTAGCCGATATCTGTTTGATTGAACTTTATTTATTTTGAGCTTAGTTTAAGTAGTGGGTCAAGATATAAACACTATACTTTCGTATACTTTAAGACTAAGTACTAGTTTAGATTCGTTTTTCTTAGTGAAAAAAAAGTACTTTTTTTAATAAAATACTTTTATTCAATTTAAAACTTATTTGAATATATACTATACGTCCTTTTTAAAAATTACTTTTATTAAAAAAAATTCTTTACTTTTTTTAAAAGTTAACAATACCTTACTTTTAAAAAAAGTAAAAGTAAAAGACGTTTTTAATATTTGAAAACTCTTTTTAAAAAAGTCTATCCAAATATAAAATAATTTTTGTCTGTAAAAAACATATTTTAAAAAAAATAAATACTTTTTTAAAAGCCAATCTAAAATGATCATAAACCATGTGATTCTGTTGTCAACATTTTCTTTAGTAGAAAATCTTCGTTTGAACATAGCATAAGGATGGAAAATAGAAATTATTTTTAATATGAAAGTGGAAACGGTGTTTTGGTTGAATATTAACATTTAGAGTATATTATAATATTGTGAAAATATTCAACACGTCTTCTCACGTGTTGGCTAAGATGTTGACACGTGTTGATGTCTTACCTACAAAATTCACCCACTTTAATTATACATAATAATCCAATTTCTAATAAAAACACCAATGTTTTTTTCATATAAAAAAAATTAGTCGATGAAAAAAGACACCTAATTAATGATATTAATGTATCATGCATGAACTTGCATGTATCAATTTATACCAAGATAAATATCATGTTTTAATGGATGCTTTTATTCAAACATTGTTCTTGTTCTTCGCCAACATAGAAGAACACTTTTTGCTAATTAAGTAATAAGAAGATCATTATTACTGCCAATTTACAACCAGAAGATACTTTATTGTTTATTATCCACATGGCAGTTCAAGCTAAGTGATAGGCTCTTCATATCTTCATGACCTTTTAGTAGTTGGGTGGTATCTTAATGGCTGAAACAATAATGATATCGAAAGTATTAGAACATATATAAAAATTAAACTCATAATCTAATAAATCTTTGTCATAGTAGTATTAGATAAAAGATCAGAGAAAATTTCTCTATTTTAAAATAAAATTAGTTATTCCTATATGTCTTGCACCAAAAAATTGAATAATTATCCTTTGGTATAAATAAAGATAAGCATAAAAATAAAATAAAAAATAAAGACACAAATAAAATATATATATATATATATATATATATATATTTCTATGTTAAGATATAGTAGTTACCAAATATGTCCTAATTAGTTTTTCATGTTACTATTATATGTATTAATTAAGAAGAATTTCAAGTATTTTAGAAAAAGTTTAATTTTTATGCACTAAAATTTCATCTAACCACATCCGTGTTTTTGTATAATCATTTAAATGGTCAATGTAAAAGGTAATTACTTTTTTTGATGTGGTGGTGTTCCAATAATTTTAACTGTTGAAGTAAATTATATATATTTTATAATTAACAGCTAAAAATACTAAAATACCAATATTATTGGAATATCCAAAAATTTTCCTATATTTACCTCCACATTGCATTCCAGGTGTTAATTTCATGCCACAATAGTGTGCAATAAAGAGAGCCTTAGGAACACTAATAAGGTTGACAACATCTTTGGTAACAAAATTACATGCACATGGAACATCAAGCTTTAACAACTCAGAACAACACTCTGCTGATGGTGGAACTTTTGGCCCTGATTTCTGCACATATTGTCCACATTCTGATATAAGTGCTGGAACACTCCCTCCACATTGACCTGAAACCTTTTCTGTGTTATATATTATGGAACATGCAACCACTATGGTTGCTAAGCTCAACAACGTGCTAATATTTCTCATGTTTTTATATATAAATGTGTGTGTGTGTGTGTGTTTTGATATGTTGTATGTATTTGAAACAAAAAAATTGTAGCTTTAATTTGCTATAAAATGCAAGGTTTGGTGTGGTTTATATAGGGAATGGGAAGGGGGAAGGAAGAGATTTCTTTGCATAAATTGTATCTGTTGTTGCAATGTTTTGTTTTTGTCCACTTGTGCATAATTATTAACCATGGACAATTACAATTTACAATATCTTTACTTATTCAGATATACTATGTAACACAATTTAGAACTTATCTGTTGTATTGTAAAGACATATTTTAAGAGAATAACAACAGAAATTTTTTTAACTTAAAAATTAAATTTAGATATTAATTAATAAATAAAATTATATTTAAAAAATTTTATCTTAAATACCTTTAAAAGTATATTTATTTTTTGAAAATATAAGTACGAGTACATAAATTTTTTTATTTATTAAACGCAAAATAAAGAATTGATGCTTTTCAAAAATACAACACAAACATCTTTTTAAAAATTTTTACCAAATCAAATTTATATGTAACGGTCGTTTCTATGTACGGCAGGACAACAAGAACATTCAAAGTTACAAAGATTGGACAGAAGTAGAATCAAGTCTCATCTAAAAAAATTATGATGACGTGTTCAGTTGGCATTTTTTATTATGATGTAAAGTAGTATTTGCAAGTGCATTAACATTGCTTTGCACTTTGAATTAAACGGCGTATAGTTTACCCGCTAATTATGCTTTTAGGCGGCTAAAACCAAACATAACAAACACCCATCCATCCTTTTTTTGTTAAAAAAAAAACAAACATAACTAGAAAAATATAATATGAAAATTTTTGTGGTAATAATTGGATGATAAAGAATGGTAGTGACAACAAAATTTACTAACCCAGTAACCCTCTTGTATTTTCCTTTATTTTTAGATTAAAAAAACGTATTCATTTTAATTTTTCAGTCGTTTAAAACAATAAAAAAGACAAGGAGATGTAAATATATTTTTATCCATACTCAAAAACATATACTCAGATAATCTTTGTAGTCCATTTTAAAGTTTCAACAATAAATAAAAAAAATGATATTCTACATCGTTTATGGTTAGAATAAATTTTAAACAGTAAAAGAAAATAGAAGTCAAAATTGTATATTTAATTTACTACAAAGTCAAGTCATATTATTTATTAAATCTATTACTAATTTTACAATTAAAATATATGATATATTATTTTTTCATTACAATTAAAATCATTTTTTTTTTCAAAATTAAAAAGTTCTTTTCTTCTTCCTCTCTCTTTCTCTATCTCTCTTATTTTTTCACTCACTCGATCTTTCTTATATATTATTATTAAAGACTAATTATAAATTTAACCATCAAAATATATAACATATGTAAACCCCGGTTAAATTAGTAGATAATTAGTTTTTAATAAAGAGGATTAGAAATGTGAATATTATATTAAATTAGGATAGAGCTCATCGAAACGAGAATTTTGACACAAATTTAAAAAAAAACAGTCCAAAATTAGACTAAACAGGCCGAACCGGTTGAACCAGGCCCAAACCGGGCTGTCGGTCCAACCGGACCCACACTTTAAATGAGCTCGAAAGCCCCTTCTTCTTCATTTCACCAGCTGCAGCGTGAAAAGCCACAGGGAGAAGAAAATACTCCCGAACCCTTACGGTAACCTTTTAACCCCCGTAACTTCTCCGTCCGAGCTCCGATTGCCGCACCGTTTGCGGCCACGTGTGCACCGTTTGCGGCCACGTGTCCATCGTGTCGAGCTATACATTTCTACTGGAATAATTTTACTGGTAACTTGTTTAATCACTCTCAGCCCTCTTTTCTCCCAATTTTCGAATTTTTAATGGGAAGGTTGAATTTCTTTGATTTTTGATGTTTTAGGATCTAATTAGCTTGAGAAAAACATTCACTCTTGCTTATATGAAGCTTGGGTAAGGTGAGGATACGATAATTTTATTTTAATTTCATTAAATTTGAGTTTTGAGTATTAAATTGGGTATATATGTGTTATGAATGTGTATTAGGTTGAAAATAAATAATTAGAGCTTGAAATTGTGAATACTGGAACTTGGAGGAAGCGGATTAGTTGAGGTTTTGAGGGCTGTGTTCTTTTAGGAAAATTTTCTTGGAATAATACTTGGGAATCGGCTAAGGTATGGTTTAGGTTTCTTGCATTTAATATATAATGTTCTGTGAAAACTTAGGCTAGATGACCATATGATAAGTTGGAATGCAGGTGTATGTTTAATGTTTAGTAATTTGTCGATGAATATATATTTGGTTGTTGGATTTGAATATTGTATGAGTTTAATTGTTGATGTGAGGTAGATTTTTTGTGGAGATTGTTATGATAATGAGGAAGGGAATGTTGAATTGAAAAGAATGCAGGTTTGGACCCGAACAGGGTGGTAAAGTCCGAGTTTTAGAGGAGATGCTGGCGAAATTTTATAGAAATTAGAGATTAGAGATTTTTTTTATATGATTATTTAAAAAGATTTAGATTCAAAGGTTATATGGTTTGATTTTGAGTTATTAAGAAAATGAGCATGTTTTAAGTTTGATTCATTTAGAAAAGCATGGATTATGTTCTGAATTGGAACTATTGATAGACGGAGTGAAATGTGTGATAATGAAGGATAAGGATTGAATATGATTGACGTATAATGATGAATGAGATGCAATTGAAAATGATATGGATGTTGATGAATTATAATTGAATTATTTATATGGCTTATGAATTTGAATGATTTGAGATACGAGATTCCCTGGATTAAGTGCCGTGGCTTGCCACCACGTGTACCAGGTAGAAAATTCGATACTCTGTTGACCCTACGACGTAAGTGTGACCGGGCACTATATAAATTCCCGGGAATGTTACCCCCATTGAGCAATATTGATTATTTGAGATAAAGCTATGCATAGACTCAAGGGGATGCACGTCGGGGGACAGTCTAAGTACAATTCAAACTTGTTGGGTTGGCTGGATAACCGATAGATGAGCCTCATCAGCCATAGGACAGGCATGCATCATCTGCATATTACTTGAATTACTTGCTTGTACATTAATTGGGTGTGCCTATATGTTCTTGCCATGTTAAATGTGTATTTGTTACCTGCAGTAATTGTAACCTTCCTGTGCTTGCTTTTATCTGTTTATTTGTTTGTGAAAATGCATGATGAAATTGGAGGTATGGAGGAATGGCAGTATGAGACTTAGATTTTAAGGTTAAGTTAAGTTAGGTTTAAATGTTCTTAGAAAACCACCTTTTATGACTTCTGTTTAATACTTTAAACTCTATAATCTGAGTGTCGGTGTTCTAGGATTGCCTCTGACATTTCCAGGACCTTATATATTATGTGTGTGGCACCTTTACCATACTGAGAACCCCCGGTTCTCATTCCATACTATGTTGTTGTTTTTCAGATGCAGGTCGAGAGGCATCTCGTTAGGCGTCTGGACTCTTGAAGCGGAGTGGTTATTGGGATATTTTGTTATGCTATGATGTATATATATGTACTTAGCTTTCTCTCCGCATGACTTATTCTTTTTTATCCTCTTAGAGGTTTATGGAGAGGCAAGATTGTGTATATGTACTTTTGGGTTTTGGATATGTATGTATATATGTGTAAATATTCTCCGGCCAGTCTTGACTTCGCAGGCTGAGTTAGAAGCTTGTTATTTTGTATCTTTGGCACTCTATTCCCACTTCTGTTATCTTATGTTTAATAGTTATGGTTTTCTTAGCACGCAAGTTAACTCGTTCCTTGAGCGTTGCGCTTTTATTTCGCGATTTTTGTTTCCTCTATTCTTCAAGGCTCCTAGCATATTATAATTCTTCTGCTATTATATGTACTCATTTTATTTTAAAGGTCGTAATACCACACCACCTCTGTTTTACGACTTAAGCGTAAAGCTTAGTGTGGCAGGGTGTTACAACATAACATTCTCTAATTATATTTAAATTAAATTAAAATTAAAATATTAAAGTTAAAGTTAAAATATAATATAATTATATTATATATTACTAACTAATTTAATAACCAAAATGTGTCACATGACACTCTCTTATTAAACTTGAGAGGAAATATTTTCTTCCAAAATTAATTAATAAACTTCCTTCCTATATTCTCTTATCCACTTCTCTCCCTTTTTCTATTTCTATCTACCCTTTTCACTATATATATAATTTATAATTTATATTTTATATTAGTAATTCGGCAAACTAAAATATGTTATTAGATATTTTTTCATTACAATTAAAATAAATTCTCTCTCATTCTTCTTATTTATCTTTTTCTCTTGTTTCTTTTGTTCTCTATTTTTCTCTACTTTTCTGTTCTATAAAAAATAAAATTAACAAAATAATATAATTCAAATTAAAAATATTATTTTTTATTTAATTGTAAATTTTTACTGCTTATCTTTCTAATCTATATCTTCACTTCTCTTTATTCAAATATTTACTACATGTAATTTGGAGATAATATTAATGTTGTGATTAAAAGTTAGTATCAAGATTTGATTGTTTAAAAAAAGTTAATTTTAAGTTAATTTTATAACTATCAATATAAATTTTTTATGATAATTATCTAATTATATTTTTTATATATATAGGAAGAAAAAATATTATTTTTAAATAGTAAGCATAAAAATTAATTATTTTTATTTGTGTAATAGACTTAACATCTAATCAAATGTAAAAGTATACACATTAAATTCTTTTAAATTTTAAATAATAAATGTTAAAATTAATTATTAGTAAAAAATTAAACTCTTTCACATTAAAATAATAACTAAAAATCTTATTATTTAATTTTTTTTATTTACGGAGACTTTAGTTTTTTTAGCCGGCGCTTTTATCCCCTGTGACCTTTTTGTAAAAGTAATTTAATTTTATAAATTTTTTATATCATACTCTATAATGTCATAATAAAATTAATATAATCTTAAAATATTTATATTTTCGTGATATTATTACTGGTAAAAATACTAATTTTCAATAAATACATTTTATGATCAGAACTAGTATAAACAAACATATTTACTCATTCACAATTCACCCAATTTCTCTTTGTCTTCCACCTTCATCACCTCAGTCTTTTTTTTTTTTTTTAATTAATCTATCATTTGCCTATTCTTCATTTGTGCATCTCTTCTTTGCCCCCAGGATTTTTATTAACTATATAGTATAGTAATGTGATGGTTGTCTTTTAATTATTGCAACATGAAAAAAAAGTTCGAATTTCATTCTCTCTCTCTCTCTTTTTTTTTTTTTTTTTGCGTGCTAAGATATTATGAAGTTATAAAATTAAGACCCTTAAAATTGTAATAAGATCAAGACATGTTTCGGCATCTATCTCAACCTCTCTTTTTTTTTTTTTCGGATTTTAACCTGTTTTTCATTGGTCAAAAAGCCTAACATCTCTTTTTATATTTAGTGTGTGTTTTTTTTCTTGTTAACCGAAAAAAAATATATTTGAAATACCAATCTCCAAAGAATTCTTTTGCTAACAAATTAATTAGTCTCTAAAATATCATTGTTAGTACTAACTACATGGTTGGACTAATTAAAAAATTCAAAATTAAAATATATTTAACTAACAAAAATATTTTGTGGAATGCAAGTAGAGAGAGACCTTGTAAAGATGATGATGGAGATTTGAATAAGAGAAAGCAGATGGGAGAGATTTGGTGTTGGTTTCCGGTGAGAAGGTTAATTTAGTTATTTTACATTAATTAATTAGGAAACTAAGGTTTATAATTTAGGGTTGGATAGTAATAGTAGTATAGTACTATAATTTTGTCGTTAACAAAAGTGAAGAAGTTTTTGTCAAGATATTCAAAATTCGAATGGCGGTTTGGTTTTTTTTTTTTTTATTCGATTTTGGTACTTCTTTGGTACCTTTTAAAAACTGTGGAAAAAACTTACGAAGCCCAATAGCTTTCTATGCTAGGCTTGTTAATACTCTTTCCGTCTATTGACCGAAAACAATAAACTCTTAATATTGATCCCCAAAACCCACTATCTCCAAAAAGAAAATTATCACTTTTAAGTTTTAAATTGATAATGCTATTCCTAATTTAATAAAAATATAGTCACCAAAAAAAAAATTTAATAAAAATAGTTTTGCCAGCCCAAAAAATAACAAAATAAATAGTTTTGTACCCATGAATGAAGGTATTATTTTCCAAATTGGAAATTACGTGATCAATTTGAGAATAACAATATCTATCTTCGGAAAAAAAGTTTCTTGTTATTAACACTAATGAATTAGTAAGTATTAGCAATGAGACTGGTCAATGCAATAAATTGATAAGCACTTTCTTCTCTTGGTAATAATTTGATTCTTATTATAAAACGTTGACTAATTTGATTTAGCATAAAATTTTCTTATATATATGATTCTAACTCAAACTTCTAATTAAAAAAATTAAGATATATGTATCTTCTTAAATAACCTTACAAAAATTATTAAAATTTATTATTTTTTATTATTAATTAGTTATTAATATTTAAAAATATAAAATATATTATTAATTACTAGAATAAATAAATTGAATTGATGACTAAAGTAATGACTAAAAATAATAAATTTTGATGGCTTTTAATATTTCTCTAATCTTACTTTAACTATATTCAAAGATAATTTATCGTTAAAAACTATGATATACGGATACGAGACACACAGACATGCGAGTTTTAAATTTTTATAAAATACGGAGACACGATATATATATATATATATATATATATATATATATATATATATATATATATATATATATATATATATATATATATTATAAATTAATTTTTTTAATTATTTTTAATAAATTTTTAATTATATAAAGTATTTAAAATATTTTTTATTTTAATAGTTAATAATATATATTATTTTTAAATTTATTTTAAAAATACATATTAAGAATAAAGTTTGACATACTAACACGTAATAGTATTTAAGTGTGTCTAAAAATAATTTTTTATTAAGACACAATTGAATATAAAAGATATACATATCAAATAAATATCGATTAGTGTCATATCTAAAAGAGGTAAATATCAAATCGGTACTCGAAAGATTCTGGCACTGACAAAATAGTACTTGACTTTTGTTATTAACAAAATAGTCCCTAAAAGATTTTAAAATTTGACAAGCGTGTCCTCGAGCTCGCTGAAGCAAATCTCCGGCAAGTACAATGCTGATATGGCCACCATATTCTAGTGACCTGACAAATCATCCCTAAACCCTAATCCCTTCCTCCCAACGCAGACTCCCCCTCCATCTCCCTCCCAATCGTAGCCCTCCCCCTACCCAACGCAACCCCCTCCCTCTTCCTCCCCATCGCAGCCTCCCCTTCCTCTCCCTCCTCAACGCACATTCCCCCTCCTTCTCCCTCCCCATCACAGCCCCCTCCCCAAAGCATACTCCCCTCTCCCTCTCTCAACACCACCACTAACAGTAACAATCACCTCAACATCAACATCAAGCAACAACAACAACCCCAACACACGCTTCGCTCTCTCTTTCCATCGCAGCAACAATCTCAACAACAACAGCAACAACAACCTCAACTGCAAGAGCACCATCAAAGACCACCGCCACCACCATCGGAGCCTCAACAAGATCTAAAATAGTCGCATCCCCTCAGCTCCTCAACCTTTCTCTCTTTCTCTCTTTATATTTATATATGTATATTACGTATTTGTGTAAATGTGTGTGTGTGAATAAATATTGTTATTGTTATTGTTATAGTCCTCCAAGAAGAGAAGGAAGGAGAAAAAAGAGAGAAGGAGGAACAAGCAAGATTAGGTTCTGAATGTGCAGGTTCTTCTGTTGGTTTTGTTTGGGATTTTGATGGTGTTATTTTTGCTGTTATTGTTACTTTTGCTACTGCAATTAGGGAGGTAGAGGGAAAGAAAAGTGTGCATTAGGGAGAGGGATTGCAATGGAAAGGGAAAGGGAAGGGGGCTGTGATGGAGAGGGAGTGTGCATTGGGTAGGGGAAGGACTGCAATTGAGAGAGAAAGGGAGGGGAGAGTGTGTGTTGGGAGGGAGAGGGGAAGGGGCTGTGATGGGGAGGGAGATGGAGGGGGAATCTGCGTTTTGAGGAAGGGATTAGGGTTTGGGGGATGGTTTGCCATGTCACCAGAATACGGTGGCTATGTCAGCATTGTGCTTACCGGATATTTGCTCTGGCGAGCTCAGGGATACGCTTGTCAAATTTTAAAATCTTTTAGGGACTATTTTGTCAATAACAAAAGTCAGGTACTATTTTGTCCGCGCCAAAATCTTTCAGGTACTGATTTAGTATTTACCTCATTAAAATATATCTAACATGATAAATAAAAAAGTGTAGCACTCCATAAATTAATAGCTGCTCATTTCTATTCAGCCTTTTTTTTTTAATTTAGATCCGCTAAATTTTAAATTTTTATTTTAGAGGATAAAGTGAGATCTCTCACCATTGAATATTTTTTCTCTCATATTTTCTCTTAGTCCCACCTATAAAATAAATAATGATAGATCATACTTTATCTTCTAAAATAAAATTTAAAATTTAGCAAAACCAAATTTATTTTTTTAATCATGTCAGTGTTTTATTTTTGTTATTCAAATAGCAAAATATCTTGATGTAATGAATATGCACTGAACAAATAAAATAGTTTTAGTTTTATCTTTGTTTCTTTGTTAAACAAGTTTATAATATTTTATTTTTCTTGAATTTGCCTTCCGACCTTCTTTTCCTTTTGTCTCTGCTCCTCTCTTCCTCCTTTTCTGATCTAAAGAGTTTAAAGGGCAATTTATCCATTTAAATAAACAGGTAACTAATATTACTAGAATATACATTAAGCAAATTGGATACCGAAATGTATTTTTTCCCTAAACTATGTAAACCGCGGTAGGGGTATCGCAGTTTACAGTATGAACGTAATCCGCTACAGGGGTGTCGGGATTTATGTGTGTTTGTGAAACGTGCATAAACCGGTACAGGAATGTAGCGATTTATGCTTTGTAAACTTTGCCTATAAATACCAAGCAAGATAGGGAGTGAGTTATTTAAAGAGAGTTATTTTTACACTTTCACAAATGGATAGAGAGGAAAGCTTGATGGTTCTAGTCCACTGTTCTGGTAAAATTAAAAAAAGTAACAGGCATGGTGTTAAGTTCCCGGATAAAGAACCGCTGAGCATTTTTATCCGTTCGACTAATACTTTGACGGATCTGAAGAGGAACATATTGCAGAAGGCAGGGTTAGCTGGGGCCAAGTCGGTGAAGAAGGTGTTCTCCAGTGCGTGTTGGTGGTGAGATTGACGAGTCTTTGAGTACTTTCATCGACTTTTCTAGACGTTCCCTCCATGCGTTGAGGCTTTTAAACATTGCAAGCCACTAGTCAGCATTGACAGAACGCATTTGTATGAAAAGTATGGTGGGACTTTGCTTCTGGCTATTGCGCAAGATGGAAACTCGAATATATGGTTTAAAAGAAAAGAGAGTTCTATGATTTTGTCAATTTGTGAACTTAGTTTCTAAATTATCTTGTCGAATACGGATTTAAATCGAAAAGTTTTATTTGAGAAAACTGTGATTTCAAGTATTTGACTTACAAAGAAATGATTTTTGGCTCCGTTGAACTTGTTTAGATTGAACTTGTTTTGAAGGTTTTGGAAAAATGTTACAAAAGTCGGTATTTGTTTTAAAGAAAATTTTGGATGCTTAATGACGATAATCAAAGTGACGCAGCGGAAGGCGAGAGGAGACATCGACGCTGTAGAATGCTTCGTGGAGGATATATATATATGTGTGTGTGTGTGTGTGTGTGTGTGTGTGTATCGCGTGATTCGAATTTTCGAGGGTAAAAATTTTATTAGGATGGGAGAATGTAAGAACCAGAATTTTTCACATAAAACCGTTTTAATAAAATAATTTTAGTGTCCGAAATTGATTTAAAATTTAGAAGTTTTAATTTGAAAATATAAAAGTAAAATTTGATTTCAGTGAATTTTTCTGTGTTGAAAAATGTATCTTTTTCGAAAGGGTCCTTGTAAAAAAGCGTACTGGCGCTTAAGCTGGCAGTACCGGCTTTAGTCTGACCAGTACCACGTATTTTGGAAAAAATAAGATTTTGAAAAGTGATTTATTATTTTGAAAGGGTAAAAAGTAATTTGGAATTGAAAGCCGGGCACTAATCTTAAAGGTTTTGGCCCAAAGTGGGTCAAACGGGCTAAAAACGCTAACGGGTTGGATCGGGCCCAAGGCCCAACATATATAAGCTCATTTAATGAGCTTTTCAGCTCATTTCCTCCCCCAAAATGAGAGAGAGCTCGGATTGAGAGAGAAGAGAGGTGAGGGTGGGTGACACTATTCACCTCCATCTTTTGGGAGCCATATTTTGAGCTACGGAACTCCGATTGATGAGCCGTTTGGGGCTACGCGAAGCTCTCGACGAGCTCTTCCTTTCTATCTAAGAAAATCTGGTAAGATCTTGAAATTCAATCTCCAGTTTCCTGCCCTAACTTCTGCATTTTTTGGGGTTTGGTTTTTGAGTGGATTGTATGGTTTTGCTTGTTTAGGTGATCTCTAGTAGCGGATAATTATTGGATTTTACCCCTAATCTTGTTGGATAAGGTAATGTTTCACTAAATCCTTGTGTTTAGTTATTTTGTGAACCTTAGGTTTGATATTAGATTGAGTTTTGGGGTGTTTGTTGGAGTTGGTTGAGGCTTTGGATCAAGTTTGGTAGCTTCATTTGGTGTTTGGTGCGTTTAGGAATCGATCAAAGTATGATTTCGGTTTTTTTATCTAATATGTAATGTTTCTGGACACTTAGACTAGTGGCCCACAGGATAGGATTGAATTGGAAGTATGGTTGTTTGTGATATATGTATGATGATGAGATTGAGAAGAATGTATGTGTTGGAGGTATGATTTGTGATGATTCTGGATGCGAAATATTGTTGATGTTGTTAAATAATATTAATTATTAATATGTTGTGGTAGTGGATATTGAGATTTAAGATGTATGTTGATGATGCTTTTGATTGTTGAAAATTATGAAATATGATGATTTGGATGATTGTGATGATTATGATGAGGATGATGTTGATGTATGATGTCGGAATTGGGTAAATGAGGATTATGAGAATTTAAGGTAATAAGTTAATGTAAAATGTTTGTGGTGGTTTGGAATAAAGGATATTGATGATTATGATGTGTGATGATGTATGTTGATGATGATTTTTGGATATTGAATCTTGTGGTTGATGTTATGTTAAGGTTGGTTGATTATTATTGATGTGTAATATTGTTGAGAGTTGTTGGTATTGTTGATAATTGATTATGAGTTGTAGAAATGGTATTGATGAATGAGGAGAATTAGAATTGTTTGTGATGATTTTTGATTGTTGGAGAATAATGATTTTGATGGTGTGGGATAGTGTAAATGGGAGATTATTGATGGTTGAGATTAAGGAATGAGTGGTATGAGCTTTTGTGTTAATTTGGTACTAATTGGATTGTGAGTAGTTTGGTTTTGAAGTGAAGGTTTTGTTAAAAGTAAGTTTTTAAGGTTTTTGGTTAAAACAGATTTTTGATGAATTTTGTCTGATCATAACTTATGCCTCGATTTTCAAAATTTGTTGAAACTGGTTTAGAATTAAATTTTATTGAAAACTCTTCGAATCGATATAAAGTTTGTAAAATTTAGAATTTTGTAGATGAAGTTATGATCATTCAAAGTTTGGTATCAAAATCTGAAATTCTACAAAGTTGCATAATTTTGTGATTTCTGGTATGTGCGCACGCCTAACCCTGTAAAATTTTAATCCTGTGCGCGCACACAGCCTTGTGCGTACGCACAAGCAGGAAAAGGCTTGCTAGTGAGAGCGTTAGCACGACCTGTGCGCGCACATATCCACTGGAGTATTACAACCTGTGCGCACGCACAAGTTGGGAAGGTCAGTCTGTTGGGGGCGCTAGCACGCCTTGTGCGAGTGAACAAATTTATAGAATTTGGTACTTGTGCGTACGCACACCCCTATGCATATGCACACGTTTTGAAAATCTCTTTGGGCGTGCGCACGCACACCCCTGTGCGTACGCACACGCCCTGTTTCTCAAACTTAAACTTTGTTTTCAACTATTTCACCTTCTCAACAAGCTTGTAAGCTTCTGTGACACCATTTTAAGACTCTTGGGCTTATTTTCGGATATCAGACATGGGAAAGGTCCTAGGAGGATTTTATTGGGTAATTCTTTGAAAAGTTAGCGAACGGAGGTTTAGGTTTCTGGTGTATTGAGAAAGAGTTTGGTTGAGAGAGAAGGAAGAGTAGTGAACTGGGTGATGACCGACAATGAATTGAGAAACTGATGAACTGATGAGTTTGGAATGGAAATTATGAATTGACGATGGATGTGATGAGTTGAGGACTCAAAAAGGAATGAATGATCTTGATGAATGTTGAGAGTGTGCCAAGCACTATATCATTGGAATGATAATGATTGAAAGATAGTGTGACAGGCACTATATCCTTGGAATGTTGAGAATTGATAATTGAAAGTGGATTGAAATGAAAAATGTTAATGACTACTGGTGATGATTTGAGGTGGATGGACTTATTTGATGTGAAAAGTGTGCCAGGCACTATATCCTCGAAACAAAAAGCGTGACAAGCGCTATATCCTCGGACGTGGCAGAAAGACGACATTCGAAAGGATGTGTCGGATTGGCATTTATAGACCAACAAGTGATATCACGAGGCAATAGGACAGACATTCATCATATGCATCTTTTATGTGCTTGTTTGCTTTGATTTCTTGAGTTTGCCTAATTGTATAATATGCTTACTTGCTTCTTGAATTAATTGTGATATATGATTATTACTTGTGTATTACTTGTTTGCATTAATTGTGTTTGCCTGGTGCTGAGGAGGTTAGGTAGGTGGTGACGATGGGATCGCACGAAGGTTAGGGTGGCGAAGGCTGTGGGATACAGCAGTGTGACTAGTTCTAGTTAGAAATCCCCTAAGTTAGATAACCCTGCTTATGGTTTATGGTTTAAGTTCTTTATTTATTTATATTTATTCTAAGCTTGAATATCCGTATTCGATGTGAAGTTCTAGGATTGCCTATGGCATCCCAGAGCCTTACATCTTACATTATTGGGCACTGTTACCATACTGAGAATCTCCGGTTCTCATTCCATACTTTGTTGTCGTTTTTCAGATGCAGGTTACAAATCCACTTCGGTGGGATTGCAGATATGGTGACAGAGCGGAGTATGGTTCCTCATTGATTTATTTCTATTTTACTTTGTTGTAGTTACTCTCACATCTCTTTGTATATTTATCTTTATGACCTTAGAGGCTTAATTGAGAGAATAGTTGTATAAGCTGTTTTTAACTCTAAAACTCTGTATGTCTGTATATACTAGTCGGCTTAAACTCCGCAAGCTGCGACTAGTTCCTTATGATTATTATATTCTTATATCTCTCTCTCTCTCTCTCTCTCTCTCTCTCTCTCTCTCTCTCTCTCTCTCTCTCTCTCTCTCTCTCTCTCTCTCTCTGTATATATATATATTCTATTCCTTTGCATCTATACCTTGTGTCTTATGCGTTAGCTTCGTGTGAATGTTTCGCGCTTTTGTAATTATGTTTTTAAGCTTAATCTTTCATTGGGCTTCTAGAATATATTATCTCCTTCTATATATAAAGATATATAAGCCTTAGAATTGTCGTAACATTTGCTTTATGGCTAGAGGTAAGACTTAGGGTAATTAGGGTGTTACACAGACAGACAGGACACACTTGTAGGACTTGCCTTCAGCGAGGATCCGCCCCCAGTGCGAGGCATAGTTGTCTTTAGGTCATCAGGATTAAGTTGCATTTTTCTCTCCTTGTTTGTGTTCTTCTTTTGTTTTAGTCGTGTTTACTGTTAAGTGAAGTTGTATTTGTTTATCGATTCTCTTTGTACTAATGATTCCCTTTGGGTTCAAGTTTTCTTGATAATTCTATGAGTACACAGGCTAAGTTCAATTAAATCAAATCAGCAACCTATGTTACGCTATACAAAAGTTAAACTTTCATCCAAAAACTCATTCTCCATGAAAAATGACCTAAGTACACACTAAAGCATAAACCGCTACACCCCTGTAGCGGTTTATGTGATGGTTCATCGCCAACGTAATCCGCGACATCCCTGTAGCGGATTACGTTCATATTGTAAACCGCGATATCCCTGTCGCGGTTTACATAATTTAAGAAAAAAATGCATTTCGGTATCTAGTTTGCATAATGTGTAATTTGGTAATATTGGTTACCTGTTTATTTAAATGAGTAAATTGCCCGAGTTTAAATTTGGATCTTTTAAAATGAAAAAATTAATAACACAATAAAATAAAAAATTAATCATTATTAAATTTATTAAATTTTATTTTATTATTTTACCAACTCTTTTAGTTAAAAAAAAACTTGATCCAAAAAATTATAAAATGAGATATCATGAGATATGTTTATAAAATGGGCTACAAACAAAAAAGCTGGAGCAATTTTTTTTTATTTTGGTACAATAGTAAAAAGAGAAAATTAAGCTAAATTGAAAATTTTATTCAGGAGTATAAATTTGACCATACTACATGAACATAAAAAAAATCACTAAATTTATCATTTGTATAGAATATTTGTATTAATATAATATAAATATTAAAAATAAATTAAATAATATATTATTTAAACATAAATATATAATGAGTACTTTTTAGTGTGCACATAATACTTTTTAGTATATAATTTAAAAAATTATGGAAGAAATCATAGTAGAAGCTATTATTCATTCTATAATTAAAAAGGATAAAAATAAAAATGTTAAAAAGGCAGTTACAAAATACAACCCTTATTATTAATAGAATATAAGTCTGATTATCTTGAGCACTTGTTCAAACAACAAAATTCCCTCCTTTTTCCTTCCCCTATATTATAATATTATATTGGAATGGCTGCCGATCGGCATTGTTCATATACCACCAATTTATTATTATCAATAATATTATTTCAACGTTACACATATTTATTGGGAGGTGTTTCCTAAATAGCGGTGCAATAAATACTACTAAATAGAATAACAACAAACACAAGGCATTCCATTTTCCATCCAACCAACTATGAGCTACTGACTACTGAGAGCTCAACAAAGAGCAACTGAAAGAAGGTAAAGAAAAGAAAAAATAAAATAAAATAAAAAATACCAACTCTGCAAATTGTAACCCAATGTACACTAACGAAGACAAATCATGAAAAATAACTTGGTCAATATTAACCTGTTTTACAATATTTGTTACTATTATGCTTTGTCAAAGTTTAGTCTCAATTTTCCTTTTTTTTTTATTTCGTATAGTATTTTTCAATTTGACACATAAAAGATTAATTCTTATGAGAATTTGAATTTTATTTAAAGATTTGTCATTAATTAATAAAGTATTGTATACAGCAAGCATGATGATGATTCTCAATTTACCAAATTAGTTACAATTAAATCAAATAAAATTGAATAACACTAAATATTAATAATTAATGAGGTCAAACAAAAGGCATATACACCAATTTCATATATGATTGAAATCTGTATAATTTCCTTTTACACTAATTATATATAAAAAAATATACATTTATGTGTATTTGTGTATGTAAGAATATATATATATATATATATATATATATATATATATATATTAAAAATAAAATAATTTAATTATTTGGTTAATTTTTATAATTTTATTAAATTTATAATTATGTTCTTGTTAGTATAAAAAAATATTATAGTTAATAGAATATTTATTTACAAATTAATGATATTTATAATTAAAAATCTAATTAAATCTTCGAACACATATTATTAGAAGGAATATTTCATTAATATTAATATTTTTGACACAAAAATATCTAATTACAAAATTAAAAACAATATAAAGATTCAATTGAAAAGAAAAAACGATATAATGACCTAATTATAAATTTAATAAAGCTATAAGAACTACTAGAATAATTAACTCAAAATAAAATATTATGTATTTATATATATTTTTAATACATGTAACATATTTCTTATATGGACTTTTGTTTTTTGGTTTACCCAAATGGTATCCCCCAACCCGACAGGTTAAGGATTAATCCGTCGTGGATCTGAACTCCATTTAAGGGTCTGCCGCTGGCCAATGAGTTGCTGTATGCACAAGGCGGGGTTCGAACTTCCAACACTTGTTTAAGCGGACGAGTAAGCTGACCACCACCAACCCAAGTTGGTTTTCTTATATGGACTTTATTAGGTAGACAATGGCTTTTGTTAACAATTTTAAAATTAACCCAATAAAGTAAAAATACACTACACTCCCAAATTACCCATCTAAATCTTAATATTAGGATAACCATCCGCACACCTAGTGAATTAAACATCCGATATATCTATCGTTCACATTATTTAGTATTTTCATTGTCTACCTGTACTTTTCTTTCTTATATATATACATTGATTGACTTTCACTTACCAATAAATTGGTATACAATAATGAGAAATATTCGAATATAGTCAGAATTTATTATTTTTGCCTATCATTTTAGTCATTAATTTAATAATTGAACAAAATATTTTAACTCATATTTTTAAATCCTGTTAATCCTTTTATTATTAAGAATAAGAACCTCTAAGTAATTTGTCTCACAGATAATATCTTTAAATCCAAATTTTCACACAAGAAGTAAACTTTTTCATATTGCAAACACTCACTTCCAAGGATAAATGGAGAAAGTAAAAAGCCAACACAACCACGCAACTAAAATGCTCTTAGAATCACGTAAAACATACCCAAAAGATCTTGTGAAAATCAGAGTGAGAAGCGTTAATAAGACCTATAACCTTATCAATGTTCCACAAGCCAATTAGGTTGAAAACATCATTATTACGATCTTTTTAAATTCACCAAATAATTGCCAAAAAGAAAAAACCATTAGAATTCGTACCCTTTCCCAACTATGTTTTAAAATTATGCCCATTTATTTTTAAATTTCGTTTCTGTCAGGTAGTCTTGGTTCTAAAACACTCAGATAATGAATAATAGATTTAGATTCAATGTGATATCAGAGGACAAACCAGAACTTCCCAAAACTTTATGATCAAGAAATACATCTATGAGCATAGCATCATGCATAACAAAAAAATTATATTTTTTTGAGACTCGATTCTTCTATAACCAAGACTAATTATTATGCACTAATTATGACGTGTGTCTAAAGTTATCGAAGTCTTGAGTTGAAACTGAAAGCCTGAAAAACGTGAAATTAATTTTATTGAAAGAGATGTTAATTAAATTGCTGATAATATTTATCAATTGAAGTGGGAGAAATCTAAAATTTGTAAGAGTTGTTTTTTTTTTTTGGTGTTCTCCTTTTCTCTTTTTTTTTTTAATCTCATGACAAAAGAAAAAATTACATACTTTTAAAATATTGCTGATAACTAAAAACAGGAAGTTCTAATGAGTATTTTTCTACAATCATTTTAAAGATATCTAATATATGTAATTGATTTTCCGGGAAAAAAATCACTTGTTGATTTCTGTTTTCGATTTCTCTCCCAGCACTGCTACTTGGTTTGACCCACTTTGGAGAGAGAGAAGAGAGAGAAAGAAGTGGCATTTTCGATTTTGGTAACTTCCTTCCGCATCCTTTCTCTCCCTCTTCCCTTTCGTTTCCATTAAACAAACGACACTCACATTTTTTTTTGTCCAAAAACCATAAAAGCCACCCAAAAACCCTCTCTCTCTTCCTTTTTCTCTCTCTGTGCGTGCCCAATTCGAAAGCAAGGTTTCTTCTCTACCCACTTCTCCCTTTGCATCCAATTTTCAAAAAACCCCTGCTATGATCCTAGTTTCTTCATGATGGAGTTTGTGGGCAAAATCGTGAAGAAAGAGGTCAAAGGTGTTGGGTTTGTCACCGGAACCGTCAAATCCTACGACCCTTCTTCAAGTTTCGTCGAGATCCTCTACGACAACGGCGATTCTGAGGAGCTGGAATCAAACGAAGTGGTTTTGCTTCTTCAACAAGCTCAGCCGGAGCTCGCTAAGCCAAAGACTCGGGTTGGCCGGAAGCCCAAGAAGCGCCGCCGTGTTGAGAAGAAGGCCGGAGCTGGAGACAGTTCAGGTAATGCCAATGGAAATTTGGTTTTGGAAGTTAGTGAAATTAGGGATAATTCGGAAGTGAATGGTGAATTAGGTCTTGGAATTGAGGAAAAGCTAGGAAATGGGAATGCTAATGCGAATGGGAGTGTGGAGTCAATTGTGGGTGATGGAACTCTTGGGAGGGAAATTGGGGTTGAGGGGGATTTAAATTTGAATAAGGATGTAGCCGTAAATGGAAGTTGTCTTAGGGATGAGCTTGATTTGAATTCTGGGATTAATCTCAATGAGGATTTGAATCTTAATGATGGGTGTGGTTTATTGACTTTTGATGGCACTGAGGTTGGTTTAAAGAGAAGAGATTGTATTGACTTGAATTTGGATGTCAATAATGACGATGATGTCAGCATGAATGGGGGATCTTTGGGCGGCAGGAAGTTGCAGCGGGAATGTAATTTTGATTTGAATGTCGAGGTGTGCGAAGATATCAAGGAAACCCGCGGGGAAGTTGCCAATGGCAATGGTATTTATGAGGCAAATGCCATATTGGGTAAGATGGGTCAGCTCCAAGGAGACATGACAAATCTTAATCAGAGATCTTTGGAAGTTGATGATGTTCGTAGTGATTTGAATGAGGTTTCCAATGATTTCACACCAGAGGTAGATCATGTTTCTGCCAACCATGCAGCTACAGATGCTTCTTTGTGTTCGATTGAAGGAGAGGAAGGCAACGATAACAGAGGCGATGTAGCAGCTGTTGGCTCTCTTCAGGTTTCAGATGTTGTTTCTTTGGAGACTCAGCAAATGGATAGTCCTTGCGAAGCTGGTTTAGTCGTAACTCATGAAGACCAAGAGGAGACAGGAAGTCTTAGCAAACAAGGAAGAGGTCGAAGGAAAAGAAGAAAAATAGCAGATGAACTAAATAACACCCCAGAGACAGGTTTAAGGAGGAGCTCTCGCCGGGCATTAGCTAGAAAACATGCTTCAAGCGTCATAGTCTCACTGGAGATGGATGATCCTATGGTGTCCGTGGAAACCAGTGCCATGGCAGAAGAGAAACCTGTAACTGTAATATCTGGTCATGAACAGTCCAAAATTTGTCAGGCGAAGTTGCAATTACCCCCATCTTCCCAAAATTTAAATTTAGATGATGTTCCTGTTCTTGAAGTCTTTTCTATTTATGCTTGTTTAAGGTCATTCAGCACTTTATTATTTTTGAGTCCATTTGAGTTGGAGGATCTTGTAGCTGCTTTGAAGTCCAAAACCCCCAGTATATTATTTGATAGCATTCATGTTTCTATTTTGGAAACTCTGAGAAAGCATTTGGAATACCTTTCCAATGAGGGTATCCAATCTGCATCTGATTGTCTGAGGTATATTTAATTTGAATTTTTCTGTTGTCATACTTGTCAGTATGTTTAATTGTGTTCTCTGCATAAGTTCTTCATTTTTTCTATTTTTAACTTTTTGTGTAGGAATCTTAATTGGGATTTTCTGGACATTGTCACATGGCCTATTTTCATGGCCGAGTACCTTCTGATTCATGGTTCAGGATTTAAAACTAGCTTTAATCTTAACTACTCAAATTTCACAGCTGACTACTACAAACAACCTGTGAATGTGAAGGTTGGGATTCTTCAGTATCTCTGTGATGATATGATCGAAGCAGAAGCAATAAGGTCTGAGCTTAACAGGAGATCGTTGGTAACTGAGAACAGTGTTGGTTCTGATCAGAATATGTATTTTGACACTTGTAAGAAACGGAGAGCTGGAACAGATGTGTCTGGTGGCTCCTGCTTGACTGAGGAAATTGCAGATGACACTGACTGGAACAGTGATGACTGCTACCTTTGCAAGATGGATGGTAATTTAATATGCTGTGATGGTTGCCCTGCTGCATTCCACTCCAAGTGTGTTGGAATCGCAAGTGACAATCTGCCTGAAGGGGACTGGTATTGCCCTGAGTGTGCAATTGGCACACACAGGGCATGGATGAAATCACGTAGGTCACTTCGAGGAGCAGATTTGATAGGGAGTGATATTCATGGCCGTCTTTATTTTAGCAGCTATGGTTACTTGTTAGTGTAAGTGTTCATTTATTTCCTTTTCTAGGTAATCTTCATATCAGTGCCCCCACCACTTGTTAAGTGCCTTTGTTATCAAATATTCTTTGTCAAGTGACATAAGTTCTTTTATAGGAATTAGGCTTGGATTTCAGCTGTAATTTTAGGCTGTTTGCTAGGTTGGTCTACTGTTTCTCCCTTCTTATCAGACATGATTGATTCCTGGCATCTAACTAGATGACATTCTGATTACTTGCATTTCTATCGCAAACTTACTCTAAGTGTAGTTTCATTGATGAATGATCTTGAACCATTAAGTGCATTTTTTTTCTTGTCATTGTACATTGCACTCTATACTTTTGTATGTTGTTTGTACCTGATCAAAGTTAATTTGCATGCTGAAATTTTTGCAGGTCGGACTCATCTGATGAGGGGTCTTTGTTCAATTACTACCACAGAAATGATCTACATTTAGTGATTGAAGCTTTAAAGTCTATGGATACTTCGTCTGGAGGCTTATTAACGGCTATCTACAAGCATTGGGATATCCCTGCTAACCCAAGTGTGGAGACTAGTAACTTGGTCGTCTTGAACCAAAGCTCCACCAAGAACCTTCGTGCCAAGGGTGAATCTTCTGCAATGAAGACATCTTTAGCTCCCATTACTTTTTCAGAAGCATGTTTGGTGAATAATCGGGTGGTTGATGAAAGAAAGTTAGATGAAAAATCTACAATTGACTGTTGTAATCATCCTGGCCAAGAGTTTCCAAAAGCTGGGAATCGCTTGGATTCAGCAACAACTATAGAAAGTCCTTGTGCTGTTTCAGAAGGATCAGCTGATACCACACAAGTTAGACCAGGCACCGAGAATGTTCAAATGAATGGGCTTTACGATTCCAATAGATCTGATGAGTCCTTGAATCAGTCAGGGATACCAGAAAAACATCATCCAGTTGGTGACAGTTCTTTGGTATCATCTAGCTTAGATGTGGAACATAAGAGGAAATTAAGATCTGTGGATGCTAGTTGTGCCCAATTGCCTGAAGATAAGGATACCTCTGATGTGCCTTTTGGAATAGACTATGTAAACTATTATAGCTTTGCCCGAACAGCCTCATTAATTGCACACGAGTTGATGAGTAAGTCACCTGAAAAGATAAATAAGAATATTGTATTGACTGAAGACGACATAATTTCAGAGCAAGTCAAGGCCATTATGAAGAAATCTACAAGCTTCTGCTGGCCAAGTATTCAAAACCTGCATGCAGCTGCCCAAAAGGAAAATTGTGGGTGGTGCTTTTCTTGCAAAGTTGCAAATGATGACAGGGATTGCTTGTTTAATTCTGTCATGAAGCCTGTTTGGGAAGTGTCTGAAAGTACTTTTGGTGGACTTCAGCCCAGCAAGATCCAGAATGAACATCTCAGGGATATCATCTGTCATATTCTCTCCCTTGAGGATCGATTACGCGGGATTTTGTTGGGTCCATGGTTGAATTTACAACAAACTGATCTTTGGCATAAGGAGCTTATGAAGACCGGTGATCTTCGTCCTGCTAAAAAGTTATTGCTTATTGTAAGGATATTCCTTCTCTCCGGCATCAGCACCTTTTCCATTTCATCTCCGATTTCAACGTAGAAACTCATTTGGTTGACATAATTGTTCACCTCGTCTTTTATTCTAAAGCCTTGGGTTGATAAATTCTATACTCTTTTTGCCATTGCTGGTAGTGTAAAGGAAAAGGATATCTGTTAATTCAAATATTGTTTTTACAGTACACGAGTGATTGGAATTTTAAACCCAGATCATGGTAAGGGTTTTATTCTGTTTCTTTCTAGTTGCTATATATATATACGCGCGCGCAAGAAAAAGGGAAAGGTGTCCATATATTTGAACTGTTCTTCCAAAATCTCTAGTTTTTAGCAGTTTATCTTTTACTCTGTTTTCTCTTTTTTTTTTTTTGTTGATGATGATGATGACTTCACATAATATAATCCTCATTGTTTCTACCTATTTTCTCTAACTTTCTCTAATTGGTCATTTATCTTTTATATAAAAATAATATACAGGCTTTTGTTATGTTTATTAGACACACACACACACACAGATTACTTCTTATATGATGTCATGATACTTGCAACAAAAGAAGCATATCTTTTTTTTTTTGGGTTGGCTGGGTAACATCATCTAGCTTTCGAGTTTATACTGTTCTCTGAATTCAGTTGTCCTCAATATTTTGTCTAACACTGTCTAATATAAAAATTTGCAGTTGGAATCCAATTTGCGGCCTTTTGCTTTTGCAGCAGATTGGTTAAAGCATGTGGATTCTATTGGTACCATGGGATCAGCTATTCATTTTGTGGCCAGTTTACGCACAAGGCATGGTATTGGGAAGAAAAGGGCTAGGTTTTCTGATGCTGAACCCAATCCATCTTCAAACAATGCAAGCGGTTTGGGAATGTATTGGTGGAGAGGTGGTAAGCTTTCCCGGCAGTTGTTTAATTGCAAGAGTTTGCCCCGCTCATTGGTTGCCAAGGCTGCTAGACAAGGTAAGCAAATTGTTCTCATGTATGGTAGTTGTGTAAGATGTCTCGTCATCTTAATGATTGTCGTAAATTTATTTGGAATTTTTGCAGGGGGTTGCTCAAAGATTCCAGGCATTTTGTATCCTGAAAATTCAGATTTTGCTAGGCGAAGCAAATGCATTGCATGGCGGGCTGCTGTTGAGATGTCAACAAGTGTTGAGCAGCTTGCTGTACAGGTATGAGCAACTTGTTTTTTCTGTTTATTTTTGCTCAACTATTAAATAACTGAAACTCTTGAAAAATGAATGTTTACATAGTTTATTGGATTCTTGTTTCCAAATTAGAAAAGCACAGAACTCATAGATTTGGAGACTGGTTGTTCACTAATTAATTATTGTCTCAACAAAGTGCTTGGTTGTTGAGGATATCTTAGATTCCAAATGGGTTTTGTAAACTATTAAGAAGGCGGCTCTCCCCAGTGAGAAAGCTGAGAAACTATTGGACGGGCTTACAATAAGTCTGGGTTGTTGTACAACTTGCTAGGTTGGAATTTACATTTAGAAGTACAAGAAGCTATTGTTTTAGTTAAATTGACTATTGAGGCCTTTGTTTTATTATGATGTTTCTGTACAAACTCATATTATGACATTAATCATCCATTTCAAATGGATTTATGATTATATTTAGAATTTTTGTTTTGTGCAAGTACATATGTATTTATAAAATAGATTGGAACTCCCATTTCATGCTATGACACTACATTGTACGTTCCTAGCTCCCTTGTCCATTCTCATCTAGGAACTATACACTTGACAACCTTGGTTTCACCCCATGGAATCCAAGCACGAATTTCCCACTCTGGTTACCTGATAAAAATAGATAGGGGTAAACGTTATATTCCAATATATTGGAAACAGGAAAATCTGTGCATGTATCAGCTGTGGCCTTCCCTTGAATGTTACACACTGGCCTTTTATAATTGGTAGAAGCTGATGAAATTCTGACGTAATGAAATAATTACGAGTTGTAATCCGCTGTTGATTTTGCCATATTTTCAGGTTAGAGAGCTTTATTCAAACATAAAGTGGCGTGATATTGAAAATAGCCATCCTCAATATGTCTTGGACAAGGAATCTAGAAAAGCAGTTAGACTGTTCAAGAAAGCAATTGTACGCAGGAAGTCCACTGAAGGGAAATCTGTGAAGTACCTTATTGATTTTGGGAAGAGAAGGGCTATTCCTGATGTTGTTACCAAACATGGTTCTGTGTTGGAAGAACCCTCAAGTGAGAGAAAAAAATATTGGCTGGAAGAATCTTATTTACCCATGCATCTTTTAAAGAATTTTGAGGAAAAAAGAATCATTCGGAAGTCCGATGTAAAGAAACTTGGGAAAACTATTGAGATTGGTAGAGTTAATAGGAAGGTTCCTCAACAAAGAGGATTTCCATATTTGTTTTCTAGACTGGAAAGATCTGATTGTCATCAGTGTGGGCACTGCAACAAAGATGTTCCTATCAGGTATTTGCAGTATTCACTCATCTTGATAAGTGCAGTGAAATGTTTCTTCCTTATTAATTTCTTAATTTGTTGCTTACTTATGTATGTACTTATCTCAAAATTGCAGGGATGCTGTGAGCTGCCAATATTGCAAAGGTGTGTTCTTGTCCTTTCAATATGGTCTTTTTATTTTTCTTGATTTTGAAATGCACATAGGCTTTAATTTGTTTCACATATATCTTTTAATTTATCCATCTAATTCTCCACTACTGTGGCTTTAAGTGGTATCTCACCGAATCTTGTATTGTCATCATTCAATGTCCTAGCATATGGATGTAGTCATAAACATGCTTGTCAAATCTGCTGTACAGTTTTTTTCAATGTTATTGACAAAGTATAGAGAAGCAGAAGTGTTTAGTCATGTTTTTTCAGTGACATCTCAACATACTCTTTTTAACTAAAGTGGGGTGTTCATTTTTTTATAATTTCATGTTCAACGTAAAGAAATATAAAAGACTGCTCAATAATTTGACAATAGTGATAAAAAGATTCAATTTATGGACAAAAATAAAGTGACAACCCTAAAATTGTTTAAAACATGGCCAAGTTATATGGAGATAATTACGTATATTTCACTAAGTGGAATTGACCATATAGATTAACTGATGCCGTTGGTCTCTATGGAGTTATAAGGTCTGAATAAAATACATGCTTCTATATCGAGTATATGTCAATGATAGATTTGGAGCATAGTTGACTATATGTCCATAATTTACTATATAAACCTTACCTGACCCAATAACAGTTAAAAAATGTCAAACATGGAATCGTAACACGAGATGGAAGCTTCTATCTTTTGCATGTAGTTTTATTCACTAGTATATAGATACTTATATAGTAACATATATAAGCATAATAAGAACATAATTAAAAAAAATATAAAATTATAGAACATTGTGATATATTGTTGTCTTTTGAGGTTGTATGATTCTTTACAAGCCTTATAATAAAATAAAAACCTCTGGGCATAAGACAAACCTTACATTAGAAGCCAAAAACATGTAATACCATTTAGCTCAGGTAGTGTAAGACAAAAACAAACAATTGATAGAACCAACAATTGTACAAGTTACACCCACCCACAACTTCACAAAATTGCTCCCCCAGCTTTGTCACTAGCATCACAAAAAATGGTCCCATTGCCTACTCAAGTGAGAAAAACATTGTGAGGTCACAGTGAATAGGCTTCAGAAGAAGTGAGAACATTAATGTGGGTGGCTGCTGGGTGAATGTCTAGGTTCGACGGGGATAAATTTTCAGTTGCTAGACCTAGAAGTCGCATACGATTAGAAGGGTCACATGCAGTGAAAATGCACAAATCAAAATCTCTACAAGCTTGTACATGATTACCTTAAATCCAATAGATCAAGTTTAGAGTTAGGAACAAGATCGGAGAAACAATGAAAACACGTAGAATCCTATGATTGTATGACTTGAATTGCAATTTTGACTACCACAACTATGCATGTCAGCAAAGTTTCCTTCATTATAACTAGAGCGATATTTTCCTTTTTTATCCAAAGTTTAGGGTTGGGTTTTGCCAAGTCTAACAATGTGCATAAATTTGCTTTGGATGGCAAATCCTGAGTTATGTAAATTTTCAATGAACAACTCTTTGTAAGCTTAATTCGTAACATGAAAGCCAAAATTGTTACCCTTGTAAAAGTTTAAGTTGTTAGGTGAAGGTCCCAAGTTTGGTTTTATATTTGTGACACAAATGTTGCAAAGAATAAATATTAAAACACTTAACTTTTTGATAGAATGAATTCATTGAGATGAAGTGATAGTACAGAAAGCGAGGAGGAACAATAAATATCAATGTAAGGATGTTTTCCGGCCAAATAAAGCTCAGTTAGAGAAACTTCTTAGATTGTGAGCTTTGCACCAAATGATACAGGTTATTGAGTCTTACCCAATCCATTTGATGTGGTAGAAATCTACTTAAAGATGCAGAAAGTCTGCTCTTGCCAAAAGCACCATATTGTGGGTTTAGGCTCTCCTTCAGAAACCATGAGAGCTGCCCTCAAAACTGAACATCTAGGACACACCAACCTTCATCTAAAGAAATAAAAGAAATATCTCCCCATAAGTTCCCTAAAAATTGATATGAGAATTGTGCTATCCACCTTCAAGTAATTAATTCAAATTATATTTTCATGTGTGCTACGTCATAGGTTATCTTCATTTAGTTTCTTATAATGGCAACTCTGGATGCATGCCATATAACATTTCAAACATGTTCCATACAGGGGTTTTCCTTTATGTTATTTTATTTTAAATAAAAGAAGTAAAATGCATGGAGGACAAAGGATCCTCGAAATGTAGAACAAACAAAAAATGACATCACTGAAACGATTATGCACAGGAAACCAATAGCACAGTGCCTAATCCTACCCCACAAGATCTACTTTAAAGACATAAGAATTATGTTCCAACGAATACAACAACAAAAAAAAAAAAGGAATAAACTGTACAATACCATGAAGATTTGGCTTCCATCCTCATCCAGCGGGACAAAGTTGACAAACCTAGTCAAAGATCTAGGACACACCCAACACTTGCCACAGAATACTTTTAAAAGAAAGAAGGGGAAAATGACTAAACAAAGCTCATAACACACAGAGCGAGGAAAATTGCCTTTCGTGGTGCTATGTTTTTTTTTTTTTAATTAATGAATGTCATCTTCTGCAATGAATATAAATCGAAAGTGAAACAGATAAGCAGGAAGCCCTAAACATGGAATTTGATTTACTAAGATAGAAAGTTTCAGATATTAAATTCTAATATAATTTGGAAACTATGGTAACTTTTACTTGACCTTAGTAATATTTAGAGGCCAACACTTGTCTTGGTCCATATCTAATAAAAGAAGTTGAAGAGAACAAATTAAATTTCATTGTTATCAGTATTTATTTTTTATTCAGTTTTGAACTAATGATAATTCATTAACATGAGCATAGTTTGTATTTTGTGTGTTACCAAGGACTGATTTTTGTTTTCATATGCTCTTTCTGATGCTTTTTCTACATCTTTTGGGTTTATTATTTTTCACGAACTATTGTAGTACTTAAACATCTGATCATTGTATTGTAATTTGTAGGATATTTTCATAAGAAGCATGTAAGGAAATGTAGTGGCACAAGGGCTACTAAATGCACATATTCATGTCACAGATGCGAGGGTGGGATGCGTGCAAAGACTAAAACTAATTCAAAAAGAAAGAGAGTTGACTCTAAACAGCAGAAGGTTGAATCACAGACATGTAAAAATACTCCCTCAGTTAGTAAGTCGGTGAGCCTTAAAGGCAATAAAAGGGCTTTGAGTAAGGCACGGAAGGCAAAATCTCAAACTAATAAGAAGATCGCACCAAGTGTACCACTTCGTCGTTCTACTAGGAAGGCCAAATCCTTGTACATGTACAATCAAATGAATGGAGGGCGGAAAAAAGGAATTCAGAGTAAAAAGAAAGTTGGACGTAAAAAGGGGAAGCAAAATAAATCAAAGAAGGCAAATAATCAGAAGCCGAAAGAAACTACTGCTCAGCAAGAGAAGTGTATGCCAACTACTGTTTGTAAGAAAAGAACAAACGTTAGTAGCAGCTACTGGCATAATGGTCTTTGGTTGTCTAGAAAGCCAAATGATGAACGGGTAGTGTTGTTTCGGGAAAAAAAGCATGTTTTCTCCTCTGAGGGTTTTTCTGCTGCCACTGATAATCCTAAATGTGGCATTTGTTCTGGAGATGGACCCGAATTACATTATATTGCTTGTGACATATGTGGAGGTAATTTTTATTCTTCTGTTTGATTTCTCCCTCTGGGGCTTAGGGTTGAATTGGAAAAGAAGAGGCTGACTTATTACAAATTATGGACAAATCTTTTAAGTGTATTTGTACTATGTTGTTAAGCATTATATCGCCTGTCTGTTGTTCATTTGTTATGATATTGTCGTGCCTTCTGAACACATGTCATGATGCAGATTGGTATCATGGGGATGCTGTTGGGCTCACTGTAGAGAATTCCAGACAATTAATTGGATTTAAGTGTCATGTTTGTCTTCAAAGGCATGCTCCGATCTGCCCCCATATGACATGTAAAGCACTGTCTCTCACTGGAAACAGCACTAAAGAGTGTGCTGAGGAACTATCAAATTCTGTATCTCTCCAGTTTCCAACTGAGGTATGTTTGCCATATTTAAGCCCAAATTGTTGATTGACCTTGTTACGTAGAAGGTGGAATGACAAAAGCTCAATTGAGCAAAGAAATGTTTGAAAATTTGTCTAGGCTTAGTGACTGCACATTGAAAGGTTTTGAAACATTAAATATTTAAATAGATGTTTTAGCTATTCAATCTATTTGTACATGCTTCTGGAATTAGTTGTACTTTAGATGATTTGATGCGTAACTTGATTATAGTTTTGATAACTTAAGCATTACTTTGCTGAGTTTGGGCAATTTAGTTGCGTTGTATTCGTTTTCTGGAACTATTCAAGAGGGCGGGACTCACTTCTAGCACTAATATATTTCTGAGATAAATATTTGAACAAACACTCCAGGATGTATGCTTTTTATTTATTTGTGAAAAAATATGTATATTGCGCATGCTTGATAGTATGATTAATCTTTTGGTTTTGAATGGCTTTGATGATTGTGAATATATCCGATCTGAGATAGATTTAACTTGTCTATTTTGTATATTCTCTTCAATTCTAAGAAAATTGCTTCTGGGAAAAAAAGTGATGAATTCTCGCTATCTGTAAGATACTTACAATTGTTTATCTTCATTCCAGGTATGATGATTTGCTTTGCATGGTTGGAGATGAGATGCCACATTCTTGTAGAGTTTTTCTTCCTGCAAGATAAGGTGCCACATTTTATAATTTTTTGTAAAAAAAGGATAGAAGAGTGTTTCTAATTAGAGGGTCACTGTGGAAGGAATGATTTCGTGATCATGGTTCAACTTTGTGCCTTCAGTTTCAACAATCTTGGAGGAGGGTATGAAAATAACGAAATGACAAGCTAGTGCCAAAAAGGCTGAAGATAACTGTAATGCAGAGACGCCATAGAGTTCTTACACCAATTGCATTCATCATTGGTATTCTAAGTTCTAACCCATTAGAATTCATTGTAGTGGCATTCTTTAGTGTAGGTCTTTTTTTCCTTTACTGGGAATTCTTATGGTGTCTTGGAGTTAACTTTCTACTAGGAATGGAGTATATAAATCATAGCAGATCTTAGAACACATAATATGATTATCACAGCAGATAGTAAATAGAATATTGCTCTGTAATAGATTTTTTTTTCTTGCAGTGATGCCTGTCTGAGAAAGTTGGTGTCACCACTTTGGTTTGATTTTTCTTAACCCTCCCGTTGGGTTCCAAAATCTATTTGCAGTATTCTCGTGTTTGCTTTAAAGGAAAAAAATGGTCATGTCCCGAAGTTCAAAGTCCCAACAGATATGAGAGGATATTTAATCTATTAAACAGTATTGAGTCCATGTGGTGAAAGGAGTAAAATAATTTGGCGATCTAAAATTGTTTTGTGAAATGCCTATTAATTGAATATCATTCTTAACAAATCATATTTGCTAGGAATAATTTTGATGGACTGACGTGTTTTACATTTTAACCTTATTGTGGTTTCTTTTTTTTTTTTTAAATATAGTTATGCTGCGAGTTAACAACTTAAGTTATATAATTGTGAATAACTGAATAATAACATGAAAAGATGAGAGGCTAAGGTGGAGTATATTTATAATGGTAAATCATTGAGCAGATTTCATGGCCCCATGGGAATGCTTTAGCATTTGGTTTACTTGTTTATTTTTATTGTGTCCCTTTAGAGTGGAGCGGTATTTCTTGAATTCAAAATATTTTAGTTGGTTTGGATAAGCTTCTATAAAAAGTTTTTTTTAATGTTTTTTATAAAATTTAAAAAAAATAAAAATAATTTATGTTTAGATATGTCATAAAAATATTTTTTTATCAAATAAGTATTTTTATATTTTATTATATATTATCACACTAGTAAAAATCTTTACATTAAATTAAACTTTTAAATAAACATGTAAAAAAGTTTTACGTACATATGTATTACTACATTATCAAAGAAACGTGAGTTTTCAACTAAATTTAATTGGATCATCCTTTAAAAAAAATGAGGCTCCTATCTATAGGAAGGCAGGGCTTTTTCTTTTCTCTTTTGCTTTAAAAGGCAGAGAGGGGGTTATCCAATCCGACACGCTCCGCAAACGGCGCCTTTTATTTTTGTGTGTTGCATAACGTTCTTATTCTTTGAATGAATATATGGCTATCCCAAATTAGCCTCTGTTATGTTGGTAACTTGATGTTCCTGAAACCCACAACGGCTACCACCCACTCTCTTCTTTCTTTAACCCAACTCACTCTTCATTTTCACTTCAATTCACTCACTCATATTCTCCTCCTACTTCTTCCTCTCTCATAGCAATAATTAACAATCAACAACAATAATAACATTATCATTTACTAATTAATCTAGTTCTATAATTCCATTACTATGGCTACCAACACCATCATCAATGTCCACACTCACACTGAAACTGCACAGCCCAACATCACTCCTACAAAGACCGTTGATTCTCACTCTGTTCTTAGAAGGTACACTTCCTCACATCAAATCCATCAACCACTTTTCTTTCTAATCTCTTCTCTATTATCTAACTCCTAATTCCTTGTATATTGAACTCATCATGAACAAACAAACATACAGGTTGCAGTCTGAATTGATGGCTTTGATGGTAACCACCAAACACAAAGTTCCATTATTCTCTTTATTCGAGGAACTCTATAATTAATTAATGTCTTAATTTTGTGGGACAGATGAGTGGAGATTGTGGTATATCTGCATTTCCGGAAGAGGACAACATAATGTTATGGAAAGGGACAATTAAAGGAAGCAAGGACACAGTGTTTGAAGGAACTGAGTATAAGTTGTCACTCTCTTTTCCCAATGATTATCCTTTCAAGCCTCCTAAAGTCAAGTTTGAAACTACCTGCTTCCATCCCAATCTTGATCTTCATGGCAACATTTGCTTGGACATACTTCAGGTATCATCCAAATGTTGATTTCATGCACTAATTTTATGTTTCTCCATAATATTATATGAATTTAATTTTCATGCACTAATGCAGAAGAATTTTAGGGTCTATATTTAATAAGACCAAGGGGATGAAATAAGTTTTACTCATAAGTACTAACAAAATTTCTCACAGCCCTACCTCTTTATAACATAGGTCCTTCCCTTCATACTACTTTTAAGTGTTTTTGTTTCAAATAACTGTCTTCTATAGTAAATAATTTGGTTTGTCGAGTAGTCAGTTCAATAGTCCACTTAAGTAAGTGTCGGGAGTCTGAATTTCACATTGTATATACAGCAACTCGTTGACTAGCAATAGACCTTTAAATGATGCTCAAATCCACAACGAATTTATGTCATCTTTTTGTCATTGATGTGGCTTGATAAAGGATACCATGTTGGGAAAACCAAAATAAAAAATTCTTTTGTGGTTAATTACTAATTGTTAAATTAATGTAGTTGGACACAAACTTATGTCATCTTTTTGTCTGTTTTTTTTTTTCATAGGATAAATGGTCATCTGCTTACGATGTTAGAACAATTCTTCTATCCATACAAAGTCTGCTTGGAGGTAATTATTGGCAAAGTTATAATGACACTGGATTCATATTTTGAAGAGTGCTTTTTTGTTTATGATTCTCTTGTTTAAGTCCTTTTTTTTTTTTTTTTTCATAATTTAGAGCCAAACATTAGTTCACCACTAAATCCACAAGCAGCACAGCTTTGGAGCAATCAAGAAGGTAACAAGCATTGGTCCAATTCATCTATATGACATGAGTGATTAACTACAATTGGGTTGCAAGGGTTATTAAAATTATTTTTGCATATGTTCTACAGAATACAGGAAGATGGTACAGAAGTTGTACAAAACAACAAGTGCTTAGCTTTAACAGCAACATTGGTGGAGTCTTATGAAGCTTAGTTTAGAGAAGGCCCTTTTGTATGTCTGCTTTGTAGAAGAGGAAGGATGAACCCATATTTATTTTTGGGTGCTCCATGGATATCTTCTTTGAATTCTTTTTAATATATCATTGCATGTCTCTTTTATATATCAACTTTGCCCAAAATACCAAATTCATTAATATATGGATAATTGAAGAATCATGAAGTGTTAATTGACCGCTATATAAGCCAATAAAGAACGATAACTGAAGTGAATGTGACTTATAATTATAAAGGGCACCTTTATAAAACTTTAGGTGGAAATATAAAACTTTGAAAATGATTGATAAAAATACCCTTCAATCTTCTCTACCACATGCTCTACTCATCCAAATCATCTCAAATGATTAAGAATGTTCATCCTAAACACTTCTCAGTGAAATAAATAAATGACAAGAATAATGTTATCCCTTAACAAAGAATAGGCAGAATCTTCCTTTATACAGAGATTAAATAAGAATAATAATTAATAAAAAAAGAAGAAGAATAATCTAATTTACAGGGGCTATATGTATAAATAAAGAATATATAATTATAGCAGCTATATTCTATCCACATTATTGGATGAATGTGAAGCAGCAAGCAATGCTGTACCAATACCTGATCCATCTTCAGTAACCTTAAGAATTACATGCTTAGCAATATCTTCACCCAATATTTCATGCAAAGCTTCATGCAAGTACTCTCGAAACAATGTATAGTTAGAATACAAGCCTCCTTCAATTGCCACAACTGTTCTTCTCATTTTCATATCACTTCTCCTTCCACCTGTGATGCCACCACTCCCATCCCTACCAATCTTCTTCAAGATACCGATTATACCGGCTGCTGCCAACCGAGCGGCTCGGCGAGTCACAATCCCACATACTTTCATCATGAGTTTTCTTACCTTTAAAGGAACATCAGGAATCTAAGACAACACAAAAATGATTAGATAAGGGTAACAGACATTCGAATTGTTTAAGGGCGAATATATGGTATCTAACTTGTTTTACCTCAAGGATGTCTTTCAGGATTCTTTCTACTTCTCTCAAATTTGGAGAATCATCCTCGTGCATAGCGGCGATCATAGGAGTACTAAAGTTGCATCAAAGACATAGTTGAATGAAATTATATAAATTCACAGTCTCGCTGTTATAAAATAACTATCAATATGAACAAAATGATTAAGATAATCAATGTATGAATGATATAAAGGACAAACCTCAGTATGAAAGGCATTGAAAACTTTGAAGAAATATGTCCAAGAATATCTGACTCTAATGACATCTTGAGAATGATTCTCCTCACAATGTCGCCAAGATACATTCCTGATATCATCTTCTCAAAGCCCTGCATCCAATTAGACCTTGAAAATTTGAGTCGTGACAAATCAATTGGGCAACAGGATTGATTCAGGAGAAACAGAATATGAACCTGATCATTTGGGTTAGGACTCTCAGCATTTAAATCAATGTCATATGATGTTCTTGGTAAATGAGAGGACCAAAAGTTCCCCCATTCCATATTCACAACCTAATTAACATAAAGGTTAATGAAATAAGTTTCAAAACAAATAAGAAAATAACAAAAGAATGATGATGTATATATTACCATGGATCTTGATGTTGTGAGAAGACCTTGACATTTAATAATAGCATCGGTTCGTTCCAAATAACAAGCATTGGTACTAGTCCCGATCACTATAGCAGCCACAGTATCAGCATCATGATAATGTCCGAGGGCTAAAGTTCCAACAGTGTCGTTAACCTGATTAAAATGAACACAATCACATTTCAAGTAAATAATCAAACCTAATAAAAAAGGCTAGTTTTACATAAATCATAAAAAAATGAATCATTCACTCTAAATTTCAACAAAGCACTTAGCATGTTGAAAATCATTATGTCCATTCCCAAGAAAAATGCAAGCAACTATAGAATGACATGCATAATCACAATAGCCAGCAATGTTGATATGCAACATAATACAATTGCCTGGGCTTGGCATCAAAGATTCCAGAAGAGGGAAGGGTAAAGATAAACATTATTGCAACAGTTCACATTTCACAAAATTTAAACATGTTAAGTGCAATCCTTTATCTCATTTGAGTATTATAATACGAAAAAGAAATAAAAATAAATAAATAAATTCTAGTGGTAACAACACAAAATGCAAAATGGATCGAAATCTTAGACAAAGAAATTACTTCCTTACCAATGCAGCTACCCGCAAATCTAGGCCTTTTCGTACCAAGGCTTCTTGCAAACATGCAGGAACATCTTTTCCTACCTGACAACAAAACATTTTTTGGTACTTAATGCATTGCATGTCATTCAAATATATGAAACTCATCTTTATTTCACTACTATAAAAATAAAAGAAATAAAAAGCCAATCCAATTTGAATAGCTTTTTCACATCAATTTTCTAACTTAAGGAGGGAATACGTAAAAGATAAAACATAAACAAACCATTAAGCATGCACAAATAACTAGTGGAAGATAGTGATCAAGTTCTATTACAATGAAACAACAACCATGCACAAAATGCTTCAAATGTCAACTTACTAACCATATCTACAATGGAAAACCCTTTTGTCCATGTTATTAAAATGCCTGAGCAAACAGATATTTGTTTGATGGGAAAGGAAAACGTTAAGCCAAGTTCTTTTCTTCTGGCCACTGAAAGCTCTGAATCATCTTCTTTCTCAACAAATTCTTTCAATGAAGAAGCAATGAAATCAAAGAAATCCTTCAAGAAGCAAAATCAGTTAATTAGATACTACTATATTAAAATAATAATAATAATAATAATAATAATAAAAGAAGCATAGAACACCAAAATTATGGAGGATAAACTATGTCACCTTGCTTGTGCTGGTCAATAGATGTTGGGGAATAGTTTGTAGTTCTACTTCATGTTCCAAGATAGCAGATTGTTGACCATTCAAATGAACTCTCAAGACCCTAAAATATGTACCTTCAAGATCTAGTGCATAATATGTTCCTCTTTCAGACCTGATCCAAAAAATTATAACTATATATTACTTATGTATTTAACTCTCATGCAACATCATAGGGACAAGATGCAAATAAAATGTTGACAGTGAAAATGACAGTTGCTAAGTGCATTGTGTATGCTTATAGCACCATCTCCAAACTTCACATGATGAATTCTTTTACCCATATTTCCCCAGCAATGATCAAAATAACTATAAAGGTATCATCAACTAAAACATAATAATGGATGCTGTAAACGCTTTCAAAAATTTCAGAACCGTGCATCACATGTCAAAATTCTCAGAACAGTGTAACTATAGTACAAAACCATAAATGCTTCTGTTGAAAAAGTAAATGCTATCATATGTACACCAGAGAAAGAAAAAAAAAATCCTACTTGACCAGTTCTAAGACGTAATAATAATGCAAGAACTTCATCTACACCAATGAGAAGAAACTCAAAGAACAAAATAAATGAACTAGTTATAAATATAATACAGCTCATAAACAAGCATAAAAAAAGGATACATAAAAGACTAATAAAAAATTGAGGGCGGTATTAATTAAGAGCAACAAGAAGTAAATTCGTTTCAGTAATATTATTAATATACATTTATCAAAAATAAAAATAAAACAAGCAAAGGGTTCACGAAATAAAGAATTGAAAAAAAAATGAAGGAAGAGTGGTACATTATTCTCCAATCAAATAGCTATAAGTAACAAAAACAAAGTTCCATCAACCAAAAAATGAAAAAATAAATAAATAAATGAAGAAAAGAAATGATTTTTACCCATTAGGAAGATTATGAACATGTGTGAGAAGCATTTTGAGCTTGGAGCCACCTTCTGATGCCAAACCAGCGTGCATCTCAACGGCCATGGCGTCCACCACCTGCCTCAGCCTCTCCACACTCGTCTCACACTCTTCCTCCACCTCCCTCACCACCCTAACCGCCTTCTTCCACTCCCTCCTCTTCCTCACCCTCCATCCCACCGCCGCCGCCGCCATCCCACACGCCACCGCCGCCACGCTTACCGCCACAACAACCACCACTTTTCTCTCCATAACCTCCCCCGCCACCACCACCACCACCACCACTTCTCAACCGATCAATTAATCAAACTACATCATACGACGCCGTTTCTCCACTTCCCTCCGATCGTTCACCAAACGTCGTCGTTTTGACATGCACGTAGTAATAAATAATAATAATGAATAGATATTACTATCTGCAGTAGAAAATGAGTAAACGAGCTTCGACGAATAGCATTTAAGTTCCGGCTAGTTCGACGGTGGTTCTCCGGCGACAGATGCCGGAACGTGTTGAGTGAGAGAGAAGAGAAAAAGAGAAGAGTGACGCGGCGGCTGAACACTATTTAAGGAATGGGACTGCATTGGAAGGAGGGACCGATAGGGAAACTTTTTATGAGGTGTGTGAAAAGACACTTGTGTCCCCGACATCTTCTAAATTTTCGGATTTCTTCCACGTTACACTTTTTAGTTTTTACCCTGCAAATGAGTAATGACTAGATTTTTTAGGTTAGACGGTACTTTGACTTGTGTTAGTTGTGCTTCTATAATTCTATCTTAGTTACTAAATTAATTTTATATTAGTTGAGTAATTTGTTTTAAATTTTAGTTAAATATATATAAATGATATTTAATCTCATTTTAATAAATAATGTATATATGAGTTTAATTTTGATGCATTAATAGTATAAAGTGTTTTATATAGTCGTGCAATCATATTCGTTCTTTTGGATGATCATTCATGTGGTCAATATGAAAGTAATTATTTTTACTGATATCACGTTACGTAATTAAATACACATACGGTACATCAAAATTATATTCATGTACATATATGACAAAATATTACAACAATAATCATAATTTAATAGTTATAAGGTGTGGCTAAAATTTAACTTCAAAATAACTGGCTTAAACTTTTTCAATTGCAGATTTATGTAACTTAGTCGATTTTGCACTGGATTTGACCAATTAAAACTGCTAAGAGCATTCATGAATTTATATTTGTGCTATATGGAATATTAGTTTATTAATAGTATATTCACTTAAAATGTAGCAGATAATACTTGCTAAATTTTCTATTTTGTTTTTTGATTTTGTTTTTTTCTCTCAAGGGCAAAGGAATATCACATGCCAAAAAGGTTAAATGTTTGTTCAAATATACTATTGAAGCTTGAAATAAAATGTTGGATACTCCGGCACGGTCACATTTTCAAAAGGAAAAAAAAGGAGAACAAACCGCATTCACCTTAGTTGAATTGAAAGTTAACATGTGTTGTTTTGTCTCCAACTCTCCGTAGACTATAGAGAACCTATTCCAAAGTAGGAAACAGATCAATGACATTGCTCTGCTCTTTGCTACTTCTATGATTTCAGCTTTTGGGGGTCATATTAAATCGATAGCTACTTTTTTCGAGTTAATAAGTACCAAAATAGTATCTACTTCCTGCGTTAAAATCATTTATGAGATTTTAATTGCATTAATTATATTTTTGAAATCGATAAAAATGTATTACATTAGTTAGTTGTTGATAATATAGATAATTAGTAACACATGTTATTTTATAGTTTAGTCACATGTAATAATATAATGACGAATTAATCAGTGATGTGTGACATATTTGACATGAATAAATGTACTATGTGTTGTAATATTATTTATTTATATATTATTTACTATGATTAGTCTCTTAATTAAATTAAAGTGTATTTAGTATAGATGACAAAATATATCATTTATAATTAATTCTTAATGGCAATTAGGGGTGTACATAATTCGGTCCGACTCGAAAATCTGGCCCGATTCCGAACACTTTAGGGACTAATTTAGTGAGATTTCATCGGGTTTAGGGCCGGGTAAGGGTCTCAAAAATAGATCCGGTCATTGTTTCGGGTCGGGTTCGGGCCATAGCCCGGGTCACTAATTTAGTGAGTAGAGGTGTGTTTCACATTGGTATGGGTTGTACAAATCGAACGGTCAGATTTGTGATTTCGAAAAAAAAAAAAATTAATGTTGAAATCGGACCGTCCGATTTTTATTTTAAAAAATAAAAAATACAAAATACAAAATACAAAACGGACCCTCCGATTTGTAGTTTATTTTTCTCTTCAAACAAATCGGACCGTCCGATTTGAATAAAATACCATATCAAAAAAAAACACCTAATCTTCCAATAATAATGTATTACACATATATTTAATCAATATAAAAAAATTAGCCCCGAAGGTGCGTAGGTTTCATCAGGTCTAAGATCGAGTTAGGGTCTAAAAATTAGACTTGGTCTATATTTCGAGTCGGATTTAGATTAAATCAAACACAGTGTGACTCGACCCATGTACACTCCTAATGACAATCTCAAAAAAAATTGACTAAAAATTAAGGACACTTATTCTCCTATTTGATTGAGACTTATACCAATCTAAAAAGATTATTATAAATTTTTAACCATTTCTAAATCAAATAAAGAAGCAAATCCAAATGATACTTCTAGATAATATATGCTTGAAAGTTGAAACATAATCAACATTGATGAGGAAAAAAAAACACACACACACATAAATATCGTTCAATGAAGTAGAATATAAATTTGTATGATAAAAATATTAAACCAAAAACATACTGCAACATACATAAAATACTAACTTTTGGACTGAGACTTCCGTTAATTATTGGTAAAGAAATTGTTACGATGGGTAACCGGAGATTGTTGGGCTGAACTTGCTGGGTTGGCCCAATCGTCTGAAGAAGGAAGCCTTCGAGCGGGTCTGCGCCTTGAGGGTCTCCATCCGACTTGTGAGTATGAACGAATGGGGGGTGGTACCTGCAAAGACACTCCGATGCCAAAGTCAGCAAAGGTGTGGGCAGGTCTAGAGAGTATTGGAGCTTAGAGATACCTGAAAGGTGTCAGCGTATTTATAGTGGTGAACCAATAACCACCGTTGAAGTAGTGCCACTTTTTTAGGGTGATAACCGTCCCTTTATCTTAGGGAGGTTGAGATATGGCTCCTGAAAGTGGTTAGAGAGATTCTAGGGGCAGTTACTCATTTAAACGAGTGATTATCTGCCAGCTAAACCTCGTCTCGACTTCTTTAGGGTAAGTCGTAATAAGAACCGACTTCCCAGGAGGAAGGTCGGTGCTAGGTGAGGCTCAACCCTTCGGATTGAGCCTTTTATTTGTACTTGGGCCTTATCGTTGGGTCAGGGTATGAACAGTGCCCCTACTCGAGCCCAATTTCTTTTAAGATTTTAGGTTCGAGTATTCTACTCGGGAACGTAGCCGATTTGGGAGGGAACCGACGTGTTTGTTTGGAACCGACGTGACTTTCGTGACTTTTGATTTTTCACAGTTACGTCTAATCAAACGTCGCGTCTGTTAGAGGTTCGCGTAGGTATTGATTACCTTGGTAACAGTGCATCCATTAATGACTGCCCCATTTTTACCATTAGGCCCCTAACGTGTTTATAAATACTTTCCTTCTCTTTCATTGTTTCGTTTCTGCGATTTTTCAAATTTCCTCTTCACCTGTTCGTGCAGCATTCATGCGTTTGAAGGCTTTCATTTCCTCCAACCTTTTTCAGATAAAGGTTAGATTTTTCTTCTTCTCCTTTTGCAACATGCTTTCGGTTTGCATGCTTTTATTTTTCGGATGGATAGGTTGAGTCGTAGGTTTCTGTTTGATTCCGTACTTCTCCCTTAGAGACCATGTTTTTTATTTTCTTTTCTTTTTTCCTTTGTAGGTTTTACCAAACCTCTTTTTAAAAGAAAGAAAATGTCTTCTGTTGAAAGTCTTGCTCATTGGGTTGATGTTATGGTCCTGGGGGAGGAACATTTGGTTGACACCGAATTTATCACCAACTTTCGCACTCATCACCGAATTTGTACTTCTGAGGAGGATGAGCCGAAGTATGAGTTGGTGGTCCCGGGTCCGGAGGACCGGGTTTGCTTCGGGAGGACCACTGAGGCGGCCCCTAATTTCTTCTTCATGTATGAGAGCATGGTCACCCGTTTGGGTGTTTTTCTTCCGTTTTCAGATTTTAAAATGTCTATGTTACGTCACTGCCGAGTTGCCCCTACTCAACTTCACCCCAACTCTTGGGGTTTTTTGAAAATCTACCAGTTTATCAGCCATGCTTTAGACTTTCCGACTTCTTTGAGAATTTTCTTTCATCTCTTCCATATGACCAAGCCCTTCAGTGGGCAAAATAATAAGCAACAATGGGTGTCTTTCCGGGCTATACAAGGTCGGAGAGTTTTCACCCTTTTTGACGAATCCTTTCATGACTTCAAAAATTATTTTTTCAAAGTTCAAGGCGTAGAGGGTCACCACCCCTTTTTCTTGGATGAGAGTTCTTCCCCTCGCTTTCCCTTGTATTGGTTAGAGACTACCCTGTGAGAAATATGATTTGGAGGATCTGGATGAAGTGGAGGCAGCCATTATGGGGTTCCTCCGAAAAGTATGGGGGAGGGCCCCATATCTGGATACCAAAAAATTTCTCCAGGGGTCGTCGTCTTTTGTCCAGGCACAACTAGGTAGCCTTTATCTATTTTGTTTCCGACTTGTTTCTACTGACTTGAAGTTTACCGACTTGTTTTACTAATTGTTTTCTTTTACAGAGATGGCGAGGAAGAATTCCAATGAGTCTTATCAGAGAGTCCAGGAGGCCAAGACGAGGTCTCGGGCCAGAACCGGTGGTGCCAGGGTAACTAGCTCTCCTCTTCCTCTTCCTCCCCATTCTTTCCGAAATTTGGAGACTCCTTCTCAACCCATTGTTATTACTGATTCGGCTTCTTCTCAGCCGTCCCCTCCTCCCCGACCTTCTCCTGAGCCAGAGAAGAAGAAGCACAAGGCTTTAGAGTCTGGCTCTTCTTTTGAAGGTGAGGCTAAGGTGGATGCTCCTGCATTTATCCGAAAGTTCATCTATCCCCATACCCGTATAGGTATGGATGATGTTTCTATTCGAAACCACCTCACTATTCTGGCTGAGGAGAGCATCAGGGCGGTGGGAATTTGTGCCAAGTTCCTTGATATTTTTGAGAAGACTCCTCTTAGCTCTCTGGGTTCAACCTCTAAGGTTGAAGAGTTGGAGGGAAGGCTTCTCATATATCAGGAACATAAGAAGGAGTTGAAGAAGGAGGTCGCCAAATTGAAGGAGGAGAGGGATGGCCTCCGAGAGAAGGAGAGCAAGTTACAAGCCCTATGTAACATGGAGGAGGGCTTGAGAAAGAAGGCGCAGGAGAGTTATAGAGTTTATTTGAGGACCTTGTGGCTGTGAGGAGGGATTTGTTGAACTCTCGGACTGCCTATGCCGAGTTGGAGGACTCTATTGCTGAGGGGGCGGAGGAGGCCTGGAGGATTTTTAAGGAGTAGGTCGGAGTCCTTGCTCCCGACCTGGATCTCTCTCCTTTGGATCCTGACAAGGTCGTTATTGATGGTGCCATAGTTTATCCCCCTGCTCCCGAGGTCGTCACCGAGTCAGATTTGAAGACTCGGGGGCAGAGAATCATCGAGTCACCTCCTCGTCAAAAGGATGTTCCGAGTTCCTCCCGACCTCTCGGTATCTCTTCTCCAACTCCTATGGACACTTCTCTCCCTGCTCCTGATGGCGCTCCGACTTCTCTTCCTGACTCTGGTGGTGATCCGTCTACTCCTCTTTAAAGATTTATTGGCTATATGGGGGCCCGGTCTGTGGGTCCCCCTTTTTTAAACTCTTTATTGTTTGTTGGTGGTGATGATAACTTAACATTTCTCTGGCCTTTTAAGGCCGTAAACAAAATGTTTATAAGTACCCTTTTTGGATAAGGGTTTTAAGTTTCGAAAAAAGAAATACCCTTTTTTGGATAAGGGTTTTTAGTTACCTTTTGCGTGTATGCTTTTCTGACTTTAGTTTTTTGAAAAAACCCTTTTTGATCTTTTCAGTTTTGAAAACCTTTCTCCTGGCTGTCTGTCATTTTGGGTTCCTTTTCTCTAAGGGCTTCAGGACGGTACTTACGCTTTAATAGGTTTTTTCGATCTCTCTTGCTATTCTTTATACTCAACTTTGTGATTTATTGAGTTCCTAAGACTTAGATTATTTTTGCGATGCATTTTTTTCTACTCGAATTTTCATTTCGACTTATGGGTCTGAACGTTTCCAAGTTCTTCGTGATCATCTTTTATAACCTCTTTACACCAACTTGTACCTCGTCGTTTTATCCTGACGACCATCTAGGTCGGTTCATGGGATTTTCACGTTTTATCGAGCTTAAGTCGGCGCGTTTCGTAGAGAGAGAAAAAAAGCAAAAAGGAATTTATAAGAGATATTTGTAAAAAATATCTTTATTTATTGAGGAGGTACCTTACTGCTACTAAGGGCTTTTGACAGCCTATTTTCCCTTAGCCTCTACTATGATGCCTCGTTAAAAACCCTTCTCCAGAAAAAACTCTTTGACTCTGGGAAAAAATCATGAAGTTGGGAAAAGAGTACATCAGAGAGTAGAGTTCGCTTTTAACTATAGTACCTTTTCATGTTACAAGCATGCCACGACCTTGGTAACTCGGTGCCACTTAGGTCGGTCACCTTATAATAACATTTTCTTAAGACCTCGCTAACTTTGTAGGGTCCCTTCCAATTGGCAGCGAGCTTTCCTTCCCCCGATTTATTGACTCCAATGTTATTTCTGATCAAGATCAAATCGTTTGAGGCAAAGCTCCTTCGAATGACTTTTTTGTTGTATCTTGTAGCCATCCTTTGCTTCAGCGCTGCTTCTCTTATCTGGGCTTGTTCTCGGACTTCGGGGAGCAAATCGAGCTCCTCTTTGTGCCCCTGTATGTTTCCAATCTCGTCATGGAGAGTCACCATTGGGCTTTGTTCGTTGATTTCTACTGGTATCATGGCTTCTACGCCGTAGACTAGTCGAAACGGTGTTTCTCCAGTAGCAGATTGTGGCGTCGTCCGATAAGCTCACAACACTTGTGGGAGCTCTTCCGTCCAGGCTCCCTTTGCTTCTTGTAGTCTTTTCTTTAGTCCTGCCAATATGACTTTGTTGGCTGCCTCGGCTTGTCCATTGGCCTGTGGATGTTCCACCGAGGTGAACTGGTGTTTGATTTTCATACTGGTCACTAGGCTTCTGAAGGTAGAGTCGGTGAACTGGGTTCCATTATCTGTAGTGATGGAATAAGGGATCCCATACCTCGTGATGATATTTTTGTAGAGGAACCTCCGACTTCTTTGGGCTGTGATGGTAGCCAGTGGTTCCGCTTCTATCCATTTTGTGAAGTAGTCTATTCCCACGATCAAATATTTAACTTGCCCTGGCGCTTGGGGAAAGGGACCTAACAAATCCATTCCCCACTTTGCGAAGGGCCATGGAGAAGTTATACTGATGAGCTCCTCGGGGGGAGCCACGTGGAAGTTTGCATGCATTTGGCATGGTTGACATTTTTTCACAAATTCTATGGCATCTTTCTGCAAGGTCGGCCAGTAGAATCCAGCTCGGATTACTTTCCTGGCTAGTGACCTGGCTCCGAGATGATTTCCACAGATCCCATTATGAACTTTCTCTAGTACCTCGGTGGTTCTCAAAGTCAGTACGCACTTCAACAATGGTGTTGATATTCCCCTCTTATAGAGGATATTTTTCACCAGAGTGTAATGTTGCGCTTTCCTCTGGATTTTCTTAGCCTCTTTTTCCTCCTTGGGGAGGATGTCGAATTTCAGGTATTCGACCAAGGGGTTCATCCATCCGAGGTTTAATCCGGTTACCTCAAGGACCACTTGCCTTTCTTATGTTTTTACCACGGAAGGTTCCTGGAGAGTTTCTTGGATCAGGCTTCTATTATTCCCTTCTGGCTTGGTACTTGCTAACTTGGAGAGGGCGTCTGCTCTACTATTGAGATCCCGAGTTATGTGTTTGACCTCGGTTTCCGCAAAGAGCCCAAGGTATTCCAAAGTTTTTTTCCAAGTATCTCTTCATATTTGGATCTTTTGCCTGATACTCTCCATTTATCTGGGAAGTCACCACTTGGGAGTCGCTATATATCATCACTTTTGTTGCACCGACTTCTTCTGCCAGCTTTAATCCAGCAATCAGGGCTTCATATTCTGCCTGATTATTTGAAGCTGGGAATTCAAATTTGAGGGAAACCTCTATTTGGGTTCCCCTTTCATCGACCAATATTATGCCTGCGCCGCTTCCTGTCTTATTTGAGGATCCATCTACATAGAGTTCCCATGTAGTTGGCTTTTCCTCTTGGTCTCCCGCGTACTCAGCTATGAAGTCGGTGAGGCATTGAGCTTTGATTGCTGTCCGAGTTTCATACTTCAAATCGAACTCGGAGAGCTCTATTGCCCATTGAACCATTCTCCCTGCAACATCCATTTTTTTGAGGATTTGCTTCATGGGTTGGTTCGTGCGGACTCTTATTGTATGCGCTTGAAAGTAAGGTCGTAGCCTTCGTGAGGCTATTACTAAGGAGTAGGCAAACTTCTCTAGTTTGTGGTACCTTAGCTCAGGGCCTTGTAGAACTTTGCTGATGAAGTACACTGGATGTTGTCCGACCTCGTCTTCTCTTATCAGAGCTGACGCGACAGCTTTGTCTGCTACTGACAAATATAGGACGAGGTCTTCTCCAACAATGGGTCGGGTCAGTATCAGAGGCTGACTCAAGAATCTTTTGAATTCTTGGAATGCCTCTTCGCAATTCAGGTGTCCATTCGAACTGACATCCCTTTCTTAATAAAGAAAACAGTGGAAGGGATTTGAATGCTGATCCTGCCAAGAACCTGGAGAGGGCTGCAAGTCGGCCATTCAACTGTTGAACCTCTCTTAAGCAAGTCGGGGTCTTCATTTCCAGGATAGCTTTACACTTATCGGGATTTGCTTCAATTCCTCTCTGTGTTAGCATAAAACCCAGGAATTTTCCGGTTTCTACCGCGAAGGCACACTTCGCGGGATTTAGTCTCATCCTGTGTAACCTTATGATGTCAAAGACTTGCGAGAGGTCTGTCAAGAGGTCGATTTCTCCCTTGGTTTTTACTAGCATGTCGTCGACGTAGACTTCCATTAAGCTCCCAAGGTGAGAAGCGAACACCTTATTCATCAGCCTCTGATATGTGGCCCCTGCATTTTTCAACCCAAATGGCATGACCACATAGCAGAAATTAGCTCTGGGCGTGATAAATGATGTCTTCTCCTGGTCTGGCTCATACACCGGGATTTGGTTATACCCCGAGTAGGCATCCATGAACGACAAGTATTGATATCCCGAGCTGGAGTCTACTAGGGTATCAATACTTGGTAGTGGATAAGGGTCCTTGAGACATGCCTTATTTAAGTCGGTATAGTCGACACACATTCTCCATTTGCCGTTTTATTTTTTGACTAGCACTACATTGGCTAGCCATGTTGGATATTTGACTTCTCTGATGAAGCCGGCTTCTAGGAGCGCATGTACTTGTTCTTCTACTACTAGGGCTCGTTCTGGGCCGAGCTTGCGTCTTCTTTGCTGTACAGGTCGAGACCCTGGGTATACCGAGAGCTTGTAGGACATGAGCTCGGGATCTATCCCGGGCATGTCGGAGGCTTTCCAGGCAAAGAGGTCGGAATTGTCTCTTAGGAGCTTAGTCAACCCTTGTTTTAGGGTTTCCCCTAGGTTGGCTCCTATGTTGGTATTTTTTCCTTCCTCTTGGCCGACCTGTATTTCTTCGGTTTTTCCTCCCGGCTGTGGTCGCAGCTCTTCTCGGGCCCTTGCACCGCCGAGCTCTATTGTGTGAACTTCTCTGCATTTTCCTCTCAGGTTCAGGCTTTCATTGTAGCATTTCCTTGCCAATTTCTGATCTCCTCTCACCGTTGCTATTCCCGCTGGGGTCGGGAATTTCATGCAAAGGTGGGGAGTGGACACCACTGCTCTGAGTCGATTAAGGGTAGCTCTGCCAATTAAAGCATTATATGCTGACCCTACGTCGATGACTATGAAGTCTATACTCAGAGTCTTGGATTTTTCCCCTTTTCCAAAAGTGGTGTGGAGGGGCAAAAATCCCAGTGGCTTTATTGGCATGTCGCCTAGTCCGTACAAAGTGTCGGGGTAGGCTCTTAATTCTTTTTCATCCAACCCTAGTTTTTCAAAAGCGGGCTTGAAAAGGATGTCCGCTGAGCTTCCTTGGTCTACTAGGGTTCTGTGGAGATGGGCATTTGCTAGGATCATGGTTATACTGGATCGTCGTGTCCAGGGATTATTCCTTGTCCATCTTCTTTTGTGAATGAAATGGTTGGGAGGTCGGATGATTCTCCTCCGACCTGGTAGACTCGCTTGAGATGCCTTTTGCGAGAGGATTTGGTGAGTCCCCCTGCCGCGAACCCTCCTGAGATCATATGGATATGTCTCTCCGGGGTCTGCGGTGGTGGGTCTCTTCTATCCACATCGTCTCGCTTTCTCTTCCCATGACTGTTCGACCTTTCTATGAGATATCTGTCAAGCCGACCTTCTCTAGCCAGGTTTTCTATCACATTTTTAAGGTCGTAACAGTCATTTGTCGAGTGACCATATATTTTATGGTACTCACAGTAGTCGCTGCGACTCCCCCCTTTTTTATTTTTAATAGGTCTGGGAGGAGGCAGCCTTTCAGTATTGCAAATCTCTCTGTATACATCCACTATAGAAACCTTTAGAGGAGTATAAGAGTGATATTTTTTTGGTCTATCGAGGCCGAGTTCTTCCTTCTTCTTGGGTTCCCTCTCCCTCTCTTTTGTTGAGGGTAGATGCCCAGGTCGCCAACTCGAATCTCTCAGCCTAGCATTCTCCTCCATGTTGATGTACTTTTCAGCTCTTTCCTGTACATCACTTAAGGAGGTGGGGTGTCTTTTTGATATGGACTGTGAGAAGGGACCTTCTCTAAGCCCCTTGACTAACCCCATAATGACTGCCTCGGTGGGCAGGTCTTGGATTTCTAAACATGCTTTGTTGAACCTTTCCATGTAGGCTCGTAAGGATTCTCCGACCTCCTGCTTTATTCCCAGGAGGCTTGGCGTATGTTTTACTTTGTCCTTCTGGATAGAGAACCTCATCAAGAACTTCCTTGAGAGGTCTTCAAAACTGGTGACTGACCTCGGGGGGAGGCTGTCGAACCACTTCATCGCTGCTTTCGACAGGGTAGTCGGGAAAGCTTTGCATCGCGTAGCGTTGGAGGCATCAGCCAGATACATCCGACTTTTGAAATTGCTTAGGTGATGCTTCGGATCTGTGGTTCCGTCATAGAGGTCCATATCGGGGCTTTTGAAGTTCCTCGGAACTTTTGCCCTCATTATATCCTCGCTGAAGGGTCCTCCCCTCCTAGGGGCGACTCTTCTCGATCGTCACGGGAGTTCCGACCTTTGAGGGAGGATTCTAACTTCAAGAGTTTTCTTTCTAACTCTTTTCGCCGTTCCGTCTCCTCTTTTAGGTTCTTTTCGGTCTCCTTTTGTCGCTCCCGTTCTTGTTCCAATTGTTCCAGGCAGCTTTGGTGGACATGGACTAATCCCATAAGTTCAGTTGCATGGGACTGTCCGTCCTTCTCCGACTCGCGCCCTTCTGAGGAATTCACCTTCGGAATTTTGACTCCGGAGGTACCCTCTCTGTGCTGATCGTTGGTTCCCTGGTGGAGGGTTAGGTCCACGTCATTATTTCCGGTGTCCAGATTCTCTTGTTCGGAATCCGACTCCACATGACCCTCTTCAGGGGATCTGTCCGCCATCACTGGTTGATCTCTCGGGTCCCCGGCAATGGCGCCAATGTTACGATGGGTAACCGGAGATTGTTGGGCTGGACTCGCTGGGTTGACCCAATCGTCTGAGGAAGGAAGCCTTCGAGCGGGTTGCGCCTTGGAGGCCTCCGTCCGACTTGTGAGTATGAACGAATGGGGGTGGTACCTGCAAAGACACTCCGATGCCAAAGTCAGCAAGGGTGTGGGCAGGTCTAGAGAGTATTGGAGCTTAGAGATACCTGAGAGGTGTCAGTGTATTTATTGTGGTGAACCAATAACCACCGTTGAAGTAGTGCCACTTTTTTAGGGTGATAACCGTCCCTTTATCTTAGGAAGGTTGAGATATGGCTCCTGGAAGTGGTTAGAGAGATTCTAGGGGCAGTTACTCATTTAAACGAGTGATTATCTGCCAGCTAAACCTCGTCTCGACTTCTTTAGGGTAAGTCGTAATAAGAACCGACTTCCCAGGAGAAAGGTCGGTGCTAGGTGAGGCTCAACCCTTCGGATTGGACCTTTTATTTGTGCCTGGGTCTTATCGTTGGGTCAGGGTATGAACAAAAATATAGATATTTTATACACATATTTTATTTTAATCATGGTTTAAAGACGAACCCGAGAAGGAATTAATCGCTTTTCGTTTGTCTAGGGTATAAACAATGTAAGGAATAGGAATGAATGTATTTATGAAAACACTTTAACACACAACTCAACAGAATCCTGTAAAAGTTTGAGTATTACTTTCCTATTTGACAGTGTTTAGTCCGTAATTTATAATAATGAATAAGAAATTAAATAAAAAAAGCTTAAGTCGGTCAAAATTTTGATAAAGGTTGTCTCAAATTTTTTAGAGAATCTAGATTGAAGTTAAATTTGAGTTCGAAAATTAAAATAGTTGCTAATAATCGTAATTGATTTATGTTATTCCGATGATTCTTTTCGTTTTAGGATATTGATTTGAGATGTAATGCGAACACAACAATGTTAAAATTTAGAGAAAAAGATAAATAGATACTTGACATTTTGTTCTGCGGATATTTTTGTCCTTGACCATTGAAAAATACTTTTAAGTCCCTGACCTTCACAAAACTTGGACGGATCAGTCCCTCCGTCCAAATGCCTCCGTCAGGGATTGATCCGTCCAAATGCCTCTGTCAGGGACTGATTCGTCCAAGTTTTGTGAAGGTCATGAACTTAAAAGTATTTTTCAATGGTTAAAGATGAAAATATCCGCGGGGCAAAAAATCAGGGACCTATTTGTCCTTTTCTCTAAAATTTATAAGCTAATCTAAATCCTCATTCGTAAGCAAAATGTCAACAGATGAAGCTTTCAGGAAAAACATGGACATGGTGAGATGGATGGAAATGCACTTCCACAACCAAGACGCCGCCGCGTCAGAAGCTCGTAGAGCTTAATATCTTTATAAAATGTTTTTAAAATTATTATGAAAAAAATTGTATGATTAAAATTAAAATTTTAAAAATATATAAAAAAAAACTAAAATAAATGCATTTAAAGATATTGAGATTTTAAATTCATAAAAAAAATTAGTAAAAAAATTAATTTAGTGTGCAACATTTAATTTTAAAGACTAAAATGAGTTATTTAATGTAAAGTTATAAATTAATTTGGTGTATTTACAGTGATGATATCAAGGGCGGAGCTACTTAGACAAAAAGGGGTAGTGGCCCCCCTAAATTTTAATTTTTTTTCTTATAAATTATGTGTAAATTTTGATTTAGCCCCTTGAAATTTTGATTTTAGTCTTTCTATATTAAAAAAATTAAACTTTGGCCTCTCCCTAAATTTTATCCTAACTCCACTCCTAGATGATATATATGTAGACGAATAATATTGTAACATGTGACATGAGTTGACACATACCAAATAGTATTATGATAAGTGACATATCTTTTGACCTTTTGGACATAGATATCTAATACCATTCATCGCAAAAAATTAAGCTGATAGAAAAAGACAACAATTAATGATTATATCTCTAATACTATTAACAAAAAATAATAATAAAAACTAACATGACAGATTTTTTTTTTAATTTCAAAAACATAATTAATACTATTAAAATTTTAAAAATAATTTTAGTGCAAACGTCAATATCAAGAAACACTCTTTTCAACCGATGTTTTCTTTGTTCAAATTATACGATGGAACATGTCATAAAGTTCCAAGATACTATCTGTCTAATCTATATATAACTACTAGTGTGTCTGTATATTATTTACACTTCTTATATATCGGGTATTAAATTGATAAGCACCTTTTTATTTTTAAATAAAATATGTGATCCTTATAAGAGAGGTTATGTATCTAAATAAAAATATGATGTAGTAAAAGACATCATAAGCACATTAGCTAAGAGAATGTATGTAAAAGGTTCCAGTTTCTTTTCCTAATACATTCAATGTGTAAAAGATTTAAAAAATAAGTTTATATTTTTCATTCAAATTTATACGTATTGTATGTTTAAATAATATAAGAAACATTTTAAGTGTACCAGAGAATACCGGTGTATCAGTTATTTTAATTGTTGATTTCAATTAATATATATTATATATATTTTTTTATAATTTAGATCAACAGTGAAAACAATTGGAGCACCAATACTCCCGGTGCACTTGAAATGTTTCCAATAGTATATATATAATACTTATTAGTAAAATTTATCAAAAGATTTATTTCCACTTAATGTATGAGAAACAAAATAAGGACATAATATCTTGCATCATAATATTAATCTATGAGTTACTTCATTTTCTTTCCAATCTTATTACCTGAAAATCAGAAATTAATTACTCCGTACTTTATAAAATAAACATATTATTTTTTTAATTACAATGGCCAAAATAATTTATGTATTAAAATTTCGTAACCAATTTAATTTTATACAATGTATAAAATAACAAAATATAGAATGTATAATTATTACATGAAGTTAATATGTCACATGATGCTGAATACTCATTCCACTAATAATATCAAAACGGAATACGAATAAAGATTTTTTTTTTTTTTTTACAAAATATAGGAAAATTCGAATCCACATTTTTTAGGTGAGTATAGGGAGATTATACTATTTAAATTATAACTCATTGATAAAAAACTATCTTGTTTAATAATTATAAAATTCTGAAACTAAATTAACCAATTTAAAAGCTCAATAACCAAATTGATTAATAGGTAAAATCTAAAGAATCAAATTAAATTATTATCCGGAAAAGCTCTAAATTATGCACATTACACAAATACATAAAACTATAAAGCTTCATCTCACAAATAAATTTGTGACTTTTTGTTTTGAATTTTCTCTTAAGGGAATTTTGACTCTTAATTTTGAGGATGTCCGTATCAACTAGTTTTAATTTGTATTAATTGGAGTGGCAAATAATGAGTTAAATTGTAAAGTGATTTTTGAGATTTACAAAATACACTAATTTAGTTTTTAACTTATCAATTGTATTATTTGCGTATCTAAGATTATAAAAAATGCATTTAATTGGTCCTTCACCTTATTATTGACCATTTAACTATGTCGCCGGCAACGACGTGAAAAATGAGTACCATGCTGCTAGTTAGCTTTCGCCACTCTTGGGCCCTGATCCCGTTAGAGCTTGCCTCCGCCTTCAGTATCTCTCCGGAGCCCTTCCAGACTCTTCTCAACGTCAACCGCGCTTCACACGACACCGTCTCACCATCTCTGCAATTCGCGGCGACGCCTCCTAAACCTTCTCCTCTAGCAATTTCTAACTCGACAACCGCACCACCTTGCTTGAGCTCGACGTCACAGCGTTTATCGATGAGGAATTAGAGCCGGATCGAGATGGCTCCGGCTTGATTCTAGGAAGTTCTAGAAGATCGATGGCACTGCCGAAAAGGCCGATTCAGGAGCTCCACCGGCCAAGAGAGAGATTGGAGGAAGAGATAGCCTATATAATGTTATTTTAGACAAAGATGCTGGGGCAGTGCGTGTGGGTAATGAAAAATACAGAGTAGGCATAAGAGGAAAAATCAAGTGATGCAGAGGCGACCGGGTGCACATGGGGTCGGGTGAAGCCGGGTTCGCTGTGACCCGAACCCGACCCTAAATAATGACCGGGTCTATCTATGAGACCCTTACCCGACCCTAACCCGATAAAATCGTGTTACTTTCGGGCCACACTTAAGCCGGGTCTAAACCGGGTGAAGCTCGGGTCTTGATCAACTTTATCACGGCATCACCAAAAATTAGATTCTACATCTTTTGAACCTCTAAATTTTGAAAAATAATTATTCCATAACAAAGCAACATTCGCATAATAATAATTTAGAATCTAATAATAATAATTTAAAGTTTCATAATAATAATTATATCAATTACACATTAAACATTCAAAATTCAAAAAAGACAATTAAAACAAAGTTAACAACCAACACAAGATTAACATAATAATAATAATAATTTATAGTGTCATACCAACCTATAACAACAAAATATTAAGTAGCAAACAACTACACAGGTCCAACGGGCCGGGCCGGGTGACCCGAGGCTTGGCCCGGACCCGATTTAATAAATAACCGGAACCATCTATTGAAACTTCGGGTCTGACCGGGCCATAATGAAGCCGGACCAAATTAGCCCCGAAGTCATCGGGTCCGGTCCGGGTCTTCGGGCCGGACCGGATCTTGTGCACCCCTAAAAGACGTATATGAATTGCGAGAGGAGCATGTCATCTTCAACACAACCTGCGGTAAGGCCTGCATTTGGCGAAGATGGCTCTTATTTGAGCAATGGCGGAGGCAAGCTCCAACGGGTTTAGAGCCCAGGAGCGGTGGAGGTAAGCAAGCTCCAACGTTGTCGCGTCACTATCGGCGGCAAGATTAAATAGTCGGAAATGAGGTGAGGGACCAACTATATACATTTTTTACAATTTCGGAGACGTAAATAATATAATTGGTAAGTCAAGGATTAAATTAGTGTAATTCGTGAATCTCAGAGACTACTTTAAAATTTAACTTGACAAATGATACCAAACCTATCTATGTAAGAAAGCAATTTGAAAATTTTATTCCAATTCATTTTTGAGGGACTAACTTGTCATAATAAAATTTTTTATTTTTTTATCTTATAAAATTTTGAAAAAATAATTATTAACAAATGAATTAAAATACAAAATAAAATTCATAACTTAATAATTAATTAATCATAAAAAATATAAAAGTATTAGTTCACAAAGAAAATAATTTCAAAGTCATAAAAATACTTAATATTTGTAGCTTTTATATATGTATATAAAAAGAGCACTACTACAAAATTCATAAATATGGTGATTATTTTAGTACGATTACTAATTTAAACATATCAGTACAATATAAAAAATAGATCAATAAAAATTTTTCACGTGAAGTATATTTATCCACGTCAGTATTTATTATTTTTTATTTACTTTTTAAAATATATTATGTTAGTATATATAGTTATATACGAAAATATCCTCATAAATAATTATAAAAAGATAAATATATCCTTTTAATTATTTTTGTTAAATTACTAAATAATCTTTTTTATTTCTATCACAGAAATACCATTTTTCAATAACAATTAAAATAAAAAATTAAATCATTAAATTATTTAAAAAAAATTCAATTAACATTAAAAATAATTTTAATTTAAAAAAAATTATTTGTGTTTGTTCTTGTTCTTTACCCTAACCCATTATTCTTGTTCTTTACCCTAACCTAGCTACCTAAAAAAAATCAATTTTCCCAGTCCTCTTCTCCCTCATCTTGCTCGCTTGTTGCTTCCCAACCTGTCTCTACTGCATGCTCTCCTACTTCGCGTCGTTCTGTTATCACCTGTGCCTCGCCTTATCCCGTCTTCGCTGTCCTGCATCGCACTGTTGTGCTTTTGCTGTCTTGCCTCATGCCGTCGGGTTGTTGCCCCCTACCTCGCGCCATCTAAGGTATATTATGTTTTTTTTGTTATCGATTCACGAGGTATATTAACTTCTTTGTAAACACAAAATCTAAATTTTGTGTTTGTGAAAATCAATGAATATAGAAGTGATAGGAAGATAAACCTTTCACATTAATGACGTTCTTATAAATTTTGTACTGAGTTGATTCTGTTCTAATAAGAATAGTATATTTTCTATGCTTGGGTCTTGCAATGTTCAAACCTAAAAAAAGATAACACTTTTAACATTGAAAATATTTTTGCAAAAGCATTCTTATTAGGAAAACAAAAAAAAAAAATTACAATCAAACAATACCCTTTTTGGGTTGGGTAGGGTAAAGAACAAGAACAATGAATTAGGTAAAGAACAAGAATAAACACAAATAATATATTTTTTTGAAATTGAAATTATTTTTAAGATTAATTTATTTTTTTCTTTTTTAAAATAATTTAATTTTTATTTTAATTGTTATTGAAAAAGAGTATTTCTGTGATAGAAATAAAAACGATTATTTAGTTATTTAAAAAAAATAATTAAAATAATATATTTACCTTTTTATAAACTATTAATGAAGATATTTTTGTATATATAGTAACATAATATGTTTTAAAAAATAAATATAAAATAAATGTTAATGTGGATAAATATAATCTATATGAAAAATTTTTATTTGTCCACTTTCTATATCATACCAGTATGTATATATTAATAATCGTACCAAAAGTCCAAAACAAATATCAATAAATATTATTATTTTAGACTAATACTTGATCAATAATAATTTGAATCGATATTTGCATGTGTTTGTATATAAAAACATATAATTTATACATATATTTATTAAAATTTGTACATATAAATTAATATAATTGTACCTATATTTTTTAGAATTTACATACATGAACTAATAAAATTTATTTATTAAAAACAATTTAATAACTATACTAACTAAATGATAACCAAAACTAATATATATATATATATATATATATATATATATATATATATATATATATATATATATATATATATATATATATATATATATATATATATAAGCAATACTACATGACCATATATATATATTATAATTTTTTATTAATACTTAGCAAATAATAATTTATATTTATATTTATAAAAATTTTATATATAAAAATATATAATTTATACATATATCTATGAAAATTTTGTATATATTAATCAATATAATTTATATTATTATTTTTCAAAATTTATATATATAAATTAACACAATTTATTTATTAAAAATAATTTAATATTTATATCAATTAAATAATAAATAAAAATACTAAAATTAATGGCCTCTAAAATTATATATATATATATATATATATATTATATCCCCCTCTCAAAGAAAATGACAATCACAACCTGTTCCGGTCATCAAATTTTCGTGGAAAAAATTTAGGAAATTAATTAGGATATAATTAATTTAGAGCTAATTAATTAAAAAATAATTTTTATTTTTAATTTTTAAATTTAAAAAATTAAAATAGTAACAAATTTTCTTTTATAATAAATTTATTTTTTAATTAGCTAATTTTATGTTGATTACACCCTAATTGATTCCTAATGGAATTGAATTCCGTGCATTAACATTTCATTTGGATATAAGAAAAAAAAAATAGAATTATTTGGATAAAAAATAATTTTTTTTATTAATTAAAAATAAATTTATAATTTCACTAATTTTTATCTATTTTTTATTTATTTTCATCTCATCTATAAATTTTTTTTCATAGAACCCACATTATATCTTTTTATTTCACTTAATTTTTATTTTCTATCCAGATAACAAAAAATTTACTGTTTGACTTTTTTTTTCTTTTCATTTTTTCTCTTATTTTTCATAAATTCAAACAACCCCTGATGAAAAGGATTTAAAAAATATTTTGTTTTGACAGTCTAAATTTTTACAAACATATTATTTATATACTAAATTTAGTTATTAAAATTAGTCACTAATATATTTATAAATAAATATATATATAATTTAATTTATTTTTAATATTTATATTTATATTTTAATATATATTTTATACTAATAACTAATTAAATTAATAACTGATTTTAATGTAGATGTAGGATAATTTAAATTTTTAATAATGTTAATCAAATTGATCCAACGAATTTTGGTCTATTTACTTAGATGGCATAGAGGTGCACAACCGAACGACGAAGGCATTTTAGTAATCTCACACTTATTAGACTGATTTAGATGCACGCAGACCAAGATTCAGATCAAAAAATGATCGCCACCCAATGTTCCAAACAAGTGAAAGAGTGACAAATGGCAAGACCGCAAATTCATTATACCTTCGAGGGTCTTTTGGTCCCAGACTCACCACACTCTTGTCAGTTGTCACCAACTTTCGAGCACATTATGGGTTTTATTATTGTTGCATATTATTAATTGTTAATTTGTAATTGCTCATTGCTAATGCAAGATTAACCTAAAGTGGTGACAGTGACATGAAAGAGCTTTCAAAGGAATCAAGTTTGTTACTTCAATTTTTCCTCCCTTATTAATATGGCTCCTCATGATTTATTTCCAAAGTGGAAAAGACGGAATAATTAATTAGTTTCATAATATAATAGGAGTACCATTTTTCAGAGACATCACGTTGCGTTTTTTTTTTTTTTCATTTTCTATTTAATGGGAAATAAATTAAAAAATAGATATTTATATATAATTATTGTCATATAAATTTAATAGTTAATAGATATTAAATAATAATTTAATTAAATATATTAAATTATTTAATAATTTTTAATTAATAATTTTATATAAAGATAAATATATGTAAATTTTTACCAATGAAAAAGGCAAGGAAAAAGACAGGAACGGCGACCGTAGCTGCGTTTTAGAATCCGTACAGTGACAATGCCAGCTGGCGCCCGCTAAGTCCAACTGTAATGCTCTGCTGTGCTCCCTGATGCACAAAAGCTAGAAACGCACACACCGTACCACAACTCCACCACCTTACCCTTTTAAAAATATATTTTTAATCTATAAACACCAATTAACTAACAAGCATTCTTTTAGCTATGAAGAATCTTTGTGAATAGGACTTTCACGTTCTAGATAGAGAATTATAGTTATATTATATGTATTTCGATATTTAGTAAATGATTAAAAAAGATGTTAAAGAATAAAAATGGTATACACATTGAAAATTAGTTATATAATAAGTTATTGTATATTTATATAAATATATCAATAAAATTAGGCATCTTTTAAATTAAATATTTAACTAAGTCATTACGCACTTTTTTAAACATATATATACGTTGTTTTTTCTTCTTCAACTAAGTCATAACGCACTTTTTTAAACATATATTATATATATATACGTTGTTTTTTCTTCTTCAATAATAATATTGTTATTTTGTCTTTTTTTTTCTTCTCTCTTTATTATTGTAGTCATCTTTTTTTTTTTTATACATTTAAAAAATTAGAGCACATAAATTTTAATTTACATCACAAAAATTTTAACTTATAATACAAAAATTATTAAATAATCACATATTCAGAATATTGATATTCAACTAACAAAATATATATAGTAACAAAATTTTGATACACAACACAAATTTTTTTGAAAAGCTACATATTCAAAATATTGATACCTGACTAATAATATACATACAATATAAAAATTTTAGTGTATATCATAAAATTTTTTTAAGTATAACATATAAAATTTTGATACACAACAAACAAAATTAGAAGTCAGAATATTGGCTTATTCAACTAACAAATTATATTCACGCCAAAAATTTATATGTTATATACAAAAATTTATGTGCTATGTATAAAAAATTTTATACTATATTAATAAAAGTTTCACTATGTGCAAAATTTTTATGTTATACATAAAAATTTATGTACTATGCAAATAAGTTTGTGTGTTTTTCAATAATTAACAAATATGGAAAAAGAAAAATAATATCGTATGTACATATATTTTTTACTTGTTAGGCTTGTGTCAACTCAATTAGACTTAACTAAAAAAACACTTATACTAATAGTATCACTCAATATATATTATTAACTAATTTTAAATATATTTTATATTTTAATATATATTATACAAATAAATAATTTAATAACTAATTTTTAACACACACATGACATGGTTGAAAATTGTATATACGGTATAAAATTTTTCAGCCCAATACTCAATAAACTCACACCTTACACCTGGCAATTTTTTTAAAAAGAAACTTCAGGGTTTTCTTCACCCCCTTTAAGATAACAGCTAAGTCTTTAACGAACTCGCGAATTGTATTGTTCACCAACTAATTTTGAACACACTAAAAAATGAGGATAAAAAATGGCACCTGTTTTTCTCTATTATGTATAAAGAATATACTTTCAACATTATTGATCTTGACAAAAAATATATCGTATAATTAACAAGCAAAAAGTAAAACACATTGGGCTGGAAGGTAGGTGTATCTCAAACGGTCAAACCCTTTTTATTATTTCTTTTGGGTTGAATCTAAAAGTGAATAATGCATTGGGTTTTTCTTTTTTTAAGTTATACCAGTTGTGGTTGGAGGGAATTGCGTCGACCAACTTTGGTAGGAAATGGGCCCAAAGGCCCACTAATAATCATTCACTATTTCACTCGTAGTCTCATCGCTTATTCTCTGACCAATATATATATATATATATATATATATTGTTAATTCATTATGTGGTTAGAGGTAGGCTGCCCTAGCATGGTAGCATGCATTGATATTTGACGTACTTGCAATCTTGATTTTATGTTTCCTATTATCCTTAGATAATTTGATTTAGTTTAGTTATACTTGATTTTGAATTGAATCAATTAATATGATCAACTTATAACAGATAACAATTTCTGAAATCAATGATAAGAGCATTTTTGCATTTGATTAAAATTGAGCAATTTTCATTGGCTAGAGGGAAAAAAGATATTAAAGCATCGAAAAGTTTGAATAAAGAATTAATTGATATAAGTAGGCTGCAAGATGATATATGAACATGTAGGAGAGTTATGTTAAAGTTCACTTTGTCAGTTAATAGAAAAAATTATTCGCGAAATGCAATTTAGTGATTTACTTTGAAAATTTAAGAAATCACTAGATTAAAATGTTAACATAGTTTTAGTTGGTGAAATTTGAATATAAGTTTTCATTTTTTTTAAAGAAATTTACTCCGTTTATTATTTTTCCACTAAAATTGAAACTCCTATCTTTTCTCAATACAATTAATTCACTTGAGCATAGATATTTTTTAAATGAAAAAATTAAGAACAAATTTTTTAACCAACAATTAGCTAACGGTCATTTTTTGGCCTCATTTTTTTTCTTTTAAATTCCTCTTTCTCATTTAATCTTATTTATTCATTTTTTTTTAGTAGAAAAAATTAGTTTCTAACAAAATTATTTTAAAATTACTATGCACCATAATATCTTCATCTATCATTTTGTTTTTTCAAAATAAATCAAATGACAAGACAAAGCATCAATCCTTTTTATGCACTGGGTGCTATGGCTAAGACGACGTCGTTCCTGGTACCTCCCTCTCTGCTGGACTCGGCTGAATAAAACGTTTACAAAAATCGGATCCGTTTTACTTTTCTTCCTTTGCTTCCATTTCATTGTTCCGAAGGGGAAGAAGACGCAAGCTGAGGAAAGAAGGAGGAGGAGGAGAAGGAGAAGAAGAAGAGGATGAGTCGGAACGATTCCAAGTACTTCTCTACAACAAAGAAGGGTGAGATCCCTGAGCTCAAAGAGGAGCTCAATTCTCAGTACAAGGTAGGTCTTCTCTTCACTCCTTCCATTTTCTACGATCCTTTCATTTCCGATCTTATTCCGTTCACCGTAATTTCATTTCTTGCGACGCGCGCCGTAGATCTGTAGGGATTTTCCTTCAATTTGTAGTTTTGCCATGTCTTCGAATTTATAGATTCCTGTATTGATTCTGGATCCGAGTTGGATGCTTGATATTAGTGCATTTGTGTGCTTCCCGCGCAATTTAGGTTTCCCTTAGGTTTTTCGAAGTCGTAGGTAGAGCTTGGTTCTCTGGATAAGCATCACGGAAGTTGGCAACTGGAAAGGATAACGATTGAATGAGTGAGAAGATTCTGATTTATACCAATGTTGATTGAGTTTCTTGTTTTGATTTGTGTTTTACATTAGTCCGAAGATTTAGTGCCTTAAACTGTGAAACTCACTGCTGTGTACCTGATTTGCTTTTGTCAATTTTGTCGGTTACATATGTAATTTTTGTATGTTCAGATTGAAAACTGATCATATGGTGATTGCTGTTTTGTTATTTTTGATGCTGAATCGCTCTACATTTATGTGTTTGACATCGTTGCCCTTCCTTTTTGGTGGTCTTTCTTTTTGTTCACTTGGTTGAATAAAAATTTCATTGAATTTTAAATAAAAATGTGAAACTTACTTCTTTTTCTTACTTTTTCCTCCCATGTTTTGTAGGATAAAAGAAAAGATGCTGTGAAAAAGGTGATTGCTGCAATGACTGTTGGGAAGGATGTCTCATCCTTGTTTACAGACGTGGTGAATTGCATGCAAACTGAAAATTTGGAGCTGAAGAAGTTGGTCTACTTATATCTCATAAATTATGCAAAGAGCCAGCCTGATCTTGCCATACTTGCAGTGAATACATTTGTTAAGGTAAGAAAGCTAGAATGACAATTATTTTGTTCATTTGTTTTCTGCCCCCTAGTACTCTTTGCGATCATTAACTACTTGGATTTGTAGTTTATCTTGATTATGTATACCCTGCTCACTCTGATGCTCCCCATAGTGTGTTGCCAATTTATACCACACCTTATATTTAGCATGAGTTATTCATTCAGAAACTACTCCCCTGGTTCTGGGTGGTTTTTTATTTTATTTTTCTAATTAAGAAAAACAGAAAATTTTATCTCAAGATTGAAGCCATATTGATTTGGAATCATTTCCGTACACTCTCTGTTGTAAGTGATTCTGAATTTCTGGTGTTGAGTGTTGACTGATGCGATTATTTTTATTTAATATATAAAATGGTGTGTAGGATTCACAAGATCCAAATCCTTTAATTCGAGCCTTAGCTGTGCGGACAATGGGCTGTATTCGAGTTGATAAAATTACTGAGTATCTATGTGACCCCCTTCAAAGATGCCTAAAGGTATTTACATAGTTCTCTGAAATTTGATTTCTGATTGTGTTGATAACTGCGGCTGTTTTTCTTAGGCTACTCATCTTTAACCCTTATGCATGATATTTATTGGCAGGATGATGATCCATATGTTCGCAAGACAGCAGCCATTTGCGTTGCAAAGCTTTATGACATAAATGCAGAATTAGTTGAGGACAGGGGATTTTTGGATTCTCTGAAGGATTTGATATCCGATAATAATCCAATGGTTGTAGCTAATGCTGTTGCAGCACTTGCTGAAATTCAGGAACACAGTAGTAGACCCATCTTTGAGATCACTAGTCACACACTCTCAAAGCTCCTCACTGCTTTAAATGAATGTACAGAGTAAGTTTAATTGTATTGTTAACAGCTAATTTTAGTCATGCTTTTGTTCCCTTTAAGGTGATATATCCTTTTAAACCATTCTATTTAAAATGTGGAGATTATAATCGAAAGAAAATGGAGCATGATCTTGATGAAGTCCAGTCCTGACAAGGTCCTGACTCCTGAGCTAGTCAGTTGTATCATGGACCAGAAACATGCTAGAATTGTCTTGTTTATTTTGCAGTTAATGGGCTATTGTTGTCATGTACATCATCCTGTCATTTCTATTTCCGTATTCGATTCCATATTGTTCTAAGTTAAGCTAATAACTCTTGTTTTTACTTAATGACCAGATGGGGTCAAGTTTTTATCTTGGATGCTCTCTCTAGATACAAGGCAGCTGATGCTCGTGAGGCTGAAAACATAGTAGAAAGAGTTACTCCAAGGTTACAGCATGCCAATTGTGCAGTTGTACTATCAGCTGTTAAGGTAAATTTTATTTATTTATTTTTTTCCCCTTTACTTATTATCTTGCATTACACATTAGAGATCACATTTTGTGTGGTTTGCTAACTACAGTTTTTAATGGGATGTAGATGATTCTGCAACAAATGGAGCTCATCACCAGCACTGATGTGGTTCGAAATCTCTGTAAAAAGATGGCTCCTCCTCTTGTGACATTACTCTCTGCAGAACCCGAAATACAATATGTTGCCCTGCGGAATATCAATCTTATAGTACAAAGAAGACCAACAATTCTTGCCCATGAAATTAAGGTGGTGATCTAAAACCGATTTTGTTGAATTCTTGATTAAGAAATAGCACATTTGGGCACTAGTGAAGAACTTGTTTTCTCCAGTTCCAGATTGGGCTTATTATATAGCTCCTATTATATATCTGCAGGTGTTTTTCTGCAAGTACAATGATCCTATCTATGTGAAAATGGAAAAGTTGGAAATTATGATAAAGCTTGCATCAGACCGAAACATAGACCAGGTAAACTTTACATTATACTGCTGTTCATATTTCCGAACATGATTAGTGTAGCATTTTGGTGAAAACTGTATAGATACTTTTCGGGCAAAGATGTTGTAGTAACTCATCGTGTCCCATGGTTGAGATTCATTTCAAGCTAAGTTTTATGTAGTTTGTCTTTGCACCTTCTGTCCTTTCATTAAATAAATATGTTCTTTTCTGTATGTTCTTTATAAATAGCAAGTTATCCTGTTACACTGATGAGACTTGTATATCTTTCATTCACTTGATGCTAAATTGCAGCTTAACAGTTGCATATTAATTATCAGTGGCTGCATCCTCATGTATTATATTAACTTGTTAAGCAAGGGGCTAGTTTTGATTTCTTTAGTCCTTTGTTATTATATTTGCAGGTTTTATTGGAATTTAAGGAGTATGCTACTGAAGTTGATGTCGATTTTGTTAGAAAGGCTGTTCGCGCAATTGGTCGTTGTGCAATCAAATTAGAGAGAGCTGCTGAAAGATGCATTAGTGTTTTGCTTGAGTTGATCAAGATAAAAGTAAATTATGTGGTTCAAGAGGCAATCATTGTTATCAAAGATATATTTAGAAGATACCCCAACACGTATTATTCATTTCTCATCTGTTATATTTATTTATTTTTGGTGGTGCAAGGAGGAAGAAAGCAAAACAAATGCTATTATATTTCAGAGTTTAGTTGAACCATTGTTCCAATTTGCAGATATGAGTCCATAATTGCAACACTTTGTGAGAGCTTAGACACTTTGGACGAGCCAGAAGCCAAGGTGTTAATTTATCTGAATGTCCTTCTTATAGCTATTATGCATTGCCATGTATGCTTATCTCTTTTTTTTTTTTTTGTGGGGTGTGTGTGTCTTTTGTCTCGTCTTCTTTGCGGATAGGCTTCAATGATCTGGATTATTGGTGAATATGCGGAAAGAATTGATAATGCTGATGAGCTTCTTGAAAGTTTCTTAGAAAGTTTCCCAGAAGAGCCTGCCCAAGTCCAACTACAATTGTTGACCGCTACTGTCAAACTTTTCCTTAAGAAACCAACTGAGGGCCCACAACAGATGATTCAGGTACTGCCTCATATTGCATACAACATACTTGTCAAGAACTGAATCCCTTATTTATGGACCAATGGAAGTTCTTGAAAAGATTCTAAAATTAAAAGTTTTATGGAGAGCATAGTGAAATTTCTTGATATAATTTTATCTAGACAGCACTTTCACACCCCATTTTCAGTGTGTCCTCAAAATGCCATCTCTGAATTATATAGGAAGGGTGTCAAACAAACTGATCTTTCTCTACCAAAATTGAGTTGTAGAACCTCTGTTTTACTTAGTATGCAAACCTTTATCTATGAGATATTTTTCTTCAAAATTATAGTCTAAATTGATATATCTTAGATAATTTTGTGTATTCCTTTGTCTGCATGTTATGGACGATGATACTTTCTTCTTTCTCAAAAAATCTAAGAAATCTCTCTCTCTCTCTCTCTCTCTCTCTCTCTCTCTCTCTCTCTCAACTTTATTGAATAATATATTCCTAGAAAGGTTCCTAAAATTGTTGGAAGCAAAACAAAAAGTTTACCATTTTGTTGTTAGTTGTATAAGTTGGTTCTGGGAATCTACTATTAATTTGCGAAAGTTTCAGCAATTCTTCATGTCCATCCATCATATGATACTATGCTAATTCACTTCATAATTATTTGAACAGGTTGTTTTGAACAATGCCACTATGGAGACAGATAATCCTGATTTGCGAGATCGTGCATACATATATTGGCGTCTTCTCTCAACTGATCCTGAGGTTTGATTTCTTGAATTTTAATTAAGTCTCTGTTGTCTGCATCTGTGTCTGCACATGCTAATTAGTTGAGATGCATAGTGCACTGAAGATTAGATGCACAACTAAGTTTATTCTCTTTTAACTCGTTAAGGAGGAGTCCATAATGTGTTACCATTCTATGCAAAGTATTAAGCACACACTCCTATGATCAACCTTTAGTTGATAATTAGTGTTTATCTACATGCAAACCCTTCCCCCCCCCCCCCCCCCCCTCTCTCTCTCTCTCTCTCTCTCTCTCTCTCTCTCTCTCTCTCTCAAATTCTTACTTGGCTTCTCCTTTGAATATCAATTTTGAGCTGTAACATTTAATGGTACTAACTTGTCTTTCTCAGGCAGCTAAGGATGTTGTGTTAGCTGAGAAACCTGTGATAACTGATGACTCAAACCAACTTGATTCGTCTCTACTTGATGAGCTCCTTGTCAACATTGCTACATTATCTTCAGTTTATCACAAGCCTCCAGATGCATTTGTAACCCGTGCACACACCTCAGCCCAGAAAGCTGAAGATGAAGAGTATCCTGAGGGAAGTGAAACAGCATATTCTGAGTCGTCTTCTGCAAATCCTGCCAATGGTGCTGTTTCAACCCCTGCATCTGTTGCACCGCCATCACCTCCACCTGCCGTGCCTGTGCCGGATTTACTTGGTGATTTGATGGGCATGGATAATAGTCTTGTTCCTACTGATGAACCAGCTACTCCTTCTGGGTGAGTTAAACATGGATAATTTTGACACAAAACTGTGGCTTGCTTATTTGATATTTCCTATAAGATGATTGGCTATATTTTGTTCTAATTTTTTGCTTGTTTAGAACATTGTTACTTTTGTATTGAAATAGTGGCCGACAATGATTTACATGAAGCTGTAATGTATTATAATATGTTAAAATAGGGTTATGTGCATTCTGGATAAATAAACATATGTAATGGTCAAGAAATTTCTGAAACCTTACTCTGCCTTCGACGGAATTATCTTATATCTTTTGTGCTTCTTGCAGGCCTCCATTGCCTATTTTACTTCCAGCTTCAACTGGTCAGGGTTTACAAATCAGTGCACAATTGACTAGGCGAGATGGTCAAGTATTTTACAGCATGTTGTTTGAGAACAATACTCAGGTCCCACTTGATGGCTTCATGATTCAATTTAACAAGAATACATTTGGTCTTGCAGCTGGTGGACCTCTACAGGTTATTATTGCTTATATGGCTTTTTACGAATATTTCTATCAAATTAAATTAAATTTTAATATGTAGCTCAATGCTTTTCAGGTTCCACAACTGCAACCGGGCACATCGGCTAGAACACTCCTTCCTATGGTTATGTTCCAGAACATGTCCCAAGGTCCTGCTAACTCGCTTTTGCAGGTTGCTGTGAAAAACAACCAGCAGCCTGTGTGGTATTTTAACGATAAAATCCCATTCCATGTATTTTTCACTGAGGACGGTAAAATGGAACGTTCAGCTTTCCTAGAGGTATGGCTTTAGTTGGATCCCTTGTTGATCATGTTGGTTAATGGCTATAAGTTACCATTCTTTAAATCATTTTCAAAGATTCTTTTAGCATAGAAGACTAGTAGTATGTGAATCTTTGAACATAGAATAATAATTGAATTTAGAGATTAAAACCGAATTATTCACTGTGCTTGCAGACATGGAGGTCTCTTCCTGATTCAAATGAGGTTTCTAAGGACTTCCCGGCCATAGTGATTGGCAGTGTGGATGCAACACTGGAGCGTTTGGCTGCATCAAATGTGTTCTTCATTGCAAAGCGCAAGAATGCAAACCAAGATGTATTTTACTTCTCAGCTAAAATGCCACGAGGGATACCATTATTAATTGAACTTACCACAGTGGTTGGAAGTCCAGGCGTCAAGAGTGCAATCAAGACGCCAAGCCCTGAAATGTCAGCATTTTTATTTGAAGCCATCGAGACCCTTCTCAAGAGTTAACATTGTTTTTGGTTTTTGTTATTAAATTTAATTTGTTTATACATTGCTTTTTCTAGCATGTTCGCTACATATTCTGGACGGGGTTTGTAAGTTCCAAAAAAGAAATTTCACCCATTGATATATAGTTTTGGACCTGTAGACGGCGTTTTTGAGAGGTTGGCTGGCTTGTGTAATATTCTGGTTTCTTTGTAAAATGATGATAATTTCGATTCTTAGCATTTTTGTATTAGATTTTATTGGAGAACTTTTTAGATTATCAAACAGTAGTAGAGGTTTAAATTGGATGAAGTATATTATGAAACGAACATTCTAATCAGATTTCAGATCAAATGGAGAGTTGGTAAATGGGAGACACTAACATTTCAAATTTCGATTGGAGAATGGAGATGATCCTGAATGGGGCATCATGCTGCTTTTGGACCTGGGATCACTTTTGAAGGGATTCTAGCAAGGAACCTGTGTAATTAACCTTTGAAACAAGATGGGGAAGCAATGTTGTTATTGTTGTCATAGAGGTGTGGTGTGTGATACTGATATATCACAATCCAATACAAGTTCAATGCTTTAATGATAAAATGAAAAAACAAATCTAATAAATTAATTTCAACAAAACTCTTATCAAGGAATTTTATATTATGCATCACAAGTTTATTATCATGCTAGAAGAACAAGCTGACCTCCAACAAAATAAATATTATAAGAAGTCATACTAGAAGGACCTCAAGATTCTATGCCAAAGCTGCAACATAAAGGACTGTACAATATTCTAAACCAACCTTTTGACATAGTAGTAAAAGAAATCTGCTAGGAAGAAGGTCTGGACAATTTCTGATATAAGAACTATCGGTGGCCATAAACCATACCCCAAGGCAACCAACAAAAATGTCCACGGGTATCTAACACCTGTTACAAGAAATAGAATGTTAGTATGAGTAGGCACCCGGCAGACCCTGTGAACTATACCAGTAAGAAATGTGCTAATAATGGCAGCAATACTCGATTGTCTAACTTGCTATCTATCAAAATCGATGTAACTTAAATTTAAAAACTCAGCAAAGAAAAATTTGACAGGAAAATCACATACAGGCAAAGCACAAGCTCTCTAACACAGAGGAATGACATCAGGATTGTACCATTGAAAATGAAAGAAATAAACTTACAATAATGTTAATTTACACCTTTGGTTAAGGATTCTAGTGGAAAAAAGACATTAATCATCACAGCAATAGCCATAACCAAATTTACAAATAAATTAAATTCTTGACCAATATATTTCACCATAATAAATACCTAAACAATATATTTAAAGCATAATAGGCTTTATCAAATATAGAAATAAAATAATATTTTCCTAATTTTTAACTAATTATTCTATAAAAGTGTAGATCACTTTTTAAGTAATTTCACCTTATTTATGTTATTTATAACTCAAATTAATTAACATAACCTTCATACTCCCCTGTTCTATTATAAAACTCTCACACCCCTTCCCCTTAACTCCACACCCTAACACACAATTCACAAACACACACACTACTTGAATTAAACTCTTTCAAATACAGTAACACACAATTCACAAACACACACTACTTACTCTTTCAAAAAAACAATGGAGTTCCTTTCTCTCAACTTAGAGAACCAGTCTGCACTACTACCAAAGCCGAATCTTTTACGTCAGATCATCGTCGTGGCGTCTATCGCCGCCGGTGTTCAGTTTGGGTGGGCTCTACAGCTATCTTTACTGATGCCGTAGGTTCACCTCCTTGGTATTCCACACGCTTCCGCAGTTTACATCTTATTTTGCGGACCCATAAGTGGGATGCTCGTGCAGCCCATAGTAGGCTACTATAGTGACAGCTGCACGTCGCCGTTTGGACGCCGGCGGCCTTTCAATGCTGCCAGAGCCTTAGCGGTCGCCATTGCAATGCTCCTTATAGGCTACGCTGCTGACATGGGACACATGTTTGGTGACTCGCTCGAGAAGAAGGCCTGCCCGCGTGCGATAGCCATCTTCGTGGTCGGGTTCTGGATGAGTGGTACCATGACATGGTATTAGAGTGTTAGATCCGAAAGGTCAAGAGTTCAATCTTTGGTGAACTCCAAAATCAGTTTAAGTTTTTGGGAAGATGTTTATTATCACTAGTACTCGGATGGTTATTCTAGATAGTATGGAGCATGTTCATTTTGTAACTCAATAGCCCATTGTACACATTGTACAAATAGTCCATTATCTCCCTAGCAGGATCCTTTTTTTATTTATAATTTAGTATGATTTTCTTAAATATCCGGAATTCAATGATAGGAACAGCAAACAGAAATTAATGGACATTGTTGCTTTGTCACAGAAATACCTAGCATCTTCATATTACTACATTAAGAATAAGAATAAGAACAGTGAGTTAGCTTTTTCCGTATTTTAATTAATTTTTATCCTATTATTATATAAAAATATTTTAATATATTTTAAATTCACGTAACAAAATTGTTAGTGCAATTAACTTATATTATTTTATGTCATATTTCTTAATGATATAAAACATAAAAATATAACTTACTGTCACATAAATACTTAATAAAGTAAATTAATTAACAAAATATTTTAAAAATATATAATTTTATATTTTATTAGATATAAAACCATAAAAAAATTATAAAAAATTATAAAAACTGAGATAATTCTTTTATTTGACAAGTATTTATTAATTTTTTAAATTAAAAAATTAATTATAGTTATATCTATTATCAAATATATAACATTATATTTAATTATATAATATTTTAATTTTCGGTCAACTCTTAGATTTCTAGATCCGTCCATTGGTGATACCTATCGCTGTGATGATTAATGTCTTTTTTCCACTAGAATCGTTGACCAAGGGTGTAAATTAACATTATTGTAAGTTTATCTCTTTCGTTTTCAATGGTACAATCCTGATGTCATTCCTCTGAAAGATCTGTTAGAGAGTTTGTGCTTTGCCTGTATGTGATTTTTTTGCCAAATTTTTCTTCACTGAGTTTTTAAATTTAAGTTATTTTGATAGATAGCAAGTTAGACAATCAAGTATTGCTGCCATTATTAGCACATTTCTTACTGGTATAGTTTACAGAATACTGTCTGCCGGGTGCCTACTCATACTAACATTCTATTTCTTGTAACAGGTGTTAGATACCCGTGGACATTTTTGTTGGTTGCCTTGGGGTATGGTTTATGGCCACCGATGGTTCTTATATCAGAAATTGTCCAGACCTTCTTTCTAGCAGATTTCTGTTACTACTATGTCAAAAGGTTGGTTTAGAATATTGTACAGTCCTTTATGTTGCAACTTTGGCATAGAATCTTGAAGTCCTTCTAGCATGACTTCTTATAATATTTATTTTGTTGGAGGTCAGCTTGTTCTTCTAGCGTGATGATAAACTTGTGATGCACAATATAAAAGAGGAGCCAATGGAATATTTGTGCAATGTGTACAATGGAGATTTAGGGAGTATTAGAGATATAACTATTAGTGTTACCTTTTTTCATCAGCGGAAGCTTTTGAAATGAGTGGTATCATGACTAGGGGTGTCCGCGGATCGGATCGGATCGGATATTGCCAAAAATTCGATCCGATCCGCACAATTTTTATCGGATCGGATCGGATATGATATCCGCGTTTTTTAGTGCTGGATCCGATCCGATCCGATCCGCAAATGTGCGGATCGGATCGGATATCGATATATCCGCATATTAAACCTTCTTTTTTTAATCATATTTCTATGTAAAAAAATTCAATAAAAATATTTTTTTCATACTTTTAAACTTATTTATTCCTAAAATATTTTTAATCAAACTCTTTCTAAATAACAAAAATAAAATAATACAATATATGAATAATAATTACTAACTAAAACATACAAACAAGTAAATATAATACCAAACATATATATATTTATTTATTTTTAATTATTATTGTGCGGATCTGCGGATACGCGGATCGGATACGCGGATATAGAGCAGATATCCGCAAAGGGTGCGGATCGGATTGTATCCGCAATTTTCGGATCGGATGTGGATATTTACCGCAGATCTGCGGATATGATCCGATCCATGGATACTCCTAATCATGACATGGTATTAGAGCGCTAGATCCGAAAGGTTAAGAGTTTGATCCTTGGTGAACCCAAAATCAATTTAAATTTTTTGGAAGATGTTTATTATTCTTAGTATTTGGATGATTATTTTAGATAGTATGAATTGTGATATATCAGTATCACACACCACACCTCTATGCCAACAATAACATTGCATCACATCTTGTTTCAAAGGTGATAAAAGCAACATGTCCCATTCAGGATCATCTCCACCATCCTTTCTGATCTTATTGCCCTCTTCTAGCATGTATTCCGTGCGGTTACTCCATGAACGGGGAGTGGTACTCTACTATCCACGTCACTCCTGAAGACGGTTACAGCTACGCGAGTTTCGAGTGCGTGGGGTCCACCAATAACGGAATGGAGATAGACGTGGCTCACGTTTTCAGGAAGGTCATTCAGATTTTCCGACCGGGTACCATGTCCGTTTCGATAACCTCTGCTGGCGGCGATTTGCGGAGAAGGGTAGTGAGTGCGGTGGAGGCTATGGGATTCAAACGCAGAAGTTGTGCCACGGATGAGTTCCCTGAAGCAGGTAGCGTTGTCTTTCAAACTTTCACGGCGATTCGCCGGAAAAGTGCATAGTAGGAATAAAGGGCTGAAAAAGAAAGAGGTTAATTAATTTAGAGCTTAATTAGTTGAAAGAAAAATAGGGGTGGTGAGTGGTGACGTGGCCTAATGTGATTGGTTATTATGGATGATGAATATTGTTGCGTTGACTTGTCTAGGAAGCTTTTTCTTTTTTTAGGATAAATTCCTAGGTATTAATTAGAGCAAGAAAAGAAAACTAAGGTGGTGGTGTTATATTTTATTTATATTTAATTTCTAACTCTCGATGAGCTGAGGTTTTGTGGATTTTGTTATTTGTTTTTCTCAATGTAATAAGTGACACGTTTAAATATGAATGAAGGATAACATCGTCACTATCATTATCAATCTCCTTAATATTTTTTTCTTTAATAAGTGCATCCATGTTGCCCTGCAATCTTGAACCGCATAGAGAAGTGGCTCGACTTGCTGTCAGAGAAGTTGACTGCAAGTAGAAGGGCTTTGAAGGATTATAGAAATGCTAGCACTAACACCATTGTATATGTACTGGAATACATGCTAGAAGAGGGCAATAAGATCAGAAAGGATGGTGGAGATGATCTTAAATTGGACATCATGTTGCTTTTGGACCTAGGATCACTTTTGAAGGGATTCTAGCAAGGAACCTGTGTAATTAACCTTTGAAACAAGATGTAAAGCAATGTTGTTATTGTTGTCAGAGGTGTGGTGTGTGATACTGATATATCACAATCCAATACAAGTTCAATGCTTTAATGATAAAATGAAAAAACAAATCTAATAAATTAATTTCAACAAAATCCTTATCAAGGAATTTTATATTATGCATCACAAGTTTATCATCATGCTAGAAGAACAAGTTGACCTCCAACAAAATAAATATTATAAGAAGTCATGCTAGAAGGACCTCAAGATTCTATGCCAAAGCTGCAACATAAAAGACTGTACAATATTCTAAACCAACCTTTTGACATAGTAGTAAAAGAAATCTGCTAGGAAGAAGGTTTGCACAATTTCTGATATAAGAACCATCGGTGGCCATAAACCGTAGAACTATACCAGTAAGAAATGTGCTAATAATGGCAACAATACTCAATTGTCTAACTTGCTATCTATCAAAATCGATGTAACTTAAATTTAAAAACTCAGTGAAGAAAAATTTGACAGAAAAATCACATACAGGCAAAGCACAAGTTCTCTAACAGATCTTCCAGAGGAAGGACATCAGGATTGTACCATTAAAATGAAAGAAATAAACTTACAATAATGTTAATTTACACCCTTGCTCAAAGATTCTAGTGAAAAAAAGACATTAATCATCACAGCAATAGCCATAACCAAATTTACAAATGAATTAAATTCTTGACCAATATATTTCACCATAATAAATATCTAAACAATATATTTAGAGCATAATAGGCTTTATCAAATATAGAAATAAAATAACATTTTTTTAATTTTTAACTAATTATTCTATAAAAGTGTAGATCACTTTTTAAATAATCTAACCTTGTTTATGTTATTTATAACTCAAATTAATTAACATAACCTTCATACTCCCTTGTTCTATTATAAAACTCCCACACTCCTTCTCCTTAACTCCAAACCCTAACACACAATTCACAAACACACATACTACTTGAATTAAACTCTTTCAAACACAGTAACACACAATTCACAAACACACACACTACTTACTCTTTTAAAAAAACAATGGAGTTCCTTTCTCTCAACTTAGAGAACCAGTCTACACTACTACCAAAGCCGAATCTTCTACGTCAGATCATCGTCGTGGCGTCTATCGTCGCCGGTGTTCAGTTTGGGTGGGCTCTACAGCTATTCTTATTGTTGCCGTACGTTCACCTCCTTGATATCCCACACGCTTCCGCAGCTTACATCTTATTTTGCGGACCCATAAGTGGGATGTTCGTGCAGCCCATAGTAGACTACTATAGTGACCGCTGCACGTCGCGGTTTGGACGCCGGCGGCCTTTCATTGTTGCCGGAGCCTTAGCGGTCGCCATTGCAGTGCTCCTTATAGGCTACGCTGCTGACATGGGACACATGTTTGGTGACTCGCTCGAGAAGAAGGCCTACCCGCGCGTCATAGCCATCTTCGTGGTCGGGTTCTGGATGAGTGGTACCATAACATGGTATTAGAGTGTTAGATCCGAAAGGTCAAGAGTTTGATCCTTGATGAACTCTAAAATTAGTTTAAGTTTTTAGGAAGATGTTTATTATCACTAGTACTCGGATGATTATTCTAGATAGTATAGAGCATGTTCACACATTGTACAAATAGTCCATTGTCTCCCTAGCGGAATCCTTGTTAGGAGTGCAAGGGACGACGACATGGCATGGTTTCTACTTTCTACTTTCTAGTTTCTAGTGGCGTCAATTTTGCCAAGTATGTAAGAAGCGTTTGTGACCACGTCAGCACAACAGCCAAATATAAACAAAATTACAAAAGATAACGAAAACGAGCAGACGATAAGTTGATAATACAGTGCAGAAATTAGAAAGAAAAAAGAAAAAGAAGAGGGAGCTTTGTTCATTGATTCCTTCAATTCAATGGCGCCAGCTGCAGTGCCGTTGAATATTAAATGGTTGCCGCTGAATTCGAAGCTCAAAGCCAAGAGCCAACTCCAAACAAGCAGCAGGAACATTGAGTTTGAGAGGGTTCAGCTTCCGGAGAAGACCCGCAACTCGAGAGTCTTGGTTCTTGGCGGAACAGGTAGGGTCGGTGGATCCACCGCCATTGCTCTCTCCAACCTTTGCCCCGACCTCCGCATCCTCGTCGCTGGCAGAAACAGGTCTCTCTCTCTCTCTCTCTCTCTCTTCCATGTTATCATCTGCTCTGCTATTCAGCAGCACCTTTATGTATATAACAATTACTGTTTACTAACGTAGTTTACTGTGAATATGAGTAATTCATTCTATTCAAGTATGGTAACAACAGAGAGAAAGGTGAAGCTTTGGTTGCAAAACTCGGGGGCAATTCTGGTTTTTCTCAGGTTGATCTCAATGATCAAGATTCACTCCAAACTGCTCTGCAAGGTAATCATAACTACTCTAAATAGATTGTACAGTATTAGTTAGTTAAAACTTAAAAGAAGGTAGTTGCAGTAACATCACATTTTGTCAACTGGCTTTTCATTTACTTGCTTGCTTGTTTGTTTATTTTGTGTGGTGAATTGATGTTGTTGATACTGCCGTAAAATTTATATTGTATTGTAATACAGTTATACGGTTATGTAAGTTTAAATGTTTGGAGTGATAATGATATTGATGGGAAAATTCAGTGATAATGATATCTTAAGGCTCTGCTTTATGCAGATGTGGATCTTGTAGTTCATACGGCGGGGCCATTCCAACAAGCAGAAAAATGCAGTGTGCTTGAAGCTGCCATAAACACTAAGGTACCATATTCTATATTCAACATTTAATCCTTGCTCATGTTATATATGATATTGAAAATCTCTCCGCACCTACATGCAGGCATATATCTTGGTTCCTGCCTTTTAAATGTGCATGTGCAACACCTGACTATCATTTTCGATATGTTTCTTGATGCAGACTGCATATGTTGATGTTTGCGATGACACAAGCTATGCAGTGCGTGCAAAGTCCTTTATGAGCAGAGCGTTAGCTGCGAATGTTCCAGCTATAACAACAGGAGGAATATACCCTGGAGTGAGCAATGGTGCTTACTGCTAAGTGCTAATTGCTTATTTATATGCTGTATTCTTGTGTTGGCAAGAATAACTTTTCAAATAATCCATATTAAATTGACCCGGAAAATACGTGTATGGCAAAAGTTGTTACTCGGCAATGCATTTTTCTTTTCAGATGATTATGAAGAATGATATAAGCTGTTGTTGTGAATGTATTTTTTGGGCTTGTCATTCTTATTTACTTGGCAATATGGGTTGAAGCGCATATTGTAATTTTAGTGGTCAGTTGCTGCTATATGTATTGCTAAAACTTTCTACAATTTTGTCTTTAGTCATGGCAGCAGAGCTAGTCCGTGCTGCAGAAACTGAAACTGAAGAAGATAAGCCAGAAAGGTTAAGGTGATCGACCATCTCTCTCTCTCTCTCTCTAAATTGTTTATAGTCAATTCTAGTTTCATTAATCTTCATAACAAACCTTTTCATCAATCTAATGTATATATGCCTTTTCTTTTTGCTGCTGAGACAAATTAAGCTTAGTAGAAAAATGAATGAAAATCTGAATTTTAAAAAAGGACATGAGTGATGACTAAGTTTATCCAGTGTTAGACCCTTTATTTTCTGGGATTTCTTGTTGATTTATCAAATTATAATTTGCTATCTTTTCCTCAGGTTCTCATACTATACAGCTGGAACTGGTGGTGCTGGTCCAACCATATTGGCTACTAGCTTCTTGTTGTTGGGAGAGGAAGTGATTGCATATAGCAAAGGTTGTTGTCTACATAGTTTAAGTTTTTTGTTTTTATCTAGGTTAATTACCATTTTGTTTGTAGGATTTAAATGATGATGCTGGAATGTTCAACTAGGAGAAAAGATCAAACTGAAGCCATATAGTGGAATGCTCAATGTAGATTTTGGAAAAGGGATTGGCAAAAGAGATGTTTATCTATTGTAAGTTATAGATATAGAAGTGCTTGAAATCTAAACATCCCGTGGAACTGTGTTTAAAAAGAAAAATAATTATACACCGTAATTGAGTCTTTTACTTATTATTAGTTAAGTTGTAAAATCTGTGGAGATGATATTCTGGTCATTTTACAAAGCTTGCACAAGAAGATCATGGAACTGTTTGTATCATATTCATATATGATATGATATGATATGATATGAAATGTGGTCTTCATTCTTCTACCAATTCATTTAATTATCCCCATATATTTGCTTTCTTCAGAAATTAGGATTCCACTTCAATACATGGTTTTCAGGAATTTACCAGAGGTTAGAAGTGCGTTTGAGATTCTAGGAGTGCCAACTGTAAGTGCTCGATTCGGAACAGCACCATTTTTTTGGAATTGGGGAATGGAAGCTATGACCAATCTTCTTCCTCCGGTATGCTCCCAAACCATAAGTTCTGTTACTAACAGTTTTCATTAAACATGTCACCTCAATACAATGAACTGTGCCCAGAATTTGCATTTGGCATACAAGAAAGTACAAGAATTTGCACTTGGCATACAAGAAAGTACATTCATGATGAACTGTGACAGATATTATGAGCCGAAGAGAGGATTAATTATAATGTGAATACTTTTAAATAATTATGCAGGAATTTCTGAGAGACAGGAGTAAAGTCCAAATGTTGGTTGAGTTATTTGATCCTGTTGTTCGAGCAGTTGATGGGATTGCTGGGGAACGTGTATCAATGAGGGTGAGGCAAATAAGTAGGATGAAACTAGTGCTCCTTCAAAATCCTTTTCTGTTCCTTTCTTTTTTTTTTTCCCTCTTTCCTCTTTAAACATTGCAGTACTGTTGTTATGATGTTCAATAAGATACAAGAAACTAACAAAAACAATGTAGCCAGTTATGTCATCTTATCTTCTGGACAGGTTGATTTGGAGCTTTCAAGTGGCCGCAGCAAGGTTGGCCTCTTCAGTCATAGCAAACTTTCCATGTAAGTTCTTTCGTTTTTTTTTTCTTCTCGTTTTAAATTTTTGCATGATTTTTAATTAATGAAAAAATTATGCAGTAAAATTTATATCCTTTAATGATGTTAATTTCATAAAGACTGAATATATGGTCAATTAATTAGTTATGATCATGATCAACACAGTATGTACATTCTTCCAGATCTGTAGGAATTGCAACAGCAGCATTTGCACTTGCGATTCTTGAAGGAAGCACACAACCTGGTGTTTGGTTTCCTGAAGAAGTATGCATATACATTGTTTATCAATCCTTCTTTATTCTTTGGCCACATTTTATTTTAGACCTGTATCCTTAAGATTTTAGAACACACTTTTTTCCTTTTTGTCCTATAACTATTTGATCGAATTCCACATGCAGGCTCAAGGACTTGCAATTGAGGCCAGAGAAGTTCTTCTCCAGCGTGCTAGCCAGGGAACATTTAATTTTGTAATGAACAGGTGAACTCATGAACTTTCAAAATGTAGCTCTATATTTAGTTATTTACTGGTGACTTTCTTTGATATTTTGAATTTATGCTGTTTTCTTTTCTCTTCTCTTTGGTACTAAACAGGTCACCGTGGACGATTGAAACAAATCCAAAGGAGCTCGGGTTAGGAATATATGTTTGAATCTTCTGTCCATATCAAAGCAAACGTGAAATCCAGCAAAGTTCTCATGTTACACTGTAGGGTACAATGTAATGAATGTATAGTCCTTTGAGAGATGATTCATTCTTTCGTAGGAATAGAACTATTTAATGGAATTTCCTGTATAAACTATTTATTTGTAACCAGTGTATAATGCTGAGTTGATTTGTTTAACTCATTGCTAGTATACCCTTTAGCTAATCATATTACGTGTACATTTAAAATTTTCAGCCACTATATATAAAAATACGTATTTGATGTTTCATAAAGTTTTTTTTATTATAATACTATAAATAAATTTAATTATTCTTCTATTGTAAGTTTGATTATTATGTTAAATTTGATTATTTTAATAACCAATTATTTATTTAAAAAAATATAAATCAATATATGAATATAATTATTTATTTAATACTTGTTTTTTATATACGTCTAACATTTTATATACTCGTAATATTGATTGCCATAATGATTCTGGTTTTTTTTTGGGTGACTTTAATGATTCTGGTTTAATCGTCTACAAAAGGAACAAAGGCCAATGACCAAGGCCACATATCATATTTGTTTGTTAGGTAAGAGTTTCACATGTGACATCAAAATATTTAGAGTAAAGTATCGTTTTTGTCCCTAACGTTTGGGGTAAGTTTTAAAGTTGTTCCTAACGTTTCAATCGTCTTATTTAAGTCTCTAATGTTTCAAAATTGACTCAATGTTGTCCTGCCGTTAGGGATCCGTGAATAGAATTGACGGCGGGACAAAATTGAGACGATTTTAAAACGTTAGAGACTTAAATAGGATGAAAACGTCAGGGACAAAAATGATACATAAAAATAAATTTTAGTTTTATCCTCTAATAATATTAATTTTTTCACTGTACATAGTATTCAATTAACTTTTAATCATATCTAAGTAAATTACACTTAACCACATTACTTTTATTCTAAATAAATTTATTTTTTTATAATTTTACACTTAAAGTTATAAGTTAATATAAATATATAAAAAAATTATTTAGAATGAAAGTAATGTAATTAAGTGTAATTTACTTAGATGTGATTAAAAAATAATTGAATATTATGTACAGTAAAAAATTGATATTATTGAAGGATAAAATTAAAATTTATTTCTAGTATCATTTTTGTCCCTAATGTTTTCGTTCTATTTAAGTTCCTAACATTTCAAAATCGTCTCACATTTGTCCCGCCGTCAATTCTGTTAACGGATCCCTAACGGTAGAACAACATTGAGCCAATTTTGAAACGTTAGGGACTTAAATAGGACGATTAAAACGTTAGAAACAACTTTAAGACTTACCTCAAACGTTGGGAACAAAAATAATATTTTACTCAAATATTTATATGCAACTAGACTTGCTCTGCTGTAAAAACAAAAATTCTTGCTTCTTTGACCTACTAACCTCCTATAATGAGCACACGCTAAGATAAAATATTTCTTCCCATCAATGTCATTCTTTCAAATATTTCTTGCTCATGATGCAAAATAAAAACTATTTATTTGAATTTCCTGTATAAACTGTTTCGTTTGTAATCAGTGTACAATGCTGAGTGGATTGATTTACACATAGTTAGTAAACCTTTAGCCAATTATATTAGGTATACATCTAAATTAAGAGTAATATTCTAAATAGGTCTCCAAAAAATTTACGTTTAGATAAATTTGTCTCCAACAAAATTTAACTAAAATTGTCTCTGACCTTCTTAGCTATACATCAGATATGTCCTCACACCAGGTTTAACCGGTCATCAGGTCTAAGGTTGACAACTTGACATCCTACGTGGAGGTAACCTGACTGACGTGTCAGGTTAAGAGTGACGCGTTACGTTGAGGACAGTTTGGTCCCTGTACTTGCAGGACAAAACGACGTCGTGTTGGGGGCACAGGAGAATGACGTCGTTTTTTAAGGGACAAATAGGTCCCCGCAATGGAGGGCAGTGCAACCAAACGACGCCGTTTTATTTGGGGGCCAATTTGATATACAAGTTTCTTCATATTCAATTGTTTGGTGAAATTACTCCATACCTCCATCAACATTGTGCATACTCGTTGCTATGTCCATACTCGTTGGTGACATTGATCGTGAAAGTGGTTGTGAAGGCAGTTGGTTCAACACCCAATTGATCAAGGTCAGTGAAACTTTTTTTTACTTGATTGTTTTTGAATTTCTGATTTTGGTTGCATGCATTGTCGTGGATAGTTGTAGTGATTAGCGATATTGGATATAATAGGAAATGAGTTGTATTTGTTTATTTGTTAGCATTTAGATGTCGGAAGATGTGGTCCCAGTGTTTCATCATGGTGGAAGCTTTGTTCGAGATAACAAAGATATCTTGGTGTACATTAATGGGAAGGTGGAAAGGTTTCCCCCAATGGATGTTGACCTCATTTGCTTCTTTGACTTGAAGAAACTTTTTCTGAACTTGGGATACCATGATTATAAAGTTATGTACTAGTATGATCCCACATCTGAAATTCTGGAGTCTGGTCTACACCCTATTCATGGAGATAAAGAAATCAGAGCCTTATAGAAGAATAAGATGCAGAATGAGGATACAGATGAATTTTACATATATTTTGACCATCCAGTACTGGAAGGGGTGGAGGAGATATTATCTTATTCTGATGAGGGTGTTGCGGAGGTAGTTGTTGAAGATGCTGGGTTGGACAATGATCCAGACGTTGAGAGTAGTTCTAGTGATGATGATGGGAATGAATCTACAGAAGATGTGCCATATAAGCCCCACACTCAGGTTATGGTTTTTCTGATTCAAGTGAAGATGAGGAGTGTTAAAAAAAATAGTGGAACGAAAGGGAGAAAATGTGATAAGGGAAAGAAAAAAACTACAATGAAAGCTTCAAAGCCAAATGTCAATGTTACCAGAGGTTCCAAGGCTAAGACCCAAGGTAAAAAGGCAGGGTATAAGAAAGATGGATGTGCTGTAAGTGGTGGAAGTGGGCCTAAAGTGAGGAAGAAGGGTGATGGTGGGCCAAGGGTAGTTGGGCCTGACAGTGATGAACCAAGCCCAAATGACAATAATGGGCCTCATGAGGGTAATGGGACTGAGCCTAGGAAACCTTCAACTTTTGCAGAGGAGATTGGAGTGGAGCCAAGGGATGAGTCAGATATTGATTTTGAGTATGAGTCAGAGGCTTTCTTGACTCCTCTAGACTCAAGTGATGATGGGGGTGAAGGATTTAATTGGCCTCAATATGATCCAAATGCAGAATTTGGAGAAGTTCAATTTCAATTGAGGATGGAGTTTCAGACTTTAGACCAGTTCAAAAAGGCTCTAAAGGACTATACTATAGCTGAAGGCAGAAGAATATTTTACATAAAGAATGATAAGAGGCGGGTGAGAGCAGTATGTGTTCATGGAGGGTTTATGGCTGGAAAGGAGATACAGAAGGATAAGGCCAAAGCAAGACTAAGAGCTAAGAGAGAAGCTAAGGCAAAAGAGGGTGGATCAAATGGAGGCGAAGAGGAGAATGCAGTTGATGACATTCCAGCTGAAGCCAATTCTACTGAAGCTAACCCTGAACCAGTGGTTGATGTTGTTGTAAATGATGGAGTACAGGGTGACCAAGATCAAAATGCTAGCAAGCCAAGGTCTGAGACAGTAGGTGATAAAGAACAACATGAGAAGAATGACTGTCCTTGAATTATTTACTGTGATAGGAACTCTAGGTCCGGGGGCTACCAGATTAAGACCTTTAATCCCATGCATACTTATGGTAGAGAGTTTGGAAGCAACATGGCCGATCAAAATTGGATTGCGGAGAAGTTGTCAAAAAGACTTCTAAGTCAGCCAAGGCTAACCCATGCAGAGGCTTGGGATCATATAAAAATTGATTATAATGTGATAATTAGTGATAAGATATTGTACAGAGGTTTGAAGATAGCAAGAGAGAAGTATGTTGGTAATGAGAAGGCTCAATATGGAAAGCTTAGAGATTACCTACAAGAACTACACAGAAGCAATCATGGTTCAAATGCTCCGTTAGTAGTGGAGCCAATTCTCCAGTCCCCTCCACTGTTTGACAAGTTGTATGTGTGCTTGGATGCTTGTAAAAAGGGGTTTAGGGCTAGTTGTCGACCGTTGATAAGATTAGACGGCTGTTTTCTGAAGGGTTATTACGGAGGACAACTGCTGTCGGCGGTAGCACAAGATGCCAACAATCACTTTTACGTGATTGCATACGCAGTGGTTGCTAGTGACACTAAAGAAAGCTGGAAATGGTTTAGACTTGTTGTAAAATGACTTAGGCCCTGCTGCAGTTGGAGGGTGGAACTTCATCAGTGATCATCAAAAGGTAAATGCTAGCTTTGGCTACTTTTTTTTACTGTTATATTAAATTTACTCTTAATTTTGCTACAATGATTAATTCAGTTATAACACACTTCAATTTTGTATAGGGTCTGATGTCGGCGATGAAGGAGGTTATGCCGAATGCCCATCACAGGAACTGTGTTAAGGCATATATGGAAGAATTTCACCAATAAGTACAAGAGCAAGCAGTTGAAGAATGTCGTCTGGACTTGTGCTAAAAGCAGTACGAAGGCAGAGTTCAGAAAGCACATGAATAGACTTAAGAAGGTCAACTATGATGCATGGGCTTACCTTGCAAAATTTGACCCAGTATGCTGGACAAAATCACATTTTAGTCACTGGCCGAAACTAGATAACATCACCAACAACATGACAGAAGTGTGGAATGCCAAGATAATCCATTATAGAGGAAAACCCATTTTGACAATGTTGGAAGAGTTGAGATGCTACATCATGAGGAGGATGGCCCAGCATAAGAGAGTTTTGAGCACCTACACAGGCATAGTGGCACCAGTGCAACAAAAGAGGATGGATGACATCATGAAAGAATGCAAATATTGGACTGCTCAATGGATGCCAGACAAATTTTTGAGGTGCAGTATCACATGAAGAAAGTGGGGGTGGATCTAGGAAACAATACATGTTCTTGTAACTTGTGGGAACTTACAGGTAATGGTTACATTTTCCTTGGATTAATTTCTTAATTAGTGCTCCATTGGAATTTTTTGGGTTGACTTAAAGGATATTTTCTATGGTGTGCTTAACATTCTGATATATTCATCATATATTAATCACAACTCCAATTTACATGAGACACTAGGGATCCCTTTTGTGCATGCAATGGCTGCAATTGGCAGAAGAGGAGATAGACCAGAGGGATATGTCCATCAATGGCTGAAGATGGATGCATTTAGGGCTACCTATGCTCACTCCATAAGCCCTGTCAACAGTGAGGAATATTGGGATAAATCTGGAGTAGTTAGTTCCATACCCCCCAAAATTAAGAGATCAATTGGGCGTCCTGTGAAGCAAATGAGACCTGATGCAGTGGAAGACGGCCCTGATGGGACAAAGGCCAAGAAGACCTTCAGAGTTACATGCTCCAAGTGTGGAGAAATTGGTCACAATTCCAAAACATGCAAAGGGGCACCCCAGCAAGGATCATCTTCAAAGGGCAAAGGAAAGAAGAAGCAGGCCCAGACACAGTATGAGATGGCTGTTTCTCAATCAGCCCCGTTATCTCAGATAACATCTATTGCATTAGTTTTCACTTGAAGAGTCTTAGTTTGCACAATATTGTGGTGTAGACCATTGCCCATGTACGCGGGGACTTATTTACACCATAAATGTTATTCTATAGGGACTTAATTGTCTTATAAGTTATTCTTTAGGTACCTAACTGCCTTATAATTGGTCATATAGAATCCTCCCTCTCATGAGACTCAAACTGAAAATTCTCCCTCACAAGGCACAACTAATGTCTCAAGCAAACCCAAGGTATGATAGTTGTAATTAGATTAATGTGTATGTTGAAATTTGTAAGAAATATACTCATAGCAATCTTGTAAATTCTAGGCTCAGCAACCGTTCAGACGTCCAAAGCAAACAATTAGGAGGCCTCAGGTACAGGAGAGTGTCGGTGCAGATACGACTGCAGCTACCACCAGTCAGACAGCATCTGGAATGTTTAAATTCATCCCAACACCGGGATTGAACCAATCTAAGAAGAAATGACCCTTTTAAGAATCAGTGTGCAACTTATTATAAACACCATATTTTGTTATGTTTGAGAAATAGAACCTCTTTGTTTGATTTGTTTTGTTTTGGTGTTCTCTGTGTTTAAGACAACAGACCTTTTGTTTAATTTGGTTTGCTTTTGGTGTATGTTGAAGGAAACAGAACTTTGTTTTGTTTCATTTGATTTATGTTGCTACTAAATCAAATTACTTGTGTAGTTACAACGTTTTGAATATCAGTTACTTCACCCTTTTGATATATGGCTGCAACAACCCAAAAGCAATGTATTTCTTTTATCCTATTTGACCATAACTGAGTTCATCAATATAATGCATGTCCATCTAATATCCATCTAATCATGAATACACATTTCAATACAATAACTTGATTATTAACATAGAATCCAGTTTGCCTAAACAGCCACCACAAATATACAAAACACAATCACACCTATCAATGCACCACATATTACACCCCTAAGAAAGTCGAAAACATTATGCTTCTTCACAATTTGGTTATCCTCATCTTTCTTCCACAACAAATCCTCCAATTGCTTCACTCTGTCTTCCAAGCCATCGTTCAAGCTTACAACACCTTTATCACCTGCACTAGTGTCCACAGAAGCCAATCTATTCCCTTCGACTACATCCTCCATCGCATACCCAAAAATCTCATCAAACCATGCAAAAAATTCACAATAACCTTGCTTCTCCTGCAATCGCAACAACAACATAGCAAACAATTTTTACAAACCCATGGCAATTATCATACATGGCACAACAAAAACACTCTCCAATACCTTGAAATACGGATAACCAAAGAACAACTTATTCGGATTTTCTACCGTGCGCGTCCTGCATATTACAGCTAATGTCCTGCAGAAGCACTTGGGATGTTCTTCTTTTCTCAGTCGACCCCTCCCGAATCCAGTGGTCCCACTGTCAGCACTCAACTCGCCAGTAATACTTCTTCCACATCGTCTCCGACTTCGACTTGACGTCGTCCCTCCACTAGCCATCATCAACTCTAGCAACCATCATCAACTACACAACCTAATTTTAAATTGGCCCCCCAAATAAAACGACGTTGTTTGGTTGCACTGCCCTCCATTGCGGGGACCTATTTGTCCCTTAAAAAACGACGTCGTTCTCCTGTGCCCCAACAGAACGTCGTTTTGTCCTGCAAGTACAGGGACCAAACTGTCCTCGACGTGACGCGTCACTCTTAACCCGACACATCATCCAGGTTACCTCCACGTTACCTCCACGTAGGCCGTCAACCTTAGACTTGACCGGCTGAACCTGGTGTGGGGACATATCTGGTGTATAGCTAAGAAGGTCAGAGACAAAATTTTATTTAATTTCGTTGGGGACAAATTTGTCTAAACGTAAATTTTTTGAAAACCTATTTGGGGTATTACTCTTAAATTAATTATTACATATAAAATATGTATTTAATATTTTATAATTTATTTTATTAATGTAAAATAAGTTTGATTATTCGTCTATCTCGTATTCGATTATTATATTATGTCGGATTTGATTATTTTAATAACTAATTATTTATTTAAAAATATATATAAATATATACAAACATATAATAATTTATTTAATAGTTAATTTTTACCTCTAATATTTTATATCCTTGTAATATTAATTGCCTGTGATGATTCTCGTTTAGTCGTCTTCAAAAGGAACATAGGCCAAGGGCCAAGGCCGTATATCATATTTGTTTGTTACGTAAGAGTTTCACATGTAACGTCAAAATATTTATATGCAACAAGACTTGCTCACCTTTAAAAACAAATTCAAAAAAAAAAAAAAAAATTCTATCTTGCTTCTTTGGCTTACTAACCTCCTAGAATTGGCACACGCTAAGATAAAATATTTCTCCCATCGATGTCATTCTAGCAAATATTTCTTCCTCATGATGCAAAAAGCAAAATAAAAAATGTGATCAAGCTTTGAAGTTTATGAAGGATGATACACATATCTTATTATATTGGCGTGTGAATGGAAATTTTCTAGATGTTGAGATCTCCAGAAATTTACAAAATCCGAAAAAAGAAAGTTAGCAAGTGGAATTTTTCCGCAGGGCAATGTGTAAACTAACGGCAAGTGATGCCAAACAGCATATATAGAGGAAGAAGAGTTTTGTAATTTAATTCAGCTCTATTTTTCTTACAAAAATATTAATTATTAATTTGAAGACTTGGAATCATTCAAATGATTGTTTATTAATTTATTGTCACATATTTATTAGACCCTGCTAGTTCATCTGCCCGCAAAAATAACAGGAATTCTCTTATGTAACCCACACAAGCTAAATCAATACAATAAGATATTTAACAATTTTTTCATTATTTCTTTTTTCTTCACATGTTTATATATTTCCTTTTCTTTTCTACTAGAAACGGCTAATTATAGTGAGTCATCACTCATACTCACCACAAAAAATCTTTATAGTGATATTGTATAGATTTCATAGATTTTACGATTTTTATGATATATACCTAAAAGTACTCTTATATGTATTGTCTCAATCATTTGAATTACAATCCTAAATACAGAAAATTCATACACAAAATACTTTTTCGGTCTCTTTTACATTTTCTCTTTTTCGGTCTTATTAATATTTGTAAATAAAGTTGGTTTACTTTTAAGGAGTGACTCAGATAAAGACGCTTAAAATATCTTTTTTTAAAAATATTTTTTAGTAATTAAAAATTAATATATATAATCAATTAAATAATTTTATTTTTGTCAAAATTAGGCTAGACAAATTGATTTAACCGAAAAAATGGTGAATCAAATTTTGAACTGGTTTAAATTAATATTTTTTTTTATAAAAAATGACTACAATACCCGTATTATAGAAAATGATTAAAATACTCTTATATATATATATATATATATATATATATATATATATATTAATTTTAAAAATTCTAAATCCTAACCCTACGATAGAAAAATAAAAGACTAAAATTTAGGATTCTCAAAATTAAAATATATAATAGAAGTATTTTAATCATTTTCTATAATAATGTATTGTAGTTATTTTCTGTAAAAAAAATAATATTAATTTAGACCAGTTCAAGATTTGATTCACCATTTTACGGTCAAATCAATTTGTCTAGCCTAATTTTGACAAAAATAATACGATTTAATCGATTATACGTATTAAATTTTAATTATTAAAAAAATCTTTATAAAAAGACGTTTTGAGCATCTTTATTTGAGTGACTTTACGAGAGTCGATACTCTTGTAAGAAGTTTTCAAGTTCGAGCTTGAAAAATCAAAGATTCATTGTTAGTAAAATTGTATTAATTTCTCGAATACTCTTAAAAAGAAATTATTGATAGTTCTCTAATTATAATTATAAAAAAAAAACAAAAAAATGAACTTATAATGTATTTATATAGAATAAATCTTTAAAATGTTATACTTTAGTGATTTTTTTCAATTAACAAAAAATATTAAACACCATTTTTTTCTTCAATAAACAAGAGAGAGTTGGGGTAGGTTTGGGAGGTTGTTGTACCCTAATATAAAACTGCATGTGCATGTGAGCGTCGCCATAGTTAGGTACATTGTAAATAAACAAACCACGTGTGTCGGTGGAAGCAAAGACATTCTTCCATCTAGTAACGTCGTTTTTCCCATATTTTTCATATTCATGCTAAAGTATCGTTTTTATCCCTAACGTTTGGGATAAGTCCTATTTATATTCCTAACGTTTAAATCGTTCTATTTATATCTTTAACGTTTATAAAAGTGATTCAATGTTATCCTACTATCAATTATACTAAACAAATTAGATTATATTTTTCAATTATTCTCATTTGAATGTATTCATTCTCAATTAGGTCTCATTTGGATGTGGTCGATTTTAATATTATACCTACTATTTGTGTTTAGATTCAATTATGTCCCTAAAAAAGTGAATTATATAAATGTTGTAGGAATTAGTTTTAACATTTAATGAGCTATTTTTTATAGTAGATCATTGATTCTATCCCAAACATTTGTATTTTAACTTTAAGAAGAGATTTTTAAAACTCAAACTAAAGCGTTCATGATGTGTAATTGACGGTAAGATAACATTGAATCACTTTTACAAACGTTATACAAATAGGACGATTTAAACTTTAGGAATACAAATAGAATTTACCCCAAAAGTTGGGACAAAAATGATATTTTACTCTAGTATAAATATGTACCAGAAACGATTAACACACACTACATCGCCTATATAAAATATTAGAAGGAAAGAAAACTGGGTGCGTGAGTGAATTAATTACTTCGTTAGTTAGTTATTGTGTTCATTCACTTGGCGCGCAACCAAATTCAATGGCGCCAGCTTCTGTGCTTCCCAATTTGAAATGGTTGCCACTGAATTCCAAATTCAATATCAAGAGCCAACTCCAAACAAGCAACATTGACGTTGACACGGTTAAGCTTCCCGAGAAAACCCGCAACTCGAGAGTCTTGATCCTTGGTGGAACGGGTCGGGTCGGTGGATCCACCGCCATTGCCCTCTCCAACCTCTGCCCTGACCTCCGCATTGTCGTCGCCGGTCGAAACAGGTCTCTCTCTGTTATATACAATAATTAATTACTAACTGTGAATAGGAATCGTTAATTCAATTAAATCACGGTAACAATAATAGGGAGAGAGGTGAAGCTATGGTTGCAAAACTGGGGGGCAATTCTGGTTTTTCTCAGGTTGATATGAATGATGAAAATTCACTCCAAAATGCTCTTCAAGGTATCGTACTCTTAGTTTTTTTGGTGACTTACCTACTCTTAATTATTTAGTCAATTAAAAAGTCAACCATGAAAATGCAGAGGTGGATCTTGTGGTTCATGCGGCGGGGCCGTTCCAAAAAGAAGAAAAATGCAGCGTGCTTGAAGCAGCCATAAACACCAAGACGGCATATGTTGATATCTGCGATGACACAAAGTATGCGTGGCGTGCTAAGTCCTTTATGAGAAGAGCATTAGGCGCTAATGTTCCAGCCATAACTACCGGAGGATTATGCCCCGGACTCAGCACAGGTACGGTTCCAACTTCTAACTGTTATTATTCCTTATTTTACTCACTCACTCACTGAAACTACTTTCTTAGTCATGGCGGCAGAGTTAGTCCGCGCTGCACTAAGTGAAAGTGATCAAGATAAGCCAGAAAGCCTAAGGTCATCATTCTTATCTCTTAGTCTCCTACCTGTTGCCATTATTGAAAACAAAAACAATAAGTTTTTTTTAATAAAATTTTAAAATATAAAATACTGAAAATAAGAATAAAAAATAAAAACACAAATTCTTATATTTTATATAAAAAATTTAAATAATAATAAAAAGATATGTTAATTAAATTCTAAAAAAAAAACTCATTTCATTATTTTTATCTAAAGCTAATAATTGAGAATAATTAAAAGATGCATATATATTCGAATGCATGTACATAAGTATATATTGTTGGTTCACAGGTTCTCCTACTATATATCTGGAACTGGTGGTGCTGGTCCAGCCGTGTTGCTTGGTAGCCTCTTCTTGTTGGGGGAGGAAGTAGTTGCATATAGCAAAGGTTGGTGTCTACATACTTTCTCTACATTATATTTCATTTCATAATTAAAGTTTAAAAATTTTATAAATGATAGACGCCTATTTAATTAGGATAGGATTATGCTACGTATATATTAAAATCAGCCACCAAAATCCGCTATTAATATAAAATACTTGTTGAAATACAAATACATATTGAAAATAAATTAAACCACATATGTATTTATATACAAATACATTAGTGACTAATTTTAGTGTACAAATAGTATTTCTCGTTAAGATATTGTTGTTCCTACCAAATTTTGTTACATAATCCGGTATTAGGGTTTAGGATATAAGGTTGCGTTTGATTATGAGAACATGATAAGATAAAATATTAAAAATAAAATATAAAAAGTAGAAATACAAAATTTAATATTTTTATATTTTGTGTATTGATAAACTAAAATAAATTATGAAAATTTAATTTTTTTTTATGTTTTTAATAAAAAATTTTGAGAAAAAAATAATTATAAAAAATTAATAAGAATAATAAAAAATAAAAAATAAATTGTGTCTTTTATTAGTATTTTTGTGTCTTTTTAAGATAGATAAAAAATACTCTACTTCAATATTTTTGGATATAATATTTTTATTCATGTCTCATCTATCAAAAATATATTAAAATAAATTAAACCACATATATTTATATATAAATATATTAGTGATTGATTTTAATGACTAATTTTAGGGTACGAATAGCATTATTAAAGGGCATTATTAGATCAAAGGATCATTGGATTTTTTATTTTAATAAGTAAACTAAATATAATAATTATTGAAATAAATAATTTAAAAAATATTTATTGAAATAAATACTCTTCTTATCTCGTTTATACTATAAACGAAAAAAATTTGCACGTAAATATGTGTATTTTTTCAATTTTTATATATCTCGTTTACAATGTAAATGAGATACATGAAAAATTATCTCGTTTACACTGTAAACGAGATATATGTATTTAAAAATATAAAAATATATTTTTAAAAATAATAAAAAATATTAATAATTTAAATTGGACCAAACTATTAAAAATGAAATGTTTCAAATAATAGAAAAGATGAACGATTTTAAATAATAGAGAAGATAAAATAAGCACGTTAACACGTTTACTTGTAAAGCACATAAGTGCACTTTTTTCTAACTACCAATTATTAATACATTTTCTTCTTCCATGTTCACTTATTTTTTTGTTTATTGTATGGGAGTACATAAAAATTTGAAATATAATTTAAGTAGAAAAGATTTCATATTCTACGCCAATAGAGTATGCATTAACTAGGTCATCAAATAAATCACGTATATTTAAATTATATTTCAAATTTTTAAATAGTGGGTAGTTAGAAAAAATGCAACCACAACTAAGAACTTGATGTCTGTATGCTTCGATTTTGTCAAGCTCTTATTGTTGTTGGAGAATAGTAGTACTGACTTATTGTCACAAAATATCTTTAATGATTTTTTAATGTCATCTACTATACGAAGTTCAGTGACAAAATTTCGTAACCATATGCCATGAAATCGGAATCAGAGTATCCAATAATCTCCAAATTTTCTGATCTCCGATAAGTAAATATGTAATCATTTGTTCTCTTTAGATAACGCAATACGCGTTTAACAGCTACCCAATGATCTATGCCCGAATTGCTCAAGTATCTACCCAATACTCCCACTATAAATGATATATCAGAATGTGTGCAGATTTGAGCATACATTAAATTTCCTAGTGCTGATGCATAAGGTTTATCATGCATTGCTGTCTTAAGATTATTTTGGGGCATTGCTTGAGACTAAACTTGTCTCCTTTAGTTTCGGGTGTGTCCATTGGTCTACAACTTTCCATGACATATCTACTTAAAATACTTTTGATATAGTTCTTTTGTGATAATCTAAGAATACCTTGAGAGTGATCTCTTAGTATCTCGATTTCTAATACAAAAGAGGCATCGCCATAAAAATTTTTTAGTTTCATGTGACAAGCCTATATCGTTACTGGCAAGTAGAATGTCATCAACATATAAGACCAAAAATATGTATTTACTCTCACTGAACTTGCGGTATACAATCTATAATATTTACCTCAAAACTATATGAGGTAATGACCTGATTAAACTTGTGATACCATTGACGGGAAGCTTGTTTGCGATCATATATGGATTTTCTTCTTTCTCTGTTGGATCTTCTTAATAACACTTCTTGAGGTTGTTGAGCTTGCTGTATGGGTTGGGATTGAAGAGGATTCTCATTATTTTCTTGTACTGTAACTGAATCTACAATAGGATTTTCATTGTATATGCTCTTGTACTATAACTGTATCTTGAACAATAATAGGCACAAGGACCTGATCATTGTCAGTTACAGAATCCTCATCAAAAGCAACATTCCTAATATTTCCTTCCCCCAAACTCAACATCCTCAAGAAATCTCGCATTTTCCGTCTCAAAATAGACCTTGATGTAGGATTGTAAAATTTGTACCCCGTGAGTGCTCAGCGTAACCAACAAAGTAGCAACTAGTTGTCCTTGATTCAAATTTTCTTTCATGTTGCCTATAAGGTCGCGCTTCAGTTGAACATTCCCAAATATGCAAATGCTTTATACTGGGCCTTTTCCTAATCCAAATTTCATATGGAGTTTTGTTAATTGCTTTGCTTGGCACCCTATTAAGGATGTACACTGCGATCTTTAAGGCTTCTCGCCAAAGTGATTCAGGCAAAGAAGAATGACTAATCATACTTCTCACCATGTCCTTAAGAGTTCGGTTCCTTCGCTCTGCAATACCATTCATACTAGGTTTGCCTGGCATGGTATATTGCGGAACAATACCACACTCCTCTAGGAAAAGAGCAAAATGTCCGGGACGTTGCTCACCTGAACCGTCATATCTTCCGTAGTATTCACCACCACGATCATATTTGATAGCTTTAATTTTCTTTCCAAGTTGAAGTTCAACTTCAGCTTTGAAAGACTTGAAAATATCCAAGGTTTGAGACTTTTCATGAATTAAATATAGATACCCGTAACGAGAGTAATCATCTATGAACGTAATAAAGTACCGTTGTCCATTCCAAGAGACAGTAGAGAATGGGCCACATATATCGGTATGTATCAGTTTTAAGACATCTTTAGCTCTCTCGGCACCTAATTTCCTTTCGTTTGTCCTTTTCCCCTTTATGCACTCAATGAAGACTTCAAAGTCCGCCAAATTTAGGGGTCCAAGAATTTCATCCGACACGAGCCTCTGAATTCTCTGTTTAGAGATGTGACCTAGGTGTTTGTGCCATAATGATGCCGAATTCTCATTTAGTTTTCGTTTTGTATCCGTTTGCAGTATTTCATTATTATAGGAATTTAAGTCAAGCCTATATAGATTATCCACCAAATGACCAGAGCAAATATTATTCGAATTATAAACGAGATTGACTTTATTGTCTCCGAACAAGCAAAAATAACCTGATTTGTCCAAACGAGAAACATAAACCAAATTCCGTCTAAATGACGGTACATAAAACGTCTCTAATAAATCTAAGTAAAATCCACTCATGGAACATAATCTAAATGTTCCTATAGCTTCGACTGCAACTATATTGCCATCTACCCCATAGATGTATCTTTCAGCATCACTTGGCAGTCGGCTCCACAGGCAATCCTGCATAGTAACACTTACATGAGTAGTAGCAGCAGAATCTACCCATCAAGTATCAACAGGTGTATAACTTAAACTAGCCTCAGAACAAACGAAAGTAAGAATTATACCCTTCTTTACATGCCAAGTGACATATTTGGTACAATCCTTCTTCATATGTCCCACCTTCTTACAGAAGAAACAGATTGAAACTTGATCCTGTTTCTTAGCCTTTTTCTGCTGAAAAGGCACATCCGCAGTAGTATCACGCTTTCTTTTATACTGAGAAGATGAAGTCATGTGAGCACTTTCAGTCTTATCTTGCTGTAGCCTCTCTTTTTCTTGCACACAGTGAGATATAAGCTCATTTAAGGACCAAGTGTCATTCAGAGTGTTATAATTCACTTTGAATTGCCCAAAATGTGCAGGAAGGGAAATCAAAATGAAATGCATAAATAAATCTTCAGACAACTCTAACTTTAGTGCTTTCAATTTTGAAGTAAGATGAGACATTTCCATAATATACTCCCTTATGTTCCCTTTACTTTTACACCTTATGGAGACAATTTTGCTCAAAAGGCTACTTGTCTCCGCCTTTTCATTCTTAGTAAAAAAAATTTCAACATCTTTCAGTAACTGTTTGGCATCTTTATCCTGAGTAATAGAGCCCCGAAACGCCTCAGGAATTGAGCGTTTCACGATCATAATGTTCATTCGATTGGATCTCTCTCACTTCTCTATTTTAACCTCATTGAGATTTTCTGGAGTGGAAGTGGGTTTCTCCTCTGGAAGAGCTATATCCAGATCCATACAACTGAAGACAACTGTATTAATAGTGGGCACTTTAAGAGTGCACTTATGTGTTTTCCAAGTAAACGTGTTAATCTTTATTATTTAAAATGGACTGATTATCTTCCATTTTATTTAAAATTGTACATCTTCTCTATTATTTGAAACATTCTATTTTTAATAGTTTGGTCTAGTTTAAATTATTAATATTTTTATTATTTTTAAAATTTATATTTAATTATTTATAAATACATTTATTTCGTTTATACTGTAAACGAGATACATGAAAAATGATCTCATTTACCGTGTAAACGAGATAAGAGAAGGATATTTATTTCGGTAAATATTTTTTAAATTATTTATTTCAATAATTATTATAATTAATTTATTTATTAAAATAAAAAATCCGAGGATCACTGCTCCTACTAAATCTATGTAGTTGGATATTAGAGTTTTTAATTTCCCACTAAATCTTGGTATTTATATAAGTTTTAACCTTCACACTTATCATTTAGTAGGCTATGATGTATGTTTGTTTGAGTAAAACGTCGTACTTTAGAATTAAGTTGGTTTTATTCACAAATATAATACCCAGTCATATAACATATACATATAGGATACATTTATAGCAAAATCTAGTTTATGACGATAATCTAACAAGATGTTTCTCTATTTAATTTATATGTGTAAATTACACTAGAGAAGTTGGATGCTCCCGTAACCTAGACTAATTTTTTTAAAAGAAGTAATATAATTAAGTAGCGAGTATGCCATTTTATTATTTGGTTAAATTTAATTCATTTACTTTTAATAAATAAAATTAATTTTGACTAAATATTAAATCATTATTTTACTATTTGTTCAAAACTTATCTTTTATTCTACATATAAATTAAAATTGAAGTTCATCAAATACTAGCATTTTTTCACGTATTAATTATATTTATATTATACAAATTCTTTTTATCATATATTTCAATATAACACTTTTCCCCTTCATTTTCTCTTGATCGAAATAAGTTATGCATACACACAAGTATATATATAGATATATATTTTTCTCTTTATTTTCTTTGTTTTTATTCATCCAATCAATGTGTAAATAATAAAGCTGGAATGTTCAACTAGGAGAAAAGGTCAAACTGGAGCCATACAGTGGAAAGCTCAATGTTGATTTTGAAGAAGGAATTGGCAAAAGAGACGTTTATCTAATGTAAGTTTTTCCATATATATCGAAAGTATTTTATCTTAATAAATATAAAATTATCGATTTTTTTATAACAAAAAAAATATTAACTAAAAACTGTTAAAACTTATTATTTTTATTTTTATTTAATATATTTATAATAAATAAATATTAAATAAAATAAATTTAAAATATTTTTTTAACATTACTATAATAATTAATAAATCGTTATTTACTCATAAGTACTTCAAAAGAATCCAAAAAAATCTAATTTTGTATTCTTTTTCTTTTTCTTTTTTCCTCTTCTTTTTTTTCAACATGTTTTTAACGTTGCTTCTTCTCTTTTTCATGTGTTATTTATACAAAAATTCTATTTTTTTTTTAAATAATTGAAACTTTTCTGTTAGTATTATAAAATTGATGTGTTGTTAATATTTATAATTTATTAAAAAAAGACTTGCCACTCAATATTTATCAAATCTATTTATATATTTTAAGAGAAATAATTTATAATATAGTATTAAAATCTTTAATAATAGAAAAAAAATTTAGAATTTGATTTTGACTATCCTGTCTTTCAAGATAGAAGTAGGGATTATTTGTTTGTGCAGTTAAGGGAAGTACTTATTTAAAAAATGAAAAATATTTTGTATTATATATTTAAAGAGAACATTTTATTAAAAAAAACTATTTGGGTATGATAAATATTTAAGTTTTCTATGTAAAATTAAAATTATGGTAAGGAGAAAAAAACTATTTTCCATAATATGATATTTTTGAAAAATTAAAAGGTGTAATTATTGTTTTATTATATATATATATATATATATATATATATAGGTATAAAATAAAATAATTTTGTTCATACCCTGACCCAATAGTAAGGCCCAGGTCCAAACGAAAGGCCCAATCCAGAGGATTGAGCCTCGCCCTGCACCGACCTTCGCCCTACGAAGTTGGTCCCTACCACAACTTGCTCTAAAGAAGTCGGGACGAAGATTAGCTGGCAGATAAACACCCATTCAAATGAGTAACTGCCCCTAAAATCTCTCTACCCACTTCCAAGTGACATATCTCAACCTCCCTAAGATAAAGGGACGGTTATCCACCTTAAATGGCGGAACTACTCCAACGGTGGTTATGGGTTCACCACTATAAATACACTGACACTTCTCAGCTATCTCAGAGGCCCAATACTCTCTAGACCTGTTTTGCTCCCTTTGCTGACTTTGGCATCGGAGTGTCTTTGCAGGTACCACCCCTCATTCTCTCACACGGAAGTCGGACGGGGGCCTTGGATCATAAACCCATTCGGAGGCTTCCTCATTCAGACGATTGGGCCAGCCAAGCTAATCCAACCCAATAATCTCTGGTTACCCACCGTAACATTGGCGCTGTTGCCGGGGACCCGAGAGATCAGCCAGTAATGGCGGACGTATCCCAGGAAGATGGTCATGTAGCGTCGGATTCCGAACAAGAGAATCCAGATATCGGAAACAACGACGCAGACCCAACCCTCCACCAAGGAACCAGTGACCAACACAGGGAAGGCACATCCGGACTTAAAAAATCCGAAGGCAAATTCCTCGGAGGGGCGTGAATCGGAAAAAGATGGACCATCCCATGCAACTGAGCTTATGAGGTTAGTCCATGTCAACCAAAGTCGCTTAGAACAGTTAGAGCAGGAGCGGGAGCGACAAAGGGCGACAGAGAAAAACCTAAAAGAGGAGATGGAACGGCGAAAAAAGTTAGAGAAAAAACTCTTAAAGTTAGAATCCTCCCTCAAAGGTCGGAACTCCCGTGACGATCGAGAAGAGTCGCCCCCAGGAGGGGAGGACCCTTTTAGTGAGGACATAATGAGGGCAAAAGTTTCAAGAAACTTTAAAAGCCCTGATATGGACCTTTATGACAGAACCACAAATCCGAAGCATCATTTAAGCAATTTTAAAAGTCGGATGTATCTGGCTGATGCTTCTGATGCGACGCGCTGCAAATCTTTCCCGACCACCTTATCGAAAGCAGCGATGAAGTGGTTCGATAGCCTCCCTCCAAGGTCGGTCACCAACTTCGAGGACCTCTCGAGGAAGTTTCTAATGAGGTTCTCCATTCAAAAAGATAAAGTAAAGCATGCACCAAGCCTCCTGGGAATAAAGCAGGAGGTCGGAGAACCTCTATGGGATTATATGGAAAGGTTCAACAAAGCATGCTTAGAGATTCAAGATCTGCCCACCGAGGCAGTCATCATGGGGCTAGTAAATGGACTCAGAGAAGGTCCCTTCTCACAGTCCATATCAAAAAGGCACCCCACCTCCTTAAGTGATGTACAAGAACGAGCTGAAAAGTACATCAACATGGAGGAAAATGCCAGACTGAGAGAGTCGAGCTCACGACCTGGGCACCTTCCCTCAATAAAGGAGAGAGAAAGGGAGCCCAAGAAGAAAGAAGACCTTGGTCCCGACAGACCCAGGAAATATCACTCTTATACTCCCCTGATGGTTTCTATAGTGGACGTATACAGAGAAATTTGCAATACTGAAAGGCTGCCACCTCCCAGGCCCATTAAAAATAAAAAAGGCGGGAGTCGCAGCGATTACTGTGAGTACCATAAAATATATGGTCACTCAACAAATGACTGTTACGACCTTAAAAATGTGATAGAAAAGTTGGCCAGAGAAGGCCGACTAGACAGATATCTCATAGAAAGGTCGGACAATCATGGGAAGAGAAAGCGAGATGACACAGATAGAAGAGACCCTCCACCGCAGACTCTGGAGAGACATATACATATGATCTCAGGTGGATTCGCGGGAGGGGGACTCACCAAGTCCTCTCGCAAAAGACACCTCAAGCGAGTCTACCAGGTCGAAAATGAATCACCCGACCTTCCTACCGTCTCATTTACAAAGGAAGATGGGCAAGGAGTAATCCCTGGACACGACGATCCAGTGGTGATAATTATGATCATAGCCAATGCCCATCTCCACAGAACTCTAGTGGACCAAGGAAGCTCGGCAGACATCATTTTCAAGCCCGCGTTTGACAAACTAGGGCTAGGTGATACGCCAATAAAACCACTGGGATTTCTACCCCTCCACACTACCTTCGGAAAGGAGGAAAAGTCCAAAACTCTGAGCATAGACTTCATAGTCATCGACGTGGGGTCAGCATACAATGCCCTAATCGGCATAACTACCCTAAATTGACTCGGAGCGGTGGTGTCTACCCCCCATCTCTGCATGAAATTTCCGACACCTGCGGGAATAGCAACGGTGCGGGGAGACCAGAAGTTGGCAAGAAAGTGCTACAATGAAAGCTTGAACCTGAGGGGAAAAGGCAAAGAGGTTCACACCATAGAGCTCGGTGGTGCAAGGGCCAAAGAAGAGCTACGACCACAGCCAGGAGGAAAAACTGAAGAAATACAGGTCGGCGAAGAGGAAGGGAAGAATACCAACATAGGAGCCAGCCTAGGGGAAACCCTGAAGCAAGGGTTGACTAAGCTCCTAAGAGATAATTCTGACCTCTTCGCCTGGAAAGCTTCCGACATGCCCGAGATAGACCCCAAGCTCATGTCCCATAAGCTCTCGGTACACCCGGGATCCCGACCTATACAACAGAAAAGGCGCAAGCTCGGCCCGGAACGAGTCCTAGTAGTGGAAGAGCAAGTGCAGGCACTCCTAGAAGCCGGCTTCATTAGAGAAGTTAAATATCCAACATGGCTAGCAAATGTAGTGCTGGTCAAGAAGCAAAACGGCAAATGGAGGATGTGTGTCGACTACACCGACTTAAATAAGGCATGTCCCAAAGACCCTTATCCACTCCGAAGTATTGATACCTTAGTAGATTCTAGCTAGGGATATCAATAATTGTCGTTCATGGATGCCTATTCAGGATATAACCAAATCTCAATGCATGAGCCGGACCAGGAGAAAACATCATTCATCACGCCCAGAGCAAATTTTTGCTACGTGGTCATGCCATTTGGATTAAAAAATACAGGGGCCACATACCAAAGGCTGATGAACAAGGTGTTTGCTCCCTACCTCGAGAGCTTAATGGAAGTCTATGTAGACGACATGCTAGTGAAAACCAAGGAAGAAACCGACCTCTTGGCAGACCTCTCGCAAGTATTTAACACCATAAGGTTACACGGGATGAGGCTAAATCCCGCAAAGTGTACCTTCGCGGTGGAGGCTGGAAAGTTCCTAGGGCTTATGCTAACACAGAGAGGGATCGAAGCAAATCCCGATAAGTGTAAAGCTATCCTGGAAATGAAGAGCCCGACTTGCTTAAGAGAGGTTCAGCAACTGAATGGCCGACTTGCAGCCCTCTCCAGATTTTTGGTAGGATCGGCACTGAAATCCCTTCCACTGTTTTCTTTATTAAGAAAGGGATGCCAGTTCGAATGGACTCCAGAATGCGAAGGAGCGTTCCAGGAGTTCAAAAGGTTCCTGAGCCAACCACCAATCCTAACCCGACCTCTAGTCGGGAAAGACCTCGTCCTATATTTGTCCGTAGCAGACAAAGCTGTTGCGTCAGCCCTGGTAAGGGAGGACGAGGTCAGACAGCATCCAGTTTACTTCATCAGCAAAGTTCTACAGGGCCCCGAGCTAAGGTACCACAAAATAGAGAAGTTTGCCTACTCCTTAGTAATAGCCTCACGAAGGTTACGGCCTTACTTCCAAGCACATACAATAAAAGTCCGAACGAACCAACCCATGAAGCAAATCCTCCAAAAGACGGATGTTGCAGGGAGAATGGTTCAATGGACAATAGAGCTCTCCGAGTTTGACCTGAAGTACGAAACTCGGACAGCAATCAAAGCCCAATGCCTCACCGACTTCATAGCAGAATACGCGGGAGATCAAGAGGAAAAGCCAACTACATGGGAACTTTATGTAGACGGATCCTCAAACAAGACAGGAAGTGGTGCAGGCATAATACTGGCTGACGAAAGGGGAACTCAAATAGAGGTATCCCTCAAATTTGAATTCCCAGCTTCAAATAATCAGGCAGAATATGAAGCCCTGATTGTGGGATTGAAGCTGGCCGAAGAAGTCGGTGCAACAAAAGTGATGATATACAGTGACTCTCAGGTGGTGACCTCCCAGATAAATGGAGAGTATCAGGCCAAAGACCCAAACATGAAGAGATACCTGGAAAAAACTCTGGAGTACCTCGGGCACTTTGCGGAAACCGAGGTTAAGCATATAACTCGGGACCTCAATAGCAGAGCAGACGCCCTCTCCAAGTTAGTAAGTACTAAGCCAGGAGGGAATAATAGAAGCCTGATCCAGGAAACTCTCCAAGAGCCCTCTGTGGTGAAAGCAGAGGACAAACAAGATGTCCTTGAGGTATCCGGGCTAAACCTCGGATGGATGAATCCTTTGGTCGAATACCTAAAATTTGACATCCTCCCCAAGGAGGAAAAAGAGGCTAAGAAAATCCGGAGGGAAGCACAATATTACACTCTGGTGAAAAACATCCTTTATACAAGAGGAATATCAACGCCATTGTTGAAGTGCGTACCAACCTCAAGGACCACTGAAGTGCTAGAGGAAGTCCATAATGGGATCTGCGAAAACCATCTCGGAGCCAGGTCGCTAGCCAGGAAAGTAATCCGAGCTGGATTCTACTGGCCGACCTTGCAGAAAGATGCCACAGAATTTGTGAAAAAATGCCAACCATGCCAAATGCATGCAAATTTCCACGTGGCTCCCCCCGAGGAGCTCATTAGTATAACTTCTCCATGGCCCTTCGCAAAATGGGGAATGGATTTGTTAGGTCCTTTTCCCCAGGCGCCAGGACAAGTCAAATACCTGATCGTGGGAATAGATTACTTCACAAAGTGGATAGAAGCAGAACCATTAGCCACCATCACAGCCCAAAGAAGTCGGAGGTTCCTCTACAAAAATATCATCACAAGGTATGGAATACCTTATTACGGAACTCAGTTCACTGACTCTACCTTCAGAAGCCTAGTGGCCAGTATGAAAATCAAATACCAGTTCACCTCGGTGGAACATCCACAAGCCAATGGACAAGCCGAAGCAGCCAACAAAGTCATACTGGCAGGGCTGAAGAAAAGACTACAAGATGCAAAAGGAGCTTGGACAGAAGAACTTCCCCAAGTGTTGTGGGCTTATCGGACGACACCCCAATCAGCCACTCGAGAAACACCCTTCCGACTTGTCTATGGGCGTAGAAGCTATGATACCAGTGGAAATCAGCGAGCAAAGCCCAAGGGTGATTCTCCATGATGAAATCGGGAACATACAGGGGCACAAAGAGGAGCTTGAATTGCTCCTCGAAGTCCGAGAACAAGCCTAGATAAGAGAAGCGGCATTGAAACAAAGGATGACTACCAGGTATAACAAAAAAGTCGTTCGAAGGAGTTTCGCCCCAAACGATTTGGTCTTGATCAGAAACGACATTGGAGTCAACAAATCGGGGGAAGGCAAGCTAGCAGCTAATTGAAAAGGACCCTATAAAGTTAGCGAGGTCTTAGGAAAAGGTTATTATAAGGTGACCGACCTGAACGGCACCAAGTTACCAAGGTCGTGGCATGCTTGTAACATGAAAAGGTACTATAGTTAAAAGCGAACTCTACTCCCTGATGTACTCTTTTCCCAACTTTACGATTTTTTCCCAAAAGTCAAAGGATTTTTTCTGAAGAAGGGTTTTTAACGAGGCATCATAGTAGAGGCTAAGGGAGAATAGATTACTAAAAGCCCTTAGTAGCAATAAAGTACCTTCCCAAATAAATAAAGATCTTTTTACAAAGTCTCTTATAAATTCCCCTTTTGTTTATTTTTCTCTCTACGAAACGCGCCGACTTAAGCTCGACAAAACGTGAAAATCCCATGAACCGACCTAGATGGTCGTCAGGATAAAACGACGAGGTACAAGTCGGCGTAAAGAGGTTATAAAAGTTGATCGTGAGAAACTCGGAGATATCCCGACTCATAAGTTGAGGTGAAAATCCGAGTAGAAAAGAAAACGCATTGCAAAAATAACCTAAGTCATAAAAACTCAAAAAAATCAAAGTTGAGTATTGGGAATAGCAAAAAGAGATAAAAAAAACTTATCAAAAAGCCTAAAGACTGTCCTAAAGTCCTTAAAAGCAAAAAGGCTTAGAAGGACAGACAAGCCAAAGAAAAGATTTGCAGAAAAGATCAAGGGAACTTCAATCAAAACCAGAAAAGCATATACACCAAAAGTAACTGAAACACTTACCCAAAAAAGGGGATTTTCTGTTAAATAAAACCCTTATCCAAAAAGGGCACTTATCAATATTTTGTTTACAGCCTTAAAAGGCCAATGTCAAAAAACAACCACCACAAATATAAAAGAGTTTAAAAAAGAGGGGACCCACAGGCCGAGCCCCATATAGCCAACAATTCTTTTCAAGCATTACCGCCAGGAGTAGTCGGATCACCACCAGAGTCGGGAAGAGTAGTCGGAGCGCCATCAGGTCCAGGAAGGGGAGTATCCATCGGAGACGGAGAGGAGGTACTCGGAGCCTTCGAGGAACTTGGAGCATCCTTTGGACGAGGAGGGGACTTAACGATTCTCTATCCCCAAGTCTTCAAATCTGACTCAGTGACATGCTTGGGAGAGGGAGGAGGATAAACTATGGCACCATCAATGACGACCTTGTCAGGATCCAAAGGAGAGAGATCCAGGTCGGGAGCAAGGACTCTTACCTGCTCCTTAAAAATCCTCCAGGCCTCCTCGTCCCCCTCAGCAATAGAGTCCTCCAACTCGGCGTAGGCATTCCCAGAATTCAACAAATCCTTCCTCACAGCCACGAGGTCCTCAAATAAACTCGAATAACTCTCCTGCGCCTTCTTCCTCAAGCCCTCCTCCATATTGCATTGGGCTTGCAACTTGTTCTCCTTCTCCCGAAGGCCATCCCTCTCCTCCTTCAACTTAGCGACCTCCTTCTTCAACTCCTCCTCATGTTTCCGATATATGAGAAGCCTTTCCTCCAGCTCTTCAACCCTCGAGGTTGAACCCAGAGAGCTAAGAGGAGTCTTCTCAAAAATATCAAGGAACTTGGCATAAACCCCTGCCTCCCTGATGCTCTCCTCAGCCAGAATAGTAAGGTGGTTCCGAATAGAAACATCATCCATACCTATACGGGTATGGGGGTAGATGTACTTCCGGATAAATGCAGGAGCATCCGCCTTAGCCTCACCTTCAAAAGAAGAGCCAGGCTCTAAAGCCTTGCGCTTCTTCTTCTCTGGCTCAGGGGAAGGTCAGGGGGAAGGGGGCGGCTGAGAAGAAGCCAAGGAAGAAATAACGATGGGTTGAGAAGGAGTCCCCAAATTTCAGGGAGGAGGAGGAAGAGGAGAACTAGTTACCCTGGCGCCGCCAATCCTGGCACGGGACCTCGCCTTGGCCTCCTGGACTCTCTGGTAAGACTCACTAGAATTTTTTTTCGCCATCTCTGTAAAAACAATTAGTAGCCAAAAAGTCAGACAAGTCGGAAATCAAGTAGATAAATAAAAACTACCTAGTTGTGTCTGGACAAAGGTCGGAGACCCCTGGAGAAATTTTTTGGTATCCAGATATGGGACCCTCCCCCATACTTCTCGGAGGATCCCTACAATGGCTGCCTCCACCTCATCTAGATCGTCCAAACCATATTTCTCACAGGGGGAGGCCTCTAACCAGTACAAGGGAAAGCGAGGAGAAGAATTCTCATCCAAGAAAAAGGGGTGGTGACCCTCTATGGCTTGAACTTTGAAAAAATAATTTTTGAAGTCATGGAAAGATTCATCAAAAAGGGTGAAGACCCTCCGACCTTGTATATCTCGGAAGGACACTCATTGCTGCTTGTTATTTTGCCCACTGAAGGGCTTGGTCATGTGGAAAAGAAAAAAGAAAATCCTCAAAGAAGTCGGAAATTCCAAGGCACGGCTGATAAACTGATAAATTTTTAGAAAGCCCCAAGAATTGGGATGAAGCTGGGTAGGTGCAACACGGCAGTGATGTAAAACAGCAACCTCAAAATCAGAGAAAGGGAGAAAAATGTCCAGTCGGGTGATCATACTCTCATACATATAAAAGAAATGAGGGGCTGCCTCTGAAGCCCTCCCAAAGCAAACCCGGTCTTCCGGACCCGGGGCAAGCAGTTCATACTTTGGCTCATCCTCATCAGAGGTGCAGAGCCGGTGCCGAGTGCAAAGGCCAGTTATAAAATCAGTGTCAACCAGAGTTTCCTCTCCTAAGACTGTGACATCGACCCACTGAGCAAGAATTTCTACAGAAGACATTTCTTTTCCTAAAAAGGTGAGTAAAACCTACAAAGGAAAAAGAAAAGAAAATAAAAAACATAGTCTCTAAGGGGAATACGGAATCAAAGCCTACGAATCAACTTCTCTCTATCTAAAGAATAAAAGCATGCAAACAGAAAGAACATCGTAAAAAGAAGAAAAGACTAACCTTTATCTGGAAATAAGGTAGAGGAAGATAAAAGTCTTCAAACAAGGGTGCTCCACGAACGGATGAGAAGAAGAAAATTTGAAAAATCGTAGAAACGAAGCAACGAAAGAGAAGGAAAGTATTTATAAAAACGTTAGGGGCATAATGGTAAAAACGGAAGCAATCATTAATGGGTGCACCGTTACCAAGACAATCCCTACGCAAACCTCTAACGGACGCGACGTTTGATTAGACGTAACTGTGAAAATCAAAAGTCACGAAAAGTCACGTCGGTTCCAAACCATCACATCGGTTCTCCAACAAGTCGGCTACAACCCCGAGTATAATACTCGTACCCAAGTCTTAAAAGAAATTGGGCTCGAGTAGGGGCACTGTTCATACCTTGGCCCAATAGTAAGGCCCAGGTCCAAACGAAAGGCCCAATCCAGAGGATTGAGCCTCGCCCTGCACCGACCTTCGCCCTACGAAGTCGGTCCCTACCACGACTTGCTCTAAAGAAGTCGGGACGAAGATTAGCTAGCAGATAAACACCCATTCAAATGAGTAACTGCCCCTAAAATCTCTCTACCCACTTCCAAGTGCCATATCTCAACCTCCCTAAGATAAAGGGACGGTTATCCACCTTAAATGGCGAAACTACTCCAACGGTGGTTATGGGTTCACCACTATAAATACACTGACACTTCTCAGGTATCTCAGAGGCCCAATACTCTCTAGACCTGTTTTGCTCCCTTTGCTGACTTTGGCATCGGAGTGTCTTTGCAAGTACCACCCCCCATTCTCTCACACGGAAGTCGGATGGGGGCCTTGGATCATAAACCCATTCGGAGGCTTCCTCATTCAGACGATTGGGCCAGCCAAGCTAATCCAACCCAATAATCTCCGGTTACCCACCATAACAAATTTCATAAATTTTTAATAAAATACACTATGTTATCTTTTTAATGAAATTTTAATAAAAATAATGTATTTTTATAATATATATATATATATTGGATTTAACAAATAATAATCATAATTTAATTTACTTTCATTCTATAGCGGTTAGAAATTTTAATTTTAAATGAACATATTCGTCCTTAGCAAAAAACTGTTTGTAAAACAAAATAATACTAAATTATAATTATGTCCTTTTTCATATCGTTAGCAAAGTTGAAATGTAACTTGTGTGAAGATCATATCCTGCTCTATAAAAAGCCTCCCACTAATTGATTTAATTGAGAAAATGATACCCGGAAAAATGATACATTTTTATCAAAATACACAAAACACATCATCATTTCACAATATCATATTTTAAGAAAAATAAAAAAATGTGAAAAAAAAAAAAAAAGAAAAGCATGTGGATGATAGACTTGGTCTACTTAACAAAGTTAAATCTTTCTCCAAATACAATTTTCCATTTAATTATCCTTAAACATTTGCTTTTATTCTTGAAAATTAAGATTACACTTCAATCATGGTATTCAGGAATTTACCAGAGGTTAGATGTGCTTATGAGAATCTAGGAGTGCCAACTGTTAGTGCTCGATTTGGATCAGCACCATTTTTCTGGAATTGGGGAATGGAAAATTTGACCAAAGTTCTTCCTTTGGTATGCTCCTGAATCATAAGCTTTAATTTGTTGCTAACAGTATTCCTTTAGAATATCTTGAAATATGTATAATAATGGTGCCAATAGAGCTGAAAAGTGAACACAAACTACACTAATTAAGTAAAATATTATGATTTGCTTGTGTTAATTATTTTAGCACGATATAGAGTACTCTGGTTGGATTTGAAATCTTAGTTTCAATTGGTATGAGCTGTGTTTAATGATTTAATCTACTACATCATATGATAATATCGCCCATAAATGATTATCTAGAACGTAAATATTTGTAAAATAATATAACAATATTGAATTAAATAAGTTCTGAAATTATATTAAAATTGAAATTAAGCGACTCTAATTCAATTTTAAAATTGTGCTAAAAAAATGAGAAATATCGCGTATTTATGTAGTGTTTGTTTTTAGATATTAAAACTGAGATTGGATGATTGCTACTTAGTATTATATATTAGAACTAAAATTTTAGATTTGAAACACAAAAGTTCAATTTTTAAGTATCTCTAGAAAACAGGAATACAAATAACTTAAATTTTTGAGATTGGAAATTGAATCTTTAATAATTTTTTTTAAATATTTTCATTTAACTTTTCAAATTTTAAATCTATTTTTCATTTTTCGTATTTATCTTAAACCAAATATGATACTTAGACATAACTCAATCTAGTACATTTTACACTAAACACAATACTATAACTTAATTTAGTCTCTATCTTTCAGTCTTTCAATTTCTGTCTCTGAATCTCAGTCTCTCTTTCAAATGCAGTCTTGTAAACTACCTAAAAATCTTGTTTCAAAGAGGCGCGAGACTTATAATAATTATTATTTGAACCATAACCCTGAGTATCAACAAGCAATACTGAAACTAACTCCACTGTTTTCTTTCTTCTCTGCCTACTATTAATATAATTGAGGAGTATATGTTATTCTCTTTTCTTCACACAATTGAGTAAACGATGCAGGAATTTCTGAGAGACAGGAGTAAAGTGGGAAGGTTGGTTGAATTATTTGGTCCTTTAATTGAAGCAGTTGATGGGATTGTCGGGGAACATATATCAATGAGGGTGAGGCAAATAAGTAGAAATATTGTGAAAATAGTGCTCCTTTAATCGTTCTTTTAATTTTCTTTTCTTTTCAAAAATGGCAGAACTGTTGTTATAGATGTTCTTAACAGGTTGATTTGGAGTGTGCAAGTGACCGCAGCAGGGTTGCCATCTTCAGTCACAGGAAACTTTCCACGTAATTTACATTGACAATTGCCACTTTATTTGCATTTCGTACATAAATTAAATTAGCTTTTGACACATTCTTAATTTATGTATATAATTTCTTTGGATGCTATGTAAGTAGTGTTTTGAAGTACTATATATGGTACAACATACAAGTTTTTAAACTCGGATTGAATATATGGTATGTTATTAGTTATGACAAGGCTTATTATAATAATGACCCTTTTATGAATGATATTATCATAATAAAAGTGATAATATTTATTCACTAACAATTAATGCTACGTGTACGTTCTTCCAGAGCTGCAGGAATTGCAACAGCAGCATTTGCACTTGCGATTCTAGAAGGAAGCACAGAGCCTGGTGTTTGGTTTCCTGATGAGGTATGCATTATTGCATTTACAGTGTTTTCCTTTTTTTTGGGGGGGGCACATTTTAGACTTATAACATGAACATTTCACCACAAAAGTAATTTTTTTTCTTTTTCTTTTAATCTGAATATAATTATATAATTAAATTCTATATGCAGGTTCAAGGACTTGCAATTGAGGCCAGAGAAGTTCTTCTCAAGCGTGCTAGCCAGGGTACATTTAACTTTGTAATGAACAGGTGAACTTTTAAAACTTATTTATTGTTGACTTTCTTTGCAAAATTTTTATTTATGCCATTTTATTTGCTTTTTTCTCTTCATTTCTGAGTACTCAGATCACCATGGACGATTGAAACAAATCCAAAGGAGCACGGATTAGGAATATATGTATGAGCTGGGATCCAAACGTGAAATTCAGTAAAATTATTTTGTTGTACTGATAGGTGTACAATGTAATCGCTTATCAAAGGTGTACAATGTAATGAATGTATAGTCCATGAGAGATGATTAATGGAAAAGAAGCTATAACTTTCTTATGTTATACGGAACTAAGATGTTGATTTGACCATGTTTATGTTAAAATAAATAAATTAATTAAATAAAAAGAATTACATGTTCCTGAAACAATTATGGATGTCCCAAAAAAAACCAATGATTTCAAAAATTACTTTGTTAGCAAAATTGCAACTGGTGGTTTCATAAGTCGTAATTACAACCTTAGAAGTGGTATTACAATCTGATTTCATCTGTACATCTCAGTATAGACTTTCTGACAAGTGTGTCTATAAAATTTACATCTGCAAAACCAACAAAAAATCAGACCTCAATCATAAAAGCAAAATTTCAATCTTGGCCAAGCTTAATTACCGAAACCTACCTCTAAGTAATGGTCAGCCATAAAAAAAAATATATATATAAACAAATGCTCTTAGAATGAAATCACATCTTCTTCTCTTGTCAGAGAAAAGTTCTCCCAAAGCAACCGGAAACATTGGCCAGCAAAACTTTTCCGATCTCGTGTTTAATTCGCCAATTTAGGTGCCTGTTGGACCTCTCTTGAAACTCCAGACTCAAGCAGCATAGCAACTGAATGAATGCATCACTGAGTTTCTCAAAATGCACATGCAAGTGCAGCAGATAAAGAGATCACCTTACTTGGCCCAACATCAGTGAAGTCAAACTGTAATCCTGATCCTAGCCAGATTAAATTTCACGGTTTTTTCTTATTTCCTACTTTGTTGGCCAGGTTCAAAACTGAGGAACAGAATTACCGTATGATCTCCGACCCTCTCTCCATGATCTCCTGCCACTTTGTTCAAATGGATAATACTGGGCATCCGCACTAGGTCTAGGCATAGGTCCATGGCGTTTCTTTTGGGCATTTCTCATTTCTTCTTCCGCATCATATCGTGCCCGCTGCAAGAATGCAATGATAAAATGAATATGCAACGCATTATGCTCCAAGGCCCTTGCAACTTGGTTCATGTCCATCCGACATCTCATGCTAATAATATTTAGAATCTAAGCAATGTGGTATAAGTAACCAAAGAAATATATTCCAATTTGCATCACTGATCCTTCAATATAAACAATATTTAGAAGACTTTTAAAATTTGTTATTTGAATATACACAATACCTTGGCAGAGTCTGATAGGACAGCATACGCCTCGCCAATTATTTTGAAAAGCCTATCTGCATCTCTGTGTACTTCTTCAGCAATGTCCTTCCATATCCCATCATCTCTCAAAGATTGACCAGCCTACAGAATAAAACAAAAATGGTAAAACACGAATATTAATATATAAGCATTAACCCAAGTGGCCAATCAAAATTACTTTGTCTGGATGATGTCTAAGTGCCGCTTTCCGATAGGCCTTCTTGATTTCAGATGATGAAGCAGATGGCTCAACTCCCCTGCCAACATCAAACAGCAGACACACCATCAGTGACAGATATGACTTGCACACTGATTTATTCCCCCAGATACAATTAACCTTTCTAGGCTATCGACATTGCATATTTTCAAGATAAATGTGAAGATGTCGAGAATTTGCATGCTTATAGCCTTCACATTGAAATTTATCAGAAAGGTAGAGGGGCGGTGCCGTTGAAGAAAATGATCTTGATAACTTGTAACATGGGATTGTATTGGTACAGATGAAAAGTTATTATAAACAGGCCAGTGTTAATAAGAAAAGAACTTACAAAATGAGGTACATATCAAGAGGGATCTCCTTTCTGGCTTCCTCCTCTATTTCATAAAGCCGAATACGATTTTGTTTCAATTCATTAGTATAACTAGTTGACCGATCAGATAACCCAGGTTGATTGGTACTATCGTCCACTTCCTTACTAAGGAGGGAGACAAGTCTCCTAAGATCACTTGCTGCTTGATCATAATCCCTTATAATTTCATATAGTGTTGCACGCCTAGAAAGTGCCTGCATGAGTAATGAAGACATATCTTTCATACATATATTTATCCAATTAACATGCAATTGAAATCCTAAATAAAATCATTCATTTAGTCCGGAGTTCAAAAAGAATAAATTTTAGAAAATGAAAATACATATACAAAGTAGAAAGTTTGCAACAATACAAAGATAGCATCTAGGGGAACCTGCTATCAAGCATGGATAATATTAATATCTGGCAAAGTTTCAGTTCAAGGTTAAAGAGAAAAAAAAAAAAAAAAAACCTTCAAATAATTTCCATCGAGTGCTATAGCTAGACTGCAATCTGCAATAGCATCAGTTATTTGACCTAATGCTTTATATGCAGCAGCACGGTTACAGTAACAGACAGCTGCAAATGGACGAGACTCCACATTGCAAGATAAAGCAGATGTATAATGCTCAACAGCTTCTGTGTGCTTTCCGGCCTGAAATGCTTCATTCCCTGCTACCTGCATTTAAATAAATTCACATCAAAATTTAAAATAAATGAATAAAATAAATAATTCCTTGTTGCAGAGAAAGGACAGAATGAATAAAACTGAAGCTGAAAAAATTTTAAATTAAAAAAAATTGGTCGGTCAAGTAAAACTACTATTTTACCTATTTAACTTGCATTACAACAAAACCTAAAATGGTAATGTTATATTGAAAAATGGCAGAAAGTTTCCCGGCACCATTTACTATAAAATAGAATGATAAAGTAAATAATCAACAACAATTTGGCATGAAAGACAATATAAGCTAACCTTGTGACGCAAAAGTTCTTGTATAGTTACAACTAGTGGTATGAGTGGTTCCAAAACCTTGCCTCCACTCCTTCAGGGACAATACCAAAGTTAAGATTAAAAACCACAAATAAAAATAAAAACAAACAAACAAGAAAAGCTGCTATTACATATTCAAGGGAATGGATATTGCCACTCGTATTTTGATGATACTACTCCTTTTTTCTACAAACGCATGCATACATACAATGTAAAAAGATCATGTGTGGAGTGGCATTATCAAAAATGGAAATGGCATTATTAATTCCCTATATTCAATCCCTTTTTGCCTTTTTTGGGTTCTCTCTTGAAGGGTCCACAAGAGGTTAAATAGTCATAGGTTAGTAAAATTACTTGTTTATGGCAGATAACTTTTCCTCTTGTTTCTCCAGGAAAGAAAGACCTTCTTCAAGCTTTCCTAGGTAAAAGTAGGCTTTAACCACCATTGAGCACCGCCATAATCTGAAGTACAATCTTGTTGAGCGTTCTTCATTATCCATATATGCGACTTGGGTACTGCCATCAAATGGATAAGAATTCTTCTCGGCAGAAACAAGGGTCTCGTCACACAGCTGAATCACCTCCTCATATCTACACAGCTGATATTTGAAGCAAAAGTAATCCAGATTAGCCAGATTAGCCACAGTTGGTATAAAACATTATATTACTACATGTAGCTTTATGCCGACTTTTAACATTATCTTAGCTTCAACAAGTTTCCAGCATACTAAGAGCGAGAGGAACCAACCATTGAAAGAGCCTCTGCTTTCATTTCAAGCAATTTTTCAGAGTGTGAACTTATCATCAGTGCATCATTAATGTGCTCCAGTGCACCCTCTGCGTCGGAGGATGTTCTTCTTTGTAAAAGCTCAGCAGAATGATTGATCAAATCTGACACTTTCTGCCATATGTTAAAGACAGAAACGCTAAATCAGTTACGGAAGAAAGGGAGGTACCTTCAGACCCTGTCCAGTTCAAAATTTATAACGGAAAAACCTTGGCAGCACTAATGTCAAAAATTAATTTACCGACAAATTGAAAAAAATGAACTTCAGACTGTTGTGAAACTGTACCACTTGATGGGTAATATAATCTAAAGTGTCGAACAAGTTGGATTTAAGAGGTTTCAACATTAAACCATTGTATGTGGAATCTGTAGCTAATAAATAACCTTTAACAAAAACGTAACGCTAATAATTGAAGCCTCCACAACATTAAATTCACAATAATTATAAAATAACCAAACCTGTGCCTTTTGTAAGCCTTCGGAGGCTTCCACAGCAATTTTTCTATCTACGCAAACATCAATTCCAGATTGCAAGCACTTTTTGAAGTATTGTGATGCATCTTCAACTTCCCCGAGGGCAAGGTAACAACTTAAACAAGAAAAATAATAAAAAGACTTAACGGATACAATCATCTGTCTCATATTTAAAACTATACATATTATTTAACATGTAAACTGTATTTAGGTAAAACATTGTAGGACCTAGGAAAGTATATACCTATTATTTAACATGTAAACTGTATTTAGATAAATAATTGTAGGACCTAGGAAGGTGCTTAAGATATTGTGGGAGCTATCAATATTTAAAACTATACACTTGCATATTTCCATATTATACATAACACATAAGGCATAAGGCATCATGCTTCTTTGTCTATCTAGATCTGTTCTTTCCTTACAAGATGAATAAAAAATAAAATTAGTAGTGTCACAGCACTCGAGTAGTCATCAATCTTAGAGTGCCTGCACAACACCACTACCTTCAGCTATACCCAACAACCTTTATACAACTATTTTCCACCCTACAAAACCATAACTGTGATCAATTATATCCTAAGCCTTCTGTTGTCCTACAAAACTAAAATATGTACAACTTAAATCACTAAGCACTATAACATCAGAAGCTGAAATGAAACTTACTTTGCAGCTCTAAGTTGCACCTTGAGGAAATTTGGATCTATGTTGGCAGCCGTCATACAATCTTCTAGTGCATCCCTCATCCTACCAAGAGACATATGCGTGGCAGCAAGGTTGCTATAACATAGCACCAAAGCCCTAAGACAGCCCCGAGGTGCTGCTTCTTTAGGAATACAACTAATTCCTTCTTTGTAAAAGTTCTCAGCCATACCCAGGTCTCCATTTTTATAGGCTTGGTTTCCTCTGGTATAAAGCAGAATGAGATAATAGTTGTAAAGTAATTTGAAGTTATCTAATTTGTTACACAGACACAAACAACCTAAAAAGGAAGAAATTGTAATGCAGTATCCAAAGATAAGTACATATCAAGTAACTGACTGCGCCTGCAAATATAATAAATAGCACAAACTGTCAAAATATATACTCACCTGAGCCGCCACTTTTCACAGGCTTCCTGAGAAGCAATGGCTGCAGCAGAAACAGAAGAAGTCTCCTTCAGCCCCTGCTCCTTATTCAACTCAGAATCCCTTGTTTTGGGTTGAGGCAAAGATACTTTGGCATTTGGACCAGGGCCTGATGTGAAAAGAGATGAAGTTGTAGAAAGGGGAGAAAATGCCACGGATGATGATGAATAAGGGACCTTTATGTTTGAAGTGTAGTTGTAAGTATCATGGCCGAAATTTAGCCAAGATTTCTTTTTGTAATGCCGTTTTGGGCTCAATGATTGAACTTCAGCTGATGGAGCAGCAGCAAATGTGAAGCCGGATCCACTTATATTTCTTGGACTGGAAACGGGACTTTGATGCAACATTATATTACTATCGTCGGCTTCAGTTTCTGCTGATGTACAAGATGCAACACTTACGCTCAGTTCATCGATAGCAGACTTAAAGCTTTCAGTTTCAAACTCTGAAATAGAGTCATTCCGTTTGTGTTCAACACTATTAGTTTCATGCATAGGATGCTCAGAGTTCCCTTCCTTTGTTTCCCTGCATGGAACCTCTCTCCCATAAATATTCAAGCACTCAGTAGCTGCAATTAGATCTTCATCTATAGGATCAACCAATGTTGTTTGTTCTGAATCATTAACCATAGAGTTGCTATCAATACTAAATGACTCGCTGTTGGATGCCACAGAATTTTCACTTAAGCATTGGTTTTCAACCAGTTTTTCCTGATATGGAGACACATCCATTGGTGAATAAGCATTTGGAGAACCCTGAGAGTTCTCTTGGGGAACATTGTCCTTCAGAACAAAACCTTGACCACTCCATGGCTGGGTTGGGGAGGCATACTGATTCAATTTCGCTCTACTTTTATTCACTTTGATGTTCCCACCTTTTCCCTTCTTTGCATTAGACTTCAATTTCTCATCAACACCTCCAAAAAGATTAGTCTTTGGCATCGTCGCAGGCGCTTTAAACTCAACCGAAGACAACCCTGAAGCATCTTGTTTCCCCGTGAAGACAAACTCAAATTCATCTCTCTTGGTAGCTTCAAAGGCACCTCCAACAGGCTGAGGCTGAAAATTCAAGCCACCAAATATAGGAGATGGTGCTGATGAAGACACTCTAGTTTCTTCCACTGGTTTTTGAAAAGGATTGTGAGAATGCGATTCATGAGAGTCCTTGCTCTCATTCACAAGTTTCAAATGCTCCATCTCCCTCAATAGAATCGCTTCTGTCCCTGTTCCTTTCCCAAATTTCATTCCATCAACTTGAGATTCTTCTATCATATTCAGATTCTTCATCTGGTTAATAACCGCATTAGCCGAATTCTCAGCAACAGAATCACCACTCTTATGCGCCTCTCCAGTGCTCAATTTCTCCTTCAGCTCATTTTGCAGCTCCGACTCAACAAAACTTCTGTTCGTATCAATATTCAACTTGCTCATCTCTTTCAAAACAAAATCATCATCGACAAAAAGCGAAGAACAACCAACCTTCTCGAAGCCCTCAACTTTCTTCGCCGCATTCCCAATACTAAGACTCCTCAATTGATCACTGATCCCTTTATCGACACCCGCGCCAAAATCGCCGCTCTTGTTGCTGTTACCTCCAAAGGAAAATGAGCCATATCTAGGGGAGGAAAACGGTGCCGGCGCCGCCGTAACCGGAGCCGTAGAGTCGCGAAATGGAGTGAAAGCAGGGGCATTGTTGTGCTTACGAAGCTTCACCAATCGCGGTCTCGAAAGGCCCGAAGCTGAAGAGGTCGTGAACGTGAACGCCGACGGAGGCGCGTTCGGAATCGAGAAACCATCGCTGCTACTAGCGGCGGCGTTGTTCTTGTCGCTATTGAAAGCTTCCATCGCGTTTAACCGTTAAATTCGAAGAATCGAAAGGGGAGAAGAGATAATCGGCGCGAATACGAGAGGTGAGATCGTGGTAAGGTGGAGGTGCGGCGGCGGAGAGGGCGGGATATAACGGCGGCGCCGGAGAAGACATGTTACGTTGGGATCGGAGGAGGAGTCATGAGAAATTGTTGATGGACGGTGGAGATTGATTCTGGGGTGTGTGTCTAATAATCGTTGCTTGTTTGGGTTTTCGCCAATGATTGAAAATTTTGAAAAAGAAAACACCAAATGCAAACCCACAAAGAAGAAGATGTGTCTCAAAAATGTCTTAATCTAATTACCAAAAATTATTTATCCAATTGTTATTTTATTATTATTGTTTTTTGGATAAATAAAGGGTACAAGGGAAAGTATAAGACTTTGCCAAGAGAATATTTTATGATTTGTTCACACTTTTTAGATTTCGAATTCTCAAATCTTAAAAGTAAATATTGTCAAAAACTTAGTATACTTTTAACTCTCTCTAGATCTATTTTGCTTTATTATTGTTAAATAATGGGGTTAATGTATTTTTAGTAAAAGTTAGCATCAATCAAATGCATTTAGTATTTAAATTTTAATGTCATTGTATATATAATTTATCAAATTTCTTAATAATGTTTTGGCATAGGCAGTAAAGTAATTAATAATATAGAAACTTTTACACCAATAAAATGTAGACTTAGCAATATATAACGTTTCGCATTTATTCGATGTATATATAATTAATCAAATATTTTAATCATATTTTGGTATAGGTAGTAAAATAATTAATAATATAAAATAGAGAAATATTAGGGTTAATACTTTTTATTAAGAGTGTTTAGAATTTGATTAGACTCAAACTCATCTTTAAATTATAATATACTTTTTAATCTCATATCCAATCTTAGATCCGACAAAACTTTTATATTTCAGACTATTTTTTCACCAAATCATCATTTATCAGCAACAAAATCAACATATTTATATATAGATTTAAACATCATCTACAATATATATCAAACAATAGATATAAACAATATCATTAGTCGCAACAAAAATTAAACAATATTTCACCACAACGTATTATAAAAGAAAAAGAGGGAATTACATCTGGAACAGACACGAATTTGAAAAACAACTCACTATAATAGATCTAGTAGAACTTGAAAAGAAAAAAGGAGGACAGATATGAAACATATGCAAGTTTCAGGAACAGTGTAAGCTTAAGAAACAACTACACAGCAAAGGCCGCAAAGTGCGAGGTATGTCCTAATTGAGATTTTTTTTTTTCTAGTTAGGAGTAAGATTTGAATTTGTAAATTTTTAAATAAATATAAAAAAATTATGCTTTTTGAGTTATAATTTAGAGTAAAGTATTAATTTGGTCCTGTTCATTTTCCAAAATGACAAGACGACCCTTAACTAAAAACACGTTCCATTAGGTCCCGAATCCTGTACTTTATCTGCTAACCCGGTCCTTCTGTCAGTTTCACGGCGAAAACTCGACGGAAATTGCTGATGTGTCAGGTTAAAAAATGGACAGGGACCTAGTTGTCTCTAAATTTAAATTGGTTAGGGGTTTATTTGTTCGTATTATTCTTTAAACAATATTTTTTAATTATTTTTTATTTATTATATTAATATTCTTTTTTTAATAAATAAGTAAAAATTAATTAATAAATTATTTAAATTTAAAAATATCATTTATTATGAAACCAAATAAATAATTTTAAAATATAATTTTTAAATATATAAATAATAAACATTAAAATTCAGTTAATACATTAATAATAATAACCCTATGATATATTATTAATATTATGATCTAGCTAATTTTCACAATAAAGTGAAAACTAATGAACACATTATTTGATATATAGTAAATTTTTTTTTTACTAATAACAAATTTAATTTTTTATCTCTTTAAACTAAATTAATAATTCTATTTGATATCTTTACACTAAAATACACTATGAGTAGGCTACTAATACTAAATGAAATAAAACATAATAGAATTATCAATTTAGTTTAAAGAGATAAAAAATTAAATTTGTTACTAGTCAAAAAAAATTTACTATATATCAAATAATGTGTTCATTAGTTATAATACTAATAGTATATCATAGGATTATTATTATTATTAATATATTAACTGAATTTTAATGTTTATTATTTATATATTTAAAAATTATATTTAAAAATTATTTATTTGGTTTCATAATAAATGATATTTTTAAATTTGAATAATTTATTAATTAGTTCGTACTTCTTTATTAAAAAAAATATTAATATAATGAATAAAAATATAATTAAAAATATTGTTTAAAGAATAATAAGGACAAATAAACCCCTAACCAATTTAAATTTCGAGACAATTAAGTTCCTGTCCATTTTTTAACCTGACACGTCAGCAATTTTAATCGAGTTTTCGCCGTGAAACTAACAGAATGACCGGGTTAGCAGACAGAGTATAGAATCAGGGACCATAATGAAACAAATTTTTGATTAAAAGTCGTCTTATCATTTTTGGAAATGGACAAAGATCGAATTGATACTTTACTCTTATAATTTATTGACATGTTCTAATTAAGACTTGAGTAGATTAAATATAGTGTGTATGTTATTTTTTGTTTAGGCACTCTTTCATTGGACTAGGTCAAATGACTCAAACTCTAACCTAAACTTGCTTGAATATTTTTTCTGATGATATTTTTTTTCTTAGGTCTAACTTAAGTCACTTTGAAACTAAACTAAAATTCACCAAAGAAATTCAGGCCTAAACTCGGATCTTTAGATTGAACCTGATCCTATACATTCTTATTTTTTATTAATATTAGTTAACAATATTTTATTTTTATACTATTAGAATCTTAGTCAAATATTATCCATAAATAATAAATTTTATTAGTGAGGTAACATTGTTCTATAAAAAAATTTTACTATTGAAAAATATAGTTATGTATTTTTAAATTATTAAATTACATTTGAATATATTTAGTGTGTTATGTATAAAATAATAAAAAAAAACATGATTTGACAAAGTGAATACACTGACATCTTAACTAAGTTTAAAATATTTTATATTATGTTAGTTAAATATGTTGGAATAAAATTTTCATTTTCATCCTCATCCTCGCAGTTCACATAATATCTTTAGGGAGTAAATAGTCAAATTAATCTCTCAAAGATCACGCGATATTTAATTTAGTATTCGAAAAATTTTTTTAGTCAAATTCATCCCCAAAAATTTTTAGTTTAGTCACGTTAGTCATTCCATCACTCTCTACGTTAACGACATTAACGGAAAGTGACGTGGCTCATTAAGAGACAGATCAACATCAAAATGCCGTCATTTTTAAAAGTGAGGGACAGTGATTTAAACTACATCGTTTTGATCTCTCACTTCCATTCACTCACAAGGAACAATAACACACAAGACGAAGAGTCTCCCTTTCCTCTCTTTTCCACGTCGCTATGGAGATGAAGAAGTCTTCATCCTTGTCGCTGATTGAAACATCCGGTACGGCGTCCCTATTTCTCTCACAAGACTCTCCCTCTCACTTTTCTTTTGACGTCGCTGAGCAGAAGACGAAGAAGCCTTCATCATCGTCGCCGATTTAAGTATTCGGCGCAGCGTGTTTGTGAGTTCGCCGTTGAGGAGTGACTTTGCAATGATTGAAGATGTGACTGACGGTCATTTTTGTCGTTGTTTAAGGTTTTATTTTGTTCTGGTTACTAAACTTGTTTTTAGGGTTGTGCCGTTGAGAAAATTTATTTCTTGTTAGTGTTTTTTGTTGGAATTGGAAATCAATTGTGGGGTTAGGATTTTACTCTTTTGTTGATTCATGAAAATTGATCAAGAGTTCTAGTTTTCTGAATATTAAAGGAGCACTAGTTATCAATTTTCCTTATCATTATTTATGTTTAGTGTTTGTTTTATTGTTTGGTTTTGGGGATCGTATTTTCTTTGTGGAATTCAATTTTGTGGAAGAAAAGTTTTATTTATTTATTTTTTCTGTTACTGAACTTTTTTTTAGGATTGTGCCATTGTTAAATTCTGTTTCTTGTTGGTGTTTCTTGGCTGAAATTGACAATTGTTTAGGGCTTAGGGTTTCGTTCTAGTTGCTTAAACATTTTTCAATAGCTAAAAGTTGACTAGTTCCACCACTGTGACTTCCATCTTCACGAGCCATCGGCAACCTCAAATTTTGCCATTTGAATCGCTGCAACTACACTGTATAGGAAGGGAATATATATGCAACATTTTGGGATTAGGGTTTGTCATTTAGGGACTAATTTGACCAAATTTTATAAAAATATTGTGTTGGCTGCTAATGAGGATGTAGAGAGATGTACTGACAGATAATTTCATGTGCCACATCACTTTTTATTAACGTAAAAAGTGACAGAAGGACTAACGTGACTAAACTAAAATCTTTTGGGAATGAATTTAACTAAAAAAATATTTCGGAGACCAAATTAAAAATTGCGTAATTTTTCAGAAACCAATTTAACTATTTACTCTAGGTAAATAGTTATTTTTTTAATTCGCAAAACTATTATTTATTATTTTTTAGTTGTTGTTCAGTGTATTTTTTTTTTTTCTGATATGCGATATTCAGCAAATCATTTGGGCCTCTATAACCAGCAAGTTGGTTAAGTCATTTGAATTTATCCAAATTAGGCTAAAGAGAAAAAGGCCATAATCTAAAGTGGTTTTTCTATATTCAGTTTTTAAAAATAAAATAATCCAATATGTTGGGTTTCGGTCTGCATCCCTAAGACAGGTTCTTAATCACTACACACACTGTTGATTATTTTTACTTACTTTTCTTTTAATTTTGTATTTCTCAAGATTTTATAATACTAGTTTACGTTGCTCATTATTATCGTTTTTATCCCTCTTTTAAATTAGAACAGAACAGTATTTGACAATGTACGGATGCATAGTATAAGTACAAGATAATGTATTTGACAGTATATGGATACCTAGTATAAGTACAAGATGCAGCCTAACCAACTTAGAATTTGTTGTCTCCCGAAAAAGAGAGGGAAAAAAAACTAACTTGTCTTTTGGGTTAAGTTATTTTAAATTGATAGAACTACTAGACTTATAATAAATGTGTGGAATTGTTCGTGTAGCTTGGGCTTGGAGGAAGAATTGGTGGTCTAATTAAGGTGCAAAGCATATCAAATTTTCAGTGTATTAAGATAAGATTGATAATAACCAATTTGGGTTGGTCGAGTGGTCTTATCCGCTTAAATAAGTGTCGGGGGTTCGAATCATGCCTTGTGCATGCAGCGATTTATTGGCCAGCAGCAGACCCTTAAATGGAGCTCAGATCCGCGACGGATTAGTACTTGACCTATCGGGTTGGGAGATACCGTGGACAACTAAAAAAAATAATAAGATTGATATTTTTAAATATTTTTTAGATTACTTTGTGTACATTTTGTATAATATATGCACTTTTAATTTTTGGTATTAAATATGATATAAAAAAATCTGGAAACATAAAATACTTTTTTATATATATACTGAAGAATTATGCATTTGATAATGTACTAACGAGTTATACAAATACAATTTCTCTCTATTTACTAACATTTATAATATTTTGAAAAGTAGTGGTGGATTGCGTTCTTTATACGTACACAATTTTACAAATAACACTTAAATCTAATTAGAGAGAAATAATGGGTACATATATAGCATGCATTAGAGCAAAAATATACGCCTAACTTTTCTTTGGGGTTACGTTATTTGATAGAATTAGACTAGTACAAAATGTGTGGCATTATTGTACACGTTACACGTAGCTAGGAGGGAGAATGGTGTGGAATTTTTCGTCAAACATAAAATCTAAATGGGGTTTGGACTTTGGAGTATTTGACGGGGCCAAAACCTTCTTTGTCATTGTAGGGTATTCCTGTCTCCTCAACATTATGTATCATTTTAATTTGTGTGTATATATATGGGGTCTAACTAAGGAGCTAAGGGTATGAATCCAGAGTATTAAAACTAAGATTTGCTTTATACTAACAACGCCATGATTGCCATATTGCTGCTTCTTGGAATATTATCATTCACTCAAGTAGAACTTACAGGTACATAGTACGGTTTATCTCTTTTACTTTAATTATTTAACGCAAGCTAGAGTAGTGTAATATGCTTATTAGACTTTCCTTTGAATATTTTTTAATTAAACTATGGTGGGTGAGAAACCAACACTTAACAAGACACTTGTTAATTAAGGACACTAAAGTTATTTATTTTTGATACTTTTTATACATTTAATATTTTAAAAGTTTATTGAAAAGTATAAAACTTTAATTTTCAATAAAAAATTATCTCTTTTTCTTCTTTGTTAACACATTTATAATGGTCTTTATTAAAACTTAATACATATTTTTATGTAAAATTGATAATTAAAAATCATTAAACGATAATTTAAACAAATTTATTAAATTATCTTATAATTTTTAAATATTAACTTTATATAAAAATAATTACACGTGAATTTTATGTCAGAATTAATTTTTACACTCTTATATGTATATGCATACAGGTGCTGTGGTAGGAGTGTGTTATGGAAGAAATGGAGACAACTTACCATCTCAGCAACAAGTGATAGACTTATACAAATCAAATGGAATCACAAGAATGCGCATATATGATCCAGACCAAGCAACACTCCAAGCCCTCAAAGGTTCAAACATAGAACTCATACTCGATGTTCCAAAAGACAAACTCCAATCCCTTACCGACGCCACAACCGCCGCTAATTGGGTCAACACCAATATCAAAGCCTATTCGCCAGATGTCAAATTTAAGTACATTGCCGTTGGTAACGAAGTGGAACCCAACGATGGTTATTCCAATTATGTTTTACAAGCAATGCAGAATATTCAAAACGCAATTAATTCGGCTAATTTACAAATTAAAGTCTCAACGGCAATTAAAACAGATTTAGTAGCTAGTCCTGCTTATCCACCAGATAGCGGCGTTTTCAGTGACGCCGCGATTAATTACATAAGGCCTATTATAAAGTTCCTAGTGAGTAACGGATCACCACTTCTTGCAAATGTGTACCCTTATTTTGCCTATAAAGATAACCCAAGTATTGGCTTAGACTATTCTTTGTTTACTAAACAAGACAAGAATGATGCTGGGTACACTAATTTGTTTGATGCCATATTGGATGCTCTTTATGCCGCTCTTGAGAAAGAAGGCGCCAACAATGTTAATGTTGTTGTGTCGGAAAGTGGCTGGCCTTCTGCCGGAGGGAACGTTGGAGCAACGGTTGAGAATGCTGGAACTTATTATAAAAATTTGATTAGTCATGTTAAGGGTGGCACTGTTAAGAGGCCCAATGGGCCCATTGAGACTTATCTGTTTGCTATGTTTGATGAAGATTTGAAGACGGGTGATGAAAGTGAGAAACATTTTGGTGTGTTTAATCCAGATCGGTCACCTAAGTACCAACTCAGTTTCAATTGAAAATGTGTTCTCTATTGTAATATGGTCATTAGCGATTAGTGATATTATTATTGTTTTGCATTTTGTCTTATTAAGGAATAAATTTTAATTAAGTACAAGAAAAATGATTCATGTAATAACTATTTTTCTTGTTATAATCATCTATCTCTGTATTAAGGGTGTTAGCACTTAGCACTGACACTCGTCTTTAGCTGAATGTATTGCCCACTACTTGATACTTTTTTCAAGTGATAATAAATATTTTGTTTCGCTTCTGCGGTATTTTTCAGCCCGATAGATTAAGATCTAATTTGTCGTGAATTTAAACTCTATTTAAAAATTTGTTATTAATAAATGAATAATTAATAATAAATAGTTAAATATATTCCTACTAACTTATTATCATTTTTCTTTTTTTTCCAAAAAATTGCTCTAAGAATTTGACTGAATATTTTATTTAATTTAATCTTGTGAAAATGTAATGATAAAGGAAACAACCATAATTTAAAAAAAATCATTCAAACCGTAAAAACGCGAAAAAAAATTGTATAATTCAATTTCAAATTGAATAAAATGATAAGAAAAAATTGAAATGAACCTATATCTTTTCTGGACATTAACAGGTCAGTATCTTGTATTAGTAATCCATCGTATATTTGTTTGTAATTAGAATTCAAACAAAGAACTTTCTAACTTAATCCGTTGAAAAAAAATGTATCTAACAGTAATAACAAATATAATTTTCACATTGAAGATTAGGACGGCTGCGCAAAAACAGAGTCACTTAATTAGGATTGAGGAATCAAAATTCAAAAGAAAGACCAACACCATGACTAATCACACTTGATTTCTCATGGATGAATAAAATGAAAACACATTGTAAGTAGCAATGAAATTTTAGAGAATGAAAAACAAACTTTTTTTGGGTTTTGTTGACAACTACTTTAAGGAATTTTTATTTTAAGATTCAAGATCAATTCTTATTTTTCAAAGCATTCAGTGCTATTATTTTTTAAAAAATAAAACATAAAAAGATTTCACGAGGTTAATTAGTAGAATTTTTTTTAGAATTTTATTAAAGAATACTCTAAAAGACATTTGTTAAGAATATTATAAATTAAAAAGTTTTCCAACAAAAAAGTTATATATTTTAAAATTTTAATAATTAAATGTATTGGATCCAAGCAGGTTGGTCGAAATGGCGAAGTACACCTAGTTTTATATGTAACAAAAAAGTACCTTTAAAACTTAAAAGTAAATTCTATCGCACTGCTATAAGACCGGCTATGCTTTATCGTACGAAGTGTTGGGTGGTCAAAAGGGAGCACGAACATAAGATAAGTGTGGTAGAGACGAAGATATTGAGATGGATGAGTGGTCATACGCGATTGGATAAAATAAGGAACGAAGATATAAGAGAGAAAGTTGAAGTAGCACCAATTGTGAAAAAGTTGGTAGAATTGCGTCTCAGGTGGTTTGAATATGTGAGAAGAAGACCGAACACCCAATCAAGAGGGTGGATGAAATGGAAGATGGACAATGGGTAAAAGGCAGGAAGACCTAGGAAAACTATCTATGAGGTGGTCGAACGAGATTTACATGTAAACAGTCTCTCTGTATACATAATATATATGACAGAACTCAATAACATCGTTTGATTCATGTAATCGACCCGGCTTTGTTGTTGTTATTTTTGAAATTTTACTCTACTAACAAATACCCTTCTTAAACTAGTAGAGCACTTAAGAAATTAATAACAGATAAATTTCAAAGATGGTTTAACTCAACTTCCACAACTCAAGATTTTGGTTTATTTATTTTCTTCAAAATAATATAAAGAAATATAGTAAATTGTTGCAAATATATTAATTAAAATATACATTCGATACAATTATATTAGGTGTATATAAAAAATTATTCGCCCATATAAAATATATATTCAAATAAAAATATTAGAATAAAGTCAATAAAATTTATTATTTTTTGTCAATATATAGTTAATTATTAATATTTAAAAATATAAACTAACATATATTGTTAAATTATTAAAATAAAAAAATTGGATTAACGATAAAAAATAATGGTAAAAAATAGTAATCTTCTGTATTTCCATAATTTTTTTTATTAGAGTTAGATACTGAATTCTCTTGCGGACTTTGGAATTTTTGGTGTAGTAAAAGTACAAAGGATTAGTTTCTGTGGATATATTATATAAATGTAAGAAGTTTCTATACGTATGACATTTGTTTGGTTGTTTTTCAATTAAATATGAATGCCTTGTTGTGTTTGTAATTATTAAAATATTCTCCATTTAAATATAAACAGAACAAATAGACTTCTACCAAATGTAAGAGAGAATTTTACACGTAGCTAGGTCGAAGATGAAGATTTGTGTGTATATATAAGGAGCAAAGGCAAATGGTTTGATCTTTCACTTAACTAATAACTAGAGATATATATGGATTTACTTCTTTCAAGAAGAGTTAACAGTGCCATGATGAATGCTATATTGTTCCTATTTGGAATAATTTTATCCTTCCCTCAACTACAATTTACAGGTGATCTCATCAATACTGCTGCTATATACATATATCTTTCTCTTCCTCTAATTTTTTTTTTTCAATTGTCTACGATATCCTCCAGTCCAATAAGTCAACTACTAATTTATTATAAACCGAAATTCCATTTAAAAGTCTGCTAATAGCTAATAAATTACTTTTCTTCCTCTAATTTAGTCCTAGTTTAGTGGTTTATATCCCAAAAAAAAAAATATTTACATTTATATGTTTAGATTTTCTTTTGAAAATTTTGTTATAGATAAAACTTTTCTCTCTTGTATACAAATCATAGTTAAAGTGTTTGAAATGAAAGTAATTATAGAAGTATAACTATATTAGGTATACAATAAAATCAATAATCAAAATCAGTTATCAATAAAAAAATATATATTATAATATAAAATATACATTAAAAATAAATTATATTATATGTATATTTATATATAAATATATAATTACTAGTTTAGTGACTGATTTTTTGTATATTAATAATATTTTTGCTAAAAATAACTCATAATTGATGTCTCACTTTATTTTTGGAAGTGACCTAATTTACAATTTGGTATTTGTTTATTTGGGGTGTATCTTGTTTTCTATTTATGAGTGAGTGTGATTGTTTAACTCTGTAAATATATAATTTAGAGTGAACTATCAATTTTTTTTGTGTACACTGATAAATCTATTTATAAAAAAATAAAATTAATATTATATCTATAAAAGATAAGTTTTGATGGACAAAACTATTCCAATACTAAAAAATTTTCTAAAATTTTTAAACTACTACTCCATTTAATTACTTAACCTAATTTCAAATTTCTAATTCCTATCTCTGCATATATACATGTATTATTTCATATATTTTTTACATATATTTTATATTTAATATATATTTTATATATAAGTAATTAATTTAATGATTGATTTTTTTTTATATATACACGTAACATGATTGACTATGCAGAATACAGAAATAACGCAACTTCTATTACCAATTTGACATACTTATCAGTTGTATCACTCACAACATGCTCACATAATAATCACATAATTTTTGCTTAATTATGATTTATAATATGCAGAAGCCCAAATAGGTGCATGCTATGGAAGAGATGGAAACAATCTACCACCTCAGCAACAAGTCATAAACTTATACAAATCAAAAGGAATCACAAGAATGCGAATATACGATCCAGATGAAGCAACACTACAAGCTCTCAAAGGTTCAAACATAGAATTAATACTTGGTGTCCCCAATGACAAGATTCAATCCCTCACAGATTCTAAAACCGCCACAAATTGGGTCAACACAAATGTTAAACCATATTCACCAAGTGTCAAATTTAGGTACATTACTGTTGGCAATGAAATTGAACCTAGTGACCCTTTATCAAAAAATGTTGTCACAGCAATGCAGAACATTCAGAAAGCAATTAATTCGGCGAATTTACAAAACCAAATCAAAGTGTCAACAGCAATAAAAACAGATCTAGTAACAAATCCTTACCCACCTAATAAAGGTGTTTTTAGTGATCCTGCATTACCATATATAAAGCCAATTGTGAATTTCTTAGTTCAAAATGGTGCACCACTTCTTGTAAATGTGTACCCTTATTTTTCCTATGTTGGTAACCAAAAAAGCATTAGTCTTGAATATGCACTGTTTACTCAAAAAGGGAAAAATGATGCTGGGTACCAGAATTTGTTTGATGCAATATTGGATTCTGTTTATGCTGCTCTTGAGAAAGTGAATGCACCCAATTTGAAGATTGTTGTGTCTGAGAGTGGTTGGCCATCACAAGGGGGTGTTGGAGCTAGTGATCAAAATGCAGGAACTTACTATAAGAATTTGATTAATCATGTTAAGGGTGGAACTATAAAGAGGCCTAAGGGACCAATAGAGACTTATTTGTTTGCTATGTTTGATGAAGATTTGAAGAAAGGTGCTGAAACTGAGAAACACTTTGGTCTCTTTAGACCAGACAAATCTCCTAAGTACCAAATCACTTTCAATTGAAAGTTGAAACTGTTGCATGCATGTGATTGTACTTTGAGTGCATTTGATTCTCTGTTTTTTGTAACTCTTATTTATTTAAAATTTTATATGTATACAAAAATAAGTTGCAAAATAAGGATATTTTTGCCCACTTGGCTTTACTCGAATGGTAGAAACTCAAGTGTAGTCAATTTCATATGAAGTTGATAATCGAAAACTGTTAAATAATTTAACTTATTTGACTAAATTTTCATTTAATAACTCTCAGTTATTAACTTCACGTGAAGTTGAGTGCAGTTGAATTTTCACTTTAATTATTATATTTTCTAAATACAAACACTTGGCCTCAATGTTATTTATTTATTTATTTATTTTTTCCCTGCTGAACGAAAGAATCTTTCATTGCCTTCACGTTTTTAACTAAAATGGGAATGAAAATGATGAAAAAAATTATTTTAGCAATAATTCATAGCATACGATAAAAGAAAGCCCGGAATTCCCTATACTTTTCTTACTGATAATTATCAACAAGAGCTTCCTAAAATCCTAATATAAATACACATTATTTTGCTGTCATAAGTAGCACACTTAGGCTCCGATTGGTTGATGTATAGGATGAGACATAGACAAAAAGATACAAACATTAAAGACATAGACATAAAATATTTGTGTCTATGTATTGTGTTTGGTAAAAATAATGAACAAGACACAAATATTTGAAAAAGACTGAATTATCCTTCATTTAACCACAATTTTATCAACACCACTGCACACCCATCACTTCTACATGTCATTATCATTAAATTTTTATTTCTTTTCGTATTTTTTTTCTTTTAATATCATCTCAAATTATCATTCAAATATTAAATATACAGTTTTTTTACAAAAAATAGAAAACCAAAACCTAAAATTTATCAAAGATTAATTAAAAATTTAAATAAATAAAAAATTAAATGTATAATTTTTTTTTGAAAAAAACGGGAGAACAAATTTAGTTGTAAAATAAAAAAAAGGAAGTAAAAAAAGAAATATTTGAAGAGATAAGAGGACAAATTTTAAAAATTTAAAAATTGAATAAGGGTAAAAGAGTAAAAAATTAGTGTCTCACAAGTTGTGTCTCAGTGTCTTATCAAATTGGAGGTACACAAATTTAGTGTCTCCGTGTCCATCTGTGTCCTCCCGTGTCCATCAAAAATCTGTCTCACTAAACCAAACAGCAGACATGTGTCACCGTGTCCATATCTAAATGAGACATGGACATCAACCAAACACTATCTTAAAGACAGAAACAGAGTCTCTATGGTTATCAGGTCATTTTGCATTGTAATTATTTAACTTGAATATGATTTGTGATATGTGAGAAACTTTTTTAGATATTTAAGTCCAATCTAAAATTTATGAACTAATAAGCCTGTTAACAAATAAAAAATTAAAATTGAATTAAAAATTTAAATGAATCTAAAAATTATTAATGAGGTGCAAATATTTTTTATATATTTATTAAAAAAATTTATAAACAGGTAATAAATAAAAAGTAATAAAGTATTTAGCCTTTTAACATGAGGTGTGGGCATGATAAAGTTGAAATGTATCCAAAGATGTGATATTAGGGCATGAAATTATTTTATCAAGACAGAATGGCCAAACCAAAGGCCCCTAATATTCTCAATACACATGTACAACTCTTCTTTTTTAACAGGGATACATATGTATTATTTTGTTTTTAAAAATATAGAAAATACTGACTCATTTTTAAACACTCTTTGTTAACTACACAATTATTGTTATGTGTTATATGAAAGGTTGGGATTTAATTATTCCGATGGTTTTATAGTTTCGTTAAATTTTTAGTTAGATCATTATATATTTTTTTAATTAATTTTTTATATTATTTTTAATTTTATAATTAAATTATTTTTATATAAAAAATATTAAAATTAATAGAATATTTTTTTTCAAAATCTATGCGATTAAATATCTAATTAGATTTATAATTATGAATACTTTTAATTTGTGAAAAAATATTCAATTAACTCTAACATTTTTTACATCAGAAAGAACTTAATTATAAAATTAAAAGCAATATTCTACCTTAAAGGATGAGACACTTGAATTAAGATCTGAAACTCAAAAAAGAAAAAAAATACCGGATTTGAGGGTTTGTTCTAGAATATTTCTATAAGGCCAATACTAAGAACCGGGTTCAAGAGTATAAAAGTTCGAAGAAATCGGTTTGATGATTAAGTATTATTTTGAATTTCAAAGCATATGTTATAAAGAGGACATTAACTCCTCATAACTCATTCTAATGTCTAATAACTCAAATTTATGAGATTAATTGTTACATTTTAACTATCATTCTACTATTAAAGGAGAATAATGTTACAACAATAACTATATATAGACCTAAGAGCATCATATCAAAGGAGACCACAATAAGGCATCAAACATCTTATGATGAGAGTAGTTCATGAAAAGAGAAACCCACATAAGAGAAGCTTATAACATCATAACCTCGTAATATATGCACTATTTCAAATACATGCACTAAGGTATGATTTTTAATTTAGTTTTTCTTGTGACCCATGCTAACTTGAGCGTCCGAGTTCTTGGAGGAACACTCCCCACCATCGAGACACATTAGAAACTCGAAATAGGAGGATGAACAAAAATTTGGAAGAGCAAAAACTCTCTACAACTTTATTAAGATAATTCCTAAATTTGGAAGAGCAAAAACTCTTTTCAACAGGATAATAGAAGAAAAAAAAGATATTACTGAGAATGAAAGAGCAATTAATATAAAAATGATATTTTGTTTTAGTATATATGATTTTTTTCATTGTGAATAAGTTATGAAAAAAAATAGATAAAATAAATTTGAAAAGATTAAAATTGTGTTTTTTTAATAAATTGAAAAAATATTCACGATCATATAATTGATAGTGGATATATAATTATTAGATAATAAAATACAGAAAAATATTAATAAAAATATTAGATTTGATACTAACATAAAAAAAATAAACAATGAATAAAAATATGAAATATAAAATAAAAATATTTAAGATCAAGAAAAAAATAAGGAAAAATTTTTGGTAAACAACTATTCAAACGTTAATATGACGATAAATTAAGTTAAACGACATATATTTAAATTAATTAAATTAAATAATTGACACCATAAATTAATTATAACTGAATCAAATCAAATAAATAATTGATTATAATACTTTTAAAAATTATTAATCAAAATATATAAGATAAAAATTTAAAGCAAATTAAAATAAAATCAATTTATTTATTATAGTTAAATAAAATCATTAATATAATTAATTATTTATAATTAATATATTTATATAAAACATTAAGTAATTTAATATTTATTTCAATCAAATAAAATAAATAAAAAATATCTTTAAAAATATGTGACGTCAGTTATGCTATTAATTAAAAAATTTGATTTTAATAATAGATAATAGATATTGCAATACATTTTAATAAAATATTTTTAATCTAAGTAAATGAATTAAAAGTAAACATTTAGTTAGAAACAAGAGAAGCACTACATTCTGCATCTTACTATTTTTTCTTAAGGTTGTGCTAAATAATCAATACAATAAAGGGTGGAAATACTATTGTCATTATTGTGGTTGAAAGGAGAGTGACGGGGGCGGCTAACATATTAAGGGTTGAACTTTGAACACGAGTATGGCCAAATGTAGGGGTGTGCATGGCCGGGTGAAATCGGGTTTGATGTGATTCAGACTCGCTCCAAAATATATATCGGACCTATTTATTAGACCCGAATCCAACCTTAGATCCGATGAAATCTATACACTTTTGGGTCACGATTATACCGGGTAAAAATCGGGTGAAAACCGAGCCGTTAACACTACATTATCTTGATACCTTCTTATAAGCTAGCATGTAAAAATATCCAAATTTCCAAGACTCCGACCATTATTTGACATGGTAAAATTCACTTAGAAAAATATAACAAGAACCAACTCTTTTCTAAAATTAAAGCATAACGATAATCAATACTAATATTGTCTAATAACACCAAATATTTAAATCAATATAAGTAACACAATATTATACATTAGTCTAAAATCTTATGCATTTTAAACATAAAACATTAACTTATAGTCTTATAATAACTAATAACACAAAATATTAAGACTTACAATACTTAAATTCCACATAAGAATAGCCATCATCCATCACTAATAACACAAAATATTAATTGTGTATGATGACCGAGCCGACTTCAGGTGGCCCGAGACATGACCTGGACCGACCTGAAATAATGACCGAGTCTATTTTTGAGACCCTTACCTAACCCTAAACCCAGTAAAATCACACCAAAATAGCCTCTAAAGTGTTCGGAATCGGACCGGATCTTCGGATCGGACAGGGCCATGCACACCCCTAGCCAAACAATAGCTATGGTGAGGACATATATGTATTGGTAATTTATATATAATATATTATAAAATACATATAATATATAAAACACTAAATATATTGTCATTAATTTTTAGTATGGATAAAACATATATTTTTATATTATTGGTATACTAAAATTAGTTATTAATATAAATTATATATTAAAATATAAATTATATATTTAAAATAAATTAAATTAATAATATATATATATAAATATATAGATAAATATATAATAATTAATTTGATAATTAATTATATATATAATATTTTTGTTGTTAAAATGATATTCGAAAATTTATATCACTTAAAAAATAATTCAAAAGATATGATTGACAAATTCTAAAATTTTAAAACTTAACATTTATAACCATATATACTTTTGCTAGATACAAAAAATACTTATCATTTATAAAAAAAAAAAAAATTATTACTTTTATCATATTTGAATCGTTAAAAGTGTATCTATTATTAATATTTTTAAAATTATTTTTGTTAGCCTTATAAATTTATAGATACTGTGTTTTGATAATATATCCTTTTTATTAATATAAGTTGGCTGCTCCTTGTTTAACACGTATGCGACTATTCGCTATTCGACCTAGCTAGCTCCATCTAGTAGCACAATTGATTAATTCATGCAATTATACAAAGCAAGTCGTTTCAATTAATTGACTGCGCTATAAGTGAACAAAATTGAGCTTCTTCAAGTTGAACAGAATGCCCTTCATCAATTCTCATATATTTGTTTCTTTGCTCCGTGATTGACGGTCACAAAATTTCTTTTAACGAAAATATTTAAAAGACAATAAAAATCAATTCTCATTACTGTTTGTTTAATTTGTGACGTACCCAACTTGTGTGGACTCTTTCCCACTTAGCCAGCTTGCATGCAAATATATATAGAGATAGAGAGATGATCAGAGGGATCAACTCAGAGCATTAGTGTTTGTTAAGAATTCGTTTATATATCTTTCACATACAATAATTAAGTAGAGATATATAATGGATAAAACCTCCATGACTGCTATATTCCTTCTTATTGGAATCTTTTCCTCCGTGCAATTTGCAGGTATATTAGTTTCTCACCCTCATTTACTTTTTTATTTATGGTTTCTCAAATAATGTGGTCTATATATGACAAAATATGGTGTGATAATACATTATTATGCGTTACAAAAATGCTATGTGAATTTAAAAACTAGTTATCAAATCAGTCATTATGTATTTTAATATAAATATATTGATTATATTATATTTATATCAAAATTAGTTATCAACGTCAGCTATTAGTATAAAATATATGTTAGAATACAAATATATATTGAAAGCAAATTAAACTATATATGTATTTATACACAAATACATTAGTAATTGATTTTAGTATACGAATAATATTTTTATAAATTTATATATTACTAATTCATTTTTTATGTGTATTTTGTATATATAATATATTTTATATAAATAATTAATTTAGTAACTAAATTTTTGGATGAATTATCTAATTTTTAATTAAAATGAACATAAAAACCTTCTCTTTCCCATGTTTCGTATCTAATCGTTATAAGGAGTTTCAATTTTAGCGTTTTATTTGTATCAATTTTTATTTTCAATAATCAAAAAATAAAAACATAAATAAAAATATAAGGGAGTAAAATAATTATATTTTTTATTTAGAAAAAAATTTTAAACTATGTTAAAATTTGTTTGAAAAATTGAAGTAAAAATTAATATAAATTAAATATTAGATTTTAAATCAACCATTTCATCCTATTTGCCACCAATTTTAATGTGTCACTAAAAAACTGTCACAAATGAAAATCACACATTTTTCATTTTTGGGTTGCAGATGCACAAGTTGGAGTGTGTTATGGAAGAAATGGAGACAACCTACCAAGTCAGCAACAAGTGATAAACTTATACAAATCAAATGGAATCACGAGAATGCGCATATATGATCCAGATCAAGCAACCCTCCAAGCCCTCAAAGGTTCAAACATAGAATTAATCCTTGATGTCCCCAATGACAACCTTCAATCCCTCACTGATTCCACAACCGCCACTAATTGGGTCAACACAAATATCAAAGCCTTTTCAGATGTCAAATTCAAATACATAGCCGTTGGTAATGAAGTCGACCCCAGTGACTCTAACTCACAAAACATTCTCCCTGCAATGCAAAACATTCAGAATGCAATTAATTCCGCAAATTTACAAAATCAAATCAAAGTCTCCACCGCAATTCAAACCGGCCTAGTAACGAATTCTTACCCGCCAAGCAACGGTGTTTTCACCGATTCAGCATCGAATTTCATCAAGCCAATCGTGAATTTCTTAGTCCAAAATGGTGCACCACTTCTTGTAAACGTGTACCCTTATTTTTCATATGCTCAAAACCAACAGAGCATTAGTATTGAGTATGCTCTGTTCACTCAACAAGGTAACAATGATGTTGGATACCAGAATCTGTTCGACGCAATACTCGATTCTGTTTACGCGGCGCTCGAGAAATTAGGCGCCAATAATTTGAACATTGTTGTGTCTGAGAGTGGGTGGCCATCAGCAGGGGGTGTTGCTGCTAGTGTTGATAATGCAGGAACTTATTATAAGAATTTGATTAATCATGTTAAGGGTGGAACTGTTAAGAGACCTAATGGACCAATTGAGACTTATTTGTTTGCTATGTTTGATGAAGATTTGAAGACGGGTGATGAAACTGAGAAACATTTTGGCGTGTTTAATCCTGATCAGTCACCTAAGTATCAACTTAGTTTCAATTGAAGTAAAGACTTATATACAGATCTTTATGTGAAGTTGATAGTTGAAAATTATTAGATAAATTAAATTATCTAACAATTCTCAAATATCAACTTTACATGAACACAAATCCACAGTTAGTTTTTACCTTTACCTTCGATTGAACATTGTGTTTGTGTTTGTGCTGTCTAGAACTACAATAAGGGTATAATAGTACTTGTGCCCATGGCAAAAACAGATCAATAATGTAATGTACTATATACAATTTGTAAACTTGCAATCCAATAAATAAAAACTATATATTGTGATATGTTTCGAGTATTAGGCGTTCAAAGTATTTATTTTTTGATTAAACATAAAATGGTTGGTAAAAGTTATAAAATAAGTGATTAAACTCATCTTTAAGCTTGTTCTGTTTGTTTATAAGGCCTTTTCTCAAGTAAATAAACAATCTAGAAAATCCAAGATTAGGCTTCGAAGTAGATTTGAATTGAGACTACGGCAAGTTCTTTTGAAGCCCAACATTATGATCATCGATCGGGAAGCATTATTGGTGACTGTGGTGGCCAATTCATGAAAAATGTCAATTTTCATGGCCATGTTTTCCAAAGTTATTACCTTTTGATTAACTTATTGATTGAGAAAATTGCTAATATTCGAATAGAGTTTAACCTTATATCTAAGGTTTTCTATAGATTTTGCAAGTGTGCCACTTTTTTTTGTTGTTGTCTTGATTGTGCCACCTTCTTCTTGTCTAGTTTAATCTAATAATATATATGTCCTTTAATTTCAAGGATATATATATATATATATATATATATGTATATATGTATGTATGTATGAACTTGTTCAATGAAGATGAAGTCTGAACGAAATCTTTCATACAGCCTAAATTCCTAATCCATGCCACAATTTTGTTCTTTATCCTAATTTTAATCTATGTAAAAGACTCACATACATATTCAATCAGTGCATAGAGTGTATTCATTACAGAGAAAAAAAAAACAAAAAAATAAAAAGAGAAATTCACCTATTTGTTTTTTCTCATTCTATGTATACTTAATTACTTATAATATGTATTGAAGTAAGCATCTTAACCTATACATTTTTTTTTCTATGTATGTGTTATAAGATCTCAATTTTTTTTAATCATGTTCATTATTTAATATTATATATATATTTAGTTAATTAATTATTGAATAATAAATATTACTCAAAAGAATTGAGATGTTACATCTGCGTCTTTTTTTTATTTTATGTTATTTTCTTGAATAGTTAACATCAAGATATATTGAGAAGAGATTGGGTCCATATAAAACCAGCTATGAGTCAATAAATTTTCCACATTTTGTGTGAAAATATAATCTCTTATACACATATTTGCATTATTTTATTAATAATTAAGAGTGAAAATACCACTATTAATGATCGATTTGAAGAAAAAAATGGTACCTACACAGCCACCATAAGATTGAACTTTCAACATTAGCATACCCCGCATAATAGGGAAGATGTAACGTCTAAATTCTAATGTGTTAACGTGTCTTTATATGCGACTATTCGACCTAGTACATATAAATGCAAAGGATGCATGTCAATTTAATTTGTTGACTACATAGCTAAGTGAACAAAAATTAGTGACGTTTGAATTTGATTGCTTACACATTGTGGCTAGTTTTAGTGGGTTGGAACATTTCAATTCCTTCGTGTTAGGCTGAATGACACAATGAACTACACTAATGGATGTGTCATATATTATTAGAATAATGTTAAGGAAAAAATAATACAAATTTATCTTATTTAATTTAATATTCATAATTTTATATATAAAATAAGAAAATAAATATATTAAAAAAGCAAAAAAAAAAAAACTCTCTTTAATTCCTAATAAATTATGTGTTCCAAACATTTTCGTATTATTATTGCTTCCTACTTATTAAAGTCATCGGTACTATACGGAACTATAGAATAAATTTGTATATATCAATTCAAAGTGAGACATAAATTTAATTAGCATATAGTTTCCATGGAGTGATTGACGGGGCACTAAAATTAAAGTCTTTGGCATCTACTTATATCCAAATCAATTCATGCCAACCCTTTGCCACCACCTTAGCCCTATATATAGAGGTACGAATTTTGGAGCAAAAGAGACATATCGGGAGTGTTGAGTTTGGTTTATAATTTTCATACAATACAATTAATAGTGTTGAGAAATTTCAAGAAGCATGGCTATCCTATTGCTGCTTGTTGGAGTATTGTTCTCCACTTTAGTACACTTCACAGGTCTGAAATAATTGTATTATTTGTATTTTTTCCCTGGTTTTAGACGTTAAATTAACTCTTTTTTTTGTTCTATTAATGGTAGAAGAAAATAAACAACTATAGGTTAGGTTTTCAGAAAAAAATTACAAAAAATATAGTTTATATATTTTAATTATACATTTATTATTGGCTGTTAATGAATGCACAGAAATTAAATAAACACTCTAATATTGCGCTTTTTTTTCTATGCATATAAAAAATTAGGTGAATGCTACCCAACCACTTCTAAAATAACATGTAAGTTACTATTCATTATGTGTCATATTGTAATTGGTCTTTATCTTAACCATGGTTGGAGCGCCAACGTCATCGCCATCTACTGCCCTCCCACACAACTTCTCTTTCCAGTGTAGCCAGCACCTCTTTTTGCCATAGATCACTTCTTACCCACATAATTAATGGTTAATTTGGTTATTAATTTTTTTTATTAAAAAAATATATTTTTATTTAATTACGTGATGAAACATATATTTATATGTAAAATATAATATAATAAAATAAATCTATTCAAAATATTTAAAAGTATAATTAAAATCATGAACATACAAATATAATAATAAAATTTGTACTCCAAACAAATAAACATATTTTTTTATCATACATATATTATTTAAAAAATAAATATATTATTAAAATTAATAACAGAAATTTAAAATGATAAAATTTAACTTTTTTACCGTATTTTTTATAGTATTTTTATTTTTTTAATTTTTAATTTATTAGTACTTTATTATTTAATTAATAATTAAACAAATTATTTTTATGAAAATTTTTTTATTATATTAGAGAAGAGACCAATATAGCAGTTTAAAAAATAAATTATATAAATATTTAAGAGATATATATGAAATACATACCTAAAATAAATAAAACAGACAAAATAGGAGTACTCTTGAGAATTATTTTTATCTGTTTTATTTATTTTAGGCATGTATTTCATATTTATCTCTTAAATATCTATCTATATAATTTACTTTTGTATTTAAAAATTTTAATATTATCTATTTTTTATTTAAAAATTATTTTTATATTATTTTTTAAACTGTTATATTGGTCTCTTCTTTAAAATAATACAAAAAATAATTTCTCATGAAGATAATTTATTTAATCATTAATTAAATAATAAAGTACGAATAAATTAAAAATTAAAAGAATAAAAATACTATAAAAAATACTTGTAAGAAAGTTAGATTTTATCATTTTAAACTTGTGTTATTAATTTTAACAATTTATTTTTTTTAAAATAATTTATGTACGATAAAAAATATGTTTTTTCTGATTTTAATTATACTTTTAAGTACTCTAAATAGAGTTATTATATTATATTTTACATATGAATATATGTTCTATCATGTAATTAAATAAAGATTTGTTTTAATAAAAAAATTTAATAACCAAACTAAACATTACTTTCATATTTATCTCTTAAATATTTATACAATTTATTTTTTAAACTGTTATATTGGTCTCTTCTCTAATATAATACAAAAAATAAAATTTCATAAAAATAATTTGTTTAATTATTAATTAAATAATAAAGTACTAATAAATTAAAAATTAAAAAAATAAAAATACTATAAAAAATACGGTAAAAAAGTTGAATTTTATCATTTTAAATTTCTGTTATTAATTTTAATAATATATTTATTTTTTTAAATAATATATGTATGATAAAAAAATATGTTTATTTGTTTGGAGTACAAATTTTATTATTATATTTGTATGTTCATAATTTTAATTATACTTTTAAATACTTTGAATAGATTTATTTTATTATATTATATTTTACATATAAATATATGTTCCATCACGTAATTAAATAAAAATATATTTTTTAATAAAAAAATTTAATAACCAAATTAACAATTAATTATGTGGGTAAGAAGTGATCCATGGCAAAAAAGAGGCGCTGGCTATACTGAGAAGAGAGGTTGTGTAGGAGGGCAGTAGATGGCGATGACATTGGCGCCCCAACTATGGTTAAGATAATGACCAATTACAATGTGATACATAATAAATGGTAACTTACATGTTATTTTAGAGGGGTTGTGTAGCATTCACAAAAAAATTAACAACTAAATTAATTACTATGTATTTATATATAAATATATATTATTTAATTTATTTTTAATGTATAAATATATTGTAACTGATGATTTAATAACTAATTTTTAGTGTATATATATCATAATTGATTATCGTGATTTGGGTGTGCTTCAACACTTAATAATTAATAATATACGACACAACAGGTGCACAATCTGTGGGTGTATGCTATGGTGGAAATGGAAACAACTTACCAAGCAAGCAAGATGTGATAAATCTATACAAATCAAACAGAATAAGCAAAATACGGTTATATTATCCAGATGAAGGAGCCCTTCAAGCCCTAAGAGGATCAAACATAGAAGTGATAATTGGTGTCCCCAATGACCAACTCCAATCCCTCACAAATGCAAACGCAGCCAATAATTGGGTCAACAAATACATCAAACCCTACTCCTCAGCCGTTAAGTTCAAGTACATCGCAGTAGGCAACGAAGTTCACCCAGGTAATAACCTTAGAATGTTAAGTCAATTCTAAATTATAAAGTTTCACGTTAGTTAAGTTTAAGAGTTATGCTACATGTACACTAAAATCAGTCACCAAAGTCAGCCACCAGTATAAAATACATGCTGGAATATATAAATACATATTAAAAATAAATTAAATCATACATATATTTATATACAAATACATTGGTGACTGATTTTAGTGACTGATTTTAGTGTACAAATAGTATTTTTGTAAATTTAAATAGCATAAACTTTTTTTTTAACAAGTAATGCTAACTAATCAATTTCTTTCAGTTAACATTAGTCATTTTTTCTAAATTATTTCATTTATCTAAAATTTTAGATGTTAAATGATAAATTTTTTAACTCTAAACCCTAAATATTAAAGTTAGCTAATATATATTGACTATCTAAATGTTAGTTTTTTTTATACCATTTATAGATTCACTACATTAATATGTTGGTCAAGATGTAATAGATTCTTGTTTTTAGTTGAATAAAATTGCTCCTAACTTAAAGTTCTAACTATTTCAGCAAGAGAAATGATGAAGTTTGAATTTGAATCCCATGATGAAGTGAAAAAAACTTTACATTAGTTAAGTTTGGACGTTGGATGACTAAATAATTTATATATATATATATAAATCTAAAAAAAATAATATTTTAATATTTTTGGTGAATGTTGAAACCATTTATGCAACAGGTGATGGTGCAGCAGGATCTGTTCTACCAGCAATACAAAACATCCAAAGAGCAATTTCTTCAGCCAATTTACAAAAACAAATCAAGGTATCCACAGCAATAGACACAACCCTTTTGGGAAACTCATACCCACCAAAAGATGGTGTTTTCAGTAACAATGCACTTTCATACATAAGACCCATCATTAACTTTCTATCAAGCAATGGTGCACCACTTCTTGCAAACATTTACCCATACTTTGCATATGTTAATAACCAACAAAGCATTGGTCTTGACTATGCATTATTCACAAAGAAAAATCCAAATGAAGTTGGATACAAAAGCTTATTTGATGCACTTTTGGATTCTCTCTATGCTGCTCTTGAAAAAGTGAATGCACCTAATTTGAAGATTGTTGTGTCTGAGAGTGGTTGGCCATCACAAGGAGGTGTTGCAGCTAGTGATCAAAATGCAGGAACTTATTATAAGAATTTGATTAATCATGCTAAGGGTGGGACCCCAAAGAGGCCTAATGGACCCATTGAGACTTATTTGTTTGCTATGTTTGATGAGAATCAGAAGCAAGGTGCTGAAATTGAGAGGCACTTTGGATTATTCAGACCTGATAAATCACCAAAATATGGCCAACTCAATTTCACTTGAAAATATATAGGTTGGGTAATAATTATAATTATAGATACAATAAATGGTACCTTGATGCACCTAATAAGGTTTTAGGCCAATAATAATGTGAATGGTGCCGCTTGTGATTACTCTGCAAATGTATGCTTGTCTCTACAAATAAAATTGAATAATATTTTAAATAAATCCAAGGAAAAATTAGCAAAAAATTTGTCTTTAATAACAAAGTTTAATGATTAAATTAGTCAAAATTTTATTTATTAAACAAATTAGTTTTTGTGTCAAATTTGTTAAAGAATCAGACAAATTAACTTTTATTATTATGTTTGGTTTGGTAAAAAATATTTAAAAATAGGACCATTTATATAAATAAATCAAAATGGTTTTGAATTTACGCAATTACAACTTTCTAAAAGAGGTTACATCTTTGTCCTGTTTTAAATCTATGTAAACTGCTACTTGGTGTAGCGGTTTACAATTTGCACGTAATTCACTACAGGGTAGTGCGGATTACGTTGAAATTCGTGCAATGCAGAAATTGTTACAGGGTGTTGCGGTTTCTGAAGGAACTGGGCCATGCCTAAACTGCTATAGGGTCTAGCGATTTATGAAAAAACAGGGGTTAGCGTAATCCGTTGCACCATGTACCAGGCAGATTATGTATATGTGGATTCTCTATATATACCAGTGGAAGGCAATTGTGAAGAAGTAGAGTATCATTTTTACAAGTGATAGTGATGAGAGTTTCCTAGCTTGTGCATTACTCTGAAAAAATTCAAAAAAAAAAAAGTAAAAAGGCACAATGTTAAGTTTACTAATAGAGAATTACTGAGTGTCTTTATCTTGTCATCGAATACCTTGTCAAAGCTAAAAATCAGTATATTGTAAAAGTTTGGGGTGTGTGGGATCAAGGGGTAAAGAAGTTATTTTACAATATCCCTATTGCTATTGTGTCAACTAGTGTGAAGTATGGTACATTTGTGATAGAGTCCAATGAAAATATGCAGGTTTTGTTTCTTTGTCAGCAAAGTTTTTCGGAAGCGAGAATACACAAGTTGTATGCCAAGTTGGAAGATGGTGTCGACAGTTTTAGGACATCAGCTCCAAATTCTCAATCGACTTCGTTAGGGGGTGCTTCTACTTTGATGCCTGTGGTTGTACCTGCTTGTCCGTTGGTTGAACCTCCATCTATTGCAGTTGGGATGGCTAGTTCACCTCGTCTAATTCCTGATTTTGCAGGTGAGGGCGAATTGGATCTAGGTGAAAATGCGATGTAAGAGAAGATTAGGATGAAGAACCTATTGACATACTTGGGGGTAGTGATAAAGATATTCGAAGCAATCCACTTACACATCATGACCCATCAAGATTCGACTCATAGCAGCAACATCCTTCACATTTCTCAACCTTAAACTTGGAAGCCATCGGCCAACAGTCAGACGTAGATCCTACCTTTGGGGGTCAAGGATTGCATGATAGAATCGCTCCTATAAAATTTTAGATTGGCCAATATTTTCAGAGTAAAGAAGAAGCCGTGTTGAGTGTAAAGAATTATAGCATCCGCCGTGAAGTTGAGTACAGAGTAGTAGAGTCAAATCATCTTAGGTACCATGGGAGATGCAAGGAGTTCGATAAAGGTTGCACGTGGTTGATTCGCATCACACTTCGGTAATAAATGGTACCTGAGAAGTTAGAAGGTACAACGGACCTCACACTTGTTTGGCTATATCGATTTCAAGCAATCACTGGCAGCTTGATTATCATGTCATTTGTGCGAGGATTTTTCCGTTCGTTTGAGCCGATGATTCAGTTACAATAAAGGTATTGCAACAAACCACAGAAGTAATCTATAGATTCAAACCTACTTATAAGAAGGTTTGGCTGGTAAAGCAGAAGGCAATAGCACAGATCTATGGAGATTGGGAAAAGTCTTATGGTGAGTTTAGATTAATAACTTGAAACAAACAAATGATACACTTAGTGCATTAAACGATACCTGGATGCTAATGAAAAAGTAAAATTGTCAAACCTATGCGGCCTCAGTTGAAGAAGACCAGCCAAATTGGTGACATTTCTGTTGGCTACTCGACACATGCATTTATACAACCATGCCAATGCAGCTGAACTCTAGCTATAACTGTCCATCTTATCAAGCTTTGCGACAAATGGCAACCACCGAATGTAAATCCGATTCGCACTCTTGTCACCAAACAGGTGGGTGAATAGCAGCATCGTGATGTACGCACGTGTGTATATGCGAACAGTATCATCACTTGCATCGGCTGGTAGAACCCGAAACTTTTCATGGAACCATGTGAAATGGACTGTCATTGGCTTGACTTTAGTCGGCGGTGGCAACTCACTGAATAACTCCTAAAACCACTCCCAAGCTGGTCTGCCATCCTCCATAAAGTACTCGAAATCAATGAAGCACCCATTAATGACCTTCCCATTCACGGGCAACCCTAGCAGATACGCCACATCCTTCAGGATTTCCTTCAGATTCATAAGACAAAATGGAATTGTCTCTCGAATTTTCAGCAGTTGCAGTTTCTGGTTCAGTTTGACCAGAATTTCCTTTTTCATTATTTTGAGTGGTTTCATCTTCCTTTTGAGCTTGATTTCCTGCATCACAATCTTCCAAAATGCTTTGTACCAAGTTAGTATCACAGAATGTAACATGTATAGACTCTTCAATAATTCTAGCATCTTGATGATAAACCCTATATGCTTTACTAGTTGTGGAATATCCTACAAACAAACACTCATAAGCCTTTGGATCAAATTTTTCCAAATTTTCTTTGTTATTTAAAACAAAACATTTGCATCCAAAGATGTGCAAGTAATCTAAGTTTGGTGGGTAGCCTTTCCAAAGTTCATAAGGGGTTTTCTTCAAAAATTTCCTTATGATTGTTCTATTTAAAATGTGGCAAGCTGTGTTAACTGCTTCAGCCCAAAGGAATTTTGGAACATTACTCTCACAAAGCATAGCTCTTGTCATCTCTTGTATGCTTCTATTTCTTCTTTCCACAACACCATTTTGTTGTGGTGTTCTTGGACAAGAGAAGTTGTGAGATATTCCAAATTCCTCACAAAAGGATTCAAACAAATTATTTTCAAATTCAGTTCCATGATAGCTTCGTATAAAAGAGATTTTCAAATCCTTTTCATTTTGAATTTTCTTGCAAAAAGGTTCAAAGGCCGAAAAGGCTTCGTTTTTGTGTGCAAGAAATAAAACCCAACCAAACCTAGTGTAGTCATCCACAATTACTAAACTATAATGTTTACCACCTAGGCTTTGAGTTCTTGTTGGACCAAATAAATCAATGTGTAGCAACTCAAGTGGTCTTTTAGTAGAGATGTCTTCCTTTGGTTTAAAAGAACTTTTTGTTTGTTTTCCCATTTGGCAAGCATCACAAGTGATGTCTTTGTCAAACTTTATCAAAGGAAGACCTCTTACTAATTCTTTCTTTACAAGTTTGTTTATTTGAAACATACTTGCATGGCCCAATCTCTTGTGCCATAACCACTTTTCAGATTCTTTAGAGTGAAGACAAGCTACATTTTGATCTTTTAGTTCATCAAGAGTAAGTCAATACATATTATTGAAGCGCTTGGCAACAAACATCACTTCATTTGTCTTTTCATTAACAACACATCATTCAAGCTTTTTGAAAACAACTAAATATCCTAAATCACACAGCTGACTTATGCTCAAAAGATTGTGCTTTAAATCACATACCAAAAGTACATCATCAATGAAAGTAGATTGCTCATTACCTACTTTTCCAACAGCAATGATTTTACCTTTACCATCATCTCCAAAGGTCACAAAACCTCCATCATACTTATTTAGTTTGATGAAGTAGGTTGACCTTCCAGTCATGTGCCTTGAACATCCACTATCCATGTACCACATGTCCTTTTTGCTCTTGGATGCTAAGCAAATCTGCATGATGAGTTTCAAGTAGCCTTAGGTATCCAAATTAATTTGGATCCTTTGAAGTTAATCCATCTTGGTTGCCCAAGTGCATTGAAATCGCAAACAACATTGTAGACTTTGTTTCCTACAACTCTCTTTTCAATGAAGCATTGTGCATATGAGTGACCAAATTTCTTACAATTAACACAATGATTTTCTCGTGCGTGTTGCTGAAACTGATGTGAGTTATATTGCTTGAAATGATTAAAGTTTTGAAATTTTCTGGTTTTTGGAGGAGATGCATTTCTCTTAACAAACTGATTTTTATTAAAGTTATTCCTCTTTGCAAAAGCATTTTCACCAGAATTTTTTTTAACATTTTTACCTTTCGAATATGAGATTTTGTTGTAAAATGGTGGTTTCTTGAAAACAGCCTCATTTTTCGAAACATAACCCAAACCTGGCCGGTTTGAACTCGGTTCAGTTTTTGGTGAAGGGCCAGTTTCACTTGTGTATACTTCATCAAATTTTTCTTCAAGTGTTGGAGCATTTTCAATACCAGATTTGTTTGGTATGGTTTTGGTATTTGATGAAGAAGCCACAAACTTTATAGAGGAAATATTAGAAAATGCATCTTCCTTGACTATGTAGCCTAAACCAGATTTTTTAAACAATGGTCTTTGACTTGCAAGTAATTTGTCCAAGTTACTAGAACCTTGAGCAAATTTTGCTAAGTCACCATTCAGCCTTTTAATCATATCATTTAATTTTTTATTTTCAGCAATTAACTCATGTGAAGGATCCACAATGTGCTTTCCTTTTAATTTTTCAAGTTCAGATTTTAGAAATCTGTTTTCTTCAATGATGTCCAAAGCACATTCAGTTTCCTTCACTTTTTCTTTTAAAAATTCATTTTCAGCTCTTAATATATCTCTTTCAGATCTACATTTATTGTATTTATCAAGCAGTTTTGATGTGTTTAAAGTGAGATCATCAATAATAACATGCAAATCCTCAATGGTCAAATCATAATAGTTTACCTCATCAAGATTATTGTTTCCAGCTATGAAGCAGTCTTTGTCATCTCCTTCTGATTCTTCTTCTTCATTTGAGTCATTCTCAATATCCTCCCAAGCTGCCATGAGTACTCTCTTCCTTTCCCTCTTGCCTTTGTCCTCCTTTTTGAGCTTTGGACAGTTTGACTTGAAGTGTCCAGCCTCCTTGCAATGATGGCATGTCACCTTGCTCAAGTCCATCTTTTGCTCCTTTGAACTTGAACCCTTGTATTTGCCCTTGCTTTTCATCATCCTTCTAAATCTCCTAGCAAAAAACAAAAGCTCGTCATCTGAAATACCATCACTAGACTCACTCTCTTTTGGTTCTATTTGTGACTTGAGGGCTATTCCCTTTTTCTTTGAGTCTGTGTTTGTGTGTGTGGCTTCATAGGCAAGGAGTTTTCCTCTCAGCTCATCATAGGTTATGGGACTTATGTTGTTACTCTCGGTTAGGACAGTGGCAGTGTTTTTCCACTCTTTTGTGAGGCTTCTGAGGAGTTTTTTCACCAAGATTTGTTCTGCATAGTTTGTACCCATAGCATCAAGGTTATTGATTATGATTGAGAATCTCTCAAATGCTTCATCAATGCTTTCTCCATCCTTCATGCTAAACATCTCATACTCTTTTCGCAGCATATCAATCCTCGTTTCTTTGACTTGTTTAGTGCCTTCATGTGTAACCTGGAGTTTTTCCCAGATTTCTTTGGCTGTCTTGCATCTAGACACCTTCCGATACTCTTCAAAGCTGATAGCACAGTGAAGAAGGTTGATTGCTTTAGCGTTCAGCTCTATCTTCTTCTTGTCATCTTCATTCCATTCAGCTTCTTCTTTCGGAGTCACCACTCCATCAGCACTTGTTTTTGTTGGGATCTTGGGACCACTCACAACGATCTTCCATAAGTTGTAGTCAATGGATTGGATGAAGATCCTTATCCTTTCTTTCCAGTAGGAATAGTTCTTTCCGTTAAAGAAAGGTGGCCGGTTGTTTGACTGGCCTTCAGTGAGGGTGTAGGCAACTGTGGTTGTGCCCAGATTGTTCGCCATTGGATCTTTGCTCCAAGCGGTTAAGCTTGATTCTTGAGACCTTAGCTCCTGATACCAATTGAAGGTTGTGGTAGGCTTAGAGAAGGGGGGTTGAATCTATGCCTTCCTTTTCGTTGCTGTTATTACCCTTTTAAAACAAATTTGCAATTTTGATTCTGTTTGAACTCAGCAGCGGAAATTTATGAGACAATTTATTTTTGTCTCATGAATATCAGAAAACAGAACACAGCAGAGAAAGAAAAGCTAACACCAGCATGTATCCTGGTTCGGTTGCCTTGTGCTATGCAACCTACATCCAGTCTCCTCCACAACTATGGAAGAATTTCACTATAGTTAACAATATTACATACACCAATAACACAGGATTGACCCAATTCTTTCACACTCAAGTTCTAACCTAACTTGACATTGGCTATGCTAATACCTAACTATTCACTCTTAGTACTAACCCAACTAAGAAAGGGATACCTCCCAGGTACAAGATGCAAGACATAAACACACCTAAAGAAATCAGAAAATAACTCTAGGCTTTTTTCTCAAGTGTTTCACTCAGCCTTTTTCCACTCATGGCTTTTACTTGAGTTTTCTCACAATGCCTTTTCACTCAAGAAATTATAGAAAGATAAACATTGAAAAGTAAATTACAATCTGTAAAACATGAAGGAGATTGACTTCATCAACAGCCTTTGTGCTATGCGAAAAACCAGATTAGCAAGCCTCTGATTTAGTTCTTCATACTGGCGGAATGCACCTTTGATTAGGAAGCACTGTCCAGTTAGATGAACTTCTTCAAAGTGCTATCTCTCAGAACAAAACCTCTACTCACTGGTTTTCTCTCCTTGCTTTCTGAATGAACAGCTAGCTTCTTTTATCTCCTTGCATGTTGCTTGGTTCTTCTTCCAAGGTCAACACCTTTAGCCTTGAGCTTCACCAACCCACTGTCTCACTTTTTCCCATTAAACCTCACAATGGAAACTTTGCTTCTGACTTCTTCAACTTGACCGAAAGCCATATAAGAGTAACCGAAATTTTCTTCCAATGGTCAACCAAATCTGAACCATAGAGATGCAACTTGGTCCCCAATAATCTCTTGTGACAGTGAATTTGTAGCAGTGAAGAACAGAGATCAACTTTCCCTTGAATGCTATTTTCGAATAGAGCAGAGAGTTGGGAAGAAGGGATGAAGATCTGATGCATGCAAGATGAGATGGATTACCTTTAACCTAAGCTTGATTTGGATTAGATTTTCTGCTTTAGCTTCTGTGCTTCAAGCTTAGATTTTCTCTTTCTTGCTTCTTTGGTTACTAGCTTATGGAGGAAGCTTTTTCTCTTTCTCTTTCTTACTTTTCTGAAGTCTTGATGTGACTTGATTAGAGAGGAGAGGAACGTTGCTTTGGTTGGAGCAAGATGGAGGGAATTGAAATCAATTCGGGCTTAGATCAGGTATTGGTATGCTTGGCCCGATTTAATTTCTTTGGCTTCTTTCTTTGCTTTTTGCTTGAGCTCTTTATTTTGCTTTCAGCCAAATACTCTTTGCTGATTGCTTTTTATTCCATTTGGGCTATTAACATTTGGCCTGCAACAATAAACAATTAGTTAATAAGTAAATATAATTAATCAACACTAATTATTTATTTTGCTCAAAAATAATGTTTGTCATCACTAATTAATTTAGTTAATTTCTTAACTCAACAACCCCTTTCAAAAAGTATAAAGGTCGTTTGGTAGCAAAGGGATACCACCAAATTGAGGGAGTGAATCATTCACCCTACTACTATTTGAGTTATATTTTCTATTGCAATTTTTAAAGGATAGATTTTGCGTCAGTTTGATTTCAATAATGCATTTTTTAATGAAAACTTGCTTGAAAATGTTTATATGTCATAACCACAGGTTTTATTTTTTCAGATTCTTCTCTTGTATGTAAATTAGACAAGGCCATCTATGACTTAAAATAAACACCTCGTGCTTGATTTAATAAATTACACACTACTCCACAATTTTAATTTTCATAACACTAAATCAGATTCATCCTTATTATATTTGTTAGATTTACTGCTCATTCTGCTATATCTTTATTAGCTTATGTAGATGATATAGTAATTACAGGAGACAATAATGATGAAATACAAACTTTTATCCATCAATTGAATTTCTTATTCTGTTTAGAGGATTTGGGAACTTTACATCATTTTCTGAGATTAGAATTTAATTTTCTATCTAATGGAGGGTGATCTTCATATCTCACAAGCTAAGTACATTAATGATTTGTTATCTAACACTCTGAATTTTTAAAAATTAAATTGTTAATTATTTATGAATAATTATTATATTATATTAAGATTTTATTTTTTAAAAAATTATTTTTAACAAAAATAATTAAATAAAATTTTAAAATTTTTGAAATATAATTTAATTATAACTTATTTTATTAGTTTAAATTACTTATTAAAAACTAGTTTGATAGACAAATTTTAAATTGATTATTATTATTATTATTATTATTATTATTATTATTATTATTATTATTATTATTATTATCTTAGTTTAATCCGTATTTGGCGAAGGCCATAAACAAACCAAAGACATCTAAAACCTCGTAAGTGTAACTTTTTTCCCTAAATCATGATGATTAGTACCTCAGCCTTGCATGCTTCATTTTGGCTAAGGCAAGAAAGAAAGAACCAGAGACACAACTAGAAAATAGATTAATACAGACAGATTTACAGATAGATTTAGTCTTTATTACAGACGGATTTTTGGTTACAGACAAAATTATCGATAGATTTTGTCCCTCTGTAAAAGCTCCGTCGAAAATTATTTACCGACGGATTTTTTTCCATCGGAAAATTACCGACGGATTTTTTCTCTGTAAATTCTCCATCCATTTCCCAAAGGCGACGAACTATCCGACGGATTTTTCGTCTGTAATTACAGAGGATTTTTCGTCTATAATTATAGACGGATTTTCCGTCTGTAATTATAGACGGATTTTCAGACGAATTTTCCGTCTGTAATTTGAACTTTGGAAAATCATCTCACATTTTGATTACAGACAGAAAATCCGTCTGTAAATCCGTCGGTAAGGTAAAATAGAATTTTTTTTAAAATTTTTCTATTGCAAAATAAATACTTTAGATTTGTTTTTTAAATTTACTCCATCAAACACACTGTAAATTGAAAAAAAGAAAGCCAAAAATCACATAGATAAACATAATATTCATTACATGATACCTATAAAATTGGATGTTATTTTTCAACACCATTATTCAATATCTCACTATCTCGATAAAAAAATACCCCAAAATTTCTTTTAAACTACAACAGAGAAGGGCAGGACTTTCAGCCTAAATTATAAAACTATTTCCTCATGCTCTCTTTAAAGTTTAAACTCTCCAATCTAATCTGAGTTACATGATTCTTCACTCCATGGTAGACTCTTATGTGGCTGAAACTTGAAAGTATTTGTTCATCTAGTTCTTCTTCTTTGATTTGTTTGCATTGGACTGAGCATATGCAGTTCCCTGGTGTCAAAAAATAGGACGTGGACAGATTTCAGAAGCCTAGCAATGTTTTATAGGATTAAAAAAAGTGAAGGAGGATAACAAAAACACAACTTTAAAACAGAACTGCAAGAGAGAGAGTTACTTGCATGCTCTTGAAGCACATTTAATTTGTTCTACAGGAACACTCACATTTAAGAGAGATGCTTGCATGCTTGCATGCTCTTCAATCATGGTCATGCACATAATGCATAAAAACAAACATGCATACAAGTTATTTGTCAGATTGAGTGAGATCCAATTCTTAGGGAATGAGAGCAAATAAACCAAAAGATCACAGAGAGAGTAAAATACTAAAATACAATCTCTATCAAGCTTATCATCAAAACCATGCTAACAGAACAACCATGCATATGAACAAAACCAAATAAATGTAGCATTCATTTAGTGGCATAACATTTTGTCAACGTTTCACGAGATTCACCAAATTCCAGGAGAACTAGTTGTAATGATGCAACTGTAAGGATGGGTCTTTCCTAAACTGGAAAAGTGAAGGAAACATACAGAGAAAGAGATCTAGTTACTATAATTTAGAGTGTGAAGCAATGAAACCTCCAACCTTACCTGTTGTATAGCATAAGCATAGGTAAACACAGATTGCATGAAAAGAAGTTCTACAAGTGACAGAACAAAAAAAAAACTATTATATATTTATATGCACATCATTTCAAACATGATACATTGAATATTTCAAACTAAAACAAACTGCTTTCCTGAGTAAAATATATATAGTTACAGTCTCGAAGATTAGCTTCTCAAAGAACATTATTCTGAAAAGGCTATTTATATGCAGAACCAATAGCCTCTAAGATGGCTTAATGTACATTTCGTGAAGGTTAGATCCAAGAACAAAATGATAAAAGACTTACCCACAAGAGACAACACTATTAAAAAGCAAGCTCCCAGTTGAACTGCCCTGCGGCTTCCCATTTTAGTCACAGCAATTGTGTGGACATTTTCAGTTATAGTTGTCGACCCAGTTCCAGTTCCCCAGAGACCAGCCAAGACACTTGTAAGACCTTCCAAACCAATTCCTCAGAACTCCAGGAGTTGGAGGTCTGGATGCCACCAGTAAAGAAGAGGCATGGTATGATCCAACCTACAAAGTTTAAAGAAGAGGCATGGTATGATCCAACCTTTGATGGTTTTACATGGTTTAATAATAACTAACAACTTCAAGCTAGGAAAAATTCTACCAATCACAAATGCAAAACATGAGAAAACTTACACCCAATTTCATAAGCAATCCAAGAGGAAAAGTACCTAAATCTTGTGAATTGGGAAAAGGAAGCACAGAAAACAAGTTCCGCTCTTTTCCATCTCTCTCAGAAAATTCATCAAACACATGGCAAGCATAACAATACTGAAGCGAGACAATCTCTCAAGCATGTTCCTCCAACAACAATAACAACACAATTAACAGGGAAATTGAAATTGCTTCTATTGGTGGTAAAATTTATCAAAACCTTCAGAAATTTTAAGTGAAAGATAGTGAGGTTTTAATCTTAGCAAGTAACCTCAAACAAGCAAGTAACTCTAACAAGCAAGTAACCTCAAACAAGAAAAGCTTGTACCTTCCTTCTCATCAATTTTTGTTCAGTCAACTGTCAAACAAGAACACATTCAAATAATTAGAATAAAGCAACAAAATTTGGAGAGAAGAATGTTAGAGAGAAGAAAACTTAACTCAAAAGGTAGGAAAATTTGGAGCCACCTTCAAGCATTGCTATCCCACGTTGTACATCTTGCGATCATTTTGAGTGAACAAGAGCCCACGATAATTACAGGAGACACTCCTGCAAGAACTCATCGGATTGCTTCCCAGCCTCAGCAACCTCCCTCTCACATCCCTGCACAAAAACTCGAGTTATAAAAAGCAGCAAAGGAACAATAAAAAGACAAGGAGGTTTTAATTGTTATCAACAATTTCTTTTGTGAATGAAACATATCATGCTCTAAGCTATAGCTTTAACTGATTACACAATGATCCCTCACAACAGGGAATTGTTTCATAGAAGCTGCAATTCCTCCTCCTTAACTAAAATAACAAAAGATATGTGATTGAATTATATGTGATTTAGAATTGTGACATGACATCATTAGAGAAAATAATGTGACTTAAATTTATTGTATAAAGAGTTAGTATCAATTTTTGTATATATATCAATTTTTGAAAATAGTCACATGAATTTGCAAAGTAACAAGATCTTAAGAAACAAAGTAACAAATAGATGGAGTGTGTGACCTGAAGGAATCGGAGGGGAAAGTCTCCCCTGGTCTTGGGTTCCGAAAGGTTTTCAAGTTCCCTGAAATTGGTGAGGAAAGCCACCCTTCCATCTCTGGTGGAGCCCAACCATGTGCCACTGCCGAGCTCAAAATCCAAAAATTTTCACTCAAAATCAGAACCTATCTTGATCAAAAGCAGAGCATGGCAGAAATGATTAAAAAATCCAGTTCCATCAAGTCCATCAAGTCCATAATAAATTGGAACTTGGAGGCTTTATGGTAACCAATATATCTGCAAAATAAATTAAAAAAAAAAAGCAACCCAGCTACTAGAAAACATATAATTCAAAATTTAGACAATATATGAATGATGAACAAAATGGCAAAGTCATTGTTTTATTGTTTTCACAGATCACAGATATTTAAAACCAATCATGACACTTGATATACATCAATCTCACCTTAGAACGAGTAAACAATAAAGAGATGCTAAAAGTGTGTGCCATTGCCTCAAAATTTGCAGGGCTATTTTCTACAGAGGTTGCTTGAACCCAGATGGAAGAAAGCAACAGACTCACTTGGTGACTGCTCAATCTAAGAGAACCTAAATCCTGAAAAGAATAACCCCATGGTTAGGAACAACCAAGGGTCTCCATTGTTGGACAATAAAAAATAAATGACCAAACCAACTGATAGATGTATGTTATAAAATTGAATCCAAGAGGAATCAATAAAATTTAAATATGATCGACACGAACTCCATCATATCATATGCTCCCACTATGGCACTATTAAGATAATACAATTAATACCGATAAGTAGAAAATGTCATACCTCTTTTCCATCAGTTAGTGCACGAGTAAAGCTATAACCACGATATGGATGAACATCATTTTTATCCCCAGTAACTCTTGCAACCGTGTTTCCTTCTAGCAGTTTTCCATTTAAGTGTTCTACTTCAGAGAAACTATCATGCTGAATGTGGAAGCTATTACTCTGTACCTTCATAGCCATCTTTGTTTTCTGGTCCAACTAAGGAGAAACCATTGAAGGCATAAGCACCATAGAGAAGACATTATGTGCTCCAATTTGAGTTTCACATCCGGATGAGCCATGGCCACAAGCAATTGATAGAACAAGGCATCAGGGAAAGCTTGGAATAAGTCCAGAAAAACACCCTATGTCTTTAGATAAATGAATAAAGCTGAATAGGTAGAAATGTTATTTCCAGTCTATGTAGGAATGCTTGCCTTCTTCTGATATGACACATTAGGGACATAACTGATTAATTTTGCGGTTTGATAGACAGCAGAAATTGTTGTTCTGGCTAGGAGGGTAGAAATAGAAATATTCTCTAAAACCACAGCCATCAAATCAAGAATGTGTCCTACATCCCCAACCTGTTCTACAAAGCACACTACTTCAGGAATTACATTAAATCAAACTATTGGCAGTTCATTATTTTAACAATCAGGTTCTAAGCATGAGATCTGAAAAGAAAATAAAGTCACTATCACCTTCACAGTTTGAAGAAAGTCACTAAGGAATAATTCCTGTGTTGCCTTGGACTGGTGACTGCAGGCCAAGATTTCCATCATATGCTTGACAGCCACATCATATATCCCAAGTGAAGCATACCACCTATAACAATGAAAAGTAAGAAAGTTTAAAGAATTTAGATGCATATGTTCTACATTATTAAACAACCAGAATATGCTATTACTGAAGCAAGTCAAACTTACTGTCCTATATGAAAATGAACATGATCATTGATGTAGCTCCAAGTAGAAGGATCACTATCACACTACAGCAAGAAGCAGCAGCAAAAGAAAAAAGATAATGCAGTGAAAGGAAACACCAAAAATTGAAAAACCATGAGGAAAAAAGTTTCAACAACAAATTTTAAATAAAAATAATTACTAAAATCAGAAAAAAACAAATCTAACTAAACCTAATCTAATCAAAACCTAAAAATCCACTAATCAGAAAACAAATCTAACTAAATTAATTACTAAAATCAAACTAACTAAACAAAATTAATTGAACTTAACAGAAATTAAAAGAATTTTGAAACTAAAACCTGGAAGCATTGACTGGAGGAGATGATGGCTGCGGCGCTGAGAAGATATGCGAGCCAGAATTGAGTGGGGATAAAAGGAGAGAGAGAGGCGCGGCGGTGGTGGGGACAGACGCTGCTACAGGTGGCGCCGGCGTGCTGGAGCTCACCTGAGACGAAGAGAACAGGAGCTTGAGCTTGATTTGTTCTGCGAACGAGAAAGAACGAGAGAGACAGGGGCTGTGTTCTACTGAACAAGGTAGCTGCGGTGGTTAGGGTGGCGGCGGTGGCGCTGTGAGTGAGGAAAGAAGAAGAAGCAGCTCGTGTGACGGAGAAGCTCGTTGAAGGAGAGAGGAACAATTGGTTTGTTCTGTGATTGTGTGTGTGTGTGTGTGTGAAAGGGGTTTGATAAAGAGGGGGTGAATTTAGGTTTAAATTAAAATTTTCTGACGGAAAATTTTAAATTACAGACAGATTTTTCTGTCTGTAATAATTTAATAAAACGCAGCGTTTTTGCCTATTTAATTACAGACGGATTTTTCGTCTGTAACCATTTCTTATGGGAAAAAATTAATTTTTTCGACAGAAGTATCGACGGATTTTTTTTTCTGTCTGTAATTTATGCTAATTCATTTTTTTTTGTTTTTCGACAAAAAATCTCTCTGAAATTCCGTCTGTATTTCCGTGGGATAAAATTCGTCAGAAATATCCATCTGTAATAACTATTTTTCTAGTAGTGAGAAAGAAGAGAGAAACCGTAAAAACCTCTGAGCTTTTGACTTCGATTTCTTGTAATTCGTAATTCCAATAAAAAATTTAATTCGATAAAAGTGTTTGTATCCTTCTTCTCTATATATTGACATTGCTTTTGTCCGATAAAAATTAATAGTGATATAGCTCCTCTTCCTTTTGAGTTCACCTAATTGAAATTTTAGGAGATACAAATAATTACTGACGTTTTTCTCTTCGACAGTTCGGTCAGAAAGATTTTTCAAAGTTTTCATTGATTTTGTTTTTGTACGGAAGTAGGATTTTGGTAATTTTATAATAATTAAATGTGAATGTTTATTTGGTTGATTATTGTTTGAGTTTGAATGAGTTTATGTTGAATTATTGTTGTTGCTTGTGATTTGTTGGTTTGGCTATGAGGAACAGCTCAGCTGTAGTTGTTTTAATAATTTTGAGACTATTGTGATGTGTTATTTTGAAGAAATTGACGAGATTTGATGATCGAGAGATTAAATTAAAAGTTGTGAAAAATCGGTAACTGAAGAGCTCGAAAAACGGATTTAAAATCAAGTATATATTTTGAAAGATCACAAGAAAAGATTTTAGTTTTGAAAGAGTATTTCTCACTAGCACAAATATTATTTTTGAATATGAAAATGTAGTTTGATAAAAGATCGGGGTTAAAAGATAGTAATTATATAGGCTTTGGGGGTATTTTGAGTACAAAGTAAAAGTTTTGGAGTAAACCGCATATTTTGTAAGAGTTCAGGGTTATTTTTAGAGATATGAAACTAATTAGTAACTTTGCTAAATATGAAATTAAAATTAGTAATTTTATAAAATGTTGGGTTAAAAAGTAAAATATTTAAAAGCTTAAAGTTGGAATATAATTCCTAAAAGTTTAAAGAATAGAACGTTAATAAGTAAGTTTTGATATAAAAATAATAATGTTAATACTCCTTTATTATTAATACTGAGTAAAGTATCGTTTTTGTCCCAAATGTTTGGGGTAAATTCCAAAGTTGTCCCTAACGTTTCAATCGTCCTATTTAAGTCCCTAACGTTTCAAAACTGACTCAATGTTGTCCTGCCGTTAGGGATCTGTTAACAGAATTGACGGCGGGACAAAATTGAGACGATTTTGAAACGTTAGGGACTTAAATAGGATGAAAATGTTGGGGACAAAAATAATACATAAAAATAAATTTTAATTTTATCCTTCAATAATATCAATTTTTTTACTATACATAGTATTTAATTTTTTTCATCACATCTAAGTAAATTACACTTAATCATATTACTTTCATTTTAAATAAGTTATTTTTTTTATAATTTTACTCTTAAAGATTTTTAGTTATCATAAAATATTTATAGAATGACTAGTATATAAACTTGCAGAAAAGAAATATATATATATATATATATATATATATATAATAAAATATAAATTATACTTTTTGTCTCTAATGTATCAAAATTCTTTAAAATTATAAAAAAATAAATTTATTTAAAATGAAAGTAATGTGATTAAGTGTAATTTATTTAGATGTAATTAAAAAATAATTGAGTACTATGTACAGTAAAAAATTAATGTTATTGAAAGATAAAATTAAATTAAAATTTATTTTTATGTATCGTTTTTGTCCCTAATGTTTTCGTCCTATTTAAGTCTCTAACGTTTCAAAATCGTCTCAATTTTGTCCCGCCGTCAATTCTGTTAATTAACGGATCCCTAACGGCAGGACAATATTGAGTCAATTTTGAAACGTTAGGGACTTAAATAGGACGATTGAAACGTTAGGGACAACTTTGGGACTTACCCCAAATGTTGGGGACAAAAACGATACTTTACTCTATTAATACTAGTATTACTTGTATCAATATAATATATTAGTATTTTATTTAAAAAATATTATTTTATTTATGATATACAAAAAGGGTAAGCAGAGAATTGTGCTAAAAGTTTTAGAAAGATAAATCTAAATTAAGAATCTTTGATTCTCTTTCCATAAGACACGTAGAGAAAGGCGAGGGAATAATATGAAGATAATTTATATTATGGAATGATAAGAAAGAAAAGAAAGAAAGAAAGAACGAAAAAAATGAGATAAGTAGAGATATGGTGGTGAGTCTACCGAGATTTGCTTTCCAGAGATGCATCGGTCAATCCAGGGGATGGTCGCACCTGTAAGACAGAGGTTGCTTACAGAGATTATGTTTGCATACATCGGCTCAAGAGAGTCGCACCTGTAAGATAGAAGTTGCTAATAGAGGTTATGGCACTGGAAGCCAAACTCAGACAAAGGTTGCTGGGTTAAGTAGGAATATAATTTAATAAATAACAGAGAATAAAAAGAATTAAAAGAACAAATTAAAAGAAACTAAAGGAATCTCTGCCACAGGAGGGCAGAGAATAAAGATTAAAAGAATCCAATAAATCTCTGTCACAGGAGAGCAGAGCACAAAAAAGAAAAGAATGTATTAATTGAAAGGATCTCTGCCACAGGAGAGAACAGGACAAAGATAAAGAAAAAGTTTTAAAAGACTGTCTGCCATAGGAGAGCAGATGCGACCTTGTTTGGGCCTTAGTGCCAAATGTATAGTGGGGACTCCCACACACTGAGAACTGTTTTCCAAATGTAAGCATATTGAAATACATTTAAAAGTCATACTGTATGCGGCTTGGCCGTAAGACTTATATGCACACTGTATGTATCTGGAAAATCATATCTGGGACTTGTCCTCGGGTAATGTCGGAAGCGGGTAGGCAATCAACACATGAGCTCATGGCCTGCGAGAGGAATAGACATACATCATACTTACTTGCGCATATTTATTTTTGAGTGTGTTTTCTATGATTGTGTGTGCTTGTGATTGGATTCTATGTTGAATTGAATTGTACTTTGTTGACTGTTATTGCTGACCAAGTATATATGCAATGAATATATATATATATATATAACTATACACCCCAACCCTACTAAGAACTCTTCAGTTCTTACCCCCTATTTCCACCCCCTTTTAGCTACAGGTGCGAAGGTTTAGTGTGGAACTACAGGAGCATAGAAGATTACTTTTACAAGTTGAGTTGGTAGATTTTATTTTTCCTCTCGTCATTTATTATTTTGGTTTTATAGGGGTAGGATTTGTATTTGAGAATTTCTGAATAAGTCTATGTATTTAATGCTATGTGAATATATATATTTTTAGGAAAAGTATAGGTAGACAACGAAAATATTAAACAATGTGAACAATGGATATATCGGATGTTCATTTCACTAGGTGTGCGAATGGTTATTCTAATATTTATATTTAGGTGGGTAATCTAGAGGTGTAGTGTGTTTTGATTTGATTGGTGGTTGTTTATTTTGTTCAAAAAAATTATTGGTTATCTAGCATAATTCTGTGATTAAGAGGTTTAAAGTAAAAACCTTTCCTTTTCTTGATTAAAGTTTCAGTTCGTATTCGCGAAGGCTCAATATTAAATAAAGATAGTATATAATAAAAAAGTTTAGAAGTAAGTAACGCTCAAACTTTTAGTACAATCATAAAGTGATACAAGTTAGGGTGTTACATGCTAAATAAAGCTACTATGTCTAATTCTAATACTATGCCTACTCCTATGATGCCTTCTTTAAAATTGACTCTACAAGCCATTGATCTGCTTGAAGATCCTACATTGTACAAATTAATTGTAGATGGTCTTTAATATGTTACTCTCACTCATCCTGAAATCTCATATTCAATGAATCCGGTTAGTCAATTCATGCACCAACCACATGAACACCACTAGAAAATTGTCAAGAGAATCCTTCGATATCTAACAGGTATAAAACATCATGGAATACACAAAGTGTTTTGATTTTTGGCTCTTGGCCTTTGCAGATGTTGAATGGGCCACAAATATTAATAATCGACGATCTACAAGTGATTATTGTATTTTCTTGGGTAGTAATTCAATTTTCCATAGTAGCCTCAAGCAACAAACTATAAGCAGGTCTTCAACAGAAGCAAAATATCGCTGTTTAGCTGACACGACAACGAAACTTGTGTGGATCTGGAAGAAATTTGAGTTCACTCACCCATTGCATCCACCATCTTCTGCAATAATCTTGGAACTGTACTTTTAGCCGAGAATCCTGTCCTTCATGGTAGGAGTAAGCATTTTGAAGTGGACCTCCACTTTTCTCCTGATCATGTTTCTAAAGACCACTTTCATGTTGTTCATATTCTTTCTCATGCATAAATTGCTGACATTTTTATAAAAATTCTACCAACTACCTTATTCAATGAATTTATGTACAAACTAAGGGTGTTTTCAAAAATTCCTCTTTAGTTCGAGGGAGGTGTAAAGAATACAAGTGTATTAAAAGTCACTTAAGATGTATGAATTGCTAGGCTTTATCTCAATTGTGAAAAACTCAAATAAAAAAATTTAATAATAGATATAGATTAAGGATGTGTTTGATTTAGCGTTAAAAAGAAGAGAAGTACGTTTGAATGTATTGAATAGTTAGATGTTTTTTTGTTCTAAATGTTAGGAAATTATTTGATTTCCTAACTTATTTGTGGGCAATACATATATTAATTATAATCACAAATTATGCTATTTCAAATTAAATGACTTATATAATGATGATCTCTTTTATTGTTATAAATGTTAAATTGAATAAGTCATTATTACTTTTGATTTGGAATTAAATGAGAATAAAACCGGATATTATCTTTTGTTCCTTAGATAATTATCTTTATGGATTTTAGATATACGGAAAAGCTCTGCATACAAGCCCTAATGGCTTGTATGCCATACAAGTTCATTAAACAATAAGATCAAAATACGCGCTGCTTCAGGACGTTGATTACACGCGCTATATAACATCGCGCGTATATCTAACTACCAGATTTAAAATATTTCTTTCCCTTTTCGTTTTCGTTATTTTGAGATTTCGTTCTTCTTCTTCTCCCGCGTTTACCCTCCTTCTTCTCCATTGTTCTTTTCTTCTCCTTTTCTCACTAGCATCTTCTTCGTTTAGGTTACCTTTGTCTCTCTCTGCAACTCCATCTTCGTTTTCTATTTTTGATTTGTTGTTTTTCGAAATCAAATTTTGATCTCGTTTTGAAGATAATGGATCATTCAACCTCAGATTGTCATCTGAATGCAGGCGAAGTGGATTATGAGTCAGAAACTAACGAAGTCCCTGAGGTTTGATTTACATAGGATTAGTATGAAATTTCTTTCAGTAATTTGTATAGCATTGTGTAGTTGAAAAATTACTGAACATTACTGTGAAAGTAACACGTTTACGTGAATCTGTCGATTCAATGTATTAGTTGTGATTAATTACCTGGAATTTGTAGCAGACGCTCGGGTGTAGATCAATTCTTGTTTGGGTGTACTTTAGCTAGAAGTGTGGGTGTATCTACACTTTACTGGTTTTTTGTTATTTTAATTTACTTGTTGTTGTTCAGCTGTATTATAACAGACATGATTAGGTGTGTTTTTAGAACTGTATTATATCTGCATGCTGTGTATTTACAGTTTATGGCTTTAAAAGTCATTCTGTTGTTGAGTTGTTGCGGTTAGGGTGTATGGTATTAGACATGATTGGGTGTATTTGAATCATATCTATGGGTGTATTTACAGTTCTGACACGGTGTATTTTGCAGCCTCTCTCAGTTGTTGATGACGAGCTTGTTCCAAAGGTTGGAATGACCTTTACTACCCTTGAAGATGCTGGAAAATTTTACAGGAACTACGCCAAGGCTGCAGGTTTCTCTACAAGAGTTTGGTGCACAAATAGGAAGGGAAACGAGATTAAGAACCAACTGATTACATGTAGCAGAGAGGGAAAATGGAAATCTAAAATATCTCCAACCGAGAAGACCAATCCGACAGCCGGTCTAAACTGTCCTGCAAGAATTTATATACACACATTGAAGGATGTCGGTGCTTAGATCATTTCAAAGGTTGTGCTGGATCATTCACACCCCTGCTGTCCAAGCAAAGCAGAGATGCTCAAACAGCACAGGGAACTAAGCATGTCCATTCGTCGTACGATAGAGAATAACGAGGAGGCCGGTATCAGACCAAGCAAAACCTACCAATCATTTGTTGCTGCTGCCGGGGGTCACCGCGAGTTAAATTTTATCGAAAAGGACGTGAGGAATTACATTACCAGGGAAGTGCGGAATGTTTCCGAACAAGAAGATGCAAAGGGATTCGGGAAATATTTCTTAAGAATGAAAGAGAAGAATCCGAATTTCTTTTTTGAGCTCCAACTCGAAGAGGATCAATCGATTAAGCTGGCTTTTTGGGCCGATGCAAGAAGCAGAGCCGCCTTTGAGTATTTCGGAGACGTCATTTCATTCGACACCACCTACAATACAAACAGGTAACAAACTGTCCCTGTTTATGATGCCAAATTAATTTATTTTTACGAATCCGCAGTAGAGGTGTATATTGGCTGTTTGATTGGGTGTATGCGAAGCATTTGTTAGGGTGTAGCTAATGATTTTGCATTCTGGACCATGGTAATTTGTTTCAGATATAATTTGGTCTGTGGTTCTTTTGTCGGGGTGAATCACCACGGTCAATCAACACTTCTCGGATGCTCTTTGATGAAGAACGAAGAAATTGAATCATTCAAATGGTTATTTCAAAGCTGGCTTCGTTGCATGGGAGGAAACGCTCCGAAAGGGTTTCTCACCGATCAGTGCGCATCCATGAAAAGGGCTTTAGAGGCCTGTATGCCAACAACAGTTCACCGCTGGTGCATTTGGCACATCATGAAGAAGATTCCAAGCAAATTAAACGGGTACAAGGGACATGCCGATATCGAACAAGAAATGAGCCAAGTTGTTTGGAACTCTCACAGCAAAGACTCATTCGATAGGAATTGGAACGATTTTCTGCTGAATTTTGGTCTTGGGGACAACAAGTGGCTTTCAGGTAATGTCTTTTTAAAATCTGCATCAGAGGTGTAAATTGCATGTTTTTTTGGGTGTATTTATAGACTGTCTTTGGGTGTATTATGCAGATCTGTACGAAGACCGTCACATATGGGTTCCTATCTATCTGGATCACCATTTCTGGGCAGGGATGAGAAGCACACAAAGGAGCGAGAGCATGCATTCATTTTTTAACAAGTATATCACCCGGAACAGCTCGCTTATTCAGTTCGTCAAACAATACGATAATTGCCTCGGAAGCAGGGAGCAAGCAGAGAGAGAATCAGATGCTGCAGATTTTCATACGGTCATACCGTGTGCAACCAAATCCTGCATTGAAGCTCAGTTTCAAGATGCGTACACTCACGCAAAGTTTAGGGAAGTCCAAGCGCAATTCAGAGGAAAGGCGAATTGCATCACCAGACTAAAGAATTCCGCTCTAGGCTATTCAGTATACGAAGTCGGAGAACAAGTTTCCAGCTCAATATTCAACAAGTTCGTGGTTACTTACGACTCGGTTGCAGCCGAGGTAAAATGCCATTGCTTATTATTCGAGTCGAGAGGGATACTGTGCCGTCACGCACTAAGCGTGTTAAGCTTCGAACAAGTAAGCCAAGTGTCACCGAGATACATACTGGAACGATGGAGCAAGAAGGTAAAGAGGCGACACACACACATCAAGAGCAGCCACGACGAGCCACTAATGGAGCCAAGAAGCAAGAGGTTCGACCAATTGGTTTTTCGTTCGCAAAATATATGCGAATTTGCCTCCGAATCAGAGGAGCTGACTGCAATTCTGCACCGCGCGTACGATAACGTCATGGCCGAGATGGAAGCATTAAAAGCCAAAAGGAAGGGGACATCTTCTTTATCCCACGAAGACGCCAACTTGGAATCCGTTAACGAGCTTCAAAGCCCGCCAAGGATTCGAACAAGAGGACGTCCAAAAAACAGGCTAGGTTCAAAGCTGGAGAAACAGATCGCAAATTCCACAAAGAAGAAGAAGACGAAAGTTTTAAGCGAGGTAAAAGTAATGTTCTTTAAATTTGTGGCGATTGAGTTTATTTTTCTCGTTAATAGTTTAGGTAATGTGTGTATGTTATATTTCAGATAAACCTGTTTGATGCTGCATCAGCGGCGCATTCAAATTGCAGCCAATATCAAGGACACGTTATGAGTTATCAGTTCAGGGTACCAGCAGCAGGGGATAACTGGTTGGGTGTATAGTATTACAGAATATGGGTGTAAAAGCACTGTTATTTCGGGTGTATTTTCGTTAATTCACAATTTAGATATAAATATAAAACAAAAGCTGTAAAAATTCTCAGGTTATGGGTTTATATTTGATTTGATGTTTTTCTTCATATTTTAGTACATGTAATTCATACATTTTGAATACAGCGCAGACAGTTTGGGTGTATATTTAATACAACCTTGGGTGTATTATTAGACTTGCGTTGGGTGTAGCATTTTATAATTTGTGTTTTTTCCTTCATATTTTAGCACCTGTAATACAGCTTTTGAATACATCACAGACAGTTTACCAGCACAGATAGTTTAACTATGGGAAAAAATATACATGGAATAGAAGTTGTAGATAAATGGCAAATATTTACATCATTTGTTCAATTTACAAACTACCCAGTTTTTATATCAGCAGAATTAATCTGACAAAACGGACTTAATAATATAGAGGATGGCTTCGACAGCCTTATAGCACTACTCTCTCTAATTGCCTGATCTCTCTGGGTATTCATCTCACTGAATAGTATCCGGGATGCGTACTCCACTCTATAGTGGTCCACCTCCTCCTACAATAAAAAAGTATATTCTGTTTAAACAGCAATATTAATTCAGTAAAGTAATACAGAGTTATATGGTTCTAAAGACAGTTACCTGTGGCCAATTATCCCATTGATACTTCCCCTTTTTGATGTTTTCCGGCTCAATTATCTCCATCCACTTCATAACGTACACAGCGCAGTCATAGCTGAAAACAAAGAAAATAAATTACAAATCTCATTTACAAAAGTTTAATGATCAGACTCACAAATTTATACCTTGTTTTTTGGCCTGATATTTTAACATATGGTGATTTAATTTCCTTCTCCCTCTCCCCTTTCTGAAGAGGTTTCCCGCCGGCATATGCTATCAATCTTGAAAATACGTATCCCTTAAATACGAAAACAAATCAGTAATACACCCGAATGAATGGACAAGATACACCCAACTGAATGGACAATATACACCCATCACAAGTAACGAAAATAGACCTATCTATTAAAGTAAAGAAGACAGAGGCAACTTACAGTGAATTTATTAATGGTCTTTCTCTCATCAGTGGGAGCTATTTTGTGTAGCGGGTCAAGTATTTGACATTTACGCTTTCTTGTATTTATCAGCCATAACCACCAATGCCCAGCGTAGCAGACAGGGGCAAAAATCTGAAGGATTCCCACACATGAACAGTGTGTTATTTTATTTTGCAAATAAGTAAATAAGCGTAGTAACAAATTTAGCAAACGAAAACTTACATATGGGTGCGAAGTCAATTTTTTTCTATCTATGAAGGGAATGAAACTCGGGTAGGCTTCCACCCTGAATTCCTTTTTCGTTTTTGGTGATACGAATTCCCCGTTTGGGTGATCCGAAAGCGCCATGCACTGCAAGAATGGGAAACGAGAAATGAAATACTAAACTTACACCCAATGGAACGTGACAAATACACCCAAATCAATACAGAAAATACACCCGAAGTTCGTAGAAGTAACACTTACCACAATATCGGGGGGGAGACAGTATATTTGTTCTTGAAATCTCTTTTCATTTTTGTTGTTGAGGATGAGGCAGACGGCAGATACAATCTAGAAATATATGCCGAAATCAATTTTACATTGATAAGCATTGTAATTGACTTTGGTGTAAAAACAGTAATCTTATTCTAATATTACCTGAGATTCTATATCACTTTTTGCCTGGAGGGAAGCAAGGTGCATTCTCATCAAAATGTATTCTCCTTGGCCAATCAGAGTGCACATCTCCTCATACTCGTTAGTATTTCCATCTGCATCTTCCTTCAGTCTCGTCCCCCAGATGTAGCACTTTTGTTTCATATCATCCGTAATCTGATATAATCCCCGAGGAGTTTCAAACTTTGCAGAACTTTCTCCCCCAGTCTCCGTCTGAATTTGTGGACTTGTGTTTTTTCCCTTCGTCGCGCTGCTTGCTATTCTTTGGACCAAACTGTCCAATTGTTCTATCAAATTCGCAGCTTCTGGAGATTTTTCCCTTTCTGTCTCCTGTGTTGACGCCCCCTCCTGGCTTGAATCAGTCAATCCAAGGCTGAATGATGGCACCCCTGGATCTGTTTTCGGAACATAGGAAGCTGTCCGTGCCATCATCAACAGGGCAGCAGCGTCTTCTGCGTCTGGATGACTGCGTCATCATGTATAAGAATAAGAATAAGAATAAGAATATACAGATGATAAGGAAAGATTGATTTTAGTCTGATGAACTTACACTTTAGTTGGAGCTGGGGGAACCGTGGGTGTGGTCTCTTGAAGTTGTTTGGGGGTTTCAGGAGTGCTGCACAGTTACAAAAAATTAATCACGGCGTAAAAGAAACTAATCAGGAACAATATACACCCAAACTGTTAGCTAATATACACCCAAACTCCAAACAAATATACACTCAATACTATTTCTTACGTTTCCGTAGTCCCTTCAATCTGTAGCATAGGGGTTGGTTCAAAATCTGTCTCTGTGGTTGTTTGGGATGCCGGCACAAAAACCTGAATCGGGACTCTAAACAAGAAGAAAAATGAAAGGTTAACAACGCCTTTGAAAATAATAAGGTTATAAGGTTGAATATTATTGTAAAACTCACATTGCAAGCGCTTCGGACGGTGTCTGTTCCCTCACAACCATCATATTCGAATCAGACGGACTCAACCTAAAATACACCCAAAGAAATTCAAGAAATACACCCGAACAATTCAAAAAGAAGACAGGCTTTGTTTTTTTGAGAACTTACATACTTGCAGTTTTTGCTTTTTTTTCCTGCCTTTTTTTTCTTGAATAAAATAATAAAGGGCTTTTTTTTCTAAAAAAAAATATATACAGAATTAGAAGTAGAAGGGTAATAGAAGAACAAAAGTAACGGTTATTTGAAAGAGAAATTACATGCTCTGTGACGGCTGGTTTACACTACTCTGTTCTGTGTTTCCTTGAGAGGAAGGAGCATCAGTTCCCAAGTTCACAGCCGGTATTCTAAGACAGATTTGATCCAAGCAACACAACAAAGTTAATATTCCAACTTATTAGACAACATACACCCAACTTGATCCACTCAATACACCCAAATGGTACCACAAGACACACCCAATTCATGATAACAAGATTTTATTAAATAATAAAGCTTCTTACGTTTCAGACGACACATAGCGACCTTCTGTCGATCGCAGGTCAGGTTGGTTCTCCCTGCGAAACAAGAAACAATTATTAGCATGCAAAACACAACAAAATATGAAATAGACAGCCCATCAAGACATACCCCTCTGCAGCAGATTTATCAACATTTTGCCCTAGCCATTCATCCAGTTCGTCACTTGATATTTCATATGTCTCACTACATTCATAAAGGAAGATGTTAACAAAAATAATTACGACGATAGACGGTAATATAGCTTACGAGGTACTGTACCCGTCAAAGTATTGGTCTTCTTTAGGAGGTGAATCCTCCACGAGAACTTTTTTCTTTTTTGGTTGTGTTCTGGGTGGAAAAAAAAGAGTACCAATCAGAAATAAAAAATTAATTTTATCACAGAATATTATGCAAAGAAGTGCTTACTTTTTTGGTGTTGTTTTTGTTTTTTTCTTCTCCTTCTCCTTCTCTGCAGGTGATGATTCTTCACTCCTATAAGTTAATAACAGACACTTCAGTTAATACACAAAATCTTTATAATGAAGCCAAAAGAAAGGAGTAATAATTTCAGGACATTACTCATCACTTTGTTCAGTTTCAGATTCTGAATCAGAATCTGGCTCCTCTTGCCTCTGCTTTCTTTTTCTGGAGTCCATTCTGGAAGGCAAACAGTGATTATTTAGAACATATTAAAATACACCCAACGTGATCAACAAGATACACCCAACTCGAAAAAGAAATTACACCCAAGTATGGTACTTACTTTTTCCCCTTTTTGATGTGTTGTTTTCTTGCTGAATCCTCCGAGTCTTGTTGAGTCTCAGACTCAGAGGTAGAAGTGTCACTGTCAGTAGCTGTTTCTGTCTCCGAAGACGATGTTGGACTCGCCTTCCTTTTTTTTGTTTTTTTGATTTCTTGTTTTTTTTCTTTTTTTTCTTTTTCTTTCATTTTTTCTCTTGCTCTTGTCTCCGCCATCTTCACAATTCCCTGAAACATGAGATATTTTAGCTAGCAGCATTCAGGTAAATAAAATAGAAGCAACATATTATGTTTACTTACCAAAATTTCTTCTTTTTCTGCAGTCATTCTTTCCACCAACTTCTCCTTAGTCCAGTTGGCAATCCAAGGCTTTGGTGGTCTTTCAGCCCTCTTCTTGCCTTTGTTTTCAGAAAGATGAAAGTATATTATCATGAGGGCAAAGAGGCAGCCATCAATTGCCTTCTTCTTCTTATCCTGGTAGTCTGTGATGCCTTTGATCAAGAAGGTCAAAACATGCGCCCCCCAGTTTCTCTCCGATATGCCGTCCATCTTAAAAATTGGGGCGAGGTGCACGGGCGATATTTTGTTTATCGTCGTTGGCAAAAGGAACGCCATCTGTATGTAGAGGATGAATATCCTCTTGAACATCAGGCGTTCCTCTTCGCTGCCAACGCCGATTTCCATCATTTCATCGGTAAGACTTTTGAGGGTCTTACCCTGGAATCTTCTATAAATTATTTTGTCATCATCAGAAAGTTGCTTATAAAGTTGCTTATACTCAACTTTCTCAGGAAACAGATTTCCTACAAAAAAGAAAACAACAAAGTATCAAAATCGGTTCAAAAACACCCAAGGATCAACCTTAAATACACCCAAGCATGAACTTAATATACACCTATAATTTTGAGCTAGTTACCTGTTGCATTGATGCCAAGCGCATCACCTATTGTCTTTGGTGTTATTTGGAAAGAACCATATCCTGTCTTCAGTTTGTTCTCCCCAAGTTTGAAGTTGTTTGCCAGTTCCCTTAAGAGTTGGTGATCCACCCTTAGAGGTGGGACATGCATCAACCCACCAAATCCGAGATCCCTGACAATTGCCTTCTTCTCCTCAGCCATGTTTCTGAACTTATCACTCAGGAGATGTGTGGCACACTTAAGGTCTTTCGTTTGGTTTCTTGCTGCCATTTTGTCTGAAACAAAAAATACACACAAATATATTCCCATTAGTAACAGTAAGATACACCCATATGTAAGAATCAGATACACCCATTGATAACAGTGAGATACGCCCATTGAAATTATTCAGATACATTCATATATATCAGTCAGATATCAGTCAAACATGTTTCAATATCAAGCAACATTACAAGGTCTAATAACAGTAAGATACACCCATATGTAAGAATCCGATACACTCATTGTTAACAGGGAGATACACCCATAGATATTATTCATATAAATCCATATATATCAGTCAGTTATCACTCAAACATGCTTCAATATCAAATTAATTCAGATATCAGTAAGATACACGCATATATGAGTCAGATACACCCATTGATAAGAGTAAGATACACCCATATGTAAGAATCAGATACACCCATTGATAACAGTGAGATACACCCATTGAAATTATTCAGATACATTCATATATATCAGTGAGATATCACTCAAACATGCATCAATATCAAGTCACATTACAAGTTCAAACAGTATACAACCCCCAATCTACGGAATAAAGCCCCAAAAATCAACAACAGTAGCAAGAGAACTTAGAACAAGAATGTAGAACGACGTAAAACTTAGAAGAATGACGTAGAACTTAGAACAGTGTGACAAAGAAGCAAGAATAATAGCACAGTAAACCCTAGAGAAGAACGACGTAGAAGAAAACTAAAATTGGGAGGTTTTCTTGATGAACTTACGTTGAGTGTATTTGCTTCGTTTTCTCTTCAGATTCTTCACGTAGAGTTTGATGTTGTTTTGATGGAGGTTTCGAACAACGATTTCTATTTTTTGAACTTTGATTTTTGCTCGAAATTGGGAGCGTTTCTTTGGTTTCGAAGCGTTTTGAGAAGTGGAAGAAGTGGAGGAAGTGGAAGAGTCTGCCATACGAACCGTTTGTGTTGAGCGCGTGATTTTGACGCGCCATGTTATGCTTCCTTATGCGCGTGTCTTCGATTTGGGCTGGGCCAACTTGGAAGCTTGGATACTTGTATGTGTAGCAGGCCCGTTAGATATATTATCTTTTGGGCTTTAGATATTATTTTATTTGGGCTTAAGGGTTTAATGGGTGCCATGCTCAAATATAAATAGACCTTCAGGGTTTCGGTCCCCAATATACCAAAGCCGTCTTTGTTACTCTTTCCCCATCAAAAGAGTTGCAGTTCAGCCTCCTAGGAATACAGAAGGCTTTGGTTGAGGAAGATCGAAAGAACTACAAGATCTAAACTCTTCCAATCATAATTCATGTTTATGAATTCAGGTACGCTTCCGCATTATGATATATTTATTTTTGGTGATTCAATATGGATGATCTGGGTTATTAAAATTAATTTATTCTAACAAGTGGTATCAGAGCCATTCATAATTGAACCATTAAAAATATTAAATTTTTTTAATTTCACCGGATCAAAACATGTTTGCTTTGTTTGGATCGAATTCAATTTTATGAATCCGGTGAATTCGTTATTTGTTTTTTTTTTAATGTGTATACATTGACCTTATGAATTTCAGTACCTTCTTTATATGTATTGATTTATTGGTTAATGAATTTTGTACATGTGCTGCCCCTTTGATATATGAGTAAAGCAACATATGTGTGTTAGGGTATATGTACATGTCGCCGTTTGGATTACTTTCGTATATATATAAATATATGTATACTATTAATCGTTTATATATATATACATCATTAATTAATTATACATGAGGACATGTATATATTTTACATGAGACGGTCTTCCTTTTATTAGTTTGGCAGATTTTTTTTGGGTAAGTAATAAATTGATTTTTTTTTTCAATATTAATAAAGTATTACTAATCCTTGATCGTCTCTCGGATCTGTTTTTGTAAAGCATTAATTAGAATAAAATTGATTAATAATTCTTTTGGGATTATTATGTATATGTCACTTATGCGAATATTGATCTATCCAAAGGAAGATCTATATTTGGCCAAGTTATGTGTACATATTAATAATATTTGAATAATAAAAATAAAAAAAAAATATTATTTAATTGTTACATAAAGAAACTAGTAACAATTTGGATTAGTATACCCATCTATTTTATAAAGATTTGGTTTTGAAATAAATTGATTGAACATTATGCTGCCAAAGTAGCCTCTTTTGTGAAAATTGATTTATTTAAAACATTAGGAATATGGTGATATGTAATTCATGCGAATATTGGTCGGCCCAAAGGAAGGTCTGTATTTGGCCGAATTACATACACATGTTGATGGTAAATATATATTTGGGTAACTATTAAAGAATAAAGTAATACTTATTATTTATGCGAACGATAATCGGCTCAAAGGAAGTTTATTGTTTGGCCAAATAATAAGTATTGCACACTTTTATTTATTTTCTATTAATTATGCGATCAATAATCGGCCCAAAGGAAGGTTATTGTTTGGCCAATTAATAGAAAATATATGCGGTAATAAATAGGTTGCAAAGTTTAAGTTTCCATGTGCGCATTAAGTCGGTCCAAAGAAAGGCTTAATGTGTGACAGGAATTTTGACAATATTTGATTACTGCAATGAGAGTATCACTTACAGTTAATTTTTCTATCCAAAGATTAAAAATTAATGTTGTGCTAGATATCTCAATATGGATTTTTTACCCATTAATTAACTAATATTTACTGCATGTTCTTTTTGTTCTAATCCAGAAACTATGACTTCAGCTACCAATGTTTCTGCGCAGATTAGCAGTATTCCTATGCTGAATGGTACAAACTTTAAAGTTTGGAGGGATACCGTGGAGATTGTCCTCGGTTGTATGGATCTAGATATAGCTCTTCGAGAGGAGAAACCCACTTCCACTCCGGAAAATCTCAATGAGGTTAAAATAGAGAAGTGGGAGAGATCCAATCGAATGAGCATTATGATCATGAAACGCTCAATTCCTGAGGCGTTTCGGGGCTCAATTACTGAGGATAAAGATGCCAAACAGTTCCTAAAGGATGTTGAAAAATTCTTTACTAAGAATGAAAAAGCGGAGGCAAGTAGTCTTTTGAGCAAACTTGTCTCCATGAGGTATAAAGATACAGGGAACATAAGGGAGTACATTATGGAAATGTCTCATCTTGCTTCAAAATTGAAAGCACTAAAGTTAGAGTTGTCTGAAGACTTACTCGTGCATTTCATTTTGATTTCCCTTCCTGCACACTTTGGGCAATTCAAAGTGAGTTATAACACTGTGAAGGACACTTGGTCCTTAAATGAGCTTATATCTCACTGTGTGCAAGAAGAAGAGAGGCTACAACAAGATAAGACTGAAAGTGCTCACATGGCTTCATCTTCTCAGTATAAAAGAAAGCGTGATACTACTGCAGATGTGCCTTCTCAGCAGAAAAAGGCTAAGAAACAGGATCAAGTTTCAACCTGTTTCTTCTGTAAGAAGGTGGGACACATGAAGAAGAATTGTACCAAATATGCCACATGGCGTGTAAAGAAGGGTATAGTTCTTACTTTTGTTTGTTCTGAGGCTAGTTTAAGTTATGCACATGTTGATACTTGGTGGGTAGATTCTGCTGCTACTACTCATGTAAGTGTTACTATGCAGGGTTGCCTGTGGAGCCGACCGCCAAATGATGCTGAAAGATACATCTATGTGGCAGACGGCAATATAGTTGCAGTCGAAGCTATAGGAACCTTTAGATTATGTTCCACGAGTGGATTTTACTTGGATTTATTAGAGACATTTTATGTACCGTCATTTAGACGAAATTTGATTTCTGTTTCTCGTTTGGACAAATCAGGTTATTTTTGTTTGTTCGGAGACAATAAAGTCAGTCTCTTTTATAATTCGAATAATATTTGCTCTGGTCATTTGGTAGATAATCTATATAGGCTTGACTTAAATTCCTGTAATAATGAAATACTGCAAACAGGTACAAAATGAAAACTAAATGAGAATTCGGCATGATTATGGCACAAACGCCTAGGCCACATCTCTAAACAGAGAATTCAGAGGCTCGTGTCGGATGGAATTCTCGGACCCCTAAATTTGGCGGACTTTGAAGTCTGCATTGAGTGCATAAAGGGAAAAAGGACAAACGAAAGGAAATTAGGTGCCGAGAGAGCTAAAGATGTCTTAGAACTAATACATACCGATATATGTGGCCCATTCCCTACTGTCTCTTGGAATGGACAACGGTACTTCATTACGTTCATAGATGATTACTCTCGTTACGGGTATCTATATTTAATTCATGAAAAGTGTCAAGCCTTGGATGTCTTCAAGTCTTTCAAAGCTGAAGTTGAACTTCAACTTGGAAAGAAAATTAAAACTGTCAAATCTGATCGTGGTGGTGAATACTACGGAAGATATGACGGTTTAGGTGAGCAACATCCCGGGCCTTTTGCTCTTTTCCTAGAGGAGTGTAGATTGTTCCGCAATACACCATGCCAGGCAAACCTAGCATGAATGGTGTTGCAGAGCGAAGGAACCAAACTCTTAAGGACATGGTGAGAAATATGATTAGTCATTCTTTCTTGCCTGAATTACTCTGGGGAGAAGCCTTAAAGACCGCAGTGTACATCCTTAATAGGGTGCCAAGTAAAGCAGTTAACAAAATCCCATATGAAATTTGGACTGGGAAATGCGAGATTTCTTGAGGATGTTGAGTTTGGGGGAAGGACATATTAGGAATGTTGCTTTTGATGAGGATTCTGTAACTGACAATGATCAGGTTCTTGTGCCTATTGTTGTTCAAGATACAGTTATAGTACAAGAGCAAAATGAGAATCCTACTGTAGATCCAGTTACAGTACAAGAGAACAATGAGAATATTGTTGTTGCTCGAGATACTGCTACAGTACAAGAAAATGATGAGAATCTTCATCAACCCCAACCCATACAGCAAGCTCAACAACCTCAAGAAGTGTCATTAAGGAGATCCAATAGAAAAGGAGAAAATCCATCTATTGTCTCAAACAAGCTTCCCGTTAATGGTATCACAAGTTTAATTAAGTCATTACCTCATGATTTTGAGGTAAATATTATAGATAAATGTGTATACCGCAAGTTCAGTGGGAGTGTTTGGTAGATACTTGAGCAATCCGGATATGGATCATTGGATAGCTGTTTAGCGCGTAATGCGTTATTTAAAGAGAACAAAGGATTACATGCTTATTTATCGGAAGATCAGAAAATTTTGGAGATCATTAGGTACTCTGATTCCGATTTCATGGCATATGGTTGCAAAACTTTGTCACTGAGCTTCATATAGTAGATGACATTGAAAGGCCATTAAAGATATTTTGTGACAATAAGTCAGCAGTACTATACTCCGATAACAATAAGAGCTTGACAAAAATCGAAGCATA